>NW_027361679.1:116317500-116917500 GCF_039654945.1 Dendrobates tinctorius
AAAAACATCAGTTACTTATTCAAATCTGTGAAAACTGGCTATTTGCCTGTCGGTTTGATGCCCAAAGACCATTTGGGCCAGTCTAGTGACCTGAATTTGATGCAGGCCATCACTATGTATGTAATATTGGTGTGAGATCAGCGGTTCAAAGTCATTTAATCCCTGAAAAATAACACTTTTCCAAATCAAAATGGCCCGTCTGCCCACTTTGATGCCAGTTCTTATACCCACAACACATATACGACAGACAGGCTAAAGGGACCTGAATTTGATGTCGGCATCATGATCTACACCGTGTGCAGAATTATTAGGCAAGTTGTATTTGAGAGGATTCTTTTTATTAGTGAATAAGAACTATGTTCTCAATCAACCCAAAAGACTCAGATATCAAAGCTTAATATTTTTGGAAGTTGGAGTGGATTTTTTTTAGATTTGGCTATCTTAGGAGGATATCTTTTTGTGCAGGTAACTATTACAGTGCAGAATTATTAGGCAACTTAATAAAAACCAAATATATACCCATCTCACTTGTTTATTTTCACCAGGTAAACCAATAGAGCAACACAAAATTTAGAAATAAACATTTCTGACATTCAAAAACAAAACAAACAAAAAAAAATCAGTGACCAATATAGCCACCTTTCTTTACGATGACACTCAGAAGCCTTCCATCCATAGATTCTGTCAGTTGCTTGATCTGTTTGCGATCAACATTGCGTGCAGCAGCCACCACAGCCTCCCTGACACTGTTCAGAGAGGTGTAATGTTTTCACTCCCTGTAGATCTCACATTTTATGAGGGACCTCAGGTTCTCCATGGGGTTCAGATCAGGTGAACAAGGGGGCCATGTAATTTTTTCTTCTTTTAGACCTTTACTTGCCAGTCACGCTGTGGAGTATTTGGATGCATGTGATGGAGCATTGGCCTGCATGAAAATCATGTTTTTCTTGAACGATACCAACTTCTTCCTGTACCACTGCTTGAAGAAAGTGTCTTCCAGAAACTGCCAGTAGGTCTGGAAGTTGAGCTTCACTCCATCCTCAACCCGAAAAGGTCCCACAAGTTCATCTTTGATGATACCAACCCATACCAGTACCCCACCTCCACCTTGCTGGCGACTGAGTCGGAGTGGAGCTCTCTTCCCTTTACTGATCCAGCCTTGGGCCCATCCATCTGGCCAATCAAAAGTCACTCTCATTTTATCAGTCCATAAAACCTTAGAAAAATCAGTCTTAAGATATTTCTTGGCCCAGTCTTGACATTTTATCTGATGTTTCTTGTTGAAAGGTGGTCGTTTTTCAGCTTTCCTTAGCTTGGCCATGTCCTCGAGTATGGCACACCTTGTGCTTTTTGATACTCCAGTAACGTTGCAGCTCTGAAAATATGACAAAACTGGTGGCATATGGCATCTTGGCAGCTTCATGCTTGATTTTCCTTAATTCATGGGCAGTTATCTTGCGCCTTTTTTTATCAACACGCTTCTTGCGACCCTGTTGGATATTTGCCATGAAACGCTTGAATGTTCGGTGATCACACTTCAAAGGTTTGTCAATTTCAAGACTGCTGCATCCAGCTGCAAGACATCTCACAATTTTTGACTTTTCAGAGTCCGTCAAATCTTTCTTCGGACCCATTTTGCCAAAGGAAAGGAAGTTACCTCATAATTAATCACACCTTATATAGGGTGTTGATGTCATTAGACCACACCCCTCCTCATTACAGAGATGCAAATCACCTGATTTACATAATTGGCAGTTGGCTTTCAAGCCTACACAGCTTGGAGTAGGACAACATGTATAAAAAGGATGATGTGATCAAAATACTCATTTGCCTAATAATTCTGCACCCAGTGTATGTGTCTGCAGTGTGAAATCAGTGGTTATTTAACCCTTTCATTGATGCCCAACCTCATTGGCAACATTACAACATTACATGGAACAGATTGTACAGGGGATGACTGACTTAAGAAGGACAATGTTACTATAAGTATAAAACATTACTTATAAGGCTATGTTCACACGTTGCATTTTTGCATTTTTTTGGCTCCTTTTTTTAATTCAAGTTTTAAGCTGTGTTTTACAGTATCAGGCAAGTCTATCAGATTTCAGAAATCTCCTGTACACACATTGTTTTTAATTTCCCTGAATGAATTGGAAAACTGCTGTTTTTAAATCTGCAACATATCACTTTCAGCAGTTTCTCTGCCTTTGTTTCACAAAAAAAAGGCAGAAAAAAATGCTGAAAGTGACATGTTGCAGTCACAGCAGAAATCGCAGGTAACTGTTTTGGTGCAAACACCTGAGAGTTAAATCAGACTTTTTTGGGGGGCACTAAACTTTATAAACATGCACGAGAGACAACAAGAACACAGCAAAACTTGCTTTTTGTAAGCAGCTTAAATGCAGCTTTAAATTTGCATAAAAAAAACTCTCTGACCCTGGGACTCTCTTTCCTTTTATCCCCTTTCTTGGGAATTCCCCTCCTCAGTTCCGTAACTCCACCCACCATGACTCTGCGTTTCCCAGCTTCATCTACTGTTACGTCCTTTACTCACTATCCTATGTCTCCATCTAGTGGCCAAAACCTGGTACTACATCGTCTCTTACTAATTCTAGCTGTTTCCTTAGACATGTATATGAATTCTCGTCAGTGTACACAACATATTTTACATGTTCCATCTTCATCAGACAGGTCCACATATCAGTCCACCCTCCTACACACACGTCATTACCTTTCTCTCCAACACAAAGACTCTTTTGATCAGTGCTCCCTGGCTATACCACCCCCATCATAGAGCAGCCCCGAGCCCCAGCCATGCATTTACACTATCCTCATCCCGGTAATGGTGAAGGCTCGCAGTGTGATGGGCAGGATAACCCAGCCTGACATCTTGGAGAGAGGCATGCTGGTGGCAAGGCTGCGCTACCCTGCTGACGGCTGTCCTGGGCTTCAGCATTTCACAGTAAATTGCCCGGATCCAGGTGGAGGCTTCTCCCAATAACTCCAGAAAAGTTTCAGCTGCTCTTCTCCCATAGCTCAGGATGGTGCTCCCCACCGCCAGCGTCCCCCGGCCCCTCGCATGTCCCGATGGGTAGAAGGCTTCAGCCTTTCTGATCCCTGGGCCAAGGCACCAGCAGCCCAGCGGAGGTACAGCCGAGGGACGTGATCCGGGCTATGAACCCCAGCAGCCGGAACACTGAGGTGGGTGGGTCAACCCTAGACTGCCAGGCAGGAACTGAACTTGGTGCCTCAGCGAGGATAGGATGAGGCCTGCAATGTGACATGTTTCCACTTCCAGCTCCCTGTGCAGTACACGTGACAGAGAGGGATCCGAGACCCCCGCAGCAGCCGGAAGACTGAGGTAGGTGGGTGCTTGCCACTAGGCACCTTGCTCAGGTGCCCCCCCACATCCTGGAGGCCGAGGAACATGCCCTCAAGGGCCTAGTGGCAAATACGACCCTGTATATACTCATATATAATGCCTGCTGCTTTTATCCCACAGTGGATCCACCCTGGAGGAGGATCGTGTCGGCATTATACTGATATATACTCATATATAATGCCCGCTCCTTGTATCCCACAGTGGATCCGCTCTGGAGAATGATCGTGCTGGCATTATACGAATATATACTCATATATAATGCCCACTATTTGTATCCCACAGAGGACCCACTCTGGAGGAGAATAATGCCCGCATTATACTGTGTAGTGCAGCGGTGTTCAAACTGAGCGGCAATGAGGTAGTGACCCAGTAAAGTTCAAAGCAAAATGTCTTTAATGTCGAAAAACTCACAAATAAAAAGCAAACCGTATCCTCCGGATCGCAGCCAGGGCGTTAAAACTGTCCGTATCTGAGACCTGTTGCCGTTGGCGACTGCACCACCGTGTCACACTGAGGGGGCAACAGGCGTTCGCTTCCCTTGGCTCTGTGTTTACTGCACTCATAAGCCAGATATTGCAGAGCCACCTGCTCTGCAGCTTGCAAACCAACAGTGACCCAGCTGGAGAGAGCGAACCGCCCCACTATCATCCTGTAGTTCACTCCAAAAATAAAAGCCCATGCCGGGTTTTCCTAAATCTGCCTTGGGCAAATAGCTTGTCCAAGACCAAACTTACTTTTATTCTGCTCTGCAACCACAGCTATGTCTGTGACTGCAATGCACTCCAGCGGCCTCAATATGCTTCTATGCGCATCCTGGGGGATACATACCATCCCTCACATATAATTCTCCTCACTGCCTCACATATCCCACCACTCTGTTAAAATTAGTGGGGTTAAACATTTGTCATCATACAGGAGGCCCGTGACAGGGCATTCATGTTCCCTTGCGACTTCCCTGCCCGATGTTTCACCAAAAAACTAAAATTTTGTAGGGACAGAAACCATCTGGTGACCCGAGCATTCCTCTCCTTCGCATTACACATCCAGACGAGGAGTGAATGGTCCATTATCAAACAAAACTGACGCCCAAGCAAATTGTAGCATAGGGACTCCAAGGCCCGCTTAAATCACCAAACACTCCTTCTCCACTATGCTATAATTTCTTTCTGCCGGAGTAAGTTTCCTGCTCAAGTAGGTGACTGGAGGTTCATCCCCATTCACCTCTTGCGACAGTACTGCTCCTGGGCCTACCTCTGAGGCATCTGTTTGCATGACAAAGGTTTTCCTAAAGTCGGGGCTGATGAGGACCAGCTGTCCACACAACGCCAACTTCAGGGACTGGAATGCTTCCTCCGCTTTAGTGTTCCACAGTACCATAAACGACTTCTTATTCTTCAACAGATTGGTTAGGGGTGCTGATCTCCCCAAATTAGGTATAAACCAGCAGTAGTATCCAATGATGCGCTCACCTTTTTTGTACTTACAGGCCTGGACAAGTTTGAACGGCCTCAATTTTGTTTATTTGGGGTTTGATAACCCTGCGCCCAATCACGCACCCTAAGTACCGGGCTTTCATAAGTCCTATTGCACAGTTTCTTGGGTTCACTGTTAACCCAGTGATTCTGAGTGAATCAAATACTGCTTGTAGCTGGGTCAAGTGGGTATGTCAATCGGTACTGAAGATGATGATATCATCTAAATATGGTGACACATACTTCTGATTAGGCTCTAACACTGTGTCCATCAGCCTCTGGAATGTGGTCGGAGCCCCATGTAATCCAAAAGGCAAGTTGACAGTGATAGAGACCCCATGGTATTATAAAGGCGGTCTTTTCTTTTGTAGATTCTGTCAGTGGCACCTGCCAGTACCCTTTGGTAAGATCGAGCGTGGTGAAGTACAGGGCCTCCCCCAATTAGCTCGTCCACCCAGGGCATTGGATAAAGGTCAAATTTTAACACCTCATTCAATTTCTGGAAGTCATTACAAAATCATAATGACCTGTCTGGCTTTGGAATTAGTACAATGGGGCTAGCCCACTCACTCGGGGATTCCTCAATGACTCCTAACTGGAGCATTTGCTTTACTTCAGCTGCAATGGCTTGTCTCTGGGCTTCTGGCACTTGGTACAGTTTCATCCGTACCCTTACCCAAGGCTCGGTGACAATGTCATGCCAGATCTCCGAGGTCCGGCTGGGCATTTCTGAGAATACGTCCGTAATCCGCTGCACCAAAAACCGAGCCTCCCGGCGCTGCTGTTTTGCGAGAGCATCATTTATCGTAATCTCACACCCGGCCGCGTTCTTGGCCGGAGGCAGAAGGTTCACCGATGGTACAACCAGAGTCGCCTCTGTAACCAAACACTCCTGGTCTTTCCAGGCTTTTAGCAGGTTTATATGATACCGTGTTCCGGTTTTCTCTTTCCGGGCTGGTTCTCTCTGTAATTCACTTCCCCCACCCTTTCCCATACCCTGTTCACGGGCCACTACTGTCTGCTTACCCCCCAGGCCAAAATATGACAGTCAGCCTCTGTGTACATTCCAAGTTATCCATTTAAGAGATACGGTATTAATATGTGTAGCTCGGTGAGTATCATTTGCCATTTTACCCATTCCTATAAGAAGCCAGACTAAATTATGATTAGTGAACATTTAAGATAAAGAGCCCCGACCCCAGAAAATAGACTGTAGTAAGTCAAGAATCCTAAGACACATCACTATCATTATAGGATTGCCAGTGAGACTCCATAGATCCTCCTTCCGCTCAAGCCCAGTCCCTTTAAGTTAGTGTTCCCCAACTACAGTCCTCAAGAGCCAACATCAGGTCATGTTTTCAGGATTTCATTAGTATTGCCCAGGTGATGGAATTATTGCCTGTGCAGGTACTGCAATTATCACATGGGCCATACTAAGGAAATCCCGAAAACATGACCTGATGTTGGCTCTTGAGGACTGGAGTTGGGGAACACTGCTTTAAGTGATGAAACTGCTGCTTTTTATTCCCTATATTAGAATTTACAGATAAAGAGGCTTCCATATTGATACTTTCAGTTCTATTGTTGTAAATCTTCAATTATGCTCAGACACTTCATCCACAAGGAGATCTAAGCAGGTCCAGATAGTTTGTAGTCTAGTGTTAACTGCTGGCATAAAGATGTTAGAGATTACTTTAGCCATGTTTTGGTGGGAATCTTCTGAGGGCAAAGAATATACTCATTCTGATGGCAGACAATGCATTCGTTTTAATTTTAGTTTCTTGCACTTTTCATTGTTTTCCATGAAGTATGAATTAATTTGTCCATGTTATTACGAATCAGCCAAAAAGATCCACATTTTGTAGGGTTGTTAATGGATTTTGAGGATATCAGTGCACTAACTCTTGTTAAGAAAGCAAATGATCTGATATGAGACCTCCACTCAATAACCAAACATATGAGTTTTTTGAAATCTGTGGTTTTAAAAAGGTTAGATGCAATATTATTTGAACACTAGATGATGCCATTGCCTTATAAATTGAAAACTCAAGGCTAATCGAGCTAAAAAACAAATTTCAAAACCCTGAAAAAATATAAAGCTCAAATATTCAATAAATTCAGCACATTTGATAGGTAATTAGACATAAAATAAACATTAGTATGTACCGCCAGTAGGCAGTTATATGTAAAATGAGGGAAACAAGAACTGTAGATCAAGAGGTTCCGATAGATGCTACTGTGCAGTCGCCATCTTGATGGGGACTAATTTATTTTTTTCTGTTGCAAATTGGTGCTAACACAGTAGCATCTATCAAAATGTGGTAGATGCTACTACACATTCACGGCACCATTTTGACTAAGAATTGTCTTTTTCCCAACAAAGCTATAGGGCTAAATAAAATGAAAACAGGCATATTATCCACCGTGTCATGCTACAGCGCAGGCGCCTGTCTGATGAATGATTTTTTTTTAAACCATATTCTATGCAGGATGTAAAATAGGGGGCAGATCACTAAGGGATCTGCATGACGAATACCTAAGCAGATCACCCCATGGAGACCTCCCACAGGCCACAGCGGAGCACAAGCATATTAAATGAAAACTGCAAATACAGATTAAACAACCATAAGACGGATTTCATTAAGCAAGGTATAGTTTTAATCACTATAATGACGCCAATCTAACACGGTCTGTAGTTTTCTGAGCCCCTGAGTAAGCCAAATGGGAAACGCGCGTTGGGGCCATCCATCCATGTCATTTATCAGGTTGTACAAGCTTGGGGTCAGGAATGACTGGCACTTTATCTTCAGATATGATGGCTCCTATATACAGTATATAATTTTTAGAAGTTTTGACTATACATTATTGCTGTATATAGTATGTGCATATATTCTTGACTGGGCTCTATTCATACTTGACTGTTTATACGTTTTACCTAATATCACTGTATAATTAGCCTTTTTTACTATTTTGTTGCACAAGCACTTTATATCGCCCATCAGGATTTGTGCATATCTAATTGTAAACGGTTTTGCATTATTATTGACCTACTAAGGGATTATGGTGAATTTTTCTATTCAATGCAGCTTAATTTTTACAGCTTTTCTTAATTCCTCCAGTTTTTCGGCCTTATGCTTTGTTTTGTCCCTAGGATTTTGTGCCTCCTGTATAGACATGGCACTTTAGTGTCGCTTATTTTTTCCCCTCTTTTTATTTTTCCTTTTTACATTTATTGGTTGATGTTTTTAGGAATTGTCTAAATAAAGATTGTTACGGTTTTATTTGATACGCTCCGGTATCCGATTTTATTTTTGGGTTACTTCAAGTATACTTGCATTCTGTTAGGCATTATTAAAAAGGTTAAAGCTCTAGCCATACAGTATATGTGAAAAGTGTTGACAGATATCTAACTGAGGAATCTGACCCATAAGTCATAATTAGTGATGAGCGAATTTGTTCGGAAAACAATCGCCAAACATAAATTCGGCACAAATATGGCACATTCGGATTAGTGATCAGAAACACGAGCAAAATTTTATAAAATTGTAAAAGCAATCTTAAACACTTGGTAAAACGTGCTGGAACATATTTGCATTGCCACTAAAGTATTTACAGCCCTTTGGCTATAATAATGGTGGTGTATCATGAGTGTTTGGCACGTGTTTGATATCCCTCTCCATATAAAGAGTGGATATCTTGTTTTAGCTCCATTTTGTCACTATAACAGCACAGAGAGGCTGCTCCTGACACTGTTTGCTGATAGATTTTAGCTTGTTAGCTAGGCGGTTGTTTCTTACTCAGATAGTTTAGCTAGCTAGTGTTCAGTTTGGCTGTGAAATTACCTTTCCACTAATTTTTTTTTTGCGATTACTGAGGTCCACAAATACAGCAGTGCACATGTAATACATGTGTGTTGTGCACTGCTTGTGTTGTGCTCCATGCACAAGTATAGCATTCTAAATCTTATTTTTTCACTTGCTAAATGTGAAACAGCCTGCTGTATCCCACCTTGTAATTTATACTATTTCTACTGTGGTGAAATGGATGCCATTTTGTTAATGTCTGCTACTAAATTTTTGTAAATGTGTAGAGTCCTGGTTGGGTCTCCCTCATGCGTGTTGCCTGTAGCAGTAGGCCTCTGAGACCATCAGGCCTCCACTCAAGTCAACTACCTGTGTTACTATCCTCAGATTTTTCTGACAATAGTAGCCTACAAAGCTGATATTTGTGCCACCCGAGTGTGGCTGAGCATGGAAGCAGGTTGAGATGTTGCATGTGGCATCAGGGCTCCGAGCACAGCAGGCCTACACTGATCCCTCACCCACCTCATCTTAAATTGACTTTCAATTCAAAGCTGTAAAGGCTGGTCCAGATGCGGATACCTCATGCCTGGTTGATTGCTTCAGTGCCATGCTACAATTTGTACTGTGAGTGAATTGGGGACACTTTCCTTGTGTCTGCCCGCATTTGATGTGTTTTTGCAGCTGTTGGGTCCGTTTGAAGGTATTGTGCATGTGTTTGTTTCTGCCTCTAATTGACTTGAATGGCGTTCTGCTATGTTTGACGAACATTCGACGAATAAAACGACGAATATTGCAAATTCGGCGACTGTAATCAGAACCTTGAAATATTCACTCAACTCTAGTTATAATGACATGTTTAATAGATATGTCATGCACTTTTCAATAGCTATTCAGGCAAATTTTAGCCTGGTAGGCAAGCACGAAGCAATAGCCCATAAGTGTTACTGCCTATCGTTTGGCTTCGGTCTCATGTATGTCATGCATTCAGGTGGCGCATGTGGATCGTGGACCCACTGTGACACGGACCGGACCTACCCTGGAAGGGGGTGATGAAGCAGCTACCTTGGCGCTCACAGGAGCATTCTAGTGGTCTGGTAGTAGCAGCTGACCCCAAGGGTATAAGCTGTTAATACAGATGCCTGAATAGGGCAGTACATCCACTAAAATAAGTTCAGACTGTGCCGACAGGACTGCCACATGGGACAGGTTCAGACTGTGGGGACAAGACAGCCACTTGGGACAGGTTCCGACTGTGGGGACAGGATGACCACTTGGGAAAGGTTCAGATTATGCTGACAGGACGGTCACAGGGACAGGTTCTGTCTGTGTGGTCTCCAAACAGCAGGTGGGATGGCCACAGGGACAGGTTCAGGCTGTGCAGACAAGATGGTCACTTGGGACAGGTTAGACCCACTGGTCTCAAGAAACAGTTCAGGAACCGCCAATGCAGTTTCAGGATACGGACACCGCCGAAGTGGCCACAGGAACAAGATAAAAAAACTATACTGAATAAATCGAACACAGGATAAAGGAACAAGTTTAACAGATGACGGGAGACCTGGCAACATACAGCTGCACAACTCTAACACTAAACTATAGTGGTTGCTCAGGCGACTTCGTAGGGGAGAGAGAGACTTCTATACAAGATACCTCCCAGCTATTGCCTAGGAGTCATCTTGCAGATGTGCTACAATATACTAAATGCCTCAGCAACAAGCTGGGGGCATTAAGTATATGTGTGATGCCCCTTTAAGAACAGGGGACCACACCTCAACATCAACTACAAAAAACGCCTGACTGCTGTGCTTGCCAACAAGGGTTTTGCCACCAAGTATTAAGTCTTGTTTGCCAGAGGGATCAAATACTTATTTTTCACTGCAAAATGCAAATAAATGTATATAATTTATGCAATGTGATTTTCTGGATTTTATTTTTGATACTCTCTCTCTCAATGTTAAAATTAACCTACCCTTAAATTATAGACTGTTCATGTCTTTGTCTGCTGCCAAACTTAGAAAATCAGCAAGGGATCAAATAATTATTTCCCCCAGTGTATATATTGGTAATGCCCCATCCCCTGCACTCATATTCAGCAATGCCCCATCTCCTGCACTCATATTCCTGTTTTAATAATGGAGTCCACATGTCTCCTTGGGGACATAATATCCCTCTGTACTCCCTCCGATCATATCTTCCGGGCGCTTGGTGCACATGCGTACCCATGCCTCACTCCGCGCACTCCAACCAGTAGTTCTTGCAGTTATCGTGTGCATAACACTTCTGGGTGTACCTCATCAGGTATGCGCATCTGCGCCCTGTGATACAAATGATGGATACAAACTGTGCATGTCAAAATAACCAAGATCGCTGCAGTGCAGATTCTACTATATGCATCCCTATGGGTACAGCATCTCCCAATGCAGTATGTTGCTAAAGTCTAATATAAGTGATCAATTGTTTATAGAATTATGTTACATAATAAAAACATTTAGTTCTAATCATTCTTCTCTAAATTTAACCTCCATTCAAGGTCACAGATCACTATAGTATATCCACAATAGACAGTCAAACTCCCATCAAACTGCAAATAGCAGCAATAAGTTAGTGTGTATTATGGCCCTATATGTACCCCTTTAGCAGTACCTTCTTCCATCAGGTAAGGGGTTCCATGATGGGTACTTCTTGTGCATGGACTTTTGCTAATTTATTTTTAGGCTGGTGGGAGGACGTGCACGTTTTCTGTGAAGATTTAAGTTTTTACACTAGTCACATTTTATTTTTGGGTAGATACATTGATGAGGTTTTGGTTTTGTGGCATGGTGATGCACATTTATTTTCTGCCTTTGTATCTATCTTCAACCCACTTCTACAAATAATTTTTTGCATTGTGAAAGCTGGCCCATGCGTCCTTGAAAGTCGGGATACCAGTTAGAAAGTACATTAGGGCAAGACGTAATTGTTCTAGTGATGCTGCATTTGATAAAGAAAGCCAGAATCTTTGTCTGAAGTTTTCATCAAAGGATACCCTAAAAGGGTTCTACATAGGGCTTTTAATAGATGACGAATAAAGACAGGTTAATGGACGTGGCTAGAGTTGAGCGAAACGGGTCGAAAAATTTCAAAAGTCGCTGACTTTTCGCAAAGTCGGGTTTCATGAAACGAAACCCGACCCTAGGATGAGGTCGGCCACGAGGTCGGCGACTTACGCGCCAAAGTCGTGTTTCAAAAGTTTGTTTTGCGCTCTTTTTCAGCCAATCAGGATCCACGGACACTGTGGGCAACGTGATGACATAGGCAGGGGTCACCACCATCTTTCAGAAGGGCATGCAAGTGATTGGCTTGCTTTGGTGGGCGTCACAGGGGTTATAAAAGGGCGTGTACACCGACCGCCATCTTACTTCTGCCGATCTTAGCATAGGGAGAGGTTGCTGCTGCTGATTCTGTAGGGAGAGCGTTAGGCAGGGAAGAAGAAAAAAAAACTGCTTCTGCTGCTAGCAATTTTGCCTGTACAACACACCAGTCACTGTGTGTGCAGTGCAAGGGGAGGCTATATTGTGGTGGATCAGCGGTGTTGGTTGTTAGGCTGCCTTCTAAGGCTTCCTGACAGCTGCATTGCTGTTTACCAACTGCTCTGCAAACTGCTTTTTTAAAAGCAATCCCAATTTTTTTTTTTGTCCTGCTGAGGTACTGAGCGTGCATTTTTTCACACCATACAGCGGTGTACGCTCCTCACACAGTACCGTGTAACGGCTGTTATCACAGCCACAGTGAAGCTATCTGTGTGTCACTCTGTGAGAATAAGTCGAGGACATGTTCCGTTCTTACAGACCTGCACCTACTAGTTTTGTCTAGCTTTCAAACAGTTAAATATATTTGCTGTTTGATCACATTCAAAACTATAGAGAGACAGCATGTGTCAGTCCGTATACTTAAAAAACACGGAGCTTGACAATTTTACGTACACTGGACAGCCGTGTACGTGCACGCTCCTCTCAGTACCGTGTAACGGCTGTTATCACTGCCACAGTGAAGCTGTGTGTCACTGTGGAAGGATAAGTGGAGGACTTGTTCCGTTCTTACAGACATACACTCTAGGGAGATTCCTATTCTGCCCAATTCTACATACACCTTGTAGTTTGTGATACACTAGCCAATTTCTGCCTGTGACATAGCGCTCTGATATTCAGTGGGCCTCACACAATCCAAAAGTGTCCAGTGTCCACAAGTGTGTGCAGAAATTCAAAATCTCTGTGATCCTGTAGTCACTTTTTTCACACCTGTGCCATCGAGCCTGTGACATAGCGCTCTGATATTCAGTGGGCCTCACACAATCCAAAAGTGTCCAGTGTCCACTAGTGTGTGCAGAAATTCAAAATCTCCCTTATCCTGTAGTCACTTTTTTCACTCCTGTGCCATCGAGCCTGTGACATAGCGCTCTGATATTCAGTGGGCCTCACACAATCCAAAAGTGTCCAGAGTCCACTAGTGTGTGCAGAAATTCAAAATCTCCCTTATCCTGTAGTCACTTCTTTTTTCACACCTGTGCCATCGAGCCTGTGACATAGCGCTCCGATATTCAGTGGGCCTCACACAATCCAAAAGTGTCCAGTGTCCACAAGTGTGTGCAGAAATTCAAAATCTCTGTGATCCTGTAGTCACTTTTTTCACACCTGTGCCATCGAGCCTGTGACATAGCGCTCTGATATTCAGTGGGCCTCACACAATCCAAAAGTGTCCAGTATCAACTAGTGTGTGCAGAAATTCAAAATCTCTGTGATCCTGTAGTCACTTTTTTCACACCTGTGCCATCGAGCCTGTGACATAGCGCTCTGATATTCAGTGGGCCTCACACAATCCAAAAGTGTCCAGTGTCCACTAGTGTCTGCAGAAATTCAAAATCTCTGTGATCCTGTAGTCACTTTTTTCACACCTGTGCCATCGAGCCTGTGACATAGCGCTCTGATATTCAGTGGGCCTCACACAATCCAAAAGTGTCCAGTGTCCACTAGTGTGTGCAGAAATTCAAAATCTCTGTGATCCTGTAGTCACTTTTTTCACACCTGTGCCATCGAGCCTGTGACATAGCGCTCTGATATTCAGTGGGCCTCACACAATCCAAAAGTGTCCAGTGTCCACTAGTGTGTGCAGAAATTCAAAATCTCCCTTATCCTGTAGTCACTTTTTTCACACCTGTGCCATCGAGCCTGTGACATAGCGCTCTGATATTCAGTGGGCCTCACACAATCCAAAAGTGTCCAGTGTCCACTAGTGTGTGCAGAAATTCAAAATCTCTGTGATCCTGTTGTCACTTTTTTCACACCTGTGCCATCGAGCCTGTGACATAACGCTGTGATATTCAGTGGGCCTCACACAATCCATAGGTGTCCAGTGTCCACAAGTGTGTGCAGAAATTCAAAATCTCCCCTGTCCTATAGACACCTTGTACCTTGTTTTACATTACTATATAGTTTGTTGGATTTTGTCTACATTTCTACAAAAAATGAGGAAGGCTGGTGGAAGAGGCCGTGGAATTGGGCGGGGGTTGGCAGCTGGTAATGATGGTGTTGGTGGTGGATCTGATGGTAGTGGCAAGAGCAAAATAGGACCGAATGCAGGAGGTGTTGAGCCTGCGTCATCGTCTGGCTCCATAAGGCTTCGAAGGCTTAGTTTTCTAGGAGTTGGCAAACCGCTTTTAAAGCCAGAGCATCAGGAAAAAGTTTTGTCTTACATTGCTGACTCAGCCTCCAGCTCTATCGCCTCCTCTTCTGAAGTTGTAAAAAGTAAAAGCACTGAGTCGTCATTGGAGGCTCATGTTCATGAACCACACCTTTCCTTGTGTCCTTCACCCCAACCAAGATTGAAGGATGACGCAGGCCATACTACTGATTACTCCATGGAGCTGTTTTCACATACCATGCCTGGATTATCAAGTGAAATGGTGAATTACTCAGGCCAAGATGAATCTGACATGGAGTGCACTGATGCACAGCCGCTGCTAGATGATTCTGCTGGTACATTTCACTCAGAGCACTACATTGTCCTCGTAGTGTACAGAGCCAGATTCTGACCCTGATGAGACTCAGGTGCCCCTTCCCGCACACTATACCACCATACACGGTGACACAGAGGAAGGTGCACATGACATTGAAGAGGAGGTGATGGATGACCCAGTTGTTGACCCAGATTGGCATCCATTGGGGGAAGAGGGTGCTGCTTCCAATAGCACAGATGAGGAGCATCCACAGCAGACATCGACATCGCAACAGCTGTTATCTGGCAGGCCTGGAGCACTCCAAAGACAGGTTCCATAAATCAAAAGAGTTGCTGGACAGCTTGGCCAGAGGGTCAAAAGATCACAGCGTGCTAGGCTGCAAAATGTCTGCCAAAGTAGGAAGAGTGCAGTGCGGCACTTTTTTGAACAAAATCCTCATGATCAGGCCAAGGTTATCTGTAAGAAGTGCGCAAAGACCTTTAGCCGAGGGAAAAATCTGAAAAATTTGAATACCAGTTGCATGCTTAGACATTTAACCACCATGCACTTGCAAGCGTGGACACAACACCAAACCTCAAGTGCCACATGTGCAACTGATCACAAAGAAGGTAGTCAGCAACGCTACATTGTCTCCCCCACTGTAAGCCCACCGGTTAGCACAGCAGCAAATGTTGAGGTGTTGTTGCAAGGCCACAGCAGTCAGGGAATCCCACTGTTATATCAACAAAAGACTTAATCTAGGCCATCAGAAAGAACACCAACTCCATCACCATCATCAACCCTCTCTCAGTCCGCCCTGTCCACCGCTACTTCCACCATATGCAGCTCTCAAGTCCAGCTCACCCTCCCAGACGGTATGAGTAGGTCAAGAAAGTACTCAGTCTCTCATCCGCGTACACTGGGTTTGATCGCCCACATTGCCAAACTAATCTCGTTAGAGATGATGCCCTATCGGTTGGTGGAAAGCGCAGCTTTCCGCAAATTAATGGCCTATGCAGTACCACGCTATGACCTACCCAGTCGCCACTTCTCTCGCAAAGCCATCCCAGCCCTCCACCATCATGTGAAAGACCGCATTGTCCATGCACTCAAGCAGTCAGTGAGTGGAAAGGTGCACCTCACAACTGATGCATGGTCCAGTCGGCATGGCCAGGGCCGTTACGTGTCCATCACTGCGCACTGGGTTAATGTGGTGGATGCAGGGTCCACAGGGGACAGCGGTGGTGGGACAGTGCTGCCTAGCCCACGGTATAGGAAACAGTTGGCTGTAGGCGTTCGACCCTCCTCCTCCTCCTCCAGAAGCGAAAGCTCGTCCACAGAGCGCAGTCATACGAGCACTCCATCTGCAGCTGCCACTGTTGCACACGAGGTGTCCCCCTATTGAGCAGCTAGTGGAAAGCGTCAGCAGGCTGTGTTGCAGATGATTTGTTTGGGCGACAGACACACCGCCGAGGTGCTGGCCGAGTACTTGAAGCGACAAACTGAGTCATGGCTGGGCAGTGTACATCTTGAGGCAGGCAAGGTAGTTAGTGATAACGGCCGTAATTTTGTGGCAGCCATAGCCCTTTCAAAACTCAGCCACATACCTTGCTTGGCTCACACCTTGAACCTCGTGGTGCAGTGCTTCCTCAAAAATTATCCGGAGTTAACAGCCCTGCTCCAGAATGTGCGAAGACTGTGCGCGCACATCCGCCGGTCACCTGTACACTCCGTTCGTATGCAGAAGCTGCAGCGATTGCTCCACCTTCCCAACCACCGCCTCATTATCGACATTGCAACAAGGTGGAACTCCACCCTGCACATGGTGGAGAAGCTGTGCGAGCAGAGGCAGGCCATAATGCATTTGTGGGAGGATACACGGCCAGGCACTTTGAGAGCAGACATGGAGTTGACAGGTGTGCAGTGGTCGAAGCTGAAAGACCTCTGTAAAGTCCTTCAGTGTTTTGAGGAATGCACACGGCTGGTAAGCGCAGACGACGCCATCCTAAGCATGAGCATCCCACTTATGCGTCTGCTCATGCAAACTTTGACGCACCTTAAGGAGCAGGCGTCTGCAGCCAATGTTGATGAGGAGGAAGAGGAGGAGGGAATCCTTGATGACATTCAGCCATTGTCTGCTCAGGGACCTCTCCTGGACGAGGTGGAGGAAGAAGAGGAGGAGGATGATGATGGGGATGATTACTTAGGGGAGGAGGATGCATCTCGTGGGGCAAGTGAAAATGTTGGCGTGGCAAGGTCTGGTACAGGGTTTGTGCGTGACTGGAGGGATGTGGATTTGCCAGAAAGTGCTCCTCCAACCAGCACTCGCAGTGCATCATTGACACCGGGAACATTGGCCCACATGTCAGATTATGCCTTGCGGATCCTAAAAAGGGACCCCCGCATTGCCAAAATGATGAACGATGACGACTACTGGTTGGCCAGCATCCTGGATCCACGCTATAAAGGCAAATTACAAAACATCATGCCACAGGAGAAACTTGACCTAATATTGGCTAATAAACAAGCCACTCTGGTAAATCGGTTGCTTGAGGCATTCCCAGCACACAGCAGCGGTGATGGTTCTCACACAAGCCGTACGGGCCAGGGGCAGCTTGGCAGAGGTGTTCATGGTGCACACAGCAGAAGTGGCGTTGGAGACAGGGGTTTCATGACAATGTTGTGGACTGATTTTTCAAGTACCGCTCACACAACTGGTAATACTGCATCGATGGAAAGTGACAGGAGACAGCAGTTGTCAACTATGGTTACAAACTACTTTTCCTCCCATATCGATGTTCTCCCACACAGGTCATTCCCCTTTGACTATTGGGCCGCTAAACTGGACACCTGGCCTGAATTGGCACAATATGCCTTACAGGAGCTCGCTTGCCCAGCTGCAAGTGTGCTATCGGAAAGAGTCTTCAGTGCAGCTGGATCAATCCTGACAGAAAAAAGGACCCATCTGTCAACCCAAAATGTGGATGATCTAACATTCATTAAAATGAACCATGCATGGGTTTCCAAGGATTTTGTCCCACCTTCCCCTGATGACACATAGGGTGACAGAAAAATGGCTTGCTTTGGTCCACCTCTTCCTGGGACTTGACCTATTTCGCCTTTTGCATCAGCTGAATGTCCAACATCAACATATGCCACTTTCTAAAACTCCCTAACTGTGCTGCCTCCCCCCCCATGGCCGGGGTCACCACCTAGCGCACGACACCGTGCGAGTGCCGTTGCCCTGGACAGGTGGGTAGGCCGACTCTTGGGCACGGGCACTGGCACAGGGTCCCTCATAGTGCAATCAAGTGTCTCTGACGGTGGTGGTGCACACCCGCCGTCAGACACACCGCCGTACTATGAGGGGCCCAGTGCCAGTACCGATGCCCACGAGTGGGCCCCCCTTGCTTGGGCAGGGCCCCAGCATTTGCAATCTTTACCTCTCCCTGCTCCTCCGCTGTGTAGTCTGGGCCGTCAAATCCATACTGTGCCTGACACCGTCTGAGCCTGCCTCCTGATGTATAGACATATATTTTGAATGTGTACGCTATCCATACATGTTATCCGGGGATACGGTACCCTTTCTCACCTTTGTGCAATCTCGTGCAAGCCATACTGGGTCTAACACCGTCTGAGCCTGCCTCCTGATGTATAGACATATATTTTGAATGTGTACGCTATCCATACATGTTATCCGGGGATACGGTACCCTTTCTCACCTTTGTGCAATCACGTGCAAGCCATACTGGGCCTAACACCGTCTGAGCCTGCCTCCTGATGTATAGACATATATTTTGAATGTGTACGCTATCCATACATGTTATCCGGGGATACGGTACCCTTTCTCACCTTTGTGCAATCACGTGCAAGCCATACTGGGCCTAACACCGTCTCAGCCTGCCTCCTGATGTATTGACATATATTTTGAATGTGTACGCTATCCATACATGTTATCCGGGGATACGGTACCCTTTCTCACCTTTGTGCAATCACGTGTAATCCATACTGGGCGTGAGAACGGCTGGCGAGCTGTTAAGCAAGCTACAGCACCTGTGGTTTGCACACGCAAGTTTTTCATTTTTTCAGGAATGACGGTTAGGCCTAATTCCTGAACTGCGGTTGACCTGCACTTACTGGGAAATCATCATTCGCGGGTAATAATTGTTATCAGTGATCCCCATCACTAACGTTGTTCAGCGGGTTATCTGCACCTGTAAGCGACAAACGCTGGCCTTTTCAGTGTAGCGCACATGCAGCCACGGACATGTAAGGGCATGACACACCAGTTATTGGCCAATCTCATGTGCCAGAGCCTCACGTGTCCCTCTAGTAAGCCGGACTCGGACCGCGGGGCATGACGGAGTCTCGTTCGTTAACGGAATTAAGCTTGCAATGTGTGCATCTTTTCTGTAGCTGGCATGGTTGAGGTTTCCCAGGTGGAGTCGAATTTAACCGTAGGCTCCACTCCTGGTGGTGCCCTTCTGGACATTCCTTTAAGGTCAGCTTTGCAAACATACTGCCCACGTAAAACAAACACTTTGCCTTCATGAACGCTGTTTGGAGGGTCATGACTCGTGGGAATAACGCCGCCCAATCAGTTAACCTGCTAAAGAGATCCTTCGTTGCTCCCAAGCATGACTTCACACTCCCTAGGAGGAAGGTAATGCCACTGTGGCGACCGTACTCCTGGGGGCGACACAAGTGCACTGATGCCCAGCCACTGCTCGATGAATCTGCTGGTACATTGACCCAGACCACTACATTCCCCTCGCACGCTACACGGCCTGAATCTGACCCTGATGAAACTCAGTTTACCCTTCCCATATACAGTTCCATCTTACACGGTGACAAAGAGGAAGCTGCAGATGAAAGTGCAGGTTCGGCCCACCCGCATCAGACACACCACCGTACTATCCGGGGTTCTGTGCCAGTGCCGTCGCCAACGAGTGGGCCCCCTTGCTTGCTCAGGATCACAGCACTTGCAAGGTTGAAATACTGTGCAGTGAGATGGAAGATGGGGACGACGAGGAGTCCAGACTAGTACAGGGATTCCCTAGCGAGGAGACTTATTTGATTGTTTTCAATGTTGGGACAGCAATTTTTGGGGAGCACTATACTCTGGAGAATGACAGATGGGGCCCACCATACACTGGAACATTCCAAAGGTGGACATCAGACACTGGAGCAGCATTTACAGGGCCCATTATACACTAGAGCATTAGAAATGGGGCCCATTATGTTTGGAGCATTATTTGGGCCCATAAGACAGTGGAGCTTCATCCATGGGGACCAACATATACTGTAGCATTATGTGGAGCTCATCATATACTGTTTCAAACATTATATGGGACCAATGATTCTGTATGGAGAAATAGATGGGCCTCGTCATGAGATGTAAAAAGTGAAGTATTTTTCATTGTACTATACCGCTATTTCTCTGCCGTATCGGAGCATGATGAGTTGTGGTATGTGTTAAAGGGGCGCTCTTTTGCCCAGGGCACATGAAAACCTGGAGCCAGCCCTACCCCCCACAACTTTAGCCAAATAACCCCCATTTTTCAGTGCGTAACTTGTATTATGAAGTTAATTAAGGTTGACAAGCTTAAGTAAGAAGAATTGATGCTTTTGGCATTCAAATGGGCACTGTAGGTGTGTTTCCTGTCCTCCTCTCACTGCCGACTTTTATTCCCCATTGACTTACATTGGGTTTCGTGTTTCGGGACGACCCCAACTTTTCCCTATAATCGGTCGATCTTGCTCGACCCGACTTTTGGAAAAGTCGGGTTTCACGAAACGAAACTCGAC
Source organism: Dendrobates tinctorius (assembly GCF_039654945.1). Taxonomy (NCBI): domain Eukaryota; kingdom Metazoa; phylum Chordata; class Amphibia; order Anura; family Dendrobatidae; genus Dendrobates; species Dendrobates tinctorius. Next base: position 116,337,937 of record NW_027361679.1, read on the forward strand.
CCTAAAAAACCAAAAGTTGCTCAACTCTAGACGTGGCCCCTAGAAGGATAGAGAAAACAACTTTGAGGTTTATAGGGACCTATGATGAAAAAGCTACAGGAGCATATAACATATTGCGAAAATTATTGGCCAATCTTAAGAACTGATCCGGATTTGAGAGAGGCCATTAGAGGACATCCATCTGTTACATATCGTAGAGGGAAAAAATCTTAGAGGGTACTTTACACAGTCATTTTACCGCACAAGGAAATGAGCTTGGTATAAGAACTAGGAAAGTTAGGAAGGGTTCCTATCCCTGCGGTTCTTGTACATTTTGTAATTACCTACTGAAAATGAAGGTGTTTATTAACCACATGGATAATAGAAAATTCTAAATAATTGACAACATAAATTGTAAGACCAAAGGGGTGATCCATGTAATAATGTGCCCATGTCCTAAATTGTACGTAGGGATGCATGGCTCGCATCCTCAACCTGATGGTACACCAATTCCTCCACCCCTGTCCCAGCCTTCAGCTGCTGCAGAAACCACTGTTGTTGGGTGCTCACTTCCACCATTCCACTTAAGTTGGTATAGAGATTAGGGATGAGCGAGTACTGAAGTATTCGGACTCGCTATACTCGTACCGAGTATACTGTAATACTCGGGTATTCGGTACGATTAGCGAGTCCAATGATAGTCAATAGAAAATGCGAGTAATTGTCTGCTGGACCCTACAAAGCGGTCTGGGGGCTGAGGAAAAGGCTAAAAAATGTGTAAATGTTAAAAAATGTATGCTGTAAACAAATGTATATAACATGGGGGGCACCTGGTTAGGGGCTGCATGAGTTGTTTTACACCACTGCTTCACTAGAATGTACAAACACTATTTGAAGTCCTGTGGTTTTTTGCCGGCAGAGCGGGACTCGTACACCACTTACGCAATGCCAGGGACATATCAGAAGTGCCATAAGAGCGAGTGATGATGGAGGCGATCTTCTGACAGCTAAGTGTTTAAGTGGTGGTGTAGGGTTGGTAGGGCGAGCTGGGGGGGTGGTCCCTCTTCTTACCACGCAGAGACGAAACAGAGACGAAATGGAGGCAGGTACTGGGTGCAACAGGTCCAAGTTTATTTTCGCACGCCGTCCGCCTGACGGCCCTCGCAGCACACCGCCATCTCTCTCGGCCCTCCGCATCCAGAGCCGCTTCACAGCACAGTACCTCACTCATGGCCCTCTGTATCCAGAGCCGCTTCACACACCGTGTTTCTCGCCTGGGATGTATATATACGTCCTGTCCTTTTTCCTTTCCTGACGTAGTGACAGCTTCCGACACTGTGGCTGCCCTAAGCCTAATCTCCAACAGTCCGTTCACTGGTCAAACTTCGTTCTTTACACGGTGTGCCTATTCCCTTTAACTCGTCTCTGCTGCGGTGTATCTGTCAGGACCACCCCCCTGTTGTTCTCTCTCCTCAGTCCCCCTGGTCTGGATTCACCTCACAGCGCACAGACTGTTGCAGTCCTCCTGTCACTGAGGCTCCCCCTGGGGACTGGAACCTTCTGGAACCCTCCCTCAGTATTTATAGCTAACCCGGTTCCTTGAAACTGTCACTGTCACCACGCCCCCCATGACCAACGGTTTCTAAAGCCCTAAGCTGATGTCAAGTCCTTTGCTCACACTCCTCCCTGCCATCTAATGGTCAACCCAAGGTACTGCACGTCCACTTCACTTTCCTAGCTTTCCCCACTGTAATAACTGACACCTACCTACACTGTGCAAACCTTTCCTTCTTCTCTCTGACTAGTCCGTCCGTCCGGTCACCTTCCCTACACTGGTGTAAGGAGAGCGATCTGCTCTAGGAGAGAAAAAGAAGCCAGCTCACCTGAAGGCATGTGTAGTGGATAGCCTGGACCACGTGCAGTCTTCACGCAGTAACCAAGGAAAAAGAAAAAGGGTCCAGCTTTGCAAATTCAAGTCCAATTTATTGTTAAAAACAAGTCCAAAACAGAGCAAAAAATAATGTGTTCACATGAGTAACAAGTAGTAGATTACGCGTTTCGAACAATAGCTTGTTCTTTCTCAAAACTCTTTGAGGGGCTGCTGAGCTGTATATATACCATGTGGGACTGCTGGGCAGTATATATACCATGTGGGGCTGCTGAGCTGTATATATACCATGCTGGGCTGTATATATACCATGTGGGGCTGCTGGGCTGTATATATACCATGTGGGGCTGCTGGGCTGTATATATACCATGTGGGGCTGCTGGGCTGTATATATACCATGTGGGGCTGCTGGGTTGTGTATATACCATGTGGGGCTGCTGGGCTGTATATACCATGTGGGACTGCTGGGCTGTATGTACCATGTGGGACTGCTGGGCTGTATATATAGCATGTGGGGCTACTGAACTGTATACATTCCATGTGGGGCTGCTGGGCTGTATATATACCATGTGGGGCTGCTGGGCTGTATATATAGCATGTGGGGCTGCTGGGCTGTATACATTCCATGTGGGACTGCTGGGCTGTATATATACCATGTGGGACTGCTGGGCTGTATATATCTCATGTGGGACTGCTGGGCTGTATATATACCATGTGGGACTGCTGGACTGTATATATACCATGTGGGACTGCTGGGCTGTATATAAACCATATGGGGCTGCAAGGCTGTATATAAACCATGTGGGGCTGCAGGGCTGTATATATACCATGTGGGGCTGCAGGGCTGTATACTATGCGGCTGTGTTATATACCATGAGGGGGTACATTTTACATTATATTCTATGGGGGAGGCTGTGTTATATAATACGGGGGGCTGCATTATATTCTATGCGGAGGTGGGCTGTATTATAATCTATTTGGGGCTACATTATATTCTATGGGGGTACTGTATTATATTTATTATATTCTATGGGGGAGTGATTGCATCATACTCTGAGGGGGCTACATTATACTATATGAGGAGACTACATTGTATTCTATGGGGGGCTGCATTATAATCTGTGGGGGGCTGATTATATTGTATGGGGGCTTCATTATACTTTGAGGGGGCTGCATTATACTATATGAGGAGGGCTACATTGTAATATATGGAGGAGGGGCTACATTATACTCTGAGGGGGCTGCCATATATTCTATAGAGGGGCTGCATTATACTCTGTGGGGTAGCTGCAATATGCTTTAAGGGGTGGCTGCATTATACTATAAGAGGGGGGCTGCATTATATTCTATGGGAGGTTACATTATATTGTATTGTGAGGCAGCATTATACTCTGTGGGGTGGCTGCATTATGCTCTATGGGGTGGCTGCATTATACTGTATGTGGGCTGCATTATACTGCATTGAGGACTATGGGGAATACATTATATGAAGAACTATGGGGTGCATTATACTATGAGAAGTGAATTGCACTACATGGATGATGTCACGATCCAGGTTGGATCTGACAGGTTAAATGCACAAAGTAACCTTTTTTTTTTTTCCTTTAGCTGTGTGCCAAAGGTGGTTTTGCCCCCGGTGGCCATTAGGGTCATTGCACTGTGGTGATTTCAGTTGTAGTTTTCCCCCCGGTGGCCATTAGGGTCATTGCACACTGGTTACCTTAGTTTGTGCACGCAATTATGTAACAGGTGTGTTTGCTCTATAAAAGAGTATCAGGTGTGTTAATCACTGTTGGTGAAAGTACCTCATTTGCAAGCAAGCCTGGGTGAAGAATGGAGCTGAAGGAGAGTCAGGGGCAGTTCAGTGAGAGTCCTGGAGTGTCAGCTATGGTGTTTGCAAGGAGGGCTGGCATGGCTTGGTGGAGTCGCAGCTATGGTGTCTGCAAGGAGTTCTTGCATGGCTTGGTGGAGTGGCAGCTATGATTTAGAGCTGCACTCAGGATGCTGGATTCAGTTGCTGGAAAGCTGGACTCTAAATGTTGGACTCTTTGGCAGAAAAGCTGGACTCATTTGCTGGACTCGGTTTCTGGACAGCCGCACGCAGGTGCGGACTCTGTTTGCACCAAGGCTGCACTATGGTGCTGAGAAGATCCGTTGCTGGACAGTGCACCCAGATGTTGGACTCAGTGGAGGAAAAGATGCACGCAGGTTGTGGGCTCTGTTGCTGGGAGCGTATGCAACAGAGCAAAGCTAAGTGGTGTTCCCTTGTTTTGTCTTTTTTCCTTATGTGTGTTTAGTGCAGTGGTGGGATTAGTTTCCGCACCAACCATTTCCCTAGTGAGGGTTTAGGTGCAGGGAGAGCTAGGGATATTAGGTATCCTGATCGGCGCCCGGTGCAGAACCGGCCTAGGGTACGCTAGGAGTGTAGAGACACTGACTCAGGGGAGTGCAGGAGGTCTCCACTTCCCCGTTCCCTAATGCAGGGCCACCATTGTTATTGTTACCCAGGTTTTCCCTATTCCCTTGTCTGGTTGTATTTGTTACCGGCCTGCGGGCTGCGTCACACTGGACAGTTACACGTGCCGCATCTTGTTGTTTCAGTTACCGGCCTGCTGGCCGTGTCACACAGGACGCGGCACGTGACAGGTGACTGGAGGTGCATTATATTATATGGAGCACTATGAGGAGCGTATTATACTATATGGAGGACTGAGCAGTGTATTTTAATATATGAAGGACTATGAGGTGTCTATTATACAATATGGAGGACTATGGGGTGTAAACTGTAGATGTGCTGCTGATATCATGATACTGTATGGTGATCTGTTAGTGATCCATTAGTGATTGTTCTGTCCCCATCATTCTTTCTCAGATGGTGTAAAGAGGCCGGGAAACAAGTGTTGAACGACTTCAATATTGTCGACCACATTCATTTAGTGGCCTGAACTCAGCGCATGTAAATACAACCGATATGCTTCTGTGTGATGTGTAATATGTTAGAATTTGGGGCCCCATTTTAAACTTTGCCTAGGGCCCCACTTTGCCTAAAACCGGCCCTGGGTTTAAGGTGAGATTACGCACCTTAGTCACCACACAAGACAAGGATGCTGCCACTAAAAAATTGCCCTGAGGCTTAAGGTGAAATTACGCACCCCAGTCACAACACAAGACAAAAAAAAAAAAAATAAAAAAAAACAAAAACAAAAAAAAAAAAACAAATCTGAACTGAGAAAAGTAAGTAAATGTGTATGCACAATGTAAGTGCATATTAACACATGACCATTAACCAAAGAAAACAAAAAGCAAAAAACAAATATCCTGAACTAAAAGTAAAAAATATACTGCAAATAATGCATAAGGGTAATAATAATAATAATAATAAGGGTATTTAGTAAACATAATTTTGATCAAAATAATGTACAAGCCATCCCGCCACGTCACGGCAACCCTTGCGGTGCTGGCTGCGTGTCAGTTGTGCAGTACCGTGCGTGTGTCCTATGCACTGTGAACACAGCACCGCAACAGCACAGAAAACCTGCCCTGCAGGGGTAAATGTGACCTCAAAAAAAGCTGGGAAAACTGTCACTACTCAGTCCCTGACCTTATACTTTCACCTCTGAAAAGAGCTTTTGGGTTTTACAGAGGATTTCTGGATGATTTGCAGAAACAAAAAAATCTCCCTAGCAGCTGCTCACACTCTCCCTACACTAGCTGTGTTCTGCATGCAATGTGCAGAAAACGGCAGCGGCAAGGCTTACATAGAGCCAGGCTATGATGACTCATAGGCTATGACGCTGGGCGGCCAGCCAATCATAGTAATGCCGCCCACAACCAAGAACGCTGCGGCATTACTGTGATTGGCAAATGCTGGCGGGAGATCAAAGTAGTGCGAGGCGAGTAGTGAAATACTCGCTATGTTCCGAGTACCGCAAGTAATTCACTACTCGCCGAGTACCGAATACCCACGATTAAGCTCGCTCATCCCTAATAGAGATCTTTCAGCCTACTGGTTAACCGGTTGATATGTGATGTGAGTACACCGTGGAATTCAAGTCTGCACATGTTGCAGTGATTGTGCCAACAGCACCGAGACCTGGTACAGTATGGACGTGGTGCAATTCACACTAATGGAGTGGACACAGATGAAGGACCTCTGCACCTTTCTGCACAATTTCAAAATGCCTACTATGATGGTTAGTGTTGACGATGCAGTCATTAGCATCACTATTACTGTCATCTACATGCTGGAGCTCACTTTGAATAGTCTGCGGGAGGAGGTGGTGCTCGTCATAGGGAAGAGGAGGAAGTAGATGAGGATGCAGAAGGGTTAACAGTACCTTCAAGTTCAGGCCTGTCATCTCACATGCGGTTGCCATGGTAGGAACAATTGGAGAGGGACAAGAAGGAAGAGGTAATAGACGAGCAACAGTAAGAAGATGAAGAGGATAATGATTCCTCTCTATTGTCGGTGGTTGCCAGTAGGGGATGGAGGAAGAAAGCTTGAGTGTTATACTGCCACCAACACACTATGGACTTGTACCTCATGAAAGAGACCAATCTATGAGTGCCTTCTTGCAGCACTATCTGCAACATAATTGTTGCCCATATTGCTAGGATTTAAAATAGTGCTGACTACTGGGTTGCCAGTCTGTTTGATCCACGATACAAAAGTAAATTTTGCGAATTGCTTCCTGCCCTGGAAAGGGACACGTCCATGCTGCAGTATCAAAACATGCTTGAATACAATCTTGACAGTGGTTTTCCCCAAGACAGCAGTGAGGTACACAGTCTGCATCGCAGTGATAGGCTTCCAACACCGGGAACGTTGAGTCGTCAATGCAAAAACATTAGCAGCCTTGCAGGACTGGATTCCTGGTTTCCAACCCCACCAAGGACAGCATCTGCAAAGAGTTTGTATGTTATCCCCGTGTTTGCGAGGGTTTTCCTCCCAGTACTTCATTTTTCATCCCACATTCCAAAAACATACTGATAGGACATTTAGATTATGAGTCCCAATGGGAATAGTGCCACTAATGTCTGTAAAGCGATGTGGGAGTATTGGGGCAATATAAGTGATTAAAAAGATAAATAAAAAATTGATGCTAATTTTTTTGTGGTATCTGCCCAAAATTTGTGGAAATACTTGCTCTCCAAGTTGGGTCTCCTTCATTTGTGTTGCCTGAATTTGGCACAGCTCTCAGAGCACCAGGCCTACATCTGTCACTCATCCACCAGTTACTGATCAAACTTTAACCTCTTAGTGACAGAGCCAATTTGATACTTAATGACAAAGCCAATTTTTACAATTCTGATCACTGTCACTTTATGAGATTATAGCTCTGGACCGCTTCAACATATCCCACTGACTCAGAGAATGTTTTTTCGTGACATATTGTACTTCATGTTCGTGGTAAAATTTCTTCGATGTGACTTGCATTTATTTATGGGGAAAAAAAAACAAAACAGAAATTTGGCAAAAATTTTGAAAATTTTGCAATTTTCAAACTTTTAATTTTTGTAACCTTAACCCCTTTACTCCCAAGGGGGGTTTGCATGTTAATGCCCGGGCCAATTTTTACAATTCTGACCACTGTCCATTTATGAGCTAATAACTCGAACTCTTCCATGGATCCTGGTGATTCTGACATTGTTTTTTCGTGACATATTGTACTTCATGTTAGTGGTAAATTTTCATTCATATAACTTGCGTTTATTTGTGAAAAAACGGAAATTTGCCAAAAATTTTGAACATTTCGCAATTTTCCAACTTTGAATTTTTATGCCCTTAAATCACAGAGATATGGCACACAAAAAACTTAATAACTAACATTTCCCACATGTTTACTTTACATCAGCACAATTTTGTAACCAAAATTTTTTTATTGTTAGGAAGTTATAAGCAGGGCTGTGGAGTCGGAGTCGTGGAGTCGGAGCTCATTTTGGTGGAGTCGGTATAAAATGGACCGACTCCTAAAATATATAATAAATTGGGTACAGTAATTCAATGCAGAATGTGCTGAATATTTTTTCATAGGAATTTGGGAAAGTTATGAAATGTCCTATAAATGGCTGTTCTATTCCTGATCTAAGGCTACATTCACACACAGTGTTTTTGCTGCGTTTTTTGAGGATACGGTTTTCAGCTGCAAAAGCAGATCAGCTTTTTAAAAAACCGCATCACCTGAAAGGTTTTTGAGCTCATAGATAATGTTTTCAATAGCAAAAGCAGATTAGAAATCTGCTCTATCTTTCCATTGGTGTTTCTCTGGAAGGAGAAAATATTACAAAATTATTGATTGAAGAAGCCCTTAAACAAAAGGAAGATCTTAGAAAGACTCTCAAAAGACGCTTCATGTTTCTTAAAATGGATGCCTGCACACGTCACAAAGTGAACTATTTTGCCATCAGTGTTCGATATGTTTGTGACAAAGAAATTGTTAAAAAAGACACTGGCTGTAAAAGATACTAAAGCTCCTCACAGCAGCCAGGTTCTCCAGGCCTTAGTGGAAAAAGTTCTGCAAGATTACGAACTCAAAAAAGAACAGGTTCTTGCTATTGTAACGGACAATGCTTCAAACATGATAAGTACAATTAAACTGATGAATGAGAGTAATGAACAACAGCTAGAAGAAAATTTAGGATTCAGTATGTTTGAGATGGAAGGCCACAGTGCTGTTCATGTAACTGAGGAACAAACAGATATTACAACAGAAGAACAGCAAAATTATACTGTAGAAATAGATGATCTTGTTGAAGCTGCTTCAAAACACTTTCATATTCATCACATGCGCTGTGTTGTGCACACGCTACAGCTGGCAATAAGAGAAAGTCTGCAAGAGGGACACGCTGGAAATCTGATTGGAAAAGTGAGGAAATTGGTTATTGCAGCCAGGATCCCTAACATTGATTCCATCTTGAAGAGACGTGCTGGGAAAGGGGCAATGTCATGATCCATGCTGGATTGTGACAGATAAAAGCACATGTAACCTTTTTTTTTTTCTTTAAGCTGTTTGCGTTAAGTTAGTTTTGCCCCCGGTGGCCATTAGGGTCATTACACAGTGGTGTCTTTAGTTCTAGTTTTGCCCCCAGTGGTGGCTAGTATTATTACATGGGAATCACTAGCAGGTGTTATGGCTCTGGCTCTTGCCTATAAAGGAGAGTAAGGTGGTCTCACTCACTGTTGGTGATATTGGTCATTTCCAACCATCCTTGGTGGAGGAAGGAGCTAGAGAAGAGTTCTTTGCAGCTCAGTCAGAATCATGGTGTGGAAGGAGCAACAGTGAGGAGTTCCTTGCAGCTCTGACAGAGCTTTGGTGAAGTAGCAGCTATTCAGGAGGAAAGCTGCACTCAGGTGCTGGACTCTGTTGTTGGGAGCGATAGCAACAGAGAAAAGCTAAGTGTTTTTTCCCCGTTTGTAACTTTCCTTATGTGTGTTTTAGTGCAGGGGTGGAATTAGTTTCTGCACTGTCCATTTCATTAGAAAGGGATAGGTGCAGGGCGAGCTAGGGTTTTTAGGTATCCTGCTCATCGCCAGGTGCGGAACCTGCCTAGGGACTGTCAGGAGTGTAGAGACACTGACTCAGGGGAGTGCAGGAGGTCTCCACGTCCCCGTTCCCTATTGCAGGGCCCTCCATTGTATCGGTTTCCCTGGTGTTTCCCTTATCTCTGTAAATTCACCCTGCTGGAGGCGGTGTATCCAGATACACATGTAACTATTGAAATTCGCCTTCTAGAGGCGGTGTATCCGGCTGCACGTTTCATTATTTAAATGTCCTGCTGGAGGCAGTGTATCCTGGGTCACGGGTGTCATAGAAATGTGCCCTGCTGGAGGCAGAGTATCCAGTCACCCGTGACATCACAGGCAATTGTCGATCAAGCCACTCTGTGGGGCAGCACTTATTTAACGATTGAACGATTGCTTGAACTAAAACCGCTTATTATAGATATGGCGAACCCTCAGGTAACCCTAAATAAAGGTCAATGGACACAGGTGGCTGAATTGAAGGAATTGCTTAATCACCCATTTACCGGTGATTAAAAAATTACAAGCTGAGGATTTAACTTCTGACATTTTCATAAGGGAGTGGAAGAACTTGCTATTTTGCATGTCCCAAAGAGGAGGTTTAATCGCAGATGGCATTTCTGCTTCAATTAAATGGAGAGAGACACAGCTATTGGAAAATAAAATTTTTCTGCCAGCTGTTTATGTGGACTCAAGTCATCGTACACTGCTTGATGATCAACGGCTTACTAAAGGAAAAGAAGCTCTGACTGAGGTAGAAGTTAGGATGAGTGGTCTACAGGAGGATTGCCAGGCACAAGAGGACTTGGGTCCTGACAGTGCTACTGCTGCCATATCTTCATCCTCATCAGATGAGGAGTTTGACTTTGACAAGTATTTGAATGACATGGAGCAGGCAAAGCGTTGCCGTAAGAAAAAAAGATTTCACTCCGTCTCCTATAGCAAGCAGATTGACCATATTTCAGCAAAATGTTTCACTTGCTCTCAAAGAAATAGAAAAATTCAACCGTTCATCAAAACGAACTGTGCATGAGGCAATTCCTTTATACCTGGAAATTGTTAGAGATGTTGCCCATGTGGTTACGGCTTTGCCTCCAACCCTAGTGTAGAAAGGTTGTTCTCTAGCCTTAAAACTATTAGGTCAGATTTGAGGTCATCTATGAAGGAGGATCTCATGGAGGCAATTGATATTTCTTAGAACAAAGTCATACACACACAGTATATATATATATATATATATACATATATATATATATATATATATATATATATATATATATATATATATATATATATATATATACACACACACGCTATATATATTATATATATATATATATACACACACACACAGTATATATATATACACACACACACACACAGTATATTTAATCGATATTACATATTTACAAATATTTACAGTTTTTTGTGTTCTAAAGTTGTAGTCCAATAAATATATATTATGTTCTATCTAAATATCTTGATTATTGTTTCATAAAAATGATTAAATGTCTCATGTTCACATTGTACTACAATAAATTTTTCACTTAAATATAAGCAATATATGTGGGAGTCGTAAGGGAAATTGAGGAGTCGGAGTCGCAGGTTTGGCTTACCGACTCTCCACAGCCCTGGTTATAAGGGTTAAAAGTTGACCAGCGATTTCTCATTTTTACAACACCATTTTATTTTTAGGGACCACATTTGAAGTCACTTTGAGGGGTCTATATGATAGAAAATACCCAAAAGTGACACCATTCTAAAATCTGCACCCCTCAAGGTGCTCAAAACCACATTCAAGAAGTTTATTAGCCCTTCAGGTGCTTCACAGGAATTTTTTGAATGTTTAAAAAAAAAAAAAAAAAAAAAATGAACATGTAACTTTTTTCACAAAAAAAATTACTTCAGGTTTAATTTTTTTTATTTTACCAAGGGTAACAGGAGAAATTGGACTGCAAAAGTTATTGTGCAATTTATCCTGAGTACGCTGATACCTGATATGTGGGGGGACCACTGTTTCAGCGCATGGCAGAGCTCGGAAGGGAACGAGCGCTATTTGACTTTTTCAACGCAAAATTGGCTGAAATTGAGATCGGGCGCATGTCACGTTTGGAGAGCCCATGATGTGCCTAAACAGCAGAAACCCCCCACAAGTGACCTCATTTTGGAAACTATACCCCCCCAAGGAACTTATCTAGATGTATGGTGAGAACTTTGAACCCCCAAGGAGCTTCACAGAAGTTTATAACGTACAGCCGTACAATTAAAAAATCATTTTTTCCACAAAAATGATCTTTTCACCCCCAATTTTTATTTTCCCAAGGTAAACAGGACCCCAAAAGTTATTGTGCAATTTGTCCTGAGTACGCTGATACCCCATATGGGGGTAAACCACTATTTGGGCGCATGGCAGAGCTCAGAAAGGAAGCAGCGCCATTTGACTTTTTTTGGCTGGAGTTGAGATCAGACGCCATGTTGTGTCTGGAGAGCACCTGATGTGCTCAAACAGTGGAAACCCCAATGCAGCCTAACCCTAATCTCAGCGCTAGACCTAACCCTTATGGGAAAATGGAAATAAATACATTTTTTTAATTTCATTATTTTTCCCTAACTAAGGGGGTGATAAAGGGGGGTTTGATTTACTATTTATAGCGGGTTTTTATGTTTGGCAGCTGTCATACGCTAAAAGGCGCTTTTTATTGTAAAAATAGTTTTTGCATCACCACATTTTGAGAGCTATAATTTTTCCATATTTTGACCCACAGAGTCATGTGAGGTCTTATTTTTTGTGGGACGAGTTGACGTTTTTATTGGTACTATTTTCGGGCGTGTGACTTTTTTGATCGCTTTGTATTCCGATTTTTGGGACGCAGAATGAACAAAAACCAGCATGTCATGAATTTCTTTGTGGGGGGGGGGCGTTTACACCATTCTGCGTGTGGTAAAATTGATAAAGCGGCTTTATTCTTCCGGTCAGTATGATTACAGCGATACCTCATTTATGTTTTTTTTTAGGTTTTGGCGCTTTTATACAATAAAACCAATTTTTTATAACAGATAATTATTTTTGCATCGCTTTATTCTGCGAGCTATAACTTTATTTTTTCGCTGATGATGCTGTGTGGTGGCTTGTTTTTTGCAGGACAAGTTGACGTTTTCAGCGGTATCATGGTTATTTTTATCCGTCTTTTTGATCGCGCGTTATTGCACTTTTTGTTCGGCAGTATGATAAATCATTGTTTTTTGCTTTGTTTTTTTTTTGAAGGGGTTCACTAAAGTGGTTAACTAGTGGGACAGTTTTATAGGGCAGATCGTACCGGATGCGACAATACTAAATATGTGTACTTTTGTTTGTTTTTTTATTTAGAAAAAAAAGAATTAGGGAATATATTTTTTTATTATTTATTTAGCTATTTTTTTTCTTAAGTTATTTTTACAAGTGGTTTTTTTTTCACTTTATTACATTGTCCCAGGGGACATCACTGTCTTGTGTCAGATCGCTGATCGGACACTTAGAACAGCGCTGTGTCAGACCAGCGATCTGACAGGCGCTGCTGCAGGCTTCCTCATGCCTGCCTTCAGCAGGCAGTGAGGAAGCCGCCTCCCTGCAGGACCCCGAAGGCCCCCGCAGCCATATTGGATCCGGGGGCCTGCAGAGAGGAGGGCTCTCGGAGCGACGCAGCACATCGCGTCGCTCCGGGGGTCGCAGGGAAGCACGGAGGGAGCCCCCTCCCTGCGCGCTTCTCTCCTATGCCCCCTGTACACTGCGATCATGTTTGATTGCAGTGTGCCAGGAGTCAATGTGCCGGGGGGTGGTCCATGACCGCCCCTGACACAAAGTGCCGGGTGTCAGCTGTGATAATCAGCTGACACCCGGCCACGATCAGCGGCGCTCCCCCCCCGTGAGCGCCGCTGATCGCGTGTGACGTAATATTTCGTCCTTGGGACTTAGGTCCCAGGTCATATGGAAGGAATATTACGTCCAATGTAGGAAAGGGGTTAAATCAGAGAGTCATATCGCACAAAATAGTTAATAAATAACATTTCCCACATGCCAACTTTACATCAGCACAATACTGGAAACAATTTTTTTTGTTAGGCAGTTATAAGGATTAAAAGTTGACCAGCGATTTCTCATTTTTCCAACAAAATTTATGAAGCCTACTTTTAGGGACCACCTCACATTTGGAGTTTGGGGGGTCAGTATAACAGAAAATACCCCAAAATGACACCATTCTAAAAACTGCATCCTCAAGGTGCTCAAAACCACATTCAAAAAGTTTATTAACCCTTCAGAACTAAAGCAATGTGGAAGAAAAAAAATGAACATTTTACTTTTTTCACAAAAAATTTACTTTGGAACCAAATTTTTTCATTTTCACAAGGGTATCAGGAGAAAATGGACAACAAAATCTGTTGTGCAATTTCACCTGAGGTCGCCAATACCCCGTATGTGGGGGAAAGCCACTGTTTGGGTGCATAGCTGGGCACAGAAGGTGAGGGAGCACCGTTTGACTTTTTGAATGCAAAATTGTTTGGAAGCAGTGGTGGCGCCATGTCGCGTTTGGAAACCCCCCAATTCTAACCCCAATCCTATCCCCACACTCCCAACCCTAACCACAAACCTAACCCTAACACACCCCTAACCCTAATCCCAACCATAACCACAACTCTAACCCTAGCCAATCCTAACTTTAGCCCAACCCTAACTTTAGCCCATCTCCAACTATAAGCCCAACCATAACACTAAACCCTTACCCTAATGGAAACATGGAAATAAATACATTTATTTTAATTATTTTTACCTAACTATGGGGGTGATAAAGGGTAGTTGATTTGCTATTTTTTTTCATTTTGATCACTGTGATAGGATCTATCACAGTGATCAAAATGAACCAATAGGAAAAAGTTCTTATTGTTGCAGGGTGCCGGCCGGCAGATTTCAGCGGGCACACTGCGCGTGTGACTGCCATTTTCTTCCCGGAAGAAGATGCCGGATGCCTGGGGAATTGCAGTAGGGTCCAGGGACATCGGGGGTACTGGGGAGAAATCGGGGGACCCTATTTCTCTCTTCTCTGATGTGTGATCACATCAGATGAGAGAGAAATTTAAAGGAAAGTCTGACTTTTTATTTGCGGTCGCCGTTATTCCGTAAATAATGGTTGATAGCAACACTGGGGTCAGTAAAAACGGTTTTAGGAAGTTTCGCCCCCAGGTACACTTCGCCCCCGAACATTTCATCCCCAGCATTTCGCCCCCGGATGTTTTGCCCCCAGCAGTTCGCCCCCGGATGTTTTGCCCCCAGCAGTTCGCCCCCGGATGTTTTGCCCCCAGCAGTTCGCCCCCGGATGTTTCGCCCCCAGCAGTTCGCCCTCGGATGTTTCGCCCCCAGCAGTTTGCCCCCGGATGTTTCGCCCCCAGATGTTTCGGCCCCAAATTAGGCAGGGAATTTCGGCCTTGTGTTTTAGCCCTAAGACCGCTTTCACAGTAGCCACTTTCCCAAGTGCTAAGCACTGGAAAATCGCTAAGAAGATTGCCAATTTTGAATATACTAGATGGTGGCCAGATTCTAACGTATCGGGTATTCTAGAAGGCACACCCACGTGGTATGTTGCACAGGTTATGTAGTATATTGGACAGTCCACGTAGTACATTGCACAGGCGACGTAGTATATAGGACAGCCGATGTAGTAAATTGCACAGCGCACGTAGTAAATTGCACAGCGCACGTAGTATATTGGCCAGCCAATGTAGTATATTGCACTGTCCACGTAGTCTTGGAATGTGGGCACTATATTCATGTTTAAAAAAAAAAAAAATAAAGATATACTCACCTCAGCCACGGGCCCTGAAGTCCTCGCGTCTCTCTGCAGTGCTGGCGGTGGTTTCCGGTCTGAGCGTAGGACCTGCGATGACGTCGCGGTCAAATGACCGTGACATCATCGCAGGTCCTGGACGCATAGCATCGTTCGGACCGGAAGGCACGGCGTGCATCGGAGAGAGGCGCAGAGGACAGCGCGACGTTGGAGGGGGTGAGAATAACTTTTTTTTATTATTATTATTTTTAACATTACATCTTTTCACTATTGATGCTGCATAGGCACCATCAATAGTGAAAAGTTGGTCACACAGGGTTAATAGCAGCATTAACGGAGTGCGGTACACCGCGATCCGTTAACGCTGGCATTAACCCTGTGTGAGTGGTCAGCGGTGAGTGCAGGGCAGTGAAGCAGCGGCCATTTTTATGGCAGACTGTGACCGTCGCTGATTGGTCGTGGGCGTTTTGCCACGACCAATCAGCGACTTGGATTTACATGACAGACAGACGCCGCGACCAATGAATATACGAAACGTTACAGACAGAAAGACGAAAGTGACCCTTAGACAATTATATAGTAGATAAGTCAATGGCTAGAAAAGCAAGGTGTTGTTTCGGCCAGCTCTTTTTATTTTATTACAGGAGCTATTTTTGAGCACTTAGCGTTCATCAATAGCCTGTATCTTATGGGTCATTACCGAGAGCGCTCACAAAAGCGCTCTGAAAAATGCCAGTAAAGCACATTCTTTGGAGTTCTAAAACAGTGGCAGCATAAGGGTGCTTTCACACTTCCGCTACATATGCACTACAGGCCGCCTGTTCACTTCTGTAATGCTGCATTCCGCTTACCTGCAGCGGAACGAAAAGAAGAAAATGCTCTTCTTTTTGTTCTGACACTGATAGCGGAATGCGGCATTACAAAAGCGAACGGGCGGCTGCAGATTGTGGAACCCAGCCGTTCACTTCTATGGGCAATGCAAGCGGAATGCCAGCATTCAGCCAGCATTGCCCCAGGGTCAGCTGGATGTCAGATCCAGAGCGGATCGACCTCTGGCGGCCACAAACACAAGTGTGAAACCACTCTAAAATTACAGTGTGCAAGAGGCCTAAAATCTAAACAATTTTGAACTTTTACCTGACCCAGCACTGACCTGCTTTGTTGCAAGTTTTGCTGCAGATGTAACAAATAGCAGGTCACATGTCCTGCAAGTTACATTAGACCAGGGGTCCCCAACCGCCAGTCCGCGGCCCAGCACCGGGCCGCTGCAGTGCCCTTGCCGGTCCGCGGACACAAGGGGAGCCAGGGGCGGTCAGTGGCGTAGCGGGGGCTGGGGCGGCGCGCAGCAGTTCTTAGCGGCGGCCTGGGAGCGATCCAAGCAGCTCCGCTGCCTGCAAGAGGGAATAGCAGGAGCGGAGCTGCAAGGACCCGTCCACTGCGTCCAGCTTCCTGCCCGCCGCCCGCGCTTCCTGTCTCTGACTGACACAGAGAGGAGAGCGCGGCCGCTGCTGTGTCAGAGCGAGGAAGCGCGGGCGGCGGGCAGGTGAGAGGAGAGAGGTGGTGTGTGTGTGTGTGTGTGTGTGTGTGTGTGTGTGTGTGTGTGTGTGTGTGTGTGTATGTATGTATGTATGTATGTATGTGTGTGTCTGTGTGTATGTATAATGTGTGTGTGTGTGTGTGTGTGTGTGTGTGTTGGTCTGTGTTTGTGTAGCCTGGCCCTGGAGGAGATGGGGACATGAGGAGAAGGCCATGAGGGGAGTGATGGAGAGACGGCAGTGATGGGGTGAAGGCAATGATGGGGAGAGGGGAGTGATGGGGTGAAGGCAATGATGGGGAGACAGCAGTGATGGGGTGAAGGCAATGATGGAGAGATGGCAGTGATGGGGTGAAGGCAATGATGGGGAGAAGGGAGTGATGAGGTGAAGGCAATGATGGGGAGAGGGGAATGATGGAGAGACGGCAGTGATGGGGTGAAGGCAATGATGGAGAGATGGCAGTGATGGGGTGAAGGCAATGATGGAGAGATGGCAGTGATGGGGTGAAGGCAATGATGGGGAGAAGGGAGTGATGGGGTGAAGGCAATGATGGGGAGAGGGGAGTGATGGGGTGAAGGCAATGATGGGGAGAAGGGAGTGATCGGGTGGAGGCAGTGATGGAGAGACGGCAGTGATGGGGTGAAGGCAATGATGGGGAGAAGGGAGTGATGGGGTGAAGGCAATGATGGGGAGAAGGGAGTGATGGGGTGAAGGCAATGATGGGGAGACAGCAGTGATGGGGTGAAGGCAATGATGGAGAGATGGCAGTGATGGGGTGAAGGCAATGATGGGGAGAAGGGAGTGATGGGGTGAAGGCAATGATGGGGAGAGGGGAGTGATGGGGTGAAGGCAATGATGGGGAGACAGCAGTGATGGGGTGAAGGCAGTGATGGAGAGAAGGCAGTGATGGGGTGAAGGCAATGATGGGGAGAGGGGAGTGATGGGGTGAAGGCAATGATGGGGAGACAGCAGTGATGGGGTGAAGGCAATGATGGGGAGAAGGGAGTGATGGGGTGAAGGCAATGATGGGGAGACAGCAGTGATGGGGTGAAGGCAATGATGGGGAGACAGCATTGATGGGGTGAAGGCAATGATGGGGAGTGATGGGGTGAAGGCAATGATGGAGAGATGGCAGTGATGGGGTGAAGGCAATGATGGGGAGAAGGGAGTGATGGGGTGAAGGCAATGATGGGGAGAAGGGAGTGATGGGGTGAAGGCAATGATGGGGAGAAGGGGGTGATGGAGCACTTATTCAAAACCTATGGTGAGTTGAGTCACATTATAAATGTTATTTAATTATAAGTATGCACTGCTACACTACAACCGTGTCCATAGCCCCGCCCCCTTATGACCAAATCCCCGCCCCTGCCACACCTCCATCCCCGCCCTGCCGGGCCATGGAAGAATGGTCTTGCTTGAAACCGGTCCCTGGTGCAAAAAAGGTTGGGGACCACTGCATTAGACTAGCTTTTATTCCATCTGTACATCAGAATATAGCAGTGTCTGAAATCTCCACAAAGAGAGAAGTGTACTGCCACAAAAAATCAGTCATCTTCCACAGCAATTCACTTTCTACAACTATGAATTCAGTTCTGTCCAAACGTGGAAGGAGCAAGTTGGTCCATGAGAATCACATTTACTTATTTTCCAAACGAACCGCTGATGATGTCCATTCCATCTGGGTATGTGAAAAACGGTCGACTTGCAAGGGACGTGTTTGGACCAATGAAGAATCTGGTGAAGTTGTGAAAGTAGTCAATCTTCACAATCACGCAGCACAAGCTGCAAGACCTGAAGCAATCCGACTTGGCAATGAGGCACTCACCAGGGCAAGGACAACACAGGAGACACCACAACAGATTCTCACAGACGTCGTTTCAGGAGCCCATTCTAATGTTGCAGCACTTCTCCCAAGGAAAGCATCACTGAAGAGGACAATACGATTAGCAAGGCAACTTGGCAATATCCCAAGGTTACCTCAAACCCTTGATCAACTTGTTATCCCCCTGGAGTTCCAGGAGATCAGTATTGATGGTGTCCAGCAGCAGTTCCTTCTGCATGACTCTGGTAAGCTACTTAACCATTTAACATTGTATTAAAACAATTCCATTATGCATAATTATTGCAAAGTTTATTTTGCACAAATGTGAAAAATGCTACACTATAAGGTACTGATATAAAATACTATGTGATTTTTGCCTTCAAGGGAAACTTTGAGAGTAATATAATGTAGTGAGGCCTACTGATTCCAACTAGTGTTGGCCGATCACTGGAAAGATAGGATCAGATCAGGCTGATCCTACCGAAAGATTGGAATTAATTCAGACCCAATCTCCAGAGCTAGATATATATATACAGTGGGGAAAAAAAGTATTTAGTCAGTCAGCAATAGTGCAAGTTCCACCACTTAAAAAGATGAGAGGCGTCTGTAATTTATATCATAGGTAGACCTCAACTATGGGAGACAAACTGAGAAAAAAAAAATCCAGAAGATCACATTGTCTGTTTTTTTTTCATTTTATTTGCATATTATGGTGGAAAATAAGTATTTGGTCAGAAACAAGCAATCAAGATTTCTGGCTCTCACAGACCTGTAACTTCTTCTTTAAGAGTCTCCTCTTTCCTCCACTCATTACCTGTAGTAATGGCACCTGTTTAAACTTGTTATCAGTATAAAAAGACACCTGTGCACACCCTCAAACAGTTTGACTCCAAACTCCACTATGGAGAAGACCAAAGAGCTGTCAAAGGACACCAGAAACAAAATTGTAGCCCTGCACCAGGCTGGGAAGACTGAATCTGCAATAGCCAACCAGCTTGGAGTGAAGAAATCCACTGTGGGAGCAATAATTAGAAAATGGAAGACATACAAGACCACTGATAATCTCCCTCAATCTGGTGCTCCACGCAAAATCCCACCCCGTGGGGTCAGAATGATCACAAGAACGGTGAGCAAAAATCCCAGAAGCACGCGGGGGGACCTAGTGAATGAACTGCAGAGAGCTGGGACCAATGTAACAAGGCCTACCACAAGTAACACACTACGCCACCATGGACTCAGATCCTGCAGTGCCAGACGTGTCCCACTGCTTAAGCCTGTACATGTCCGGGCCCGTCTGAAGTTTGCTAGAGAGCATTTGGATGATCCAGAGGAGTTTTGGGAGAATGTCCTATGGTCTGATGAAACCAAACTGGAACTGTTTGGTAGAAACACAACTTGTCGTGTTTGGAGGAAAAAGAATACTGAGTTGCATCCATCAAACACCATACCTACTGTAAAGCATGGTGGTGGAAACATCATGCTTTGGGGCTGTTTCTCTGCAAAGGGGCCAGGAGGACTGATCCGGGTACATGAAAGAATGAATGGGGCCATGTATCGTGAGATTTTGAGTGCAAACCTCCTTCCATCAGCAAGGGCATTGAAGATGAAACGTGGCTGGGTCTTTCAACATGACAATGATCCAAAGCACACCGCCAGGGCAATGAAAGAGTGGCTTCGTAAGAAGCATTTCAAGGTCCTGGAGTGGCCTAGCCAGTCTCCAGATCTCAACCCTATAGAAAACCTTTGGAGGGAGTTGAAAGTCCGTGTTGCCAAGCGAAAAGCCAAAAACATCACTGCTCTAGAGGAGATCTGCATGGAGGAATGGGCAAACATACCAACAACAGTGTGTGGCAACCTTGTGAAGACTTACAGAAAATGTTTGACCTCTGTCATTGCCAACAAAGGATATATCACAAAGTATTGAGATGAAATTTTGTTTCTGACCAAATACTTATTTTCCACCATAATATGCAAATAAAATGAAAAAAACCCAGACAATGTGATTTTCTGGATTTTTTTTTCTCAGTTTGTCTCCCATAGTTGAGGCCTACCTAAATTACAGACGCCTCTCATCTTTTTAAGTGGTGGAACTTGCACTATTGCTTACTGACTAAATACTTTTTTTCCCCCACTATATATATATATATATATATATATATATATATATATATACATACACACTCACTGGCCACTTTATTAGGTACACCTGTCCAACTGTGTGTTAAGACTTAATTTCTAATCAGCCAATCACATGGCGGCAACTCAGTGCATTTAGGCATGTAGACATGGTCAAGACAATCTCCTGCAGTTCAAACCGAGCATCAGTATGGGGAAGAAAGGTGATTTGAGTGCCTTTGAACGTGGCATGATTGTTGGTGCCAGAAGGGCTGGTCTGAGTATTTCAGAAACTGCTGATCTACTGGGATTTTCACGCACAACCATCTCTAGGGTTTACAGAGAATGGTCCGAAAAAGAAAAAAAATCCAGTGAGCGGCAGTTCTGTGGCCGGAAATGCCTTGTTGATGCCAGAGGTCAGAGGAGAATGGGCATACTGGTTCGAGCTGATAGAAAGGCAACAGTGACTCAAATTGCCACCCGTTACAACCAAGGTAGGCAGAAGAGCATCTCTGAACGCACAGTGCGTCGAACTTTGAGGCAGATGGGCTACAGCAGCAGAAGACCACGCTGGGTACCACTCCTCTCAGCTAAGAACAGGAAACTGAGGCTACAATTTGCACAAGCTCATCGAAATTGGACAGTAGAAGATTGGAAAAACGTTGCCTGGTCTGATGAGTCTCGATTTCTGCTGCGACATTCGGATGGTAGGGTCAGAATTTGGCGTAAACAACATGAAAGCATGGATCCATCCAGCCTTGTATCAACGGTTCAGGCTGGTGGTGGTGGTGTCATGGTGTGGGGAATTTTTTCTTGGCACTCTTTGGGCCCCTTGGTACCAATTGAGCATCGTTGCAACGCCACAGCCTACCTGAGTATTGTTGCTGACCATGTCCATCCCTTTATGACCACAATGTACCCAACATCTGATGGCTACTTTCAGCAGGATAATGCGCCATGTCATAAAGCTCGAATCATCTCAGATTGGTTTCTTGAACATGACAATGAGTTCACTGTACTCAAATGGCCTCCTCAGTCACCACATCTCAATCCAATAGAGCATCTTTGGGATGTGGTGGAACGGGAGATTCGCATCAGGGATGTGCAGCCGACAAATCTGCGCCAACTGTGTGATGCCATCATGTCAATATGGTCCAAAATCTCTGAGGAATGCTTCCAGCACCTTGTTGAATCTCTGCCACGAAGAATTGAGGCAGTTCTGAAGGCAAAAGGGGGTCCAACCCGTTACTAGCATGGTGTACCTAATAAAGTGGCCAGTGAGTGTGTATATATATATATATATATATATTATATATATATATATATATACACACACACACACACACATATATACACACACACACACTGTACGCCCGCCCGAACAGTGTGTGTATATGTGGGTGGGTGATGGTGATCTGGCACTTTTGGAACTTTGAAATGCAATAAAGGATTTGTATAGGACTTCAGCAGCGCGGAGGTCTTTCTTCATGGATGCATGTTAAGTACGGGCGGAAGCCAACCCCTGCTCTAGCAGCACACTGAGTCCTCAGCAACAATCTCAGTTGAGCCACTCTTCTTCCAGCTTTCTTGCATATATATAATGGCCCCAAGCTGCGCTGTTAAAAAATAAACAAACCCAGTTATTCAACTCTCTCTCCGGTGTCCAGCGCTGTCTCCGGCGGTGCAGGGAATTCCGAAATCCCAACGCTATGCATTCTGGGTTGTGCATCACCACCTCTGCACATGTGCCGGGCTGTTCTGTGACGTGATGTGGTGCTTTCCCAGGACCGTCTAGTGAGCGGTCCTGGGATCACTCTCCACTGTAGTTATAGTACGGCAGGCACAGAGGCGGCGATGCGCCGCCCGGATTTTGGGATTCCCTGCACTGCTGGGCTAGGAGCCGGAGCCAGTACTGGACACTGGAGAAAGAGGTGAGTAACTGGGTTTGTTTATTTTTTTTTAACAGCGCAGCCTGGAGCCATTTACTAAAGCTAAATATGCACACACGCTGTACACCCATATAGTGTGTGTGTATATTATATATACACACACACACACACACACACACACACACACACACACACACACGCACACTGTTCAGGAGTGTATGCCCGGACAGTGTTTTCAGATTACAGAGGATTCCGATTTCTAATTCAGATCATCATCATGATCTGGCTACAAATCGGATCGTAATTTAAAATAACGATCAGCCTGAAAATCGTACCGGCCAACACTAATTCCAAATATGCAGCATTGTACTGGCCATACCTGTCCTGGATGCTGCCTCGGAGTTCAGCCTCGCCTGTCTGCGGCATGCATGGGCTGAACTGCCATCGCCGGCTGATTCCTCGGCTCTCGTAGTTCAGTCCTGCAGAACCATGGACAGGTCGGGCTGAACTCCGGAGCTCAGGTGAGATACGCCAGGATCTGCAGATGCGTTTTGCCTGCTGCTTCCAAGCACTTTTTAAGCACTTTGCAAGCGCTTTGGCAAAACGCTTCTGCAAACAGGGGACGTGGCCAAGCTCTGCTATGGGCGTGGCCATGCCCTGCTATGGCCTAAACCGAGCGCATTTGGCATGGTTTGCAGGCATTTTTCGGGAGGTTTCCCTCTTGCCCATTCCCATTCCTTCCGGGATCCGCCGGAAAATAGCTTTGAAGCTATTTTCCGGTGGGGCGTTTTCCGGCCGGGGCCGGAATCCACCCGTATCCCGCACCATAGACATGAAAGGGCGGGTTTCAGGCAGGAAACACAGCACGGAATACGCCTGTAAATCCAGCTTGTCTGGATAAAGCCTGAGGCCTCGTGCCCACTGACGGAAGGGGATTGTGGAGCGGCATCTCCGCAGCGGCTGTAATTGCGGTAGCAATTGGAGATCCCACAGGAATCCATTTGTGCCTGTAATTGAGGCCACTATTGTGGTACCCTAATTCTGTATCAAAATCTTCACTTAACTCTATGGATTTAGGTGCAGGTTTTAGTGCAGGATTTCAGCCCCTTGTCTGAATGGCTGGAATTTTGTTTGTATAATGGCAGCATACATTGACATGCTGCACTGCATGTTTTTTTTTGTAAACAAAATTTTTTCATCAGCATGTGGATGGGATTTACACATTAATCATAGAATCATAGAATCGTAGAGTTGGAAGGGACCTCCTGGGCCATCTGGTCCAACCCCCTGCTCAAAGCAGGATTCGCTAAATCATCCCAGTCAGATGTCTGTCCAGCCTCTGTTTGAAGACTTCCATTGAAGGAGAACTCACCACTTCTCGTGGCAGCCTGTTCCACTCATTGATCACTCTAACTGTCAAAAAGTTTTTTCTAATATCTAATCTGTGTCTCCTCCCATTCAGTTTCATCCCATTGCTTCTAGTCTTTCCTTGTGCAAATGAGAATAAAGTTGATCCTTCTGCAATGTGACAGCCCTTTAGATATTTGTAGACAGCTATTAAGTCTCCTCTCAGTCTTCTCTTTTGCAAACTAAACATTCCCAAATCCTGCAACCTTTCCTCATAAGACAGGGTTTGTGCATATGACCCCAGCCTAATGGATCATTCAGTTTTGCCTTAGGCCAAAAGCACACTGGTGATTTTACTGGCTTTTTTTGCGTCCTGCACAATCCTCTCAATGAGACAGCATAGGCAGCGCGGACGTCACAAACGTCCGCGCTGCCCACCCAACGACTAGCGCGCCCATCCGCCTGAATGGAATGCCCCATTCAGGCGGGCGGACCGCTCAGTCGTTCATTCAGACGTCCAGCCGCACGCCGCGTCTGGATGCGGCTGTCAACTAGACAGACGTTCAGTATGGCGGCGATCGGCCGTGCTGAAAGGCCGTCTAGTTGAAGGGTCTAAAAGTACCCTAAAAATGTGACCTATTTCAAGTTTGGAAGTAATTTTAATTTTAAACAAAAATATATAATTTTCCACTGGGACAATATATGTTGTAAAAAACTATTGGTTGGCCCCTTCACACTAGATTTTGCTTCAGTTTTTTTTTATTATGAAATCAGAAAATCTGGAGCAAAATGTGAGTATTTAATGTGAGATATGAACAGAGGCTTCTGATTAGGATATTTTTTTGTGAATTTATCCCAAAACTCTGTCTGCTGCTTGTTACACTTTTTCTGTTATTTCCTCTACTAATACTTTCATTTTAAATTAGGAAATGGACACAGCCGTATGTTGATATTTGGAACAAGAGACAATCTCCATCTACTGGCACAAAGTAAAGAGTGGTTTGCTGATGGCATGTTTTTCACTACACCAGCCTTGTTTAAGCAACTTTACACAATCCATGTAGTCCACAGCGGCCTTGTTGTTCCTGTAGTGTTCACCTTGCTGACAGACAAGAGCCGTTCTACATACCAGAGGTTGCTGCAAGAGCTGAAGAACTTGCAGCCTGGACTGCAGCCAGACAACCTGATGTTGGAGTTTGAACTAGCTGCAATACAGGCATTTGAAAGTGAATTCCCCAACCTTGTGAAGACTGGTTGCTTTTTCCACCTTTCACAGTCGGTTTGGCGTAAAGTTCAAAATGAAGGACTCAAGATGCAATACCAAGGTGACCATGAATTTGCCCGTTGGATACGCATGATACCTGCCCTGGCCTTTCTACCACCACAGAATGTTGTGCAATCATTTGAAGAATTGGTGGAAGATCCTGACTTTCCACAAGAAGCTATACCTATTGCCAACTATTTTGAAGACAGCTATATCGGTCGAATGAATCGCAGAGGACGTCAAGCACCTTTGTTTCCAGTTCAATTCTGGAATGTGTATGAACGAAGATTGAATGATCAACAGCGAACAAATAATGATGTCGAAGGATGGCACCGTAGCTTTCGAGAAACATGTGGTACTCTTTTCCAAAATATATACCGGTTCATTAACTGTCTGAAACATCAGCAAGAGCTCCATAGTTTTGAAATTATTCAGATAATAGCAGGAAATCCCATCGCTGCAAGAAACAAAAAGTATGCTGCAATTTCAGCAAGGGTTAAACGTATCGTGCAAGATTTCGATAATAGAAGCTTGATGGATTATCTGAGAGGCATTGCCTACAGCTTTGATTTTTAGTTCATGGTCACATATTGTATGTTTTGAGAGCAGTGTTTTTAGCTGTAAAATAATTCAAGCATTATAACCTGCAATTTGTATTTTCTCTTTTTCTCTAATCCTTCCCCTCTATACCTTTTTATGTTTCTTGTTAAAACAGTTTTGATATATTCAGTTAAAGCATAACTCTACAAAAAACATGTTATGTTATAGTACCTGTGCCCATGATATTCATTTCCAAAGGAGACCTTCCAGCAGCTTCACTTCTGTGTGAAAAGTCTCATCCAAGTTAAAGCTCCATGTGCTGCAGGATTTCAGTGGTTGTTTCTCCTTAGTAGCAGTACTTGTGGATGGATTCTAGAGGGCGTGGCTGCACAGGAGCATGCAGCTAACAATATATTCCTTATGATGTATAAAGGGCTGCTGGTTTACAGCCCTCTGCAAAGCCCCCCCTATGTGTTCCGTCCTGTAACGGCTTTACACAGGCAGGGGGGAGCCCTCCTCTTGTCCAGGACAGAGCACATGAGCGGAAGGTGAAGGGGAGCTTTGCAGAGGGCTGTGAACAAGCAGCCCTGAATGTAGGAGCCAGGATCCGTTCTGCTCCCAAGGGGGCATGACCTCCTTAGTAACCAATGAAATCCTACTATTTTCCTGTCTGTTTGTAAAATTACTCATCTAGAAAACAAAGTTTGAGAATAAAAAAAACTAATTTGATCAGAATTCTATATCTTAGACTCGTATGGTGTATTATTAGTGATAAGCAAACCTGCCAATATTCAGTTCAGGCAGGTCTTTCCCGGATGCGAAAGATCCAGGAGCAAATTGCTAGAGGCAAAACATCCAGGGATGAACTGCTGGGGGCGAAACATCTGAGGGTGAAACATCCGGGGGCGAACAGCTGGGAGCAAAACATCCGGGGGCAAACACCCGGGGGGCGAACTGCTGGGGGCGAAACATCCGGGGGCGAAACATCCGGGGGCGAACTGCTGGGGGCGAAACTGCTGGGGGCGAAACATCCGGGGGCGAAACACCCGGGGGCGAAACACCCGGGGGCGAAACACCCGGGGGCGAAACACCCGGGGGCGAAACATCCGGGGGCGAAACATCCGGGGGCGAAACATCCGGGGGCGAAACATCCGGGGGCGAAACATCCGGGGGCGAAACATCCGGGGGCGAAACATCCGGGGGCGAAACTGCTGGGGGCGAAACATCCGGGGGCGAAACATCCGGGGGCGAAACATCCAGGGGCGAAACATCCGGGGGCGAACTGCTGGGGGCGAAACTGCTGGGGGCGAAACTGCTGGGGGCGAAACATCCGGGGGCGAAACACCCGGGGGCGAAACACCCGGGGGCGAAACACCCGGGGGCGAAACTGCTGGGGGCGAAACATCCGGGGGCGAAACATCCGGGGGCGAAACATCCGGGGGCGAAACATCCGGGGGCGAAACTGCTGGGGGCGAAACATCCGGGGGCGAACTGCTGGGGGCGAACTGCTGGGGGCGAAACTGCTGGGGGCGAAACATCCGGGGGCGAAACACCCGGGGGCGAAACATCCGGGGGCGAAACCTCCGGGGGCGAACTGCTGGGGGCGAAACCTCCGGGGGCGAACTGCTGGGGGCGAAACCTCCGGGGGCGAAACATCCGGGGGCGAAACATCCGGGGGCGAAACTGCTGGGGGCGAAACTGCTGGGGGCGAAACTGCTGGGGGCGAAACATCCGGGGGCGAACTGCTGGGGGCGAACTGCTGGGG
Source organism: Dendrobates tinctorius (assembly GCF_039654945.1). Classification (NCBI taxonomy): domain Eukaryota; kingdom Metazoa; phylum Chordata; class Amphibia; order Anura; family Dendrobatidae; genus Dendrobates; species Dendrobates tinctorius. The sequence goes on from NW_027361679.1 coordinate 116,365,419, forward strand.
GCGAAACTGCGGGGGGCGAAACATCCGGGGGCGAAACATCCGGGGGCGAAACATCCGGGGGCGAAACCTCCGGGGGCGAAACCTCCGGGGGCGAACTGCTGGGGGCGAAACCTCCGGGGGCGAACTGCTGGGGGCGAAACCTCCGGGGGCGAACTGCTGGGGGCGAAACCTCCGGGGGCGAACTGCTGGGGGCGAAACCTCCGGGGGCGAACTGCTGGGGGCGAAACCTCTGGGGGCGAACTGCTGGGGGCGAAACCTCCGGGGGCGAACTGCTGGGGGCGAAACCTCCGGGGGCGAACTGCTGGGGGCGAAACCTCCGGGGGCGAACTGCTGGGGGCGAAACCTCCGGGGGCGAACTGCTGGGGGCGAAACCTCCGGGGGCGAACTGCTGGGGGCGAAACATCCGGGGGCGAACTGCTGGGGGCGAAACATCCGGGGGCGAAACAACCTGGGCAAAATGTTCGGGGGCGAAGTGTACCTGGGGGCGAACTTCTGGGGGCGAAACTTCCAACTCCCTGTAAAAACTGACCCGAATCATGTTCTCTGGGGGTCTCAGCTACCCTCAGTAGCCAAGACCCTATAGATAAATTCCAACTCTGGGGAGTGTTATGCGCTTATTTTTCAGCACCGTTAAGCAGCGGCGCTGAGGGATAAGTACCCTTAACTGCTGCCATTAAAAGGCATATCGGTCATTAAGGGGTTAAGCAAGAAATACTGCTCCAAGCCCTGTCTAATGCTTAAATGTGGCATGGTATAAAGACTGCGCTATTAGCACTAAGAATTTATGTTGTGAAATGTGCACTCCTGGCTGGAGCACAGTACCAGAATATGGCAGCACGGTGGCTCAGTGGTTAGCACTGCTGGGGTCCTGGGTTCAAATCCCACCAAGGACAACATCTGCAACAAGGAGCTTGTTTGTTCTCCCCGTTCTTGCGTGTGTTTACTCCTGGAACTCTAAAGACATACCGATAGGGAATTTAGATTGTGAGCCTCATTGGGGACAGTGATGATAATGTATGTAAAGCGCTGCGGAATAAAATAGCGCTATTTAAGCAAAGCAAAATAAATTAATTAATTCCAGCCCATAATAATTAAAAGATGAAATGTGGCCTGCTTTATGTAGCACGATAGTCACAGAAAAAATTAGATTTGTTTCTGTGGACGAGCCAGAATCTGCACACAGAAGAATGACAACCTCAGATGATATTTTATCATGTGTACCCCTGAATGGAGAACAATATGTGCTTCAAAGAATGAAAAGAGGAAATGTAGCCAGCTTTGGTGGCACAATAGTAAAAATACTAAATTTTGATTTTATCATGTGAACCCCTGTATGGAGATCAATATCTACATCCAAAAATGTCAAACTGACATCTAGCCTGCTTTATAACGTTACTGACAGAAGAAATATTTTTTTTTAACTGTGGATGAGGCCTGTATGCAATAGAACATATGCCCAAAACAATTTCAAACTCAGATTTAGCCTGCTGTTTCAGTTCTACACACAGAACAATTTCACCACCACAAAATTACAACGTGTGATATGGCAAGTTGTATCGCGGTAAGCAACAGATTTTTTTTTCCTGTTATCTGCATGAGCTATGCAGACAGTTCAAATTCACCGGCACTAAATAAGGTGGGATACAGCATGGTGAATCAGGGTAGCAACTGCCAAAAAATATATTATTTCATGACCAGCAGCTCAAATCACAGAGCAATGTCACCACACCACTAAATGACAAGGTGACATATGCCTTGATTTATCACATTTAGCAAGTTAAAATATAACATTTAGAATGGTCTTCTCGTGCATGGAGCACAAGAGCAGTGCATAACCTACTTCTATGAAATGTGCCCTGCTATCTTTGTCTGTGCACAAAAAAAAAAAAATATGCTGGAAGGTCGATTTCACAGCCACACAGGACACTAGCTATCTAAACTATCTGACTAAGAAACAACCACCTAGCTAACAAGCTAAAATCTATCAGCAAACAGTCCCAGCGTAAGGAGCAGCCTCTCTGTGCTGTTATAGTGTACAATTGCCACTAAAACATGATGTCTGCTCTTTATGTGGAGAGGGACATGTGATTTCAGCAGCTAATAACATAAGCTGTCATGTCAGGATATTGTGACTGTTTCCTCCGCACTTATTGGCTAGCTGCCATGCGTACACAAGGTTAGAAGGAGAAAATAAAGTTTAGAAGCTGCTCCTCTGAGCTCTGCAAACCCACTACCCTCAGACTCACACCACATGCTCAATATACTTTAGTGGCAATGCAAATATTGTCCCGCACTCTTTACCAAATGTTTGTTTTTTTCTGATTTTTTAAAATTTTGCTTGTGTTTCCGATAACGAATCCGAATGTGTGACATTCATGCCGATTTTATGTTTGGTGATCGCTTTTTCGAACAAATTCGCTGATCACTATTCAGTACGCCATACAGTTGACACCAGAAGTTTATATACACTATATAAAGAGACACATATGCATGTTTATGTTTTTCTCACTATCTGACACGAAATCAGAATAAACCTTTCCCATTTTAGCTCAATTAGGATCACCATAATTATTAATATTTGTCAAATGCCAGAATAATGAGAGAGAGAGAGAGAGAGAGAGAGAGAGAGAGAGAGAATGAGAATGTTTTAAAGTATTTTTATTACATACTGCAAAGTCAAAAGTTTACATACACTAAGTTTACTATGCCTTTAAACAATTCTGTACTGCCCATGATTCTCCTGACAGCACCACCAGAAGAAATACCTAATAACTCCCATTAGATTGGGATTACTGCCTGGAGGACTTTCCTCCCAAGGGCCATCTGTTGGTTTGACCGAACGTCCAGCTTATAGGGTTTGCAAATAGTATTTAACTTAGACCAAGTTGTGGCTCTGCATATTTGGTCCATGGAGGCACCAGCACTCTACCCACTTACACGAGACTGCTCTCAGCGAGTGGGCCTTGAGGCTGGCGGGGTCTTTCCTGCCGAGACATATGCTTTGCTAATAGCAGATTTTATCCATCTAGCTAACGTAGCCTTGGACGCCTTCTTCCCTTTGTTCCTTCCAGTCAACTGGACGAAGAGGTTAGAGTCCACTCTCCAGCTCTCTGTGATCTTTATGTAGCGGAGAACTGTCCTCTTTACATCTAACAAGTGAAGAGAGAGTTCTTTCTCATTGGTGTAGTTTTGGCAAAAAGTTGGTAGCACAATTTCCTGATTCCTGTGGAAATCTGAAACCGCTTTTGAAAGGAAGGCGGGATCCAGTCTTAAGACAATACAGTCTTCCTGAATCTTCAAGTATGGGTCTCTTAAGGAGAGGGCCTGAATTTCACAAATACACCTCGCCGATGTTATCGTTACTAGGAAGAGGGCTTTGAGGGTCACCGAGCTCAGGTGTGCCTGATCTAGAGGCTTGTATGGTTTTTTGCACAGCTCGTTCAAACCAAGTTGAGATCCCAGGGGGTACTGAGCTACGTATTGTGGGCCTAATATGCTGAGTAGCTTTAATGAATCCTACTACCCTGAGATGATTAGCTATTGGAGAGTCAAAAAAGGAACTCAGAGCTGAAATCTGTACTTTCAACGTACCAGGCCTTAAGCCTTTATCAAAGCCAGAGGAAAAGAAGTAGAGATTCTGGGGAATACCTGGACCCCTGAGAGGTGGATACTGGAACTGTACTTTGTGAGCAGAACTTTTTTCCAATCTTCCGATATATTGCTGAAGTCACCGGTTTCCTGCTCTTTTTCATGGTAGCTGTCAGGAACACCGCACTGCACTTGCTCACTGAGCCAGTGCGCGTGTCCTGAGTACAAAAACAGTGCTCAAAGATACCTGTGGAGCGGGACAGCAGCGGGGATGATACGTGCTTCAGACTATCAGGACCTGAAGCACGTGACTGCTGGGGGCGTGACCTAAACTCCACAGAGCTAAGAGCTGCAGGGAAACTCCTAGAAAGGCAACTACGGGACAGACAGACAGAAACCAGATCAAGCCAGGGTCAAAGCATGAGATAGCAGGACAGTACCAAAGGGTTAGACAGAGCGAATAGTCACGACGTAGCAATAGATCAGAAAACCAGAACAGGCAATGGACGGTACAATAGGGACAAACTGTAACGGAGTAACAATAGCCAAGCCAGGAGGTCAGAACCGGAGAAGACAATGGTACCAAAACGAGAGACGGAGTTCAGAGTGAGGGGACAGACCGGGTCATACACAAGAATCAAACAAGCAATACAGTATCCACGCACACCAGGGGGGTTAGACACACAGCCAGAACAGTATAGCTGACAGGGAATCCTAGTCTGGAGTGAGTATAAATACCCCTCCCAGATCCAAAGAGGCTGGCAAAAGTTAACCCTGTGAGAACAGGACATTATCCATGTCCTATCCATGACAGTACACCCCTCTTAATGGGGGGCCACTGGACCCCCAGGTTTCTCAGGGTATCTGGCATGAAAAGCCCACACCAGTCGATCAGCGAGCACCGAACTGGCCGGAACCCATGACCGATCCTCAACGGAATATCCCTTCCAATGAATAAGGTACTGAAATCTCCAGCGCACCCACCGTTAATCAACGATGCGCCCTACCTCGTACTCCAGTTGACCCTCTACCAACAATGGTGGAGCCACGGATGAGGGATCTTCTCTAACTGTCCCCACAGGTTTTAATAGGGACCTGTGGAAGACGTTAGAGATTTTAAAGGAGGTGGGCAACTGTAATCTGTATGCCACCAGGTTGATCACCTCTACAATCTTGTAAGGGCCAATAAATTTGGGGCCCAACTTCATAGAGGGTATTTTAAGTTTGTTGCTACGGGTGGGCAACCAGACTTTTTCTCCCACTGTCAACGCAGGAACCACCCCCCTCCTCCTGTCCGCAAAATGTTTGAACTTCTTCCGGGCTTTGGAGATGTTCCCCTGCACCTCCTTCCAGAGGGTTTTCAACTGTTGTACCATCCCCTCGGCACCAGCGCAATCCGAATCCATACGGGAAAATTCCCCAACCTGCGGAACAAACCCATAATTGACCTGAAAGGGAGACTTTCCGGTAGACTGATTAATCCGACAGTTGAATGCAAATTCTGCCATGGGTAATACCTCACACCAGTCTTCCTGTCTGGAGGAGGCCAGGCATCTCAGAATCTGCTCCAATGACTGGTTGGTGCGTTCAGTTTGTCCGTTGGATTCCGGGTGATAGGCAGAGGAGAATGACAACGTGACCCCCAACTTCATACAAAGCGCTCTCCAAAACCTGGCCACAAATTGCACACCACTGTCCGACACCACGTTCACAGGCACTCCATGCAGCTGAACAATGTACTGTATTAACAAGTGGGCCAAGGTTTCAGCAGATGGTAATGCAGGTAATGGCACAAAGTGGGCTTGCTTAGAAAATCTATCAACCACTACCCATACCACCGAGTTGCCCTTGGAAGATGGAATATTAGTGATAAAGTCCATGGACAGGTGTGTCCATGGTTTATCCGGAATTGGCAAAGGCACCAATTCCCCGGCCGGCCGGACCTGAGAGCTTTTAGAGCGAGCGCACACCCCACAAGTATTCACAAACCTTTTTATATCAGTACCCATAGAGGGCCACCAAAAACCCCTAGCTACTGCCCCCCCGGGTAGCTGCAATACCAGGGTGTGCACTTAACACAGAATCATGAAATTCTTGAAGGAGTGTGAGACGGAATTGTTCGGGCACAAACAATTTACCTGGGGGTTTATTCCTGGGAGCTTGTGCTTCCAGAATCTCTTTCTGTAGCTCAGAAGAGATTTCGGCTACAACCACTCCCGGTTGAAGAATGGAGGAAGGAGGTTCTGGAGGGGACACAGAATCAAAACTTCGGGATAAGGCATCCGCCTTTACATTTTTAGACCCTGGTCGGAACGTGATGGTGAAATGAAATCGAGAAAAAAAAAAGTGCCCACCGAGCCTGTCTGGGGGTCAATCTCTTAGCAGACTCGATATAGGCCAGGTTTTTATGATCAGTGATGACCGTAATGGGATGAGCGGCCCCCTCCAAAAAATGCCTCCATTATTCGAAGGCCAATTTAACTGCTAACAATTCCCTGTTACAGACATCATAGTTTCTCTCGGCCGAAGAGAACTTCTTAGAGAAAAAGGCACAGGGTTTGAGATTAGTCAGGGTAGGGGGGCCCTGTGACAATACTGCCCCACCCCCACCTCCGAAGCGTCGACCTCGACGATAAAAGGTCTTGACGAATCGGGCTGTACCAGCACAGGGGCTGTAGTAAAACACTTCTCTAATGTAAGGAAGGAATTTTTTGCGGCCACGGACCAATTTTTTACATCTGCCCCTTTAAGAGTGAGGTCCGTCAAGGGTTTCACCACCTTTGAGAAACCTTTAATGAACTTCCTATAATAATTATTGAAGCCCAGAAATCGCTGCAACCCCTTCAGGTCATGAGGCTGCACCCAATCTGTAATGGCCTGAACCTTCCCTGGATCCTTTCGGAATCCCTCCCCGGATACAATTACACCCAGAAAAGATAGTTCTTGCATAAAAAATGAGCACTTCTCCAGCTTAGCATACAAATGGTTCTCCCGGAGTCTCATAAGAACCGTATGTAGATGGTGTGTGACTGACTGTCTTCAGAGTAAATCAAGATGTCATCCAGGTAAATGACTACATAACATCCAATCAAGTAAGAAAAAACAACATTAATAAAGTTCTAAAAAACAGCAGGAGCGATAGTGAGGCCGAAGGGCATAACCAGGTTTTCAAACAGCACCTCAGTTGTCAGGAACGTTGTTTTCCATTTGTCCCCCTCCCGGATCCTTATAAGGTTATAAGCCCCTCGTAGATCGAGCTTAGAAAACCATTTGGCCCCTGTGAGTTGGTTGCATAGATCAGGAATCAATGGGAGAGGGTACGTGTTCTTAACAGTAATTTTGTTCAGTTCCCAAAAGTCGAGGCACGGTCGCAACCCACCATGTTTTTTCTTTACAAAGAAAACCCCCCCTGCCACGGGTGAGACAGAGGGCCAAAAATACCCCTTGCGAAGGCTTTCTTTAATGTACTCTTTCATAGCTTGGCGCTCAGGCCCGGACAAATTAAACAAACGAGCCTTGGGTAATTTGGCTCCAGGTACTAAATCGATAGCACAATCATATGGTCTATGTGGTGGGAGCGCCTCAGCCTCGCTTTCGGAAAACACATCTTCAAAGTCTCTCAGGTACTCCGGAATACCCTCCAGACTGACAGATACAGATGTTATTGGATTGACAAAAGGAACCGGGTTACAACACAGACGATTATCATTACATCCCCATAGGGTGATCTCCCCCTTCACCCAATCAATAAGAGGATTGTGGCGTTGCAACCAGGACATTCCAAATACCAGTCATGCAGGCAGTTCATAATGAAACAACTTAAAATTTTCCACATGAGTGGAACCCACTTTCATAGAAAAAACTTCAGACATAAAACAAATTCCATCCTGGGTAAGAGGGGATGAATCCACAGCCACAATTTTAACAGGGTCTTTTAACCTGACTGTCCCTATCTTATTAAGAGTCACAACTTGGGCATCAATCAGATTAATGGAGGAACCACAGTCAACAAAGGCGGTTGTCATAACAGGACCACCAGCAAGTTCCAATTCAACCTGGAGCACCTTTTTTGTACGCGAGAAAAAATGTACCTGGGAGTCTGGACAACCTCATCGATTGTTGCCCAGACTCAGTCGTTTCTCTGAAGAAGGGCAGGAGGGGCAATTCCTTTTCCAATGTCCAGAGGCTCCACAATAAAAGCATAGTAGATTGTCTCTACAGTGCCTTCTCTCTTTCTCCTTAACCGAAACTGACCCAACCTCCATGGGCTCAGATACAGGTGCAGTGTCACACAATTTGGGGTACAAGGGAGACTCTTGTTGCATCATTCCTCTAGCGCGGAGTCTCCAGTCCATATGGACCACCTGCATCATGGCGTCCTCCAGGGTATCAGGACGAGGATGTAATGCCAGAGCATCCTGCAGACGGTCAGACAGGCCCCTGCGGAACAACCCCCTCAGGGCGTCGTCGTTCCATGATACTTCGGACGTCCAATGTCTAAACTCTGAGCAGAACCATTCAGCAGAGTGCCTCTTGTTGTGAGTTCATTCTCTGGTTCGGGAGGTGGTGTGGCTGGTTTGATCGGTGGAGATCTGCCACCTGAGAATGAGGATGACGATTGGATCTCAGGATTCTTAGATTGGATTTAAGACAGCCGACGCCCTATTCAGTTGCTGGTGATTCCTTCTTGCTTGTCAGCTCTTGGTTTTCAGCTCTGTTCCAGTCATCAAAAGCTAAGTTTTTCTGCTAATGTTCACACTTGATTTTGTTGGTCTATTCAGTTTTTTGTGTGGTCTGCCAGCCCCGGCTGGGGGCTGTGCTGAATTTCCACTCTAATTTATCAGTATTTTGCCAATTGGCTTTTTGTCCCTTACTAGTTCGGTCTCTTTTTGCTCTGTCTCAGAATATTCCAGAGTGCTGATATAGTGGGAGAAGTCTATTGACTTCAGGGTTAATTTTGCTATCAGAAGTGTTGGACATTATTTTTGTAGGGTTTTTTGCAGGTTACAGACAGTGACTTGCCTTTCCTGTCTAGTTAGTTTGGGTCCCATCATTTGCTCAGCCTATTTTCCTGCCTGTGTTTGTGCCTTCATCTTGTTTCACCGTCAATACATGTGTGGGGGCTATCTATTCCTTTGGGGTCTGCTCTGGGGCAGTTTTCCCTTTTCTTGCTTTAGGCTTATGTAGTCCTCCGGCTGTGACGAGGCGTCTAGGAACATCGTAGGCACGCTCCACGGCTACTGCTAGATGTGTGGTAACTAAGATCAGGGATCTGCAATCTGCATAGTTACCAACTTCTCTGGTTTTCTGTGGCTTAGCTTGTTTTGTTTTTTTTTCTCCTCGGTGACCCATTCATAACAGCCTCCCCTGTGTTACACTCATCACCATATCCTCTGCCAGACGCACTATCAGGCTCATAATAAATGTGCCCCAGAGCCTCAAAGAACAAATTCACAGACATATGTTCAGGAGCAGAAGAAGACAGAGAGATAGCCCATGCCTGTGAAGCCCCCGAAGTACAGAAATGACTGCCACCCTCTGGAACTCATCCCAGGAGGAGCTGGGCCTCAGAGGAAAAAAAAAAAGCTTGCATCCTTCTCTGAACGACCTGAACTCTCTTTTATTCTCTAAGAAAGGGTCTGGCAATTTGACCGGAGATTCGGGGGATGCCAATGAGACATCTCTATCCCCAGCACTTGGAGCCCCTTCAGCGACAGCCCCCTGCACAGTATCCAAGCACACCAGGGGGGTCAGACACACAGCCAGAATAACAGTATAGCTGACAGGGAATCTTCGTCTGGAGTGAGTATAAATACCCTTCCCAGATCCAAAGAGAGGCCGGCAAAAGTTAACCTTGTGAGAACAGGACATTAACCATGTCCTAACCATGACAGTAGCGATGACTAGTTCCGACAACCCTTTTGACCTCAGGATTTCTTTCTCAGGATCCGGGCCCACAGCTGTAAAATCTCTGGGTTTTGACGAACTAGAGGGCCCTGAACTAAGAGGTCCAGTCTTGTTGGTAGAATGATCGGGTCTTCCACAGTTATCCACTTTAATAGGGAGAACCAGCTCCTCTTGGGCCAGTATGGAACTCTTAGGATTACGGATACCTGGCTCTCCTGGATCTTTCTCAGGACCCTTGGTTTTAGGGCAAGTGGTGGAAAGGCATAAGCGAGTCTCTTTCTTCCAGGTTTGTGCTAAGGCGTCTATCCCTGTTGGGCTGTCTCCTAGACTTAAAGAAAAACATTTTTTTTGTATTTTTCCTTGAGTCGAATAAGTCTATTTCCAGGGTCCTCCAGTGTTGGGTCAGTTGGGAAAAGACCTCCTGGTTTAGAGACCACTCTGAGGGTACTTTTTCCCTGCTCAAAAAGTCTCCCACCTGATTTTTTGAGCCTCTCAGGTGTACTGCCGTAATTGATTTCACTGTCATTTCAGCCCAGGAAAATATTGCGCCTGACAAATCCTGCAGGTGACTGTGCCTCGGTACTCCCTGGCTTAGAAGGAAGGCTACTGTTGTTGAGTTGTCTGAGATGATCCTGACGTGTTGATTTCTCAACTCTTCCTGATATCTCCTTAGTGCTTCCCAGCTCTGAGCTCTCTATGGTTGTAAGGTCTGTTGTGTACTGACGCAGGCCAAGTTCCCTGGATGTAACTTCCTTCCATGTGAGCCCCCCAGCCTTTGAGGCTTGCATCCATAGTGATGTTCACACATGGAAACATCCTCCAAGGTCTTCCTTTCTCGAGGTTCCTTGTACTGGTCCACCATGACAATGACCTCTTTACCTTTTCAGATAATCGCATCTTGTTGTCCAATGATGCGTCTCTGCCATCCCGTACCGCAAGGACCTCCTGCTATAAGTTTCTTGAATGGAATTGACTTCATTGAGCACTGGGAATACATGAGGTCATCAAGCCCAGGATTCTCATGATTTTCCTTATGGAGATGTATTTCCGTTTCTGTATCGTCAGAATCTCTTGTGTGATTGTCTTCTGTTTGAGCAGCGGGAGAAAAGAATGTTCTTGTTTTGAATCCAGGAAAACTCCGAGAAACAACTTCTTTCTCTCTGGTCTGAGATCTGATTTTTTTAGATTTTCAGCCATCCCAGCTTCTCCAGGGCTGACACCGTTGTTGTTGTTGTTGGGTATTCCCCCATCTGTTGGAGAGTCTGCTACCAGCAGCAGGTTGTCTAAGTAGGTTGCAATAAGAATGTTTCTTTCTCTTAGGAAGGCCATATCCTCTGCCATGAGCATGGTGAAAATCCCAGGGGCGGACGAGAGACTGAACGGCAGACATCTGAATTGAAAATGCTGTATTCCACTCTGGTCCTTTATGGTGAACCTGATGTATTGCTGATGTGAGGCATGGATAGGAACATTGTAATAAGCACTTTTTAAATCTCTTTACCAACGGTATAACGGATTTGAGAGACTCCATCTTGAAATTGCTTGTAGGCCACCCACCGGTTTAGTGGTTTGAGATTTATTATTGTCCGATATTCTCCCCCTGGTTTTTTTTTTATTGAAGAGAGGGTTGTATAATGTCCCCGAAACGTCTGGGAATGAGAAACCTGAACTATGGCCCTCAACTCTAAAAGGTCCTGAATGTCTCTCAGGAGTCTTTGATGGATTGCTGGGGACTGGGTCTGGGTTAGGCAATATCTCCTTGGGGGTAACTGGGTGAACTCTATTCTGTACCCCTGTGCCACTGTGTTCAGAATCCATGGATTCTGGGTGATCTCTCGCCAGCCTTCCAGGAAGTTCTAATCCTTCTGCTGGGTTTTGGCCTCTGATCCTGAAAGTAACTTTTCCCTTTGCCACCTTTGGGGTAACTCCACCTTCCAGACTTCCCCTTCCCTTTATAGTCCTGTCTGGGGTGGGAGCGAGTTCTCTGAAAGGATGGTATCCTCTTTGGCTTTTCTTTGGGAAAGCCTTTCTTTTTATCAGACGCTTTCTCAAGTAATTCGTCCAGTACTGGTCCGAATACATGTAGGCCAGAGAAGGGTATTGAACAAAGCTTGTTCTTTGATTGGGTGTCTCCTGTCCATGATCTAAGCCACAGAGCCTGCATTGGACAGCGCGTCGTTTCTTGCAAAAAAGCGGACCGACTCTGCTGAGGCATCTGCCATAAAGTCGATTGCCATTTTCAATAGAGGTAATGACCTCAGAATTTCCTCTCTGGGAGTCTTGTTCTTGATCTAGTTTTCTAATTCCTCAACCCATGGACTCATCGACCTGGCCACTGAGGTAGCCGCTATAGTCGCCTTCATGATGGCCGCCGATGACTCCCAGGCTTTCTTGTGGAGGTCCTCCAATCTCTTGTCCATTGAAAGACCTTTCAGGCTGGACAAGTCTTCGAAGGGGATCGCTGTCTTCTTTAAGACTCTAGCCACCGGTATGTCAATTTTCAATACAGATTCCCATACCTTAGTTTCCTCTGGGTCGAAGGGAAGGCGGTATTTAAAGTCCTTTGGGACTACAAGCTTCTTCTCGACATCTTCCCATTCTTCCAAAATCATTGCCGTTATGTGATGATTCACTGCAAAAACTATTTCTGCGAGCTCTCAGCCCGCCAAACATCTTTCTGGATTGTTAAAGGCTCTGCGGAGTCCTCCACCTTCATGGTACTCCTGACGGCTTGGAGGAGCATGTCGGTATTTTCGGAAAAAAACAGATATTTCTTCCTTCTGGAAGTACTGCTGAGGAACATTCGCCCTCATCTGAATCTGAAATCGAATAGGCTTCCACCTCTCCTTCCTCAGAGCTGGGATACTCCTCCCATCTGGGTCTCTTGGGATGAAGGGACTGTGCTGGTACAAGTGTTGAATCTATAGCCTGCACCTCCTCTCTGATCACAGATACAATGCTGTCCAGGAAGGGGGTCTGCTCCTCTTTCAGTAACCCAGGTATGCATCCTTCACATAGTTTTTTAAGATGTCCTTCTGGGAGTCTGGCCAAGCATAGGGGGCATCTGTTAGCCTTCGGTTTGGTTGCTGTAGATGATCGCTTAGGCGCCTCCTTATCCTGAAATGAATATAAAGAAGAGCCTGTAGCTCTGAACCTGGTGACCAGCTAGGACACCCCTACTGTTCTCCTACTCACATGGTCCGGGGCTGACTATAAGGACTGGACGTCAGGACGGTTAGCACTCTCCATCTTTACTAAGTCAAAGGTGCTGTCAGTTGTCCATCTTTATATAGTCCGTCTTACCCGGCTTCAAGACATCTGATACATCATCCTTCCGAGCCCAGCTGCTGTTGATTATCTGCATCACCAATCTCCGGTCGTACTGCGCATGCTCCCACTGGAACGCACGCCGGCTGCCATTATCTCAGAGATCGGTGCCATCAGAAGCCCCGCCCCCTGATGCTCCCGGCCCCACCGGGTGCCGGGATTCCAATCCGCTCCGGCACAGTGCCAGAACTTCCGGAGATAAGGGGGGCGAGATGCTGGCCTGGACTGTAGATCCACCCCAGAAGTCATCGCCGGTGCGCCTCCTGACGACAGGCATGAGATAACGGCCGCGTGCAGCCAAAACAGCAGCTGCCGCCCAGAGCCCCCCCCGGAAGGGATGAGGCGGAGGATGGGAGCAGCCAGCTCAACTGGGCTCTGAGGGACCTCTCTCGGTGTCAGCGCCCTTGCAGAGTCCGTCCGTGGACCGAGACTTTCCTGCCCAGAGCCCTCTAGAGGGGTATGCAGCTATTCCCAGGGGTCTACAGCTCGACCGAGCTCTGACACGGAATCGTGTGATATAGGTATCTTTGTACCTCTGTGCTCCTCTGCGTCTGTCCCTGATAGGGACAGGAAAAACACTGAAGGGTGGTGGTGTGGAGGGGCTATTTATCCTCTTCTGGATTCCTGTCCTTATCAAGGAAATGAAAGACATCCTCCTGGTGGTGCTGTCAGGAGGAACCTCCTGGAAAAGGCAGATTAACCCCTTCACCCTGAAGGCTGTTTTCCTGACCAGGTCAATTTTTACAATTCGGACCACTGTCACTTTAGAAGGTCATAACTCTGGAACGCTTAAATGGATCCCACTGATTCTGAGAATGTTTTCTCATGATATATTGTACTTCTTGATAGTGGTAAAATTTATTTGATATGACTTGCGTTTATTTGTGAAAATGGAAATTTGGTGAAAATGTAGAAAATTTCTCAATTTTCAAACTTTTAATTTTTATGCCCTTAAATCAGAGAGTCATATTGCCCAAAATAGTTAATAAATAACATTTCTCACATGTTTACTTTACATCAGCACAATTTTTGAAACATAGTTTTCTTTGTTTGAAAGTTATAAGGCTTAATATTTGTCCATCAATTTCTCATTTTTACAACAAAATTTCCAAAACCATGTTTTTTTTTTTTAGGGACCACCTCTCATTCGAAGTGACTTTGAGGGGCCTATATGACAGAAAATACACACCATTTTAAAAACTTCACCCCTGAACATACTGAAAACCACATACAAGAAGTTTATTAAGCCTTCAGGTGCTTCACAGGAATTTTTGGAATGTGGAAGGAAAAAAAATAAACCTTTACTTTAACAAAAATTTTCCTTCAGACCTAATTTTTTAAAATTTTGCAAGGGAAGCAGGAGAAAATGGACCATACATCTTGTTGTGCAAATTATCCTGAGCATGCAGATATCACATATGTGGGAGAAAACTACTGTTTGGGCACACAGCATGGCTCGGAATGTACATTACTTTTTGAATGTAAAATTTGCTGGCATAATTAGTGGACGCCATGCCATATTTGGAGAGCCTCTGATGTGCCTAAACAATGGAAACCCCAAACAAGTGAAACCATTTTGGAAACTAGACCCCTCTGGGAACTTATCTACATGTGTATTGAGGAGCACCTTGAACCCACAGTGCTTCACAGAAGTTTAGAACGTAGAGCCGTGAACATTTTGCATTTTCATGAGGGTAAAAGGAGAAATTACTCCATACAATTTGTTGTGCAATTTACCCTGAGTGCGCCGATACCCAATATGTGGAGGAAAACAACTGTTTGGATACACAACAGGGCTTGGAAGGGAAGAAGTGCCATTTGACTTTTTGAATGTAAAATTTACTGTAATAATTAGCAGATGCCATGTCGCGTTTGGAGAGCCCCTGATGTGCCAAAACAGTGGAAACCCCAAAAAAGTGACACCATTTTGGAAAATAGAACCCTTATGGAACTTATCTACTGTAGATGTGTATTGAACACCTTGACCCCCCAGATGCTTCAAAGAAGTTTATAACAGAGCTGTGAAAATAAAGACATTTAAAAAAATTCCTGCAAAATTCTTTTTAGCTCCAAATTTTGGATTTTCATAACATTGAAAGGAGACATTGCTACATACAATTTATCGTGAATGGCCAGATACCCCGTATGTGGTCAAAAACTACTTTTGAGGCACAGTGTAAAGCTCAGAAGGGAAGTAGCGCCATATTACATTGCAGATTTTGCTGCACTGGTTGGAGGGTGCCACGTCACATTGGCAGAGCCCGTGAGGGAAAGCTAAACCTTTACAAGCTAAACCTTTCAATGAATTAATCTAGGGGTGCAGTGATTATATTGACACCACAGGTGTGTCACAGAATTTTATACCATTGGGCAGTGAAGAAAAAGTAATTTATTTTTTACCAAAATTGTGTTAGCCCCAAATTTTACAATTTCATTCTGGGAAAACAGTAAAAACGCCACCAAAATTTGTCCCACAATTTCATTTCTGCTGAATGTAGAAATACCCCATATGTGACTGTACAGTACTTCTTAGCCATATGGAGAGACTCGGGAGGATCAGAGTGCTATTTTCCTCCTGGAGCGCAGATTTTCCTAGAATAGTTTGCGGACTCCATATAAGCCCCTAAGTGCTAGAAAAGCAGAATCCCCCCCTCAAATTACCCCATTTTGGAAATTATACCCCTTTGGAAATTAATCTACAGGTGTAGTGATGATTTTGACTCAATAGGTGTTTTTCAGTGGATGTTGCGGTGTGAAAATTGAAATTGCAGTTGTAGTGACTAATATGTTGCAGTAACCAGTATGTTATGCCAAGCCTGTGCTTCTGAAGGCATGCACCCGTAAGTTAGGCAGGCTCTCATAACTACAGAGATGCCAAACATGTGGGTACTAAATGTGGTTTAGGCTTACTGGGGCTCAGAAGGGAGGGGTACATTTGAATTTGGGAGCAGAGAATTTGCTGAATTTATTTTTGGGGGGGGGGGTGAGGTGCCATTTTGCTTTTCCAGAGCTTTTGTGCTACAAGTATTGTGGAAGCCTCTAAATTTCAATTAATAAATTACAGACCAGAGAGGGGGCTTGCTTTCTTGTGTATTTAGTTGAAGCTTTTATTGGGAACATTTTACATAACATTTATCACATTTATCCTGTGCTCTATGCTGAGCACTTACATCGGGGTTTCCATCTAATTCTCCAAGTGATGTAACAGACGAAACCCCCAATGGATCCATTCACTATAATGAGGCAGCAGAGTTACTCTGGACTCCGTCTGGCCTCTGTTCAAAGGTGTCCTTTTCAGAAGTGTACAAAACTGTGGGAGAAGGCACTTTTATGCAATCTTAAAAAGACGGACACCCCCGGATCACCGGTCCTATGGCGTTTACAGTGCCTCCATCTGCCTCATAATAGGGAAATCTTCCACCAGAGATTACATCTGAATCACGTATTTCAGAGATCTACATGGAAACCCCGATGTAAGTGCTCAGCGCTGTGCGCAGGATAAATGTGGGCCGAGCCTTACTCCGATCTTGGGAGGCAGAATGAAAAATTCAACAGCACGTGAAGAATTGCCTTTATTTTACGACGTTCCCTGTGCGGTATACAGTGGTAATGGAAAGTATTCAGACCCATTTAAATTTTTCACTCTGTTTCACCTGCCCAATACAGGGAGTCAAAGGAACTGACATGCACTGTGAGCTGTGAGGTTTTATATAGACAGGTGTGTGTCTTTGCAAATCAAGTCCTAACAGTTTAAACACAGCTGGACTCCAATGAAGGAGTAGAACCATCTCAAGGAGGATCACAAAGAAATGGACATCATGTGACTTAAATATGAGTGTATGAGCAAAGGGTCTGAATACTTATGACCATGTGATAATTTATTAAAAAAGAAAAACTAAATTAGCAAAAATTTCTACATTTCTTTTTTTTCCAGTCAAGACGGGGTGCATAGTGTACATTAATGAGAAATAAAGAACTTTTTTGAATTTAACAAATGGGTGCAATGAAAACAAGAGTGAAAATTTTAAAAAGGGGTCTTAATACTTTCCATACCCACTGTATGTGATTAGACGACTTTATTCTTCAGGTCGGTGTGATAACAGGGATACCAGATTTATATTGGGTTTTTAGGTTTAGCTTTTGTCACACACTAAAAGAAACTTTTTATTGCGAAAACTAGTTTCACCACATTTTGAGAGCTATAATTTTTCCATATTTTGGCCGACAGAGGCATGTTAGGGCTTGTTTTTTGAAGGACGAGCTGACGTTTTTATTGGTATTATTTTCGGTCACATGACATTTTTTGATCGCTTTCTATTCCAGTTTTTGGGAAGCAGAATGAACAAAAACCAGCAATTCCGGAATTGCTTTTTGTTTTATTATACCGTTCCGCCTGTGTAAGGCAACTTTATCCTTTGGGTCAGTATGATTACAGTAATACCTAATTTTTATTTTTTTTTATGTTTGCCGCTTTTACACAAAAACTATTTTGTAGAAAACAATTATTTTTGCATTACTTTATTCTGAAAATTATAAATCTTTTTATTATTCTGCTTATAGAGCTGTATGATGGCTTGTTTTTGTGGCACAAGATGATGGTACTAGAGTTGAGCATTCCGATAATGCAAATATTGGGTATCGGCCGATATTCGCGGTATCGGAATTCCGATACTGAGTTCCGATACTTTTTGCATATCTAATACCGGAATCGGAAGTTCCCATAATGCTATGAGCCAGTTTGATTTGATTCAGCCAATGAGGAATTCTCAGAAGTGTGGGCACATCCTGTTAGGCATGTAGGCATGTTAACTAATGGCATGGCTGTGATTGGCTGCTGAAATGATGTCATGATGCACTATAAAAGCCGCCGCCGCCATTTTGGGTTCACTCTGCTGTGAATTCAGTTAGGGACAGGCTGCTGTTCAAGACTCTGAGTGACAGTTAGAGATAGCGATTTGCTATATAATATTGTACTTTACCCAGGCTACATTATCAACCACTGTAGCTTTCTTTTGCCTTGCAGCGCTGTTCACAGCTGTCTGCAAGGTCTGTGTGAGTGCAGCCCTCGCTGTGTAGTGTGTCCTGCAGCCACCTCTGGTTGTAGGCCGCTCAGCGTGCGTGACTGCCTCATACATATTTATTTTTGTTTTATTGCTGCTCATTTTTCATTAATTCTCCAATTAGTGTGCATTCATCCGTATCCATCTACATTGGTTGCAAACACTATATAGGAGTAGACAGCGGAGACTTTCTGCAACCTTTCAGTGCTAGTGCACAGTTCTCTGCACTTTTCATGGCTGTCTGTGAGGTCTCTGTGTGTGAGTGCAGCTCACGCTGTAGTGTGTTCTGCAAGCCACCTCTGGTTGTAGTCCGCTCAGCATGCGTCACTGCCTCATACATTGTTCTTTTTTGCTGTACTGCGGCTTATTTTTCCAGAATTTCTCCTATTAGTGTGCTTCCATCTGTATCCAGCTACATTGGTTGCAAACACTATATAGGAGTAGATAGAGGAGCCTTTTTTCTGGCTTGTGCCCTGCAGCCCCAGCCAGATTAGTATTAGCCTACTTTTTGGAGCCTCATCTATTTAATTGTAGGTTACCTTCCTGCATTGTAATAGCTCCAAAAAGTTTGTGATACTATCGCTTTCACATCTTTGGTCACATCCTTTTTGTTTTTTTGAAAAAAAAAGCACGTAAATAAAGTTCACAAAAACTCCACTTGACAGTTGTGTAGGCCACATTAGCTCATATTAAAGTGTAGTCCACACACTTTATAAAAATAGCGTTTCTTATACCTGTTAGCAGCTGTTCAGGAATAAGCACACTAAGCCCCCTCTTTGTACTTTTCTGCCTATCTTTATCAGTCTACCAAGATGTAGAAGGCAGGGAGTAAGGCACATGGTCGTGGAGTTTCAGCACGGAGAGGATGTGGGGATTCTGTGCCTGCTGCGGGCACCAGTGACTCAGCATCCCCCAGTTTTACCAGGGAACAGTCCTTTATGCGCAGCTTTGTAGGACCTCGCCGTACCCCACTGCTGCGGGATGAACAAATTGAAGCCGTTGTCGGATGGATGGCAGCTAATGCATCGACTTCAATTACTTCCATATCCTCTCAGGGCCAGAGCATTGAAGAGCAACCATCTGTCTCTTCACCACCTGCCAAATTGCCCAGGCAGTCAGAGAGCCAAGGACAGGAGCCATCTTCTCTACTTCTGTTCTCTGAATCTCTTGGCTTGGAAACAGGGGACCAGCCAAGCAGCATTCTAGAATGTGAAGAAGAGGGAGTATGCAGTGATGCGCAACTGCTTTGCCCCTCTGAATCTGAAGAGGCGGGTGGGCCAGTGCCTATGGTCAGCACACCTCAGTACGCATCTGATGATGAGACTCAGGTGCCACTTTCTGGTGCGTACTGTGCTGCCGAGACTACCCAGGAGAAGTAGGTGTTTGAAGAGAGGAGTGTAGATGATGAGGTCCTTGACCCATCAAGGCATGAGAAACAGGAAGGTCGTGGAAGCCGCTCTCAGGAAGAGATTCTCCAAACGGCCAAATCAGGAGGGAGAGGGAGGGGGCAGACTTGGTTACCTGTAGCCTCCACTTCCCCACCCATTAGGAGCATTCCTCTTCCAAAACGGGCGCTCCCAGGACTTGCAGTGCGTGGTCCTTTTTTGACACAGTTGCAGATGACATTTGATTTGTCAAATGCAAGCTGTGTAATCAGAAATAACAGGGAAAAGTGTCAGCAACCTCAATACCACAAATATGTGGAAACATGTGCAGACCAAGCATGTGGTGGAGTTACAAAGACACACTGAAGATGTAGGCCAACCTACAGCACCACCTACGACCTCTTCAGCTCGTGTTGTAGCCTCTTCCTCCAGCTCACACACAGCTGGTTCGGCTTCCTCACTGGATCCCCATGGAAGAACCTCTGGCACTGTTGTACAGAGACCCAGTGACATTCCACCCACAGCACCACGTTCCCTGTCATCTTCACACTCCCAGGCCACTCTACAGCCATCGGTAGCACAGGCATGGGAGAAAAGGCGGCCATACTTGGCAAACCATCCCCGAGCACAGGCTCTGAATGCTGGCATTGCAAAACTACTGGCTCTTGAAATGCTTTCATTCAGGCTGGTGGAGACTGACACCTTCCGTAACTTCATGGCATTGGCAGTCCCACAATACACCGTGCCCAGCCGCTTTTATTTCAGCAGGCAAGCCGTCCCTGCCCTGCAAAAGCATGTGGAGGGAAAAATTAAACATGCGCTACTAAACGCCGTCTGTTGCGAGTTCATTCTCTGGTTCCCCTTCTGGTGGTGTCGGGAGGTGGTGCGGCTGGCTTGATCGGTGGAGATCCGCCACCTGAGAATGAGGATGACGATTGGATCTCAGGATTCTCAGATTGAATTTAAGACAGCCGACGCCCTATTCAGTTGCTGGTGATTCCTCCTGGCTTGTCAGCTCTTGGTTTTCAGCTCTGCTCCAGTCATTTAAAGCTAAGTTTTTCTGCTAATGTTCACACTTGATTTTGTTGGTCTATTCAGTTTTTTGTGTGGTCTGCCAGCCCCGGCTGGGGGCTGAGCTGAATTTCCACTCTTATTAATCAGTATTTTGCCAATTGGCTTTTTGTCCCTTACTAGTTCTGTCTTTTTTTGCTCTGTCTCAGAATATTTCAGAGTGCTGATATAGTGGGAGAAACTTCAGGGTTAATTTTGCCATCAGAAGTGTTGGACATTATTTTGTAGGGTTTTTTGCAGGTTGCAGACAGTGTCTTCCCTTTCCTTTCCTGTCTAGTTAGTTTGGGCCCCATCATTTGCTCAGCCTATTTTCCTGCCTGTGTTTGTGTCTTCATCTTGTTTCACCGTCAATACATGTGTGGGGGCTATCTATTCCTTTGGGGTCTGCTCTGGGGCAGTTAGTTTTCCCTTTTCTTGCTTTAGGCTTATGTAGTCCTCCGGCCGTGACGAGGAGTCTAGGTTCATCGTACGCACGCTCTACGGCTACTGCTAGTTGTGTGGTAAGATCAGGGATCTGCAATCTGCATAGTTACCAACCACTATGGTTTTCTGTGGCTTAGCTTGTTTTGCCTTTTTGTCCTCGGTGACCCATTCATAACAGCCGTCAGTAGCAAGGTCCACCTGACCACCGATGCTTGGACCAGTAACCATGGACAGGGACGATACCTTTCCCTCACTGCCCATTGGGTCAATGTTGTGGAGCCGGGTACAGATCTTGAGACTGGCGCTGTACGTGTTCTGCCAACTTCAAGGATTGCAGGAAGCCAGTCTGTACACATTGACTCTTCCTCATACTCCAGTTCCTCAGAATCAGTGCTGCAGGAGCCGTCACAGTCTACCTCAACATGGACCCGTGAACGCTTAACTGTTACGACCGATATGAGCACAGCCATGGCTAAACGTCAACAGGCCGTACTGAAATTAAATTCTTTGGGGAATCGAAGCCACACAGCGCAGGAGCTCTGGAATGCCATCAAGCAGGAGAGCGACGTGTGGTTTGTGCCAGTGAATCTCCAGCCAGGCTTGGTAGTGTCTGACAATGGCCGAAATCTGGTGGCAGCTCTGGGCCTAGGCAACCTCACTCACATCCCATGTCTAGCACATGTGCTCAACTTGGTCATGCAGAGCTTTCTGAGGGACTATCCAGATCTTGATGCACTGCTGCACAAGGTCCGCATAGAGTGTGCTCACTTGCGGCGTTCCAGCATGGCAAGATCGAGCATTGCAGCTCTGCAGCGCCGATTCCGCCTTCCGGAACATCGCATCATATGTGACCTATCCACCAGGTGGAATTCAACGTTACATATGTTGGAGCGGTTGTGTGAGCTGCAGGCAGCAGAAATGGAGTACCAGCTGCATCAGGCGCAAACAAGTCGCACTGCGCGCCGGTCACACTTCACCACCACTGAGTGGGCCTCTATGAAGGACATCTGCCATGTTTTGCGTGCCTTCGATGATTCCACGCGGATGGCGAGTGCAGATGATGCACTAGTCAGCATGACTGTCCCCCTTATCTGCCTGCTTCATAAAACACTGCAAGCACTAAGGGAGGAGGTTTTGGAAGAGGTGGAGGTTGAGAAGTCACAAATGCCATCTGCTTCTGGACAGTCTGCGCAACGTGGTTCCTCACAAAGGCCTATGCAGGGGACACTTTGTGAGGAGGATGAGGAGGAGTCAATGGAGGAGGAAGACATCTCTCCAGAGGAGGGAGGTACACAATGCTGTAGTAGTCAGTATGTAGAGCGAGGGTGGGGTGATGCAGAGCAGGCAGAGATGACACTTCAAGCAGGGGACAGCGTTTCTTGGCCAGTTGGGAGTCTGCAGCACATGGTTGATTTCATGCTGCAGTGCCTGAGAAACGACCGCCGCATTACCCACATTCTCAACACGGCTGATTATTGGGTGTACACACTCCTAGAACCTCGCTACTGGGACAACTTACAAAGCCTCATAACACCGTTGAACCGGGAGCATAAAATGCGGGAGTACCAAGACACACTGGTGCATTCCATCATGTTCTCCATTCCACCCGAGAGCAGTGCTGCTAGTACTTTACAAAGCAGCTCTGTGCGTTAAGGCAGTGGAGGAAGCTCTGCACAAAGAGGGAGCAGAGGCAGCCCCTCAGCACAAGGCAAGACCAGCATGGCCCAAATGTGGCAAAGTTTTGCGTGCCCGCCACAAATGTCTACACCATCACAGACGGCTCCAGTCAGCAGGAGGCAACATTTCCGTCAGATCGTGACAGACTACATGTCTTGCCCTGTCAGTGTACTCCCAGACGGCTCTTCCCCCTTCAAGTTTTGGGTCTCTATGCTGGATACATGGCCAGAGCTTAGCCAGTATGCATTGGAGGTGCTGGCTTGCCCTGCTGCTAGTGTATTATCGGAACGCGTCTTTAGTGCCGCAGGTGGTGTACTAACAGACCGTTGCACGCGACTATCCTCCGATAATGTTGACCGGCTTACTTTTCTGAAAATGAACAACGCCTGGATCTCGCCGGAATTTGCCAGTCCTCTTCCAGAATAAATAATTGGTTGGCAACAGTATCCAGGCTACTGTTGTGTTCATGTTTCTACCACCTGAACTGTAATCCCTGGGCTCCAACACCGCCAGTTGTTGCTCAGAAGTGCCGTCTGCACAGAGAAAAACACTAGCTCCTGTGTTAGTGGGGTTCAGTAATGTCAGCTGCTCCCCTGCTGTGTGTCCGGCAATGGCACCTGCTCCCGCCACATTCACACTACATCAGATATTAAACTTGTTCCAATTAGGCCTCAGCCTACACCCTGATTGACCCTGGGCTCCAACACTGCCAGTTGCTGGTCAGAAGTGCCGCCTGCACAGAGAAAAACACTAGCTCCTGTGTTAGTGGGGTTCAGTAATTTCAGCTGCTCCCCTGCTGTGTGACCGGCAATATCTCCGCTCCATCCACATTCAAACTGCATCAGATTTTACACTTGCTCCAAGTAGGCCTCAGCCTACTCCATGATGGAGCCTGGGCTCCAACACTGCCAGTTGTTGCTCAGAAGTGCCGTCTGCACAGAAAAAAGCACTAGCTCCTGTGTTTGTGGGGTTCAGTAACGTCAGCTGATCCCTTGCTGTGTGTCCGGCAATTTCTCCTGCTCTGCCCACATTCCCACTAGAATGTGGACAGAGCAGGAGAAATTGTCGGACACACAGTAGGGGATCAGCTGACATTACTGAACCCCAATAACACAGGAGCAAGTTTTGATTGTGCAGACGGCACTTCTGAGCAGCAACTGGCGGTGTTGGAGCACAGGGTAAATGCTAGAAACAGAGTGGAGCCAGAGGCCTAATTGGAGCAAGCTTAAAATCAGTTGTAGTCTACAACAGATATTAATCTTCATCCAATTAGGCCTCTGGCTCCACTATGTTTGCAGTATTAACCACGGGCTCCAACACCGCCAGTTGCTGCTCATAAGTCCCGTCTGCACAGTCAACATATGCTCCAGTGTTATTAGGGTTCAGTAATGTCAGCTGATCCCCAGCTGTGTGTTCGGCAATTTCTCCTGCTCTGTCCACACTCGCACAACTACAGATTTTAAACTTGCTCCAATTAGGCCTCTGTCTCCATTCTGTTTGCAGTATTTACCCTGGGTTCCAGCACCGCAGGCTGGTTCCCGGCAGTGTCTTTGGCACGGGTACTCCCTCCTGCCCAGCCTGGTTCCAGCACGCCAGCTGTTTCCGGGTAGTGTCAATGTCACTTTGCCTCCAAAACTTTGTCCTGTCGTGTTGCGGTCGGGTTAGCCGACTCTATGATGCCTGCAGTTTAGGTGCTTCCTATGTGGGCTGCAGGATCTGGCAATAAAGGCTGGTTCCGTAGTGCCAACAGGACAAGCACCCCCTGTAAGACTGTGGGTTTCGGTAACTGCGGCCGGCTTGCGGCCTTGCAACTTTGTTTTTCATGGGTACCTTCTGCTACCCATCCAGGTTCCAGCACCGTCAGCTGGTTCTCAGTAGTTCCATTGCCTCTTGTTCCTTCTGCTACCCATCCGGGTTCCAGCACTGTCAGCTGGTCCTCGGTAGTTCAATTGCCTCTTGTTCCTTCTGCTGCACCTCCGGGTTCTAGCACCGTCAGCTGGTTCTTCGGCAGTGCCTTTGGCTTAGGTGCCTCCATCTCGGTATCCGAGTTCCAGCAACGTCTGCTGGTCCTTAGTGCTTTCTCGCACATGTACCTCCTGCTTAGTAACCGGGTTCCAGTAACGTCAGCTGGTCCTCGGTAGTGCCATTGGCTCTTGTTCCTTCTGCTACACATCTGGGTTCCAGCACCGTCAGCTGGTCCTCGTTAGTTCCATTGCCTCTTGTTCCTTCTGCTGCCCCTCCAGGTTCCAGCACCGTCAGCTGGTTCTCGGCAGTGCCTTTGGCTTAGGTGCCTCCATCTCGGTATCCGAGTTCCTGCAACGTCTGCTGGTCCTTGGTAGTGCTTTCTAGCACAAGTACCTCCTGCTTAGTCACCGGGTTCCAGTACTGTCAGCTGGTCCTCGGTAGTGCCATTGGTTCTTGTTCCTTCTGCTGCCCCTCCGGGTTCCAGCACCGTCAGCTGTTTCAGGGAAGTGTCAACGTCACTTTGGCACCAATACATTGTACTGTCGTGTTGCGGTTGGGTTAGCCGACTCCATGGTGCCTGCAGTTTTGGTGCTTCCTATGTGGGCTGCAGGTTCTGGCAATAAAGGCTGGTTCCATAGTGCCAATAGGACAAGCACCCCCTGTAGGACTGTGGGTTTCGGTAACTGCGGCCGACTCGCGGCCTTGCAACTTTGTTTTTCATGGGTACCTTCTGCTGCCCCTCCGAGTTCCAGCACCGTCAGCTGGTTTTCGGCAGTGCCTTTGGCTTAGGTGCCTCCTTCTCGGTATCCGGGTTCCAGCAACGTCTGCTGGTCCTTGGTAATGCTTTCTAGCACAGGTACCTCCTGCTTAGTAACCGGGTCCCAGTACCATCAGTTGGTTCTCGGTAGTTCCATTGGCTCTTGTTCTTTCTGCTACCCATCCGGGTTCCAGTACCGTCAGCTGGTTCTCGGCAGTTCCTCAGCCTTCTTGTACCTTCTGCTACATTTCCAAGTTCAAACTTTTTGAAATGGTTTTTGGTAATCACTCTGGATCTCCCTGACGACGTCCCTGAAGACCACCCCAAAGAAGACCAAAAAGATGACCCTGAAGAAGATGACCAAGAGGACAAAGAACATGAAGACAACCACCAAGATACAGAACAACAAGAGACAGAAGCCCAAGAAGCAGAAGAACAAAAAGCAGAAGATTAAGCATAAGACTAAAAATCAGAGCAAAAGATATTATCTAAATTATAAACAGAAGAAGACTGAGCAGTGTATGGGGGTGAGTCCGTTCCTCCTCGTGGTGCCCCTGGAAAATGCCTGCTGCTGCAGGCCAAACTGAACGCGGACAAATCCTGTTGTAAATCTTTTGTGACAGGCAGAGCGGCTGCTGTAATCTTCAAACTTTTATAGATAACTACAGGAATGCCTGTCACAAATAAGAATATGATGAAGAAGAAGAACAGGAAGAAGATGAAGAAGTAGAATATGAAGAAGAATAATAGTTGAATAAGAAGAATATGAAGAATGTAAAAAAAAAAAAAGAATAATGGGAAGAAGGTGAAGAAGAAGAAGAAGAAGATGAATAAGGTGAAGAAGAAGTTGATGAAAAAGATGCTGCTGCTGAGAATCACGAAGGAGAAAGTGTGGGAAAAGTAAAAAAGAAGGTGAAGAGCATGGAAGTAGTGAAACATACATATCTGACAAAATATAAAAAAGGTTAACATAGTCAATATCTTTGTAACTCCGAACGTCTTAAAAAAAAAAAATAATAATAATTATTCCTGCTATTCCATTTGATTGGGCTAAACCTCTATGCCTTTAATGTCTCCTCCACCTCCCCCAATACATTCTACATTATTATTAGCTGTTTTTCTTCATGTAGAATTAACCTACAAGGAAAGAAAGGGTTTATTTTAATTCCGATATTTCTGTCCCATTGACTTGCATTGGTTTCCGGTATCGGAATCAGGCGATATCCGATACTTTTTGGGTATCGGTCCGATCCAATCCGATCTGATATTTCACGATATCGGAAGGTATCGCTCAACACTAGATGGTACATTCGTGTTTTTTATCACATTTTATTGCACTTTTTCTTCTGCGACATGGTGATAAAAAACGATGCAAGAAACAATGCTTTATGTTTTTTAATGGTGTTTACTGAAGGGGTTACTTTTGTTATTTATTTCTTGATTTATATAAATGTATTTATTGGAAAAAGATTTGTTTATTTTTTTCTTTATTTGGCGATTTTGTAAAAAATTTTAATATTTTAACACCTTGTTAAAATAAATAAAATTATATATATATATATATATATATATATATATATATATATATATATATATATATATATATATATATATATATATATATATATATATATATTTTGTGGTGTAGTGACCACTGTGTCTGCTAGGGGGCGCTATGTGGATGTCCTAGGAGAGAGGATGGATGGCAGGATACTGAATGACCGCTGTGTATCTCAGGGGGGGTTGGCCTTAAGATGTAGACTTAGGTGTGTGCTGATCAGCAGTGATACAGGGTTTACAGAGTAAAGCTCTGGCATGGACGCTATGCTGCTGATATGAACTTTATGCTACTGCTGTGGGTTTATGATGCCTAATAAACCACATGGAGGTATGATTTTGTGGAAAACCCTTGCCAGACGTGATAATTTGGCTGCCAAGCGAGTGATCCTCTTTGTGAATGACAGCGCTACCTTACAATATATGTGCTGCCCGGGCATAGTAACTAACTGTGGTTAGTTATGACAAATTATAATTATCCTCCATCCCATAGTCCCGTGCCCATATACCCATCATACATATCCACCATCCCATAGGCCCGTGCCCATATACCCATCACACATCCTCCATCCCATAGTCCCATGCCCATATACCCATCTGTTACCATCTGTTATGAGTTAGTCACAGGAGGAGGATAAAACAAAAATGCAAGCCAAGTCCAGAAAGCCAGAGAGGTTGGTAGCTAGCGGATTGCAGACCCCTGATCCTATTCAAAACAACTAAACAACTAACAGTAGCCGTGGAGCGTTCCTACGGTGGTCCTAGATGCCTCTTCACAGCCTGAGAACTAAATAAGCCTAAAGAAAGAAAGGGAAAATCTAATCTGCCCCAGAGCAGACCCCAAAGCAATAGACAGCCCCCAACATGTATTGTCGGTGAAAACAGATGAAAACACAAACACAGACAGAAAGACAGGCAGAGCAAATGATGGGGCCCAACTAACTAGATAGGAAAGGACAGAAAAGATGCTGGCTGCAATCCACAAAAACCCTACCAAAAATGTCCCAACACGTCTGATAGGAAAAACGGCCCTGAAGTCACTAGACTTCAAAATCCCTATATCAGCACTCCGATATAGTCTGAAGACAGAGCAAAAGAGATTTAACCGATCAGGGACAGAAATGGAAATTCAGCAGAGCCCCAGCCGGGGCTGGCAGAACACAAAACTAAGCAAATCAGACAAAATCTCATGGAACAATAACAGAGCAAAACTTAGCTTTAGAAGACAGGAACTGAACTGGAGGCCAGAGCTCAGAGCAGAGAAATCACCAGCAACCCTACAGGGCATCGGCTGCCTTATATCCACTCAGATTCTGGATGTCCAATCGCAATCCACCTGTTCAGGTGACAGGTTTCTCCCATCCAAATCAGTTTCACCACCTCCTTTCACCAGCAGAGGGAGTTCATCGGACATCAAAGGTGAACGAGAAAATGAGCTCACAACACCCATCATACATATCCTCCATCCCATAGTCCAGTGCCCATATACCCATCACACATCCTCCATCCCATAGTCCCGTGCCCATATACCCATTATGACATCATCTTCACCATGGCAAGCATTATGACATAACCGTCACCATTGCAACCTATTAAGACATCATCGCCACCATGGCAACCATTGTGATAGGTTGCAATGGCGAAGATGCTATCATGACATTAGCGTCGCCATGGCAACCATTATGACATCATAATGAGGGGTGGGGCTTGCAACCTATGACATCAGCGTCGCCATGACAACCAATATGACATCATAATGAGGGGCAGGGCATAATACACACTTTTTCACATTATGTAGATAGGGGCAAAATTGTTTGTTGAATTGGAACGCGCGGGGTTAAAATTTTGCCTCACAACATAGCCTATGATGCGCTCGGGGTCCAGACGTGTGACTGTGCCAAATTTTGTGGCTGTAGCTGCGACAGTGCGGATGCCAATCCCGGACATACACACACACACACATATACATACACACCCACAATGAGATATATATACACTCACTGGCCACTTTATTAGGTACACCATGCTAGTAAGGGGTTGGACCCCCTTTTGCCTTCAGAACTGCCTCAATTCTTCGTGGCAGAGATTCAACAAGGTGCTGGAAGCATTCCTCAGAGATTTTGGACCATATTGACATGATGGCATCACACAGTTGGCGCAGATTTGTCGGCTGCACATCCCTGATGCGAATCTCCCGTTCCACCACATCCCAAAGATGCTCTATTGGATTGAGATCTGGTGACTGAGGAGGCCATTTGAGTACAGTGAACTCATTGTCATGGTCAAGAAACCAATCTGAGATGATTCGAGCTTTATGACATGGCGCATTATCCTGCTGAAAGTAGCCATCAGATGTTGGGTACATTGTGGTCATAAAGGGATGGACATGGTCAGCAACAATACTCAGGTAGGCTGTGGCGTTGCAACGATGCTCAATTGGTACCAAGGGGCCCAAAGAGTGCCCAGAAAAAATTCCCCACACCATGACACCACCACCACCAGCCTGAACCGTTGATACAAGGCAGGATGGATCCATGCTTTCATGTTGTTTACGCCAAATTCTGACCCTACCATCCGAATGTCGCAGCAGAAATCGAGACTCATCAGACCAGGCAACGTTTTTCCAATCTTCTACTGTCCAATTTCGATGAGCTTGTGCAAATTGTAGCCTCAGTTTCCTGTTCTTAGCTGAGAGGAGTGGTACCCAGTGTGGTCTTCTGCTGCTGTAGCCCATCTGCCTCAAAGTTCGACGCACTGTGCGTTCAGAGATGCTCTTCTGCCTACCTTGGTTGTAACGGGTGGCAATTTGAGTCACTGTTGCCTTTCTATCAGCTCGAACCAGTCTGCCCATTCTCCTCTGACCTCTGGCATCAACATGGCATTTCCGGCCACAGAACTGCCGCTCACTGGATTTTTTTTCTTTTTCGGACCATTCTCTGTAAACCCTAGAGATGGTTGTGCGTGAAAATCCCAGTAGATCAGCAGTTTCTGAAATTCTCAGACCAGCCCTTCTGGCACCAACAATCATGCCACGTTCAAAGGCACTCAAATCACCTTTCTTCCCCATACTGATGCTCGGTTTGAACTGCAGGAGATTGTCTTGACCATGTCTACATGCCTAAATGCACTGAGTTGCCGCCATGTGATTGGCTGATTAGAAATTAAGTCTTAACACACAGTTGGACAGGTGTACCTAATAAAGTGGCCAGTGAGTGTATATATATATATATATATATATATATATATATATATATACATACATACATACACACACACACATATACATACACACACACACATACATACATATGTATCATCATTAGTCATTTAGGACAACATTGAATTATTCAGAGATCCACAATGAACTTCTGGAGTGAGTTTGCTGCACTGAAAGTAAAGGGCCGAATAATATTGCATGCCCCACTTTTCAGTTTTTGAATTTCCACAAAAATTTAAAATAACCAATACATTTCGTTCAACTTCACAATTGTGTTCCACTTGTTGATTCTTCACCAAAAATTTACATTTGGTATCTTTATGTTTGAAGCATGATATGTGGGAAAAGGTTGAAAAGTTCCAGGGGGCCGAATACTTTCGCAAGGCACTGTATATAGTTGTCCTATTCCCATCTTGGGATATCACTTTACTACATCAGATTGCAGATAATCGGAGCAACGACTGACAGGCAGGGAAGGAGGCGTTTCAGGTCCTGCTCTCTGCAGGCACTCGAAGCCACCTTTCCTGCAGGACCCGGAAGAACCCTGCGGCCATCTTGGGGCTGGGGGTCTCCATGGAGACTATCAAGGACAACACGATCTTATCGCGTTGTCCTGATGGAAGCGCTCATTGAACTCATTCCTTGCGCGATGCTCATCTATGCCGCCATCACTACTGACAGCGGCATCAGATGGTTTAAAGCTTGAGCAGACTCCAGAGAGGCAACACCAAATGACCTCCAAGAGCACCAGAGAGGGTGTAAGCCAACTGCTATAGCTCCAAGCCTTCACAAGGTAAAAAGTGAATATCACTGGTGACTCCCTGAAACAGACTGAGTGTCTTATAGACACCCAGGTCCAAGTGTGTCAATTAGAGCCGGAGGGAGGTTGCTTCTAGCACATCACTTCCGGTTGATCATCACATGCGAATTTTAAAGTGCTCCTCGGGGCTCCGCCGTGTACTCCTGTGTCCGCGGGAAAAGTAAGCTCCCAGCTGGGGCAGTGGGGCAGACTCAAAATCGGGATTGTCCCGCTGGATCAGGGACGGTTGGGAGGCATGAATGCTTCCCACCATACACCTTGTATACGCATGGCTCTGCACACCTCATACACACATGGTTCCTCTTTACATGCCTCGTATACACATGGCTCCGCTCTGTATACCTTGCACACACACGGCTCCATTCCGTAAACCTCGAACACATGCGGCTCTGCTCCGTACACCTTGTACACTCGCAGCCAAGCTCTGTACACCTTGTACACACATGACTCCAATCCGTAAACCTTAAATACATGTGGTTTTGTTCCATACACACGCGGTTCCACTCTGTACACCTCGTACACACGAGGCTCCACTTCGTACACCCCGTACACACATGGCTCTGCTCCGCTCCGTACACACACGGCTCAGCTCCGTACATTTCGTACACACAGGGCTCTGTTTCATACACCTCGTACACACACGGCTTCGCTCATCTCATACACATCTCCACTCCGTACACCTCGTACACACACATCTCCGCTCCATACACCTTGTACACACACAGCTCGGCTACATGCACCATGTAAACCCCTCCTAACCCCACACAAACTTCCCCTCATACAGCACCATGACAATCAGCGCAGCAAAGTTCTTAATACACTGAGGCCCCTGATCATGTGACCCCTGACTCCTCCCCTCCTGTGACCTCATCACAGGTCCTGTGCACACAGAAGAGAATATAGCGGCCGGGCGGCAGAGCAGGGATGATCGATTCTCCCTGCTCTGCCACAGAATCTAACTGTATCAGCACACTGTGCACGCCGACACAGTTACAGTAGCGTAACTCCGAGTGGGCTCCCTTAGAGCTCGGGGCCCCCTCTGTCCCCAGATAGCTACGCTACTTACTGCCTTGGGGGTTTCATCTGAATCACGTCACTCTGATTTAGATAGAAACCACAAGCATTATTTAAAAAGTTCCCAATAAAAGCTTCAACTCAATCCACAAAAAAATCAAGTTCCCACTCAGGTGTATTATCTGTTAATGGAAGTATAGGGGGCTTCCACGTTAATGGTAGTAAAAAGGCTCTAGAAAAGTGAAATGACTCGTCACCCTCCAAAAGAAATTCAGAGCTCTCAAATCCAATTGCCCACCTCCCTTCTGAGGCCCACAGTGTACCTAAACCACATTTAGCGCCAACATGTTTGGCACTTTTGTAGTGAAGAGAGACTGCCCAATTTATGGGTGCGTGTCTCCAGAAGCATGAGCTTGGCATAACATACTGGTCACTACAATGGCAGTTTGCATTTTTCACTCAGCAACATCCACTGCTGCCCATTTCTGGAAAACATCCATGGAGTCTAAATCATCACTACTCCTGTAGATAAATTCCCAAAGGGGTATAATTTCCAAAATAGAGTCACTTGAGGGGGGATTCTGCCTTTTGAGCACTTAGGGGCTCTGTATATGGAGTCTGCAAACTATTGTAGGAAAATCTGTGCTCCAGGAGGCAAATAGCGCTCCGTCCCTTGCGAGTCTCTCTGTATGACTAAGCAGCACTGCACAGCCACATATGGGGTATTTCTACATTCAGCAGAAATTGTGGGTCCAATTTTGGTGCCATTTTTACTGTTTTCCAAGTATTCAAATATAAAATTTGGGGCTAACACACAATTGTGCTGGTAAAAATGTAAATTATTTTTTCTTCACTGCCCAATGGTATAAAATTCTGTGACACACCCGTGGTGTCAATATAATCACTGAATTGAGAGCTTTAGTTTGCAAAATGGGGTCACTTATTGGGGGGTTCTGCTGTTCTGGCACCTCAGGGGCTCTGTCAATGTGACATGGCAGCCTCAAACCAGTGCAGCAAAATCCGTACTGTAATATGGCGCTACTTCCCTTCTGAGCTTTGCACTGCATCTCAAAAGTAGTTTTCAACCACATATAGGGCATCAGTGAACTCAGAAGAAATTGCAAAACAAATTTTGTGGTTCATTTTCTCCTGTTACCCTTGCGAAAGTAAAAAAAAAAAAAAAAAATTAGGCCTGAAGGAAATTTTTTGTGAAAGTAAATGTTTATTTTTTCCTTCCACATTCCAAAAACTTCTGTGACGCAACTGAAGGGTTAATAAACTTCTTGAGGCTGTGCGCCCACGTAGCGTTTTTGATGCAGAATATTGCTGAGCGGAAAAGCACACCCTCTTCCCGGGAAAATGCATGCGTTTTATGAAGCGCTTTTGTAAGCGTTTTTGAGGCTTTTGCTAAGCGTTTTTGCATGAGTTTTCGCATGCGTTTTTGCAATACAATTGCAATTTGTATTTGTTTCCGCAAAATTAATGAACATGCTGCATTTTTTTCCGCTTTAGCATTTCCGCAGCGGAAAAAAAACCGCACCATTAGCACAACATGTGCGGATTCCATTATAATTAATTGGATGCTTTTCTTAAGCGTTTCCGCAGCAGAAACGCGCACCTAAAAGCGCTGCGGAAACGCTTAAAAGACGCTACGTGGGCATACAGCCTGAATGTGGTTATAAGTACCTTGAGGGGTGCAGTTTTTAGAATGGTGTCACTTTTGGGTATTTTTTTGTCATATTGACCCCCCAAACCCACTTCAAATGTGAGGTGGTCCCTAAAAAAATGGTTTTGCAAGTTTTTAAAAAATTGTGCTGATGTAAAGTAGACGTGGAAATGTTATTATTTTTTGTCCGATATGACTCTTCTTTAAGGGTATTAAAATTAACTGTGAAAATTGTGAAATTTTAAACATTTTCGCCAAATTTATTTATTTTTTTTTTTTTACAAATAAGCACAAGTCATATCAAAGAAATTTTACCACTACCATAAAGTACAATATGTTACAAGAAAACAATGTCAGAATCACCGGGCTCCATGGAAGAGTTCCAGAGTTATTACCTCATAAAGGGACAGTGTGGTCAGAATTGTAAAAATTGGTCTGGTCAGGAAGGTGAAAGCAGGCTTTAGGGCGAAGGGGTTAACCCCTTAACGACGAGGTATTTGCATTTGTTTTTTTTCTACTCCCTTTTTCCCCACAGCCATAACTTTTATTATTTGGTCAAAGTGGCCGTGTGAAGGTGTTTGAGTTTTTTTGCGGGACAAGTTGTACTTTTGAACGACACCATTGGTTTTAACATATTGTGTACAGGAAAATAGGAAAGAAAATTTGCGGTGAAATTGCAAAAAAAAAAAAAAAAAAAAAGTACAATTCCACACTTTTTTTTTTAACCAGGTTCAATAAATGCTAAAACTGACCTGCCAATATGATTCTCCAGGTCATTGTGAGTTCATGGACACCAAACATGTCTAAGTTATTTTTTTATTTAAGTGGTAAAAAAAAATAAAATCCAAACTTTGGTTAAAAAAAAAAAATGGCGCCATTTTCTGAGACATTGCTCGTCATTTGAAGCTGGGTGTGGGCTTATTTTTTGAGTGCCAAGCTGATGTTTCTATTGATATCACTTTGGTGCAGATACGATATTTTGATCGCCCATTATTGCATTTTATTTCAATGTAGTGGTGACCAAAAAAAACGTAATTCTGCCGTTTTTAATTTTTTTCTCTTTATGCCGTTTACCGATTGGGTTAATTTTTTTATATTGATAGATAGGGCGATTCTGAACATGGCAATACCAAATATGTGTTTGTTTAATTTTTTTAATGGGGCGAAGGGGGGGGTTGATTTCTTTTTTTTACTTTTACATGCTTTAATAGTCTCCATGGGAGACTAGAAGCTGCAGTTGTCTGATCGGCTCTGCTACATACAGGCGATGATCAGATTGCCTGTATGTAGCAGAAATGCTCACTTGCTATGAGCGCCGACCATCGGGCGGCACTCAAAGCAATCCGGCTATGACAACCATAGAGGTTTGCTGGAGACCTCTGGTTGTCATGCCAATTCATCGGTGACCAGCGATCACATGATGTGGTCACCGATGGGCGGGATTTCCGACGAGCTTACTGGAAGCGCAAGTTAAATGCCGCTGTCAGAGATTGACAGTGGTATTTAAACAGGTTAACAAGCCAGAGGTGGATTGCGATTCCACCCGCGGTTGTTAGAGGCAGATTTCAGCTGTTCCAAACAGCTGACGTGTGCCAGGAAAGATATGGGCTCAGCACTGGAGCCCACATCAAAGGGAGGCATTCCGACGTGGGCATACTATTACGCCCAACCTCGGAAAAGGGTTAAACACTGATGCCACACTGGTTGTACAAGGATGTCAGCTGTGTGTTTTATGGGTATTGCACAGATCCATAGACTTATATTGGCCCTTGTCATCTGTCTCCATGTGTTTTACCGGGACACACGGTCCATCAAAAATATGAACATGTGAATAGCAGTATAGATTATAATGGGAATGTGTGGTACCCATAAAAAACAGGTGCAACACGGACTTCTAAATGAGGCCTAAGCCTGTGTGTCTGCGTTAAATTTTTGACGCTGCATCAGAAAAGTTCACGCAAAATTGGGTGGGATTTATAGTAATCTCATGAACACTGTGCTTTTATTTTTATTAACTTTTTAATTAAACTGACCTGCGGTGCGCGTTTCAAATCCACAACATTTCAATTTCAGGTACGCTTTGTTTTATGTGCAAATTTTTCCCATAGACTTGTGGTAAATACGGAAAATCTGCAAGTAAAAAAAACACACTTACCTTTTTAGCGCGTTTCTGTGGCTGAATCTCATCTAATTCACGCATCACTGTATAAATAAAGTTTTGACAAAGGCAAATACCAGGAGGTATCAAAAACAGAGCAGCTTCAGACAAAGCATGACACATCAGCAAGAGGAAAAAAGAAGCGTCAAAAATAGACAAGTAATCCAATTTACTTAGTATGTGCAGGAAATCTGCATCATCTAAAGTTCATTGTGGGCACACAGCATTGGGCTACATACACTAATTTGCATATCTCCCAGCTGTCCAGGATTCTGCAGGACAGTCCAGTCACATCTCAACTGTTCTCTTGGCTTCTGTACTCACCTCTCCGATGTATTCATTGCTCCTGTAGCTCCTTCTGTTGTAGGGGTGGTGCTGATTCTCTCATCTGAGTGCATACATTAAATTGTATAGTCACTTCTTATCCCTCCTGTAATTGGTCTCCCCAGGACTCAAACTCACAACTCAGTGACTGCAGTCTGTTGCTTTACCAGTCATAGTGCTGGAGGAAGGAGAATTTGGTTTTCTTGACCTCTATATTGCAGGCAATATGACCAGAAGTATACATAGCCATAGAAATTCAGTGTTATATACACAATGTATTCTTATGGTGCTTGTATACTGAGGTGAAGAAAAAGGATTTGTGTTTCTATAACTGTATTAAAAATAATAAGAAATTACAAAAAATATTTTTCTGTGAGTCAATCCAGGTCTTGAACCCACAACCTTAACATTACAGAGATGCACTTTGAGGTGCTGAGCCACAAGCTCTCATGATGAGCTTGCACAATTTTGCGTACTTGGTCTGTATTCCAGGCTCTGACTACAGGCAGATTATATTGATAGAAATACATTGCTGTGTACAATGGATGTACGGATTCTAGAGGGAGAATAAGACATTTTTTTCATCCTATAAAATTACTAAAAATAAAAATGATAAAAAACCATTTGATAATGAAAAACGCTATTTTAATGTGTGTGTTTTTTAACATCACTAATCAGCAAATAACACAGACATTTTTGGTGTCAGCGATCAGATTAATTAGGCAGGTCGGTAAATGACCTAAAAAAAATGGCGTGACTGATATTTTTTCTCTATTAAACCCATACAAAAATGTAGAAAAGTTGTAACTCTGAGGCCATGTTCACTCGTCGCGTGCAGTCTTTCTGCTTTTGCCTGCATCAGACGACGCAGTAACAATCTTCTCTGATTATGACGTGTTTTCTGCGTTTTTTTTATGCCTATAGAAAAGCCTTGATTCTGCGCTTAAAAATGCAATGGCTTTTTTTCTCCATATGAAATTATTTTTTCAGAAGAAGCCTACAGAGAAAATAAATGTACAAAAACCGCAGAGTTCAGTAGCGTCTTCAGACCACAGAGAGCGGAGATTTCATAGAATTACGTCTACTTTGCTTCGAAATTTAGAAATTGTTCACATGTAGCATAAACTGCGCCCGCTATTAGAATTGCGCAAACAGTATTTTACATTATTTAAATGTTAGTATTTATCGATCTGCTTCTCTCTCCACCTGTTTAACAGTTGTTCTCCCTTTCCCTATTCTTTCCCATTCCTTTTCTTCCCCTCCTACCTCTTAGACTATGTGCACACGTATGCAGAAAATTTCTGCATAAAAACCTGACTCCTTCCCAGAAATCGCGTTTTTTTTTTTCCGTGTGTCCCCAGACACATAGAAAATAGCAAGAAAGGAGGTGTGGTCAGGCATGAAGCAGTTAACTGGGTATAAGGCTAGGTCAGAGCGTGGGAATGTGGATCTGCCCATGGCTAATGAAATGAACGAGTTCTTCAACAGATTTATAAACACATGTGCTGTGTCACCAGGAATAAGGGATGGAGCTGAGGAACCATCGGCAGCATTGACTTTGGATGATGAACTGCCCGCCTTCACTGTCTCCTCAAGCGATGTGAGGAAAGAATTTCATAAACCAGCCATTGGCAAAGCAGCTGGGCCTGATGGCCTCAGTTCACGTGTCCTAAAAGTGTGTGCAAACCAACTGTGTAATGTCTTTCAGCTCCTGTTTAACAGGAGCCTACAATCCCAGAGAATACCAGTGCTGTGGAAGACTACCTGCCTGGTGCCAGATCCCAAGATCACCTTTCCAACTTCCCTACATGACTAACGTCCAGTGGCCTTAACATTGCATGCCATGAAGTCATTGGAGAGAATAATACTTGCCTACTTGTGCCCGAGGGTGAGGGCCTACACTGACCCCCTGCAGTTTGCGTGCCAGCAGAGATTGGGGGTGGATGATGCTGTAGTATCTCTTCTACATACAACACATTAATTCTTGGACAATGATGGAACTGCAGTGCGCGCCATGTTCTTTGACTTCTCTAGTGCTTTCAACACCTTACAGCCGCTCTTATTACGAAATAGGTTGACTGATATGGCAGTGGATGAGGGGATGGTGAACTGGATAAGCGACTACCTGATGGACAGGCCGCAGTTTGTAAGGATGGGAGAGGTAGTATCTGGCAGTGTACGGAGCAGTGTGGGAGCCCCTCAGGGTACAGTGCTGTCACCCTTCCTCTTCACATTGTATACAGCTGACTTTCAGTATAAATCCGATCTCTGTCACCTCCAAAATTTCTCAGATGACTCAGCGATTGTAGGGGGTATTGTGGGGGACTGGGGTGAGGAGGAATATAGGAGGGTGGTTTCTGACTTTGTAGATTGGTGCCAGACTAACTGCCTAGAAGTAAATGAAAAGAAAACCAAGGAGATGGTGGTGAGTTATAGAAGGAGAAAAGATGATTACTTACCGATCACTATTGCTGGCCAGGAGGTAGAGAGGGTTCAGAGCTACAAATATTTGGGGGTTTACCTTGACAGCAAACTTGATTGGAGGTGTCATACAGAGAAGGTTCAACAGAAGGGAATGAGCAGACTGTACTTTCTGCGGAAGCTCAGGTCGTTCAATGTGTGCAGTAAAATGCTGGAAATGTTCTACCAGTCCGTGGTAGCGAGCACCATCTTTTTTGCTATCATCTGCTGGGGCAGCGGTGTGCGAGTAGCTGACGCTAATAAGCTCAACAAACTTATCAAGAAGGCAAGTGCAGCTGTTGGCCTACATCTTGACTCTTTTGAGGAGGTAGTGGAAGATAGGATTCAGAAGAAGTGTAGGGCTATAATGCACAATAGTACACACCCACTATACGGGCAGTTCTTGAATCAGAAGAGCACATTCAGCAGCAGTCTAATCCTACTAAAGTGCAAAAAGGAGACATTCAGGAAATAGATTGTGCCTACTGCTAAGGGGATGTATAATAATTCACTAAGGGTGAAAGATGGCTATGACCTAGGGCCGGCGCACTAATGTAAAGGATCAGAGAGCTGTGTACCTTTACTTGTTACGTATTGTGGTTAGTCACGTGCAAGATCTGTGTCTGGTAATTACTCTATGTAATCCTGTTTGTAATGTAGTAATGCTGTTCTTAATGTTTTGTTTGTAATGTTGTTGTAACGCTGCTGTGATACCATAATTTCCCTTGGGATCAATAAAGTGTATCGTATATGTGGAGTTTTCTGCGAAATTAATGAGCATGCTGCGTTTTTTACTGCGAAGCGTTTTTTCGCGGAAAAAACGCATCAATATGCACAAAAAGTGCAAAATGTATTAAAATGAATGGGAAGCTTCTTTTAAGCGTTCTTGAAGCTATGTGTCCACGTTAGCATTTTTAAACGCTCAGGAAACGGGTCCGCTTCCCAAAAAACGCCCGTTTTATGCGTTTTTTTCGCGCATCTTTTGGACTATAGAAAATAGCCAAAAACGCGGACCTAAGCGGAAATGAACATGCTGCGTTATTTTTACCGCTAAGCGTTTCCTTAGCGGTAAAAAAAAATGCATCCATTGGCACAAAAAGGCCAAAATGCATTAAAATGAATGGGATGCTTCTTTTAAGCGTTTTTGATGCGGTTTGACCCTGAAAACCGCATCAAAAATGCTTAAAAAACGCAGAGTGGGCACACAGCCTAAAGTGGATTTTTTGAAGAAAAAAACGCAACGTGTGAACACAACCTAAAGGTATGTGCACACGTTTTGGATTCTGCTGCGGATTTTGCTAAATCCACAGGTAAAATTACTTGCGTTTTACCTGCGGATTTTCTGCGGATTTCCCCTGCGGATTCCTAAAATGGAGCAGGTGTAAAAACGCTGCGGATTCCGCACAAAGAATTGATATGTTACGGATTCAAATCCGCAGCAAATCTGCATGGAAAAATCCGCAGCATGTGCACAGCGTTTTTTATTTTATATTGATTAGAATGGTACTGTACGCTGCAGGAGAATCTGCTGTGGATACGCAGGGCCAAATCCGCTGTGGATCCGCAGCAGAATCCACAACGTGTGCACAGACCCTTAAATGTTTTATATATAAAGGTATCTTATACTGTATACGTATGGTAACCCCTTTCCCTTGCCTATACTGTACCTACCAGTATTTTTCATTTTCCTTCTATCCCTTTATTTTGTTTTCCCCCTCATTTTCCTTAATAACCCTAGTTCTCCTGCCGGCAGGAGAGCAGAATGAATGAAAACCTGACGTGGGGTTTTCATAACCAACCAGACGAAACTTACAGCTGGGGGCTGCATCCCTTAGCTGTCAGCTTCAGCCAGGTTGGTTGTGAAGAATAGAGGAGTTCAAGATCAATGGCCCCTTACCAGCCTGAGAATATCAGCCCTTAGCTGTCAGCTTTAGTCAGGTTGGTTGTCAAAAATAGGGGGGACCCCACGTCGTTTTTTTAAATTATTTATTTTAATAATTTTAAAAAAACAGTGTGGGAACCCCTCTATTCTTCACAACCAACCTGGCTGAAGCTGACAGCTAAGGGATGCAGCCCCCAGCTGTAAGTTTCATCTGGTTGGTTATGAAAACCCCACGTCAGGTTTTCATTCATTCTGCTCTCCTGCCGGCAGAGCAGGAGAGCAGAATCACAGCCGTGGTCAGCACCAGCCGCCGAGAACAGCGCTTACTGTAGCGCTTCTTCCTGGCGCCGTCGGTGAGCACGGAGGACTGTGTTTTGCACACAGACACTCGGCCTGTGAAAACCCGCTGACATCTGCATAGACCCATTCATTTGAATGGGTCTATGTGTGTCAGTGTCTCCGGTATGTGAGAAAACTGTCACTACACGTACCGGAAACACTGACGTGTGAAACCCGCCTAAAGGTAAGTGCACACGTTGCAGATTGTGCTGCATATTTTTTCACGCAGATTTGGCTAAATCCGCAGGTCAAAAGACCTGCGTTTTATCTGCGGATTAGCCTGCAGTTTGACACCTGTACAAAGGAGCAGGTGTGAAACCGCTGTGGATTCCGCACAAAGTGACATGCTGCGGATTGAAATCCACAGCATGTGCACTGCAGTTTTCATTTTCCATAGAAAATAAAGGTACTGTACAATGCAGCAGAAACTGCTGCGGATCCGCAGGGCCAAAACCGCTGCGGATGCATAGCAGAATCCGCAACATGTGCACACACCCTAATAAGGGGCAGAAAATTGTTAGTGTAGTTTGGTGCGGATCCTCAGAGAAAAAACCCCACAGTATTTCTGCAACGTGTGAACACGGCCTTACAGACACAAAAAAACTGGATGTCATATAGTGAAGCTATACATAAAGATGATAAAGTTCAGGTGTCTCCGACTGTGAATGAAGGAGCAAAAAAAATAGATCCACAGGCCTCAACTAGAGATGAGCAGGACTCACAGATATGTCGCACCTGCCCTTGGTGATCAAAAGCCCCGCCGGGGACGTTGAGGCTGAGTGCAGACGTACTTTTTGACCCTGCAGATTTTTCCGTGCAGAATGGAAGAATTCTGCAGGTCAAATGACCTGCATTTTTCCTGCGGATTTCTTCCATTAT
This sequence comes from Dendrobates tinctorius, assembly GCF_039654945.1. Lineage (NCBI taxonomy): Eukaryota > Metazoa > Chordata > Amphibia > Anura > Dendrobatidae > Dendrobates > Dendrobates tinctorius. The sequence continues at coordinate 116,406,895 of NW_027361679.1, forward strand.
CCATGCGGTTTTTGTGCGGTTTTCCATCGCAGTTTTCCCCCTGCGGATTTGGTGACAGAGGAGATGGAAAACCGCACAAAAGTAGTAACATGCTGCGGATTTTGTACCGCGGAAAAATCCGCAGCGTCTGCACAGCGGTTTTTTTTTCACATTGATTTTAAGGCTACTGTACATCACAATGCGGATATGCAACGTTTCTGCACGGTAAAATCCGCTGCAGAACCGCTGCAAATCTGCATCGTGTGCACACAGCCTTAAAGGTTAGTGATTCACGGCCTCCCGTCCATCTGCCAGGTAGCATCCACTTATTGCTAGTCCCAACTGTCCCGTTTACAGTGGACAGTCTTGGATTTGGGTCTACACTCTGCAGTCATGGGCATCTGCTGAATGTCCCTCACTACCATCGCCCCTCTGACAACTCCTCCTGCCAGGGGAGAAAAATGGTAAATGGGCGTGGATTCAAGTGTGGCCAAAATTTACCTAGACGCGCCGCATGATCTATCCCCCTTTCAGTTCTTCAATAGTTGGGAGCTATGCCATTTGTCTGTTGAGGTCGGAATACAGATTGTGAAGTATTAACCACCCGCAGGCCTGCATTACCGACAGTCTTACATAGGCCTTGAGGCAGTTGAGTTTGGGTTTTGAAACCCACATCTGGGCATCAAGGTCCAGACTCTGACCAGGACACACAGACGTGTGAATGTGGTCTTTATTATTAGGGTATACGGACACACAGCAGAAAAGTAATACAGCGGTTTCACCTGAATGGGGCTTGCAACAATCCAAGTTAGGCCACGTTCACTATTTTACCACAGTATCTGTAGCCAAAACCAGAAGTGGAACAATCAGAGGAAAAGTATAATAGAAGCACATCACCACTTCTGCATTTATCACCCACTCCTGGTTTTGGATTACACATACTGAGGTAAAATACTGACAAAATACTGAACGTAGCCTTAATGGAAAGAGACATTGAGACGTACAGAACAGGACTGTGCAAAAAATCTGCTGTTTGAACATAAAGCTAAAACCCATTTCACAGTAAAACAATATGGAGAAGTCAATATGAGTGAATAAAGCTTCGATATCTTAACACCCATGAAATCAGCACACCATCACAGCATGCCATGAATCCCCTACAAAACCCCAGTACGCAAACCGCGCACGTCTGGCAATTACATCACACAACACGGGGAAAATCCTCAAACCATAAAACGCCTTTATGCACCCTCTGTTTTCAGAGGTATAAACTATTCAGGACTCATTTCATTTTCAGATTCCAGAGAATCATTGCCCACCACAGTTGAGCTCAGCATGGGTAGTGGAAATTACCGACTGTGGTCATGTAACATTGTACAGGCAACCCACAGCCATGACTCTGCCAATGGGGGAACCGCCTAGAGAAGAGGGGCAATGGGAAGGAATTGAAACAAGGTAAACATATTGCAAAACCTCCCTAACACGGAATATACATCGTATTTAGCACAAACCCTATATAAAACTTAAAATGGGAAAATGTTACTTGCTTACCACAAAAACATAAATAAAATCTGGACACTGCGTCCAGTGTTGCACGTTCAACCAGAGGAATTGATTGTCTTTCTTTTTTCTCTATCCAGCTAACAGTAATTAGTAATCACTCTCACCAGGGTAAGCTCATTACACTTTTACTGGTGGCTATCAATACCATTTCTGATCGGGTGATTTAGGTTGTGTTCACACCTTGCAGTAAAAAAAAACCAAAAAAATGCAGCAAAACCACTGAATAATTAGGAAATTTAAACAAACCTCATTGGACAACAACATGTGAAAACTCCATTGGGCAAGACTTCATGGAAATTAAAAGCACATTTGTGTTGAACTGCATTTAGCTATTGGCTACACCATGTTAGGGTCTGTAGCCAAAGTGATGAGCAAACCAATTTGCAGGACCCTGGTCCATTGTCAACAACATTCTATGGCCACAAGACGGAAGCACTGCCGATTCCCTGCTACCTGCCGGAATTCCCAGTGCCTCTTCAGATTGGGGCCTACAAGCCAAGGGCAACATATAAAAAAAGTTATATAGAGAAGTTTTTACGTTAACATATCTCTTCCTATGGGCTGTTCTATTTTGTGTCATTTTTTGATTCTTTTCCTTTGGAATAGATTATGATTAACATAAAATATAGAGACGCACCACATGTCTGTGTCTGCAGGTGAGCCGCGGTGGGTATGGGATTTCTTGAAATCCATCCACTATGCTGTAACGTCTGGACGCTGCGGGTTTGACGCTGCATCAGTACAAAGCGTCAAACCCGCAGCAATTACTGATCGTCTGCGCGTACCCTTAGGCTATATGCACACAATGCAGATTTGTTGCGATTCTGCAGCATTTTTTTCTGCTCGGAAATGCACCCAAAATGCAAAGGATTACTAAAGCAAGGGTAATCAATGAGAATCCTGACGTGTTGTGCACATGATATGGAAATTTAATCGCAGCATTTTATTTTCCGCAGCATGTCAGTTCTTTTTGCGGATCTGAAGTGTTTTTCACCCATTGACTTCCATTGAGTCAGTCAAGTCTGCTGCAAAAACGCAGGTGTAAAAAGGTTTGCGGATTTGTCAAAGGAAATGATGTCAGAAGGAGGAAGTATGTGTGGGCGGAGAATCTAGAATAGAGCCTATCTTGGTTGAAGCACATCAACAATGGAGGTAGGAATTCAAAATTACATTTTTTTTTTAAATAATATATCTTTATTTAGCTAATAAATCCGCATAAAAAACGCACACAATCTGCAGAAAAAACACATGGAATTTCCACTGCGTTTTCTGCCAAAAGATGCAGAAACCGAGCAGAAATTTCCGCAAGCAAATCCTCAACATGCGCACATAACCTTACAGTTGGTATGGATGTGTCCTAATGGAATGGATTCTGTCACCCCATGAATGCAGTGCAGGTCACTGAAGTGATCTGTGCCAGGACCAAAAGCAATCCTTTGTTCACCAATGTTTTGGATCTTAGTGTTATCATTGTTTCATCATCGTGTCAGTTTTTACCATCAGTGACTTTCACCAAAAAAAAAAAATAAAACTGCCTGTCCTTTGGAACACATGGGTAATTTTGATCCATAACTCAGATCAAAAATGGACACATGTCCATGATTTTTACAGACACACGATATACAAAAAACACAAATATGTGAACGTCTCATTAGATTATGAACATGTGACTCAAGAATGTATAAATGACGCCTTAGGCCGGTTTCACACTAGCGCATTTTCAACGCGCGCACGGCCGGGGGTAGCTCCGCCCCCGATCCGGCTCTCTGCCCGGCGTGCCCGCCCCTTCCTTGTAGCGCCGCCTCCTAGCGGACAGCGGCGCCTGCGATCGGCGCACCCTATCTTTAGCATAGGGTGCGCCGATCGTGCGCAGGCCGTGCGCTAGTTGCGCTTTGACCTGCGCTGCGCACTTTTGACGGTGCGCCGTGCGCGCCAAAATCAAACTTTTCGGATTTTGGCACGCACGGCGCACCGTCAAAAGTGCGCAGCGCAGGTCAAAGCGCAACTAGCGCACGGCCTGCGCACGATCGGCGCACCCTATGCTAAAGATAGGGTGCGCCGATCGCAGGCGCCGCTGTCCGCTAGGAGGCGGCGCTACAAGGAAGGGGCGGGCACGCCGGGCAGAGAGCCGGATCGGGGGCGGAGCTACCCCCGGCCGTGCGCGCGCTGAAAATGCGCTAGTGTGAAACCGGCCTAATACATTTATAATACTCTCCCATTGATCATCTCATTCTAGTGAAGAAAGTTACTCTATGGCAGTGGCAGTCTTTAGGTTTTTTTTTTTTTAGTTTGCTTATCATGTTATTCCAATGAGCTGAGTTTTGTTCTAGATACAGTATTTATTTTTTTTACAACCAAGGGTATGGAGACAGACGTAACAATTTTGTTTGCAAAGCTTGTAACTTCAGCTAGATCCAGAAAGGAAGAAGACCCACTCGGATCCTTGGACAACTAATGTTTTTTACTATATATGCATTTTTAGAATACAGATGCAGTTAAAAACTGGTTGAGTAGAGACCTGAACCACTACTTTGCTACTTAGGCCTCCTTCACACTTCCTGAAGATTTGGGTACTGAAAAAATCAGTACTGATTAGATCTGTGGTCCGTGTCCGTGTGCCATTTGTGTGTATGCATGTGACATCCGTGTGACATGTGTAATATCATGTGTTTGTGTCCATGTGCAATCCTTGTGTGATCTGAGGTATAAAGTTTACCTCCAGTCATTGGCGTTGGCTCATGAGACTACTGCTACCATCAGCTTATGCCTGCTGCCGCTAATAACAGTGAGAGCAGGAGTGGCTGATGGGAGTATTTATCACTGTAAATAAATAATTTAAACACAAACCGCATGGGTTCCCCTGTATTTTTAATAACCAGCCAGGCAAAATTCACAGCTGGGGGCTACAAACCTCAGCTGTCAACTTCAGCAAGGCTGGCTATCAAGAATAGAGGGGTCCCCACGCCAATTTTTTTAATTATTTAAATAAATTAGCAAATTTCTACTGTGGGTCAATTGATGCCACTTCTCATGGTGTCTGCCCCTCTGTTTAGCTTTTTGGGAAGCTTTTTGTCACCCCTTAGGCTAGTTTCACACTAGCGTTATCGTGCGCAGCACACGGCAGCTGCTAGGCTCCGCCCCGGCTGCGCCCTCTCCGTTCACCTCCTCCTCTGATCGCATGACGCTGCATGCGATCAGCGTACCCTATATTTAGCATTGGGTACACTGGCCATACGCTGGTATAATTTTGGCGGCGGTTACGCCCTGAGGGCAGCACGGTGGCTCAGTGGTTAGCGCTGCAGCCTTGCAGCGCTGGGGTCCTGGGTTTGAATCCCACCAAGGACAACATCTGCAAGGAGTTTGTATGTTCTCCCCGTGTTTGCGTGGGTTTCCTCCGGGTACTCCGGTTTCCTCCCACACTTCAAAGACATACTGATAGGGAATTTAGATTGTGAGCCCCCATCGGGGACAGTGATGAAAATGTGTGCAAACTGTAAAGCGCTGCGGAATATGTTAGCGCTATATAAAAATAAAGATTATTATTATTTTGGCGCTGCGGCGAGCGCACAAAAACTCACTGTGTTGCATTTTTGTGCGCTCGTTGCAGCGCCAAAAGGGCCCAAGCGCCGGCAAAAGTGTAGCCAATGCTAAATATAGGGTACGCTGATCGCATACAGCGTCACGCGATCAGAGGAGGAGCTGACCGGAGGGGGTGCGGCCAGGGGTGCAGCTTAGCGACGCCCATGCGCTGTGCCAGGTAACGCTAGTGTGAAACTAGCCTTAGGCTGAGTTCACACGTGGCTTTTTTTCGCGTTTCCGCGGCGGTTTTAACCGCGAAAAATAAGCATCCCATGCATTCCTATGGGATTCTGCAATGCTGTGCTAATGCTGCGGTTTTTACCGTGGCGGAATCGCTTCGCGGTAAAAAACGCAGCATGCTCATTATTTTGCGGAATCGCGGCGATCCCACACCCATAGGAATGCATTGTTCCGCTTACTTCCCGCATGTGGCTGTGCACACCATGCGGAAAGTAAGCAGAACATTTGCGGATGGTACCCACGGTCCGGAGGAGAGGAGACTGTCCTCCGGGCTTTGGGTACCATATCCCTGTAAAAAATAGAATTTAAAATAAAAAATATTGTTATTCTCACCTTCCGGTGTCCCGCGCAGCCTTCCAGCCTCTCTCCACGCTCTCGTTCCCAGTAATCCTTTGCGAAAATGCCCGCGATGACGTCCGTTCTCGCGGGATCGCGAAGTCTCGCGGTCATTCGCGCGACATCATCGCGAATTACCGCGAGATGTCGCGATCCCGCGAGAACGGACGCCATCGCGGGCATTTTCGCAAAGGATTACTGGGAACTGCTGCGCGGGACGTCGGAAGGTAAGAATAACACCATTTTTTATTTTTTTTTACATTCTATCTTTTACTACTGATGCTGCATAGGCGGCCTCAGTAGTAAAAAGTTGGTCACACTTGTCAAACACTATGTTTGATGAGTGTGACAACCTGTCAATCAGTTCTCCAAGCGATGCTACAGATCGCTTGGAAAACGCTAGCATTCTGCAAGCTAATTACGCTTGCAAAATGCTAGTTTTTCCGCGGGAAAATCGTGGGAATTTAAAATGCGATTTTCCCACAGAATGGAATTCCGGAACTCTCGCGGTAATTTCCGCGAGAGTTCCGTTACGTGTGCACATAGCCTTCAGGTGTTGTGTATACATTTGGTTTGGCATCCCATTGTCATTAATGGGACGCAGATTCAGTGACGAGCTGAAATGTCATGGAGGTTACAGCCGGTCACTGCCAGCTCTTCCCACTCTCAGTTCACTGTGAGCTGGCTGGTGAACTGGGGTAACCTTCATGATATCACCACTAGCACCACGAGAATTTTCTCATGGTGCCAGTGGTGATCTCATTGCTCAGTGTCTGTGTATCATGGATGCCATCATTCACCAAGGCATCCAGATGCAGCAGAGATGGATTACAGAGTGGTACAAATGAATTATTGTCAGACAGGTGATGTTTTTTTTTTTTTTTTTTTCATTTTTACAGTAATAAATGGGAAAATGAGAGTGGGGTGTGTTTATTTCAATTAACCCCTTTAATCCAGAGGGTGGTTTGCACGTTAATGACCAGGCCAATTACAATTCTGACCGCTATACATGGGCGTACCCAGAATCAAAACTGGGGGGGGGGCAAGCCATGGTCATTCAGGTTGTAAAATTTTAGAACGAAAAAGGTGAGTGAAACAAAAATTTTAAGAGAATTATATGTAATTATAGCAGTGCTTTGTTAGTTATTACAGTTATTTGCTTGCAAAAAAAATTTAGATTTTTATTCTAATTACATGTCTTATACTAATATCATTTTTCTTGGGTTTAAAGAAAACTTGTTCAAAACAGGTGCGCTCACATGCTGCGTATTTAATGGGAGCCCTATGGGGGGGCTGTATATGATATGGGAGCCCTATGGGGGGGCTGTATATGATATGGGAGCCCTATGGGAGCTGTATATGACTTTGAATTTTCATGCCCTTAAATCACAGATATGTCACACAAAATACATAATAAATAACATTTCCCACATGTCTACTTTATATCAGCACAATTTTGGAACCAAAATCATTTTTTGTTAGGAAGTTATAAGGGTTAAAATTTGAACAGCAATTTCTAATTTTTACAACACCATTTATTTTTTTAGGGACCACCTCACATTTGAAGTCACTTTGAGGGGTCTATATGATAGAAAATACCCAAAAATTACACCATTATAAAACCTGCATCCCTCAAGGTGCTCAATACCACATTCAAATTTTTTTTTTTAACCCTTCAGGTGCTTCACTGGAATTTTTGAAATGTTTAAAAATATGAACATTTAGCTTTTGTTCATAAAAAAAAATTCAGATCCAATTTTTTTTTATTTTACTAAGAGTAACAGGAGAAATTGAACCCCAAAAGTTGTTGAATAATTTGTCCTGAGTAAGCCGATGCCCCATATATGCAGGTAAACCACTATTTGGGCGCATGGCAGAGCTCAGAAGGGAAGGAGCGTCGTTTTACTTTTTCAAAGCAAAATTGACTGGAATTGAGATTGGACACCATGTTGCGTTTGGAGAGCCCCTGATGTGCCTAAACAGTGGAAACCCCCACAAGTGACACCATTTTGGAAACTAGACCCCCCCAAGGAACTTATCTAGATGTGTGGTGAGCACTTTGAACCCCCAGTGCTTCACAGAAATTTAAAATTTCCAGGCGTGAAAATAAAAAATCATATTTTTTCCACAAACATGACCGTTTAGTCCTCGATTTTTTATTTTCCCAAGGGTAAGAGGAGAAATTGGACCCCAAAAGTTGTTGTCCAATTTGTCCTGAGTACGCTGATACCCTATATGTGGGGGACCACTGTTTGGGTGCACGGCAGGGCTCGAAAGGGAAGGAGCGCCATTTGACTATTTCAACCTAAAATTGGCTGGAATTGAGATCGGACGCCATGTTGCGTTTGACGAGCCCTTGATGTGCCTAAACAGTGGAAATCCCCCCAAAAGTGATCCCATTTTGAACACTAGACCCCCTAAGGAACTTATTTAGATGTGTGGTGAGCACTTTGAACCCCCAAGGGCTTCACAGGAGTTTATAAATCACATACCATAGAAGAGAAAAAGCAGGACAAAGGCACAGCTGTATGACCTCGGGTTAATGAAGCTGCACACACATCAGGGAACACGGGTGCCACTTCCAAGGAAAATAGTCTGTATATCCATAGAGAAGAAAGTGGATAGGCACATACCGTCCCGTGCAAAATAATCCTTTATTGTGGCATCAAGTTACCAACAGCAGGCAGATAAAACCATGGAGCAAATGCAGACGACGATCGTTTTGGGCTTACATTGCGCTTCAACAGGTCATATGTAGGACAAAGCTCACAACATATTTAAAAGGAACCATTGGCCTTGTCCCACCCACCAAACATCAGTTGACAGCATCTCATTAATTATGAACAAGTGGAAAGCAAAAAAATTGCAAAAGACAGACTTTTAAAAAAACAAATAAAAAAATCACAAAAACACAGCCATGTCGATTTTATCATTGAAACCTGATTGACCTTGAGCACGAGTCCGAATAATCCATCTAGCCTCCTTTCTTAATAATAATTTATTTAGGTCCCCTCCTTGTGCAGGCATTTTAACGGTTTCAATCCCTGCGAACCGTAAAACTTCAGGACTACCTGCATGTTTTTTTCTTATATGTTCAATTAATCTCGGGACCCCTTTACCTGAGGTGATAGAGTTAAAGTGCTCACGGAAACGTACATATAAGGGACGAATAGTCTTTCCATTATAGTGAAAAACGCCTTTTATTGATATTTTTAAAAAATAAAGTGCAAGGTGCTCAAGTAACGTTAAACACAACAAAGAAGAACGCATAAATGAAAACAGCTAGTATTGCCCATCGTTACTGAGTATCCCAATTATCAAGCATATTCTTTGGGTATTTTAAATCAGTCCAGAACAACCAACCTTTTCAAAAGACATAAGAATTTCTCAAAATAGTCTCTAGACTTATCATTTCATAGCGTTGGCCGTTTTTATTGGAAACCGGTGTCATGCCATCGGTATGTTCCCAAATATGGCATACCCGTTTCCCTCTCCTCATCTGGAGTACTGTATACTACAGGGTACAATACTGCTATACAACATAAAACAGAACCACAGAACCTCAGTTATTACGTTCGCTGCAGGTTCTATGACACATACATAGTATATCAGATAGAAATGTATCAAGTGTCCTATAAAAGATATAATCTCGCATACCCTCCTTATATATCAGCAACAAATCTGAATCCACCAAGTATGCATAAATATCTTGGATAGACCGTCTCTTATATGGTGAGACCAATATCTAGACACCAAAGTATTATATACAACACGGAACAATCTCGCCCAATTAGCAGGGTCATTTTTTGATTGATTGCCATCTCCGTGACTAGTAGGCGCGACACCCCTTTTCTCCCGACGCGTTTCGTCCTATCTCATCAGGGGAGTCCAGTGGGGTTCATCTGAATGGTGTATCACGCATGGCCGTTCTATACTTCATCCGACATTATGTGTACATACACTCATGCATGCCTCCTTTTAAGTGTTGGCGCCGTGGCGTCTCGGGAAGCCGTCACTTCCGGTCCCTGATCCACCTCACATCCTGTGTTCGGGTCGCGCGCGTCACCAGCGTGCTCGCCCAACAGAGCGCGTCACACGCTGAGAGCGCGCACCACCAACTGGGCATGCGCACACAGCGCTGCCTCCTCCAAAGGGAAAATGATATATATACTTTATATTAATATATTGGCGTCATTTAATTGCGGCATCATACAGCCCCTGTTGCACTATATATGCGCCTATCATTACCATCCATACAACAGCAAAATATCATCTCATGCTAATTGTGGGAGCCCCTCTAGAGTTTTAATTCTTGGAGATATTTATCATATTTTGAAGTATCCCCTACTACAATCATGTGCAGGAATTCATATATACGGGATTAGTTCCATATTAAATCAGGGGTTTTAGTTAATACAACTGCAGAATCAACAGACTCCTTCAGAAATATATCAGTTCTAGAAAAATAGGCAGTTATGAAAATTATTGCTATGACAGTACCGACTTACTTTGACCAGATGGGCCTTATACCACCGAAAAAGTGAAAGGGGTGCCACTACATTCTCCCTATAACAGTTCCTAGACTACCTCTCCCTACCTACCGCGGAGATTGGCACCCTAAGACCTGCGCAGATGGCGTCCCCACTCAACGTCGGCTTTCCCTCACTGCTGACCCTATTAATCCCTTTGCTAGATGAAAGATACAAAGGATAGTTGATCATTAAGACCCTTTGGATATGTAGTTTGTAACCAGAAGATCCATTTTGTTTCTTTTTGAAGGATCATCTGGTCCCAATTGCCTCCACGTGTAGGTGGTCTTATTTTGTCAATACCCATAAATGTAATAGCCTTGGAGTTACCCTGATGGTATCCATTTATGTGGTTAGCAATGGACGTATCTCTTTTATTACTGATGTCACGTATGTGTTCTCCTACTCTCCTCCGAAACTCTCTCCTGGTCTTTCCTACGTATTCCAGGCCGCATTCACATGTTGCCTTATACACCACTCCTGTGCTTTGGCAATTAATAAACTGTCTGATAGAGTACACCTTTCCAGTGTTATTACTTTTAAAGGTTTTACCTGGGGATATAGAAGCACAAGCTTTGCATTTCCCACATCTATGACATCCCAGTGGAGGTGACCCCAACCATGTCTGGTTGCACGGATTCTGAAAATGACTGTGGACCAATCTATCCCTCAGTGACCTACCTCGACGAAAGGTGACCTGAGGGGTAGGGCCCACTGTATCCCTGACATCCAAGTCCATACACAACACTGCCCAGTGTCGTTCTAAGATTTTACGTATCTCTTTAGCCCCATTAAAAAACTTCGTTATGAACCTAGAGATATTATCCTCCCGTTTCGGAGGTGCATGGCTCAATAGATCTCTTCTGTTTTTTGTCAGAGAGTTTTGGTAGGCTTCCGTTAGCACATTCTTAGGATAGCCTCTATCCAAAAACCTTTGCCTTAAATCATCAGCCTGTTCCTTATAATTGGCTGTATTTGAGCAGTTCCGACGGATTCTAAGATATTGTCCCTTCGGAATGCCTCTCTTAAGGGAGTTGGGATGCCCACTTTCCCATCTTAAGAGGGAATTTGTAGCCGTAGGTTTACGGTAGTTTTTTGTCATGAGCTCACCATTCTCGTTCTTTTGGACTAGGATGTCTAGGAATGTCAGACTGCATTTATTAACCTCATAGGTAAAATGCAAACCAATCTCATTGTCATTTAGTCCCCCAACGAACTGACCAAAGTCAACCTCTGTACCCTTCCATATGACGAACACGTCGTCTATGTAACGTACCCACATCACTATCTTCTCGCTGAATTCAGTGAATGTATCATTGAACACTATATTCTCCTCCCACCAGCCCAGGAGCAAATTTGCATACGTAGGGGCACAGGGGCTCCCCATCGCAGTACCCCTGAGCTGGTGGAAGACCTTGTTATCAAACAAGAAGATATTGCTGTTTAGGCAAAATTCCAAAGCTTTCATGACGAACTCATTATGTCTATGGTATTGACAACCTCTTGTATGTAAATAACTATCAACTGCTTTAAGACCAGCATCATGAGGGATTGAGGAGTATAATGCTTCCACATCTATACTTCCCATTATCATATCAGCATCTAAACATACACCATCTAGTTTCCCAAGAAAGTCGGTAGTGTCACGCACATATGAATTTAGAGACAGGACAAATGGTCTGAGTATCTGATCGAGATATAGACCCAAATTTTGTGTAATACTGTTAATACCTGCTACAATCGGTCTCCCCTTAAGGGGATTCGTGCCTTTGTGAATTTTCGGAAGGCAATAAAACGTAGCCATAACAGGGTGCACTGGAATGAGAAAATCTCTCTCATTCACATCAATTACACCAGCATCAAAGCCTTCATTAATCAAGTTTGTTAGATTATGAACAATATTATTAGTGGGATTACTCTGGACCACTTCATAGTTTTGACCATCATTCAATATTGCCATACACATGGACTTATATTGCATTATGTCCATCACCACTACATTTCCTCCCTTATCTGAAGGTTTAATTATGATGCTTTTGTCCTGCTCCAAAATCTTCAAACTACCCATTTCCTTATTTGTAAAATTGTGAAAGTTAGCCTTAAAGGTACTTGACAAGTTCATTAAATCATTCGACACAAGATTGACAAAGACATCTATCGAGCTTAAATCTCCCGTTGGGGGTGGCATTTTTGTACTCTTGTTCTTTAATTTTGTAAATGGACCCACTCCTCTATCATTGGGGTTCACATCTCCCAAATGATACAAGAAGCGTACGTCCGCCAATAAACCGTCATCAATGCCAAGCTCTGTCGATGTCTTTTTGTCCTCTCTTATAAAATGCTTTCGCCATTTCAATTTTCGTGCGAATAGGTGCAGATCTTTAATTGTCTCAAAGCAGTCATAATCAGTTGTGGGAACAAAGGATAACCCTTTACTTAGAACGCACATTTCAATTTCCGTTAATGGTCGTGTAGAGAGATTAACTACTTGAGGTTCTTAGGGGCGTTGTGGGTGTTCTGTCGATTTCTTAGGGGGTAGCTGAGGTCTAAAAAATCTCCCTGCGGGGACCTTCTACTACTCCCTCTATTACCACCCCTGTTTCCTCTACCTCTACCTCTTCCCCTCTGATACCTAGACTTTGTCTCAGTATCTGACACCTCCGCTTCAGAGGAGGAGATGTCTGTTTCTGGTATTTTAAAGTTACGACTAGTGTTGAGCATTCCGATACCGCAAGTATCGGGTATCGGCCGATACTTGCTGTATCGGAATTCCGATACCGACTTCCGATATTTTTTCAATATCGGAATTCGGCATCGGAATCGGAAGTTCAAAGTTGATTGACAGACTGACGTCATCATGATGCGCGGTGTGTGCGCATCATGATGCGCCGTCATTTCGGGCCTTCCGGGGGTCTCTGCCGGCCTGCCGGGGGGCTGTGCCGGCCTGCCGGGTGGCTGTGCCGGCCTGCCGGGGGGCTGTGTGGACTGCCCGGGGTCTGTACCGGCCTGCCGGGGGGCTGTGCCGGCCTGCCGGTGGTCTGTGCACCCTGTGGGGGTCTGTACCGGCCTGCCGGGGGGCTGTGCCGGCCTGCCGGTGGTCTGTGCACCCTGTGGGGGTCTGTACCGGCCTGCCGGGGGGCTGTGCCGGCCTGCCGGGGGGCTGTGCACCCTGTGGGGGTCTGTACCGGCCTGCCGGGGGGCTGTGCCGGCCTGCCGGGGGGCTGTGCTGATGTCCGGGGGTCTGTGCAAGCATCGTCCGATGGGACTACAAGTCCCATCGGGCGATGCCTGCTACCATGACAGTGATTGACACATTAGCCAATGATGGGACAGTAGTAGTCCCATCATCCGGCTAATGTGTTAAATGTTAAAAAAAAAATAAAAAAAAATACTACATACATACTACATGCATGCTACATACATACTACATGCTACATACATACCACATATATACTACATGCATGCTACATGCTACATACATACTACATATATACTACATACATACTACATACATGCTACATACATACTACATGCATGCTACATACATACTACATGCATGCTACATACATGCTACATACATACTACATGCTACATACATACCACATACATACTACATACATACTACATATATACTACATGCATGCTACATACATACTACATGCTACATACATACCACATACATACTACATACATGCTACATACTACATACATACTACATACATACTACATGCATGCTACATACATACTACATGCATGCTACATACATACTACATGCTACATACATACCACATACATACTACATACATACTACATACATACATACTACATGCTACATACATACTACATATATACTACATGCATGCTACATACATACTACATATATACTACATGCATGCTACATACATACTGCATGCTACATGCATGCTACATACATACTACATACATACTACATGCTACATACATACCACATATATACTACATACATACAATACATTCATACAATACATACATAGACATACAGTACATATAACATAGAGTAACATACTTACCAATACTTGTCACATTGTTCCCCGAAGCCATTGTCTTTTCCGGAATAAATATTAACATAACAAACCACAAAAATACTCACCCACGATCCGAAGCAGTCCACGAGTGTGTCCCACGACGATCTTGGGTAGAGAACTGCAGCATCAGATGATGCTGCCGTTCTCCACGGGCTGCAGGAATCCAATGACGGAAGGTAGGTATCCTTCCGCACTGTATTCCTCCGCCACTTAAAAAAAAAAGTCCCTAGTCTCACTTTATGCCATTGCTGTGTGGGAAATTCCCACACAGCAATGGCATAAAGTGAGACTAGGGACTTTTTTTTTTTTAAGTGGCGGAGGAATACAGTGCGGAAGGATACTTACCTTCCGTCATTGGATTCCTGCAGCCCGTAGAGAACGGCAGCATCAGCTGATGCTGCAGTTCTCTACCCAAGATCGTCGTGGGACACACTCGTGGACTGCTTCGGATCGTGGGTGAGTATTTTTGTGGTTTGTTATGTTAATATTTATTCCGGAAAAGACAATGGCTTCGGGGAACAATGTGACAAGTATTGGTAAGTATGTTACTCTATGTTATATGTACTGTATGTCTATGTATGTATTGTATGAATGTATTGTATGTAGTATGTATGTAGTATATATGTGGTATGTATGTAGCATGTAGTATGTATGTAGCATGCAGTATGTATGTAGCATGCATGTAGTATGTATGTAGTATGTATGTAGCATGTAGTATATATGTAGTATGTATGTAGCATGCATGTAGTATATATGTAGTATGTATCATGTAGTATGTATGTAGCATGCATGTAGTATATATGTAGTATGTAGCATGTAGTATGTATGTAGCATGCATGTAGTATGTATGTAGCATGCATGTAGTATGTATGTGGTATGTATGTAGCATGTAGTATGTATGTAGCATGCATGTAGTATATATGTGTTATGTATGTAGCATGTAGCATGCATGTAGCATGCATGTAGTATGTATGTAGTATGTATGTAGTATATATGTGGTATGTATGTAGCATGTAGTATGTATGTAGCATGCAGTATGTATGTAGCATGCATGTAGTATATATGTAGTATGTATGTAGCATGTAGTATGTATGTAGCATGCATGTAGTATATATGTAGTATGTATCATGTAGTATGTATGTAGCATGCATGTAGTATATATGTAGTATGTAGCATGTAGTATGTATGTAGCATGCATGTAGTATGTATGTGGTATGTATGTAGCATGTAGTATGTATGTAGCATGCATGTAGTATATATGTGTTATGTATGTAGCATGTAGCATGCATGTAGCATGCATGTAGTATGTATGTAGTATGTATGTAGTATATATGTGGTATGTATGTAGCATGTAGTATGTATGTAGCATGCAGTATGTATGTAGCATGCATGTAGTATGTATGTAGTATATATGTAGTATGTATGTTGCATGTAGTATTTATGTAGTATGAATGTAGCATGTATGTAGTATGTAGTATGAATGTAGCATGTATGTAGTATGTAGTATGTATGTAGCATGTAATTTTTTTTTTTTTTTTTTTTTTTACATTTAACACATTAGCCGGATGATGGGACTACTACTGTCCCATCATTGGCTAATGTGTCAATCACTGTCATGGTAGCAGGCATCGCCCGATGGGACTTGTAGTCCCATCGGACGATGCCTGCACAGACCCCCGAAGCCTGCACAGACCACCGGCAGGCCGGCACAGCCCCCCGGCAGGCCGGCACAGCCCCCCGGAGCCTGCACAGCCCCCCGGCAGGCCGGCACAGCCCCCCGGAGCCTGCACAGCCCCCCGGCAGGCCGGCACAGCCCCCCGGCAGGCCGGCACAGCCCACCGGAGCCTGCACAGACCACCGGCAGGCCGGCACAGCCCCCCGGCAGGCCGGCACAGACCACCGGAGCCTGCACAGACCCCCTGGCAGGCCGGCACAGCCCCCCGAAAGGCCCGTACAGACCCCAGAGAGGCTGTACAAGGGCAGGAAAGGGTTTTTCTTATTCCAATACCGGAAGTCCCATAGACTTGAATGGGACTTCCGGTATCGGAATCGGCGATACCGATACTTTTTTTAAAGATCGGCCGATACCATCCGATACGATACTTTGAAGTATCGGACGGTATCGCTCAACTCTAGTTACGACCAATGGATACTGAATATGCTTTATTTTCTCTGAAATCCAGAAGGTCTCTATTATAGATTTTATGTTTCCGTTCTTTCAAATGATATTGAAATCTTTCAAGGCTATTTTGCAGACTCAGCTCTTTAGCTGCAAAATCTGGTTCACTTGAGAATTTTTTCGTGACTTCTATCTGTTCTTTTAAAGTCTCGTTTAATTTATTTAGGGTCACCTTCTCTTCATCTAATAATAGTTTCATAAGTCTAAGGGAACTTTCTGTTGCTTCTTTTTCCCACTTTGCTATAAGACCTGGGTTCTTGTATCTATAACCCGGTGCCAGAGTGATTCTTAAATGTCGTGGGACTATTCCTGCTCTGATATAATTGTCCAAACTTTGGACCTCCCACCAGGATGAAACTTGATCTTTATACGTTTTTGTCAATTCCTTGAAAGCAGCAGTGTATGAAGGAGTATATCTCTTCTGTATAAACGTACGGTCCGAAAAAACGTCTCGTGCCTCAGATACCCAAGCATTGGTATCAATCCCTACTGTTAGAAATCCTGCCATAATCTTCAATCAAAATATATATACAGCACTAGGATATCCACTTCCCAAATTGTTTAACCAGCCAATGGATAGAATAATTAAAATATACCTTTTATTGATATTTTTAAAAAATAAAGTGCAAGGTGCTCAAGTAACGTTAAACACAACAAAGAAGAACGCATAAATGAAAACAGCTAGTATTGCCCATCGTTACTGAGTATCCCAATTATCAAACATATTCTTTGGGTATTTTAAATCAGTCCAGAACAACCAACCTTTTCAAAAGACATAAGAATTTCTCAAAATAGTCTCTAGACTTATCATATCATAGCGTTGGCCGTTTTTATTGGAAACCGGTGTCATGCCATCGGTATGTTCCCAAATATGGCATACCCGTTTCCCTCTCCTCATCTGGAGTACTGTATACTACAGGGTACAATACTGCTATACAACATAAAACAGAACCACATAACCTCAGTTATTACGTTCGCTGCAGGTTCTATGACACATACATAGTATATCAGATAGAAATGTATCAAGTGTCCTATAAAAGATTTAATCTCGCATACCCTCCTTATATATCAGCAACAAATCTGAATCCACGAAGTATGCATAAATATCTTGGATAGACCGTCTCTTATATGGTGAGACCAATATCTAGACACCAAAGTATTATATACAACACGGAACAATCTCACCCAATTAGCAGGGTCATTTTTTGATTGATTGCCATCTCCGTGACTAGTAGGCGCGACACCCCTTTTCTCCCGACGCGTTTCGTCCTATCTCATCAGGGGAGTCCAATGGGCTTCATCTGAATGGTGTATCACGCATGGCCGTTCTATACTTCATCCGACATTATGTGTACATACACTCATGCATGCCTCCTTTTAAGTGTTGGCGCCGTGGCGTCTCGGGAAGCCGTCACTTCCGGTCCCTGATCCACCTCACATCCTGTGTTCGGGTCGCGCGCGTCACCAGCGTGCTCGCCCAACAGAGCGCTTCACACGCTGAGAGCGCGCACCACCAACTGGGCATGCGCACACAGCGCTGCCTCCTCCAAAGGGAAAATGATATATATACTTTATATTAATATATTGGCGTCATTTAATTGCGGCATCATACAGCCCCTGTTGCACTATATATGCGCCTATCATTACCATCCATACAACAGCAAAATATCATCTCATGCTAATTGTGGGAGCCCCTCTAGAGTTTTAATTCTTGGAGATATTTATCATATTTTGAAGTATCCCCTACTACAATCATGTGCAGGAATTCATATATACGGGATTAGTTCCATATTAAATCAGGGGTTTTAGTTAATACAACTGCAGAATCAACAGACTCCTTCAGAAATATATCAGTTCTAGAAAAATAGGCAGTTATGAAAATTATTGCTATGACAGTACCGACTTACTTTGACCAGATGGGCCTTATACCACCGAAAAAGTGAAAGGGGTGCCACTACATTTTCCCTATAACAGTTCCTAGACTACCTCTCCCTACCTACCGCGGAGATTGGCACCCTAAGACCTGCGCAGATGACGTCCCCACTCAAAGAATATGCTTGATAATTGGGATACTCAGTAACGATGGGCAATACTAGCTGTTTTCATTTATGCGTTCTTCTTTGTTGTGTTTAACGTTACTTGAGCACCTTGCACTTTATTTTTTAAAAATATCAATAAAAGGTATATTTTAATTATTCTATCCATAGGCTGGTTAAACAATTTGGGAAGTGGATATCCTAGTGCTGTATATATATTTTGATTGAAGATTATGGCAGGATTTCTAACAGTAGGGATTGATACCAATGCTTGGGTATCTGAGGCACGAGACGTTTTTTCGGACCGTACGTTTATACAGAAGAGATATACTCCTTCATACACTGCTGCTTTCAAGGAATTGACAAAAACGTATAAAGATCAAGTTTCATCCTGGTGGGAGGTCCAAAGTTTGGACAATTATATCAGAGCAGGAATAGTCCCACGACATTTAAGAATCACTCTGGCACCGGGTTATAGATACAAGAACCCAGGTCTTATAGCAAAGTGGGAAAAAGAAGCAACAGAAAGTTCCCTTAGACTTATGAAACTATTATTAGATGAAGAGAAGGTGACCCTAAATAAATTAAACGAGACTTTAAAAGAACAGATAGAAGTCACGAAAAAATTCTCAAGTGAACCAGATTTTGCAGCTAAAGAGCTGAGTCTGCAAAATAGCCTTGAAAGATTTCAATATCATTTGAAAGAACGGAAACATAAAATCTATAATAGAGACCTTCTGGAATTCAGAGAAAATAAAGCATATTCAGTATCCATTGGTCGTAACTTTAAAATACCAGAAACAGACATCTCCTCCTCTGAAGCGGAGGTGTCAGATACTGAGACAAAGTCTAGGTATCTAGGTATCTAGATAGCGCTGCAGCCTTGCAGCGCTGGGGTCCTGGGTTCGAATCCCACCAAGGACAACATCTGCAAGGAGTTTGTATGTTCTCCCCGTGTTTGCGTGGGTTTCCTCCGGGTACTCCGGTTTCCTCCCACACTTTAAAGACATACTGATAGGGAATTTAGATTGTGAGCCTCATCGGGGACAGTGATGATAATGTGTGCAAACTGTGAAGCGCTGCGGAATATGTTAGCGCTATATAAAAATTAAAAAAATAAATAAATAAAATAAAAAAATAAAGATTATTTATTTAGGTATCAGAGGGGAAGAGGTAGAGGTAGAGGAAACAGGGGTGGTAATAGAGGGAGTAGTAGAAGGTCCCCGCAGGGAGATTTTTTAGACCTCAGCTACCCCCTAAGAAATCGACAGAACACCCACAACGCCCCTTAGAACCTCAAGTAGTTAATCTCTCTACACGACCATTAACGGAAATTGAAATGTGCGTTCTAAGTAAAGGGTTATCCTTTGTTCCCACAACTGATTATGACTGCTTTGAGACAATTAAAGATCTGCACCTATTCGCACGAAAATTGAAATGACGAAAGCATTTTATAAGAGAGGACAAAAAGACATCGACAGAGCTTGGCATTGATGACGGGTTATTGGCGGACGTACGCTTCTTGTATCATTTGGGAGATGTGAACCCCAATGATAGAGGAGTGGGTCCATTTACAAAATTAAAGAACAAGAGTACAAAAATGCCACCCCCAACGGGATATTTAAGCTCGATAGATGTCTTTGTCAATCTTGTGTCGAATGATTTAATGAACTTGTCAAGTACCTTTAAGGCTAACTTTCACAATTTTACAAATAAGGAAATGGGTAGTTTGAAGATTTTGGAGCAGGACAAAAGCATCATAATTAAACCTTCAGATAAGGGAGGAAATGTAGTGGTGATGGACATAATGCAATATAAGTCCATGTGTATGGCAATATTGAATGATGGTGAAAACTATGAAGTGGTCCAGAGTAATCCCACTAATAATATTGTTCATAATCTAACAAACTTGATTAATGAAGGCTTTGATGCTGGTGTAATTGATGTGAATGAGAGAGATTTTCTCATTCCAGTGCACCCTGTTATGGCTACGTTTTATTGCCTTCCGAAAATTCACAAAGGCACGAATCCCCTTAAGGGGAGACCGATTGTAGCAGGTATTAACAGTATTACACAAAATTTGGGTCTATATCTCGATCAGATACTCAGACCATTTGTCCTGTCTCTAAATTCATATGTGCGTGACACTACCGACTTTCTTGGGAAACTAGATGGTGTATGTTTAGATGCTGATATGATAATGGGAAGTATAGATGTGGAAGCATTATACTCCTCAATCCCTCATGATGCTGGTCTTAAAGCAGTTGATAGTTATTTACATACAAGAGGTTGTCAATACCATAGACATAATGAGTTCGTCATGAAAGCTTTGGAATTTTGCCTAAACAGCAATATCTTCTTGTTTGATAACAAGGTCTTCCACCAGCTCAGGGGTACTGCGATGGGGAGCCCCTGTGCCCCTACGTATGCAAATTTGCTCCTGGGCTGGTGGGAGGAGAATATATTGTTCAATGATACATTCACTGAATTCAGCGAGAAGATAGTGATGTGGGTACGTTACATAGACGACGTGTTCGTCATATGGAAGGGTACAGAGGTTGACTTTGGTCAGTTCGTTGGGGGACTAAATGACAATGAGATTGGTTTGCATTTTACCTATGAGGTTAATAAATGCAGTCTGACATTCCTAGACATCCTAGTCCAAAAGAACGAGAATGGTGAGCTCATGACAAAAAACTACCGTAAACCTACGGCTACAAATTCCCTCTTAAGATGGGAAAGTGGGCATCCCAACTCCCTTAAGAGAGGCATTCCGAAGGGACAATATCTTAGAATCCGTCGGAACTGCTCAAATACAGCCAATTATAAGGAACAGGCTGATGATTTAAGGCAAAGGTTTTTGGATAGAGGCTATCCTAAGAATGTGCTAACGGAAGCCTACCAAAACTCTCTGACAAAAAACAGAAGAGATCTATTGAGCCATGCACCTCCGAAACGGGAGGATAATATCTCTAGGTTCATAACGAAGTTTTTTAATGGGGCTAAAGAGATACGTAAAATCTTAGAACGACACTGGGCAGTGTTGTGTATGGACTTGGATGTCAGGGATACAGTGGACCCTACCCCTCAGGTCACCTTTCGTCGAGGTAGGTCACTGAGGGATAGATTGGTCCACAGTCATTTTCAGAATCCGCGCAACCAGACATGGTTGGGGTCACCTCCACTGGGATGTCATAGATGTGGGAAATGCAAAGCTTGTGCTTCTATATCCCCGGGTAAAACCTTTAAAAGTAATAACACTGGAAAGGTGTACTCTATCAGACAGTTTATTAATTGCCAAAGCACAGGAGTGGTGTATAAGGCAACATGTGAATGCGGCCTGGAATACGTAGGAAAGACCAGGAGAGAGTTTCGGAGGAGAGTAGGAGAACACATACGTGACATCAGTAATAAAAGAGATACGTCCATTGCTATCCACATAAATGGATACCATCAGGGTAACTCCAAGGCTATTACATTTATGGGTATTGACAAAATAAGACCACCTACACGTGGAGGCAATTGGGACCAGATGATCCTTCAAAAAGAAACAAAATGGATCTTCTGGTTACAAACTACATATCCAAAGGGTCTTAATGATCAACTATCCTTTGTATCTTTCATCTAGCAAAGGGATTAATAGGGTCAGCAGTGAGGGAAAGCCGACGTTGAGTGGGGACGCCATCTGCGCAGGTCTTAGGGTGCCAATCTCCGCGGTAGATAGGGAGAGGTAGTCTAGGAACTGTTATAGGGAGAATGTAGTGGCACCCCTTTCACTTTTCGGTGGTATAAGGCCCATCTGGTCAAAGTAAGTCGGTACTGTCATAGCAATAATTTTCATAACTGCCTATTTTTCTAGAACTGATATATTTCTGAAGGAGTCTGTTGATTCTGCAGTTGTATTAACTAAAACCCCTGATTTAATATGGAACTAATCCCGTATATATGAATTCCTGCACATGATTGTAGTAGGGAATACTTCAAAATATGATAAATATCTCCAATAATTAAAACTCTAGAGGGGCTCCCACAATTAGCATGAGATGATATTTTGCTGTTGTATGGATGGTAATGATAGGCGCATATATAGTGCAACAGGGGCTGTATGATGCCGCAATTAAATGACGCCAATATATTAATATAAAGTATATATATCATTTTCCCTTTGGAGGAGGCAGCGCTGTGTGCGCATGCCCAGTTGGTGGTGCGCGCTCTCAGCGTGTGACGCGCTCTGTTGGGCGAGCACGCTGGTGACGTGCGCGACCCGAACACAGGATGTGAGGTGGATCAGGGACCGGAAGTGACGGCTTCCCGAGACGCCACGGCGCCAACACTTAAAAGGAGGCATGCATGAGTGTATGTACACATAATGTCGGATGAAGTATAGAACGGCCATGCGTGATACACCATTCAGATGAACCCCACTGGACTCCCCTGATGAGATAGGACGAAACGCGTCGGGAGAAAAGGGGTGTCGCGCCTACTAGTCACGGAGATGGCAATCAATCAAAAAATGACCCTGCTAATTGGGTGAGATTGTTCCGTGTTGTATATAATACTTTGGTGTCTAGATATTGGTCTCACCATATAAGAGACGGTCTATCCAAGATATTTATGCATACTTGGTGGATTCAGATTTGTTGCTGATATATAAGGAGGGTATGCGAGATTATATCTTTTATAGGACACTTGATACATTTCTATCTGATATACTATGTATGTGTCATAGAACCTGCAGCGAACGTAATAACTGAGGTTATGTGGTTCTGTTTTATGTTGTATAGCAGTATTGTACCCTGTAGTATACAGTACTCCAGATGAGGAGAGGGAAACGGGTATGCCATATTTGGGAACATACCGATGGCATGACACCGGTTTCCAATAAAAACGGCCAACGCTATGATATGATAAGTCTAGAGACTATTTTGAGAAATTCTTATGTCTTTTGAAAAGGTTGGTTGTTCTGGACTGATTTAAAATACCCAAAGAATATGCTTGATAATTGGGATACTCAGTAACGATGGGCAATACTAGCTGTTTTCATTTATGCGT
This sequence comes from Dendrobates tinctorius, assembly GCF_039654945.1. NCBI lineage: Eukaryota > Metazoa > Chordata > Amphibia > Anura > Dendrobatidae > Dendrobates > Dendrobates tinctorius. The sequence goes on from NW_027361679.1 coordinate 116,430,452, forward strand.
TCTTCTTTGTTGTGTTTAACGTTACTTGAGCACCTTGCACTTTATTTTTTAAAAATATCAATTAAAGGTATATTTTAATTATTCTATCCATTGGCTGGTTAAACAATTTGGGAAGTGGATATCCTAGTGCTGTATATATATAGTGAAAAACGCATGGGCAAAAAACAACGTATACAACATAATTTGTGCTGCATGTTATAAAATCTTGAACTTTAAGTGAAATACCTCCCATCTGTAAGACTGGGTCCTTCCCTGGAGGAAGATCTGGCTAGTCCCATGTTTGAGACTCTTAAATGAGGCTCCACGGACTTTATTTCCATATTTGTATTTCCCAGGGAGCATTGCACCTAGGATTTCACTGATTGAGCGCCTTTGCCGGCTGCCGCAGTGTTTTCTTTGACTGGTCTCCCTGAGATCAGTGATTGTTTCGTGATGTTGGTCTACTAGGCATTGCTCCCACCTAGCCAGAATCCTACTCCACACTGATGAGGGGCAACACCCCAAAACAGCTGTCTGTGGATGGATACCTGGCCTTGGAATTTCCCTTGTCATATCTGTAAACTTGCAAAGAGCTGGATATTGACTTAAAGGGCCACTTAATATGGTGGTAATGGTGGTTTCCGAAAGGAGCCACCCCTTGGCTGGGTCCTTCCCTGGAGGAAGATCTGGCTAGTCCCGTGTTTGAGACTCTTAAATGAGGCTCCATGGACTTTATTTGCATAAGCCTGGGCGCTAGCAGGCTAGGCTGCACAACACATGCGAACCAAGGGTAGGGGTTTCTTAATGAGTCATTCACCAGAGACATTCATACGTGCATACATTACTTACGCCTCATAGTCTGAAAATACAGTCAATCCTAGCGCATGGCCGAGCGGCCATGCAAACCTTTTATAGCCGCGAGCGTTCGGGGCCTTCCTGGCTTCTCGGATGGGCCAATCCGAACAGGAGCAGGACCTGAGCACGTGACCTTCGATCTCCAATGGGAGATCACTCCACGGGCATGCTCAGTGGCCTGACATGAGGACTTAGTCCCTGGAGAATCTCGTTGCTGAGCAGCATGCATTGCCATAGTTGTGCCAGAGGTGGCAGCAGCAAGCAAACCCACTGAGCCGGTCTGGGCAGAAGGCCGGGACCGACGAGTTTGCTGTGCAACCTCCTCTGCAGCTGGAGAGGAATGGGAGACCGCCGGAAGCAAGGCTCGGGTTTCTCGCTGTGCAACGACAGAAATCCGGCGCCTAACATGACCTGTTGAAGCGCAATGTAAGCGTGAAACGATCGTTGTCTGTATTTGCTCCATGGTTTTTATCTGCCTGCTGTTGGTAACTTGATGCCACAATAAAGGATTATTTTGCACGGGACTGTATGTGCCTATCCACTTTCTTCTCTATGGCTTCACAGGAGTTTATAACGCCCGGCTGTGAAAATAAAAAATCCTATTTTTTGCCCACAAAAATGATCTTTTAGTCCCCAATTTTTAATTTTCCCAAGGTCAACAGGAGAAATTAGACCCCAAATATGGGAAAAAACTACTGTTTGCGGACACGTCGGGGTTCGGAAGGGAAGTAGTGACGTTTTGGAATTCAGACTTTGATGGAATGGTCTGCGGGTGTCATTTTCCATTTGCAGAGCTCCTGATGTGCCTAAACAGTAAAAAAATAAACACGAGTGACATCATTTTGGAAACCAGACCCCCAAGAAACTTATCTAGATGTGACCCCTTTCTGGAACTAATCTACGGCTTCCTGTACAGTAAATTAGTAGTGCATGGAGATGTGGTACAATTTGAAGCAATCCTTCATACACAGGCCAGGTTTTTCGGGGCAGGTGTCGCATTGATAAATGGTGTCCTTGCGTATTCCCCTTTTATAACACACTCGGCACCATTTTTGCAACTTACCTCTTTTGCAGTTTGCGGGACCTCCCCCGGGAAATGCTGACCTGGTACGATACAAGCACCTTCAGTTCCTGAAGTACTGGGGCCAGTTCCTTTCGGAGTGCCAAACATCAGGGCCTTAACCACTACCTGCTGGAACTGAAGGTATGACGTATCGGTGTGGCATGCACATCGTGACAGCAGAAAAACATTGAGCATTTCCATTTGTACGATGTGCATGGCCAACTTTTTGTACCACACGTTGGTCTTTCTCAAAGGACTATACGGTTGGAGGAGTTGATCAGAGAGATCCACGCCCCCCATGTTTTTGTTGTACCCCAGTACACAGGTCGGTTTACTGACCTGTGTAGAGGTATCACGTACAGTGCTGAGGGTGCTGCCATCACTGTGTATGGTGGTCAAGAGAAGGACATCCTTCTTGTCCTTGTACTTGACCACCAGCAGGTGGTTGCTACATTGGGCTCTGCTCTCACCTTTTCTGAGCATCTGCCCAAGTAGCGTCTTTGGGAGGCCTCTCTGATTTTTGCGGACAGTACCGCAGGCTTCGGTACCTCCCGCAGAAAGGGATTTGTAGAGTAGGACGCTGGTATAAAAGTTATCAGTGCAGAGGTGATAAACTTTATCTAGCAGTGGGTGCACCAAATTCCACACAATTTTCCCACTCACTCCCAGGACAGGAAGGACACTCAGGGTGTTCAATCCTGGTGTCCTTTCCTTCATACACTCTAAACCTGTGGGTGTACCCTGAGGTACTCTCATACAGTTTGTAGAGTTTGATTCCTACCTGTCCCTCTTGCTGGGCAGGTACTGACGGAATCCGCGCCTTCCCTTAAAATGGACTAAGGACTCATCCACGCAGATGTCCCTTTGGGGCACGTACACTTCAGCAAACTTTTTGTTGAAGTGTTCGGTGACCGGCCGAACTTTGAGCAGACTGTCAAAGTTGGGGTCGTCTCGTGGGGGACACTGTGCATTATCGGTATAATGCTGGAATTTGTGGATGGCCTGAAAGCCCGTCCGGACCATGACCATTCGGAACACTGGAGTATTATATAAAATATCAAAACTCCAATATTGCCAAAGTTCTCGCTTCTTCAGGATCCCATGTGGAGCACCAGGCCCCAAAACTGCATTATTTCAAATGCATCTACAGGAGACCAGTTAGAATGTGATGAACCGGGGTTTTGTTCCAAAAATTGATGAGCAAACAAATTTAGTTTGCTCCACCATGAGGTTAACAAAATCCTCAGAGAAAAAGACTTTGAAAAAGTCAATTTCTGTGAGGCCGGTGGTGTCAAACTTGATTCCTGATTCTGCCGCAAAATCAAGAATCAGTGGCTCGTAATTGTCAGGGGGCGAGGTCCATACGGGGTCTGCTGGTTCAGCTGCGGGAATGGTGGGCGCTGTCTCATCTTCTGTCCTGGGGCGTCTGCGTGGCGGTTCTGCAGGACCCGAGGAGGAAGATGAGGTGAAGGAAGAGGATGAGGACGCAGAATCGGAAAAGTAATGAAAAGTGGGAGCCTCTCCCTCCCTATCAGTGTCGGAGGCAAGGAAAGAATATGCCTCCTCCATTGAATAGCGCTGTTGGGAAGAATGTGACAAGCGGGACATTTTTTGTGTGAGTATGGTGCTTAGGTGTACTTTTATTTATAACTATGTGTATGTGTGTTGGGGGCAAGTGATTGGTGCAAACTATTTTGAAAAGAAAAAGCTAAAAGACAAAAAAGCAAATAGAAAAAATACATGTGAAAAGAAAAGTCTAAAACAGCAGGCCCTAGCTCTGATAAGATTGACGACACTTATCAAAATTTGGCGGCTGCTGGATGTGCGCACAGGGGTGGCACAAAGGGGGGGGGTGAAAAAGAAAAATGGAAAACAGCCGGCACGAGCTCTGATAAGTGAACTGCGTCACTTATCAAAATTCGGCGGCTGCTAAATGTGCACACGGAGGCGGCACAATGGGGGTGGAGGGGGTAAAAAGAGGAGAAAGGCGGGATTGGGGTGGATGAAGAGAGATCGGGCAGGGATCAGTGAACAACACTTGCAGATGTAGTCAGGTGGCGCAAGGGGGGGTGAAAAAAAGGAACCGTCAGGCCCGAGCTCTGATAAGTGAACTACGTCACTTATCAAAGTTTGTGATGTGTATACAGACTTGGCGCAAATGGGGCTGAGAAAAAAAGTGCCGAGTAGTGATCGGTGAACTGCGTCACTAATCAACGCTCAGCGGCTGCACAAACAGGGGTGGAGGGGGGTAATAATAGAAGGAAGGGGGATAGGGGGGATTGGGGAGGATGAAGAGAGATCGGGCAGAGATCAACAGTTAGGGTTGTAGTCAGGTGGTGCAAAGTGAGGCTGAAAAAATAGGAAAAATGTGCGCAAAGAGGGGGAAGGGGGAATGGGGGGATTGGGGTGGATGAAGAGAGATTGGGCAGGGATCAACAGTTGGGGTTGTAGTTAAGTGGCGCAAAGTGGGGGTGAAAAAAATGGAAACCGGCAGGCACAAGCTCTGATAAGTGAACTGTGTCACTTATCAAAGTTTGGCAGCTGTGGGATGTGTGTACGGAATGGGCGCAAAGGGGACTGAGGGAAAAAAGCGAGCACGAGAGTTGATTGGTGAACTGTGTCACCAATCAACGCTTGCCGGTTGCTAAATGTGTTCACGGAGGCGGCGCACAGCGTTACATTTTGCTCAGGACATGGTTCCCGCTGAGTCCCATAGCCCTTCGTGGAGCGAGATGAATTTTTTTTCTGCCAGTATGAGCTACCGAATAAATTTTTTACCCAATCTGAAGCTGTGACTTTCGTTGCACCAGCTCAAATCACAGTCTCTGCAGAAGTATTTAATCAACTTGCATCTTGCGCTCCTAGAGTTAAATCCGTACCAGCGGATCCGCCAAGGTACGATGGGGATCCAAAGCAATGCCGTGTGTTCCTAGAGCAGCGCGTGCAGTACTTTGAATGGTATGTGGGTCGCCCCTCACACCCAGGGCAGTGGGGTACTCGGTACCGGGCCGGTGTCAGGGGTAATGTGTGTCACAGCAGCGGTGACCCGGTCCATGGCCCTGGGCGCCCAATAATGATGTTAATGGTGTAATAGTTTATTTGGATAGTTCGTGACACCACCCATGGTGCTTGGCAAGTAAGATGTTGAACCAATGCTGCATGCAGATCCACTGGGACTGATGGTGTGGTGCAGCAAAGATGGTGTAGCTCCCCACAGGTGGAGCTGTAGTCCCAGGGCAGTGTAGGTGCAATCAATGAGGAGAGGCGCAGAATGGTATAGATGTTGTTACCCAGATGTAGCGGTGCTGGAATAACTGGAGGACACCAGAGTATGCGGTTCCAAAGCTTTACTCACTGTTTGCAGTTCACACAACTGCCTGCCTCCGCACTGTGTTCTTCAGGTCAGGGCCCCAGTCAACCTCCAGGCAGGATAGGATTCTCCCCTCCACACTCCGCCAATATGTACCTTACTGAACGACTCCTCCAATGCTCCTTTAGGTGCGAAGCACTCCAGTACTTAGCTACCCTGGAATGCCTCTCTCTAGGTGTTCCTAGTCTCTACTTGCATGACAGACAGCTGTAGCCTGCTTCGGGGACTCATCTCTGTGTCCCGGCTCTCTATTCAGTTGCTGTTGTGTCCCAAGTCTATGATGGGAGTAAGGTGTTAGTGGCTCACTACTCCTCCGGTGTCTGTTGCCGGACATAAAGATCCAATCAACCTCGGGGACCGGGCCCCGGCCTTTGCGCTCTGGACTGGAAGGGTTCTCTCTCTTTCTCAACCTGCTTCCCACCTTCCTTCTATTCTCCTTCGTTCCAATCTGTTCTATTTCTCTTATGGAATCTGTAGTCTCCAGTCTACGTCTCTTTCCTTCTGTTCCTTTCCCGTGCCTGCCGGCTCAGGTCACTGAGGCAGCTGCAGCACTCCTTCCTCCATCCCTCTTCCAGGGATCCCCACTCCTTCTGAGTGGCTTCCTTCCTCACTAACCTTCTGTCAGACTCATCTACTGACTGACTTGAAATCCTACACCTTCCCTCTCTTTTATATCTAACTCCACCCACCTCCCCAGCACCTCCCGTGTTACGAAGCCAGGGACCACAAAAGGCAACCCATGACCTTTCCAGCATAAAGCATGGATGGGTCCCTGCTGAACTATCCTGTGTGTCGGGTGCAGGTGTTGGAATGTGAAAGGGAGTTCCCACCCTACCTGGATGGTGGGGTACCACACCTTAGGAGAAGGTGCAGTACCTCTGTGGCGACTGAAGCCTCAGGGGCGCCACATATGCTCCCCATTTCTCCTTTGACCGGGTCAAGGTGGGATTCCTAATGTCCTACCTAGCAGGAGATTCTTTAAAATGGCTCAACCCCCTTTGGTAAGCAGGGGATCCCATCATCACGGACCTAGAGGCCTTCCTGGTGGCCTTCCACAAAGCCTTTGATATGCCTAGTCCTGCTTCTTCTGCAAAGTCTTCCCACCCAAGCTTCCAGTGATGGACAAAACAAAGGAAACCTGTTGATAAACCGTCCAAAACCCACCTCTTCTTCAACCTGAAAAAGCAGCTGCCCGAGCAAAACCCAAGAAGGCTGACAAAAGTGGGCTGGCAGAGCAGCAGCCTGAATCCAGTCATGAGAAGGGAATGCGGTATCGCTGCGGTTGTACATCTTGACTGTTTCTGCCCTGAGAAGCTTAAACTCCAAAACCTTGGGCCAGTAGGAAAGGCTGCCCTTGGTGAGAGTACTTCCTCTCCACTAAAGTCTATGACTGTTTGTGTGCCTTTTGGGAGCTCCGGTTCAGCAGATGTATTAAAGCTGCAAGCCATAAGGAGTCAGTGTGTGATTGCTGTTCAACAGCTCCAGAATCCGGTGAGGGTGTTGTCTTGTGATGGCCAAGCATTACTTAAGAGCAGTCTACAGTAGTCTTACAGGGACAACTATAGCTCCAAGTCAGAGCATTATACAGGGAGAGGATCATCTTCCACATGCTGTCTCATATGCCCATAGGTCATTCAGAGCCGAGAATTCTACTGCCCGTTCTCGTCTGGAGACCCAGCATGGTGATTCGTTTGGAACAACCAAATCAAGAGAGGCAATGTGAGCACTGTATGGCTGGGCGGTAAGGTAATCTTCGCAGTCGCCGTTACCATCACTTTCCCAAAGACTCTTCTGTCTCCCGACGCCTCCTGGGCCTGAGCTGTTTGGATTAACTTCTGGACTAACTTCCTTTGTGGGGTTCGTGGACTCAATTGATTCAAGAAAGGTTCCCCCGGCTCACTAATCAGAAGTTGTCCCATCTCCCTCCTCACATTCATTCTCTGAGTCATTACAGGTCCACGACCGGCATCTCCTGTGACCAACACGACCCCCTTGCAGCCTACATCCTTCCCTCATACTTTAATCTCAATCCAGACCACTCCTGCAACCGGAATGGGCAACTGATTGGCCGTTGTTAATCTTATTACTGGTCCCCACTCTGGCCGCAAACCTCTGGGAAGTGTCATCTGAAGTAGCCTTCCGGCAGCATAGTCACTTGTGACCCGGTATCGATCAAGCAGTGAACAGCTTGTCCATTCACTTCGACACAGACTGTAGGGCTCGCAGAAACTATATTTTAGGACTTCCTTCCCACTTTTTCTGTCATCCTGGTTCTGAGCTGCGTCCCCCAGCCACGAAGCCCACTAGTTTAACGGCTGCCTTGGTGGGGGCCCTCTCCGTCTTGCACAGCCTCGAGCAAACATAATGTCCCCACAATTAAAACACATCAGTCCCTCTTCAGCACCAAGGGGTCTCACTCCCTGACAGGGTCCCGTAGGAAGGCAAGATCCTGTATCTTTTCTGTCTCTGGTTGAGGGGTCTTCTCTCAGTGGCTCTTGAGCCAGAACGGGGTCTCTCCTGAGACTGGACCATTCTCTCTTCTCTTGTATCTCTTTCTGGATCTCTTGGGCCCACTCCGGCTCTACTGAGGGTGGGGTAGGCACTTCATTGCTACGGACCATCCCTGCCAGGGCCATCACCCCCTGTTCCTGCTCTCTTGCGTGCGCTTCTGCCCCCACCTCTGAGAAGTTGATACGTAGGCTAGAGTACAAGCGTTCTCGCAATGCCTGTTTCAGCGGTGCTTCCATATGACCAGACACAAATTGATCCCTCAAAATTCTGTAAGGGGGCTCCACTCCCATAGTTCCCACATCTTCCATTTTAGCAATGTGCGCATGCACCTCCTGCAACGCATTGATATATTGAGTCACCGTCTCCCCATCTTGCTGAACGCGACCAAATAAACACATGTGCAACTCTCCAACGTTAGTGGGGTCATCGTGCATCTCTTACAAAACCTGTACCACCTTCTCCAACGTATCTTGCTCATGTGGAGGGTGGAACATCAAGGAACACCGGGCCTTTCCGTCTAGTGCCATTAACGCTATCTCCGCCTGCAGGGGCCGTGGGGTGCATTCGCAGCATGCTCTTGACTCATTTGGTCCACTCCCACAACATCATGTTATCTCCCGTGAACTTTGGGAGGTTGCTAAGCATTGTCCCCAATGGCAAACTGGACCTGGTCTGAAGCATCTGTGTCCACGGACTGCATCCTGCTGACTACACCAAATGTAATATGCAGGTGCTGGGGTGCAGTAACACAAATGCTGCAGAACAGGGATTAAATATATTTAACTATTTAACAGCAATGAACTCCTTGCAGGGAGATAGCAGGGGAAAAGGGAAGGGGTACAAAAAGAAAACTAAACTGAATAATGGTTGTTTAACTAGACAGTCTTTTAATAACAGTTTCACTTATCGTGGCTCTGCAGCCCATCATTCTCTGAAGGTCCCGTGGGTAGTAGAATGCCGGTGATGATCGATGCAGCGTCTTCAGACATCCCTGCCCAACACACGGTCCTGCTTCTGGTGGCAGTGGGCGGTCTCCGGTTTTGCCCCCTGAATCCCTAGTCTATTTAAATGCGGAGCTAAAGGGTTGTGCTCTCCACAAGGTTCCATTTGGCACGTGTCTCTCTGAGCAGCTGCCGTCTCCTGAATGGCTGCTCTGCATGGCATGCGCTCCTCTGCGTGCCAGCCAACACCCGGACGTCCACACTGAGATACTCTGCCTGGCGCACGTTACCCTGCGCGCCTGCCGATATCAGTAAGTCTCTCATGCAGCCGCCCCATCTCTGCACGCTGCGGCCTAATGTACCCCTCACTGCGGCTGCGATCCGCATCGGCTCAGCGTTCTGGCAGGAAGACCTCTCTCTTTCATGCGCAGCCCCTTTTAGCGTACTCACTCTGGCCACGCCCCATTCACCCAGGTTACCGGCTCGCTCCGGCTGTAATTGCATTCCCTCCTGCAACAGGAGGTGCAGCCCCAGCTGTTCCAGACCCAGCACTTCAGCAGCCCTAACAGCCCAGTCCTCCCTTCTACAGCACCAGTGGTCCTATCGCAGTGACAAACCTCCCTGGTCCCAATTGTTTGACCTACTACACCTGGTCCAAAAATGGTTGCAACCTGAACTTCCTCCCCAGCACATATGGTAGAGAGGGTCGTTATGGACAGATTAATACACTCCCTACTGAGATCCCCATAATGCTGATGACCTACTGAACCTGGTGGAGAGGTACTAGGTGGTCAAGAGTTCCATGGAGAAGCAACGGGTTGTAGCATCCACAGACTACTGGGGTTCCCAAAGTGGGGCTGACACCCAAAAGAGGGGAGCTAGTTGCACACCTTGGGGGCTTCCAAGAGCACTGGAGTTAGTGTCTAAGGTCCCTTCTCAGAGTGTAATTTGTTGGAGGTGTCGTACCCCTGGTCACATAGCCGCCCATTGTCCCATGACCACTGAGCCAATGGACTGCAACACCGTACGGTGCTGCTCGTATTTTGCATACCCTGCCAGCAGTGCTGTCCCTCAAACAGGATAGGGGCCACAAGCATGTCCTGTAACAGTAAATGGGGTGCAAGTGACTGGTCTGCTGGACTCAGGGAGTTTGGCAACCGTACTGAGGGCTACCATCCCCATTGGCTGATTCCTGGAAAAAGAGTGGGCATCCGCTGTATCTATGGCGACACTAAGGACTATCCAGTGGCCCAAGTGGTCATCAACACAAACTGTGGCACAGAGTCCCATGAGGTCAGAGTGGCCGATTACCTGTTACACCCTATTATAATAGGGCGGGACTTTGTATTATTTTGGGACCTGTGGGGAAGAGGGAGGACGTCTGGTTGTCCGACAACAGCCAGGTTGCTCCCAAAGAAACCTCGCCACAGGCTGCGAATGATGGGTTTCCATTTTGTGTACTTGTTGGCGATGAGGATGAGGCAGCCTCCACTGAGGCCAATGTTCCTGAGCTGCAGGTGTCCAGGGGAAACTTTGGAACCGCCCAACTCAGGGACCTAACTCTTAAAGGGGCATTTGAAAATGTTACTGTATTAAATGGTGTGCCTCAGGAGCTGGGGGCCGACAATCGGTTCCCTCATTTTGCTGTAATTGGGGATCTGCTTTATGAAATAACCAAGTCAAAGGGGTGAGGTGATAGAGCAGTTACTGGTGCCAGGGCCCTATAGATGTAGGGTTTTAGACATGGCTCATTCCCATGTGTTGGGTGGTCACCTGTGGCCAGATAAGACGCAGGAGCACATTCTGCAGAGGTTCTACTGGCCTAGGTGTTACAGAGAAATCCTGAACTACTGTAGTTCCTGCTCCACATGCCAGCTGACCTCCCCAGAGGCCCACTTCCACAGTCCTCTGGTACCATTGCCTATCATCGAGGTCCCATTCCAGCGGATAGCGATGGATCTGGTGGTATCCCTGGTAAAGTCTGCAAGAGGACATCAATACATACTGGTGGTCCTGGATTATGCTACCCGATACCCAGAGATGGTACCCTTAAGAAATGTCTCTGCTAAATGTATCTCTAAGTAGTTGATCCATATCTTCTCCCGAACCGGTCAGCCGAAGGAGATACTGATGGACCAAGGGACCCCCTTCATGTCCTAGGTCATTTGGGAGTTGTGCAAGACCCTGCAAATTTCCCAGTTTGGAACCTCAGTGTACCATCCCCAAATTGAAGGGCTGGTGGAGAGGTTTAACAAAACCTTGAAGGCTATGCTGAAGAAAGCAGTGGAGAAGGACGGCCGAGACTGTGACTGTCTGCTTCCTTACCTGTTATTCTCCATCCTAGAAGTTCCCCAATCTTCCACTGGCTTCTCCGCATTTGAACTGCTCTATGGACGACACCCTTGAGGGCTCCTGGATGTGGTGAAGGAATCCTGGGATGCTGAAACCACCCCCTATAGAATCGTAGTAGAGCATGTTACCCATATTCAAGAGAGGATTGGCAACATGATGCTCATTGTGAAGGAGCACCTCCTCAAGACTCAGGAATCCCAGTCCAAGGTGTATAATGGGTCAACCAGGGTAAGACAGTTCAACCCAGGAGATTGAATACTTGTGCTGGTGCCCACGGTGGAGTCCAAATTCCTGGCCAAGTGGCAGGGTCACTATGAGGTGGTGGAGAAAGTTGATGAGGTCAACTACCAAGTCCACCAACCGGGGAAGTGGAAATCCTACCAGGTGTATTAGGTGAACCTGATCAAACCCTGGCAGGACAGAGAACCAGTGGAAGCTCCTTGTCTGATGGCCAAGTCCAATGTCGGTGCAGAGGATGTTCAGATGGCTGATACCTTTTTTGCTTGCAGAGGCAGCAGTCCCTAGAATTGCTACAGCGTAACAGAGATCTGTTCTCAAATCTTCCAGGATGTACAAAGGTCATAGAGTATGACATCCTGACGGTGCTTCATATCAACTTGAAGCCATATTGGATTCCCGAAGCATGCCGAGATGTGATCTCCAAGGAGCTGAAGCGGATGCTGAGTCTGGGCTGGGTGTCATAGAGGAATACAAGAGTGGCTGGTCCAGCCCAATAGTCCTATGGCCGAAACCAGATGGGGAATGGTGATTTTGCAATGACTATCGGAAGCTGAATGAGATCTCTAAGACCGATGCCTACCTGATGCCCCAGGTCGATGAATTAATTGAGAGGCTAGGGCCAGCTCGGTACATTACTACCCTTGACCTCACAAAAGAGTATTGGAAAATCCCCATATCCCAGGGCACCAAAGAGAAAATTGCGTTGTCAACACCAGATGGATGCTCCTAATACACAAGCATGCCGTTTGGGTTACAAAGTGCTCCAGCAATTTTCCAGAGAGCCATGGACCAGATCCTAGCTTCCCACAAGAGGTATGCAGAGGCCTACCTGGACGATATTGTAATCTTCAGCCAGGATTGGGGAAGCCTTCTGAGCAAGGTCCAGGCGGTATTTGATGTGCTAGTGAAGGTTGGGTTCTCCATAAACCTGAAGAAGTGTGCCATGGGAATGGAGGAAGTGAGATACTTGGGCCCAAAGAACATGGTGCAATGAGAAAAAAAATCAGCCTGCCAGAATTATGGTTTTTTGGCCAATGCAACATTGCAATAAAATGTTTAAGAGGTGATCAAAACATTATATCATTAATTACAATTTGCCACAGGCAACAAAAGCTCTGTCTAAAGACCATAAAAATGATATTTTAATTCACTATTTAAAAGAAATATAAATATTAAAACCTTACACAGGTCAGTGTATATAAAGGACAAATCCGGTATACTCTTATCTCTCACTGATCATAATATCATTGTGGTACTTATCTCCTTATCCCATTCATTATTGCTCTGTAGTTGTGGTTTATAGGAATTGTTTGCTGTGGCACCTACCTTACTTCCTTCAAACTAACCATACACATTTAACCAATGCTAACTAAAAAGTGCCCTAAACCTCCTTGACATGTTCCACCAGAGACCTAGCGTCATCAGGGGTTAGAGGCTAATTGAATGAGCACATGTGGAACTCAAGCTTTTAAAAGCTTGGTTCTGATATCATGATGTAATGTCCAATCATTGTGGACTATACGGAGAGCCAATAGGTGACACTATCATTCAGGGTCATTGCTTTTGACAATCCCTGTCTATATTATATCCATCTCTTCTCTGACTGGTCCACTGAAAGTGGTACTAACCTATTGGGATGTAGTTAACAAGTAGAAGATACACAGAGCCTATTTTGAGCATGTGACACCGTACCTCATTGTTCCCTGTTCAAATTCTTCCCCTTCCAATGCGGAGAGACTGGATCTACGTTGCTTTGATCCACTTCCGGGTCCTCGCACTGACATGCTCGCGTGTGCTTACTAGTACCGGTTTTCCATGAAGAAAGCGAGAGCGCATATAAGAGAAGAGAATCAATCTGCGCATGTCTCAATTGGTATCTCGTCCCTATATAAAATTGACCATGGATATAGCGCTACTGCGCATGTCGGCTTGTGCTTCTACCACTTATAAGTGGTAATTACTCCATTGGAGGTATAGTGACAATTCATATCATAAAAAGGTAATAAATGCAATAATTGTAATTTATCTCCCCTCAGAAGAGATATAATCTGAAACACGAACAGCTATTTTATTGGCTATTATAAGAATAAGCTAACATATAGTTGTAGATCTATAGATACAAATGATTCACGTACGGTATATTAAAAGTATAGCTAATTTAATTTAATAGAATATCACATACTTAATTCTTCAGTAATGATATCTACCTATAGTATTTTCTTTAAATCTACTCTATATATCAGAATGGATTCCTAAGCTTATTGTCCACTCTCTCACTTTATATATATTCCTAGAGTGATGGCAGGCATCCTTTTCTTTATATCTTTCTATTGTTTTCGGTATCACCAGAAACTTACAAGAAAATTATTCACAGGGTGACTAAAAATATGGGGAAACACACAGCATTAATTCACTAACCCATCAAAAATGCAGAGAAAGTGAAACTCTCATTTAACCATTGGGGCTACGAGAGTGCAACCTAAAAATACATTTGCATTCCTCTTTGAGGAGCAGTCGATCCAGATTCCCTTTTCTAGAACCCAGGACTAGATGTCTTATACCCCATACTTTAAGTTCAAGTGTGTTATTGATATGAACGCTGCTCATAGCTCGGCATTTTTAATGGATTAGTAAAGAAATTCTATCATTTTTATATTAAGTCAGACATTCCATGCCTACGGTGTCCCAAGTGCTTGTGATTACAGGTGCCTTCAGTCATATGTATAGTTTTCATTGGATTTCCTTCTGCCTTGAGCATTACAGTTCTTATTTTTGATGACTTTGGATTTCTGGTCTTTTCTGCGTGCATGTATAAAATAAAGAAGTTGTTGTGTAAAGGCCTCAGGAGGATTCTCTGCACAATCTGCTTAGTCGTTGCATCTGGTTTTCTTCGCGTTGTGACCAGGGTCTGATGTAACTATTGATGGTAAGCAAGATTCGGTTCAAAGTGCGCTCATAGTTCACGTGTCTTGAAGGCATCATAATATATTCTTCATGATCTTGAAGCTTAGGACAATTACACTTGTTAGAAACCCAAATGTATTCTTGATGCACAAGAGGGAACTTGTTTCTGTAAACATGTTTAATAAGGATGTCATAACGTGTCTCCTGACCTATTGTCTTTTGCCCCAAAACCTTGCCATGGATCACTACATGAAAAGAAAACCATATTGTAGTAAAAACACGATAAAATCATTTTTATAATTGTGTAAACAGTAAATTCTTTTCTAAATTTTTTTGTGTTTCAGTTCTTTACAGTTTTCACATTGACTTCTTGCTGTAATTAGATTGAAAGACTGTCCTGGTTATGTCCAAACAACACCATGCACTGTTTTTGTTTTGTGTTGTGTGCGAAGCCAAAATATAGGAAAGGCAAATGTTCTTCCCTTTTTTAAATCTCAGTAGCATGAGTAAAACTAACCAAGAGCAAGTAATCAAGTACATTACTTTTTCCAACTGATAAAAAATATATACCGTATTAGGCTTCGTGCCCACGATCAGGAATAGGGACATTTTTTACTGTTATCTTTGCATCCAAAATGCTCTAATTGCCGCACTTGTTGGTCAGTAGATGCAGATGTACCGCCTGTACTGACATTCTATTCTTCAGAATACACAGAAATTGGCGTGCTGCGGCTCTTGACCCGCACCGCGAGTGAGCTTACACAGCATAACATAGAAGCGCAGTGGGCATGGGTTTTCTAGAAATCCCATCCACTGTGCTTGTAATGTAGAAGGCGGCAACCTGGAAGAAGCCGCAAAATTACACTGTGTCCAAAATGCTTTTATTCCTCATCATGGGCACGCAGCCTAAGACTGTTCACAGTATAAGAAATAACAATACTTAAGTAGCCTTTACATGTTGTGCAATTTAATATTTAGAATAACTTTGATTAACTCTTTACATAATCTAAATCTAGCATGCTCCCTGGTCATCTTTCAGATTTGGTTTTTACAATAAAGTAAAATCTCATGCTTATCCAAGTCTCTCGGATAATAATGTTAAGATCAAATTTGGGAGAGATTTTATTGAAAACCTAAATGAATAATTATATAGAGAGATGAGATCAATATGTTCTTGAAGAAGATTGAAGTTCACTAAATGTTTAAAGCATAGGTATGTGTTATGGGTGTACCGCAGGGGTCTCAAGCATGCGTCCCTTGAAACTCTTTTCTGTGGACCGCGGGGCATTAGAGAACCTAAGACATCAGCGGGACAATCAATATTAGCATCGATCGAACGTTTATCCTCTTAGATATCGATGTCAATACTGATGGTGGTTTCTAGATTGTTACTTGATAGAGGGGTTTCCCATTTTAAGCCTACTGCCACCCTGCAATCCTGCTACCCTGCAGTACTCTGGTAGTTGCGATGCCAACCTGAGGCCAAGAAATTAGCTTTGGGTCAGCCAGCTACAGTAGACTATAAGGCGAAAGATAAGCAGGGTCTAACCAATCTAATATCCTTTAGTGAAGAAGTACTAAAAGATATTAGATAAAAAATCAGGCAAGTAAAGGTTAAAGTCCCAGATTTAAAAAAAGTAGACAAAATATTGTGAAAATTTAAAAAAAAATTAAAATAAAGTCTGGAAAAATATTTCACCACTAACAATTCAATATTTAACTAGAACTACTCAAATGATAAAACTGAACTAAAAACTCATGTAATGAAAATAAATAAAAAGATGCAAAAAAATTATCTTTTTCATTACCCAGAGGCAAATAATGGAACGAAAAGTGATCAATAAGTCATATAGAAAAAAAAAAAAATGGATTCACTGAAAACATAATCTCATCAATGTAAATTTGTTTCTATCTGCGGCCCATTAACTCAGCTGAGGACCATGTGTCTCTGGGCAAAACATACTGACATGTCTGATTTTTACCATCAGCACCTGGGAATAAAACAATCTGCACACATGTGCACGGATGACACACTGGGATGTCATCTGTGTGACACGTATCAGTGCCAGGGAAGAAGTGGTACAGTAAGCAATGTTCCCCAGCGCCTGTTGCTGAAGACGGCTCCCATCATTCTACACTGCTCTGATGACAAGGCTGCACTATAAATAAATAAAAAATCTGGTCTGGGTTCCCCTGTATTTTCTCTAACCAGCCAGGCAAAACTCACAGCTGGGGGCTGCAAGCCTGAGATGTCAGCTTCAGCAATGCCATGTCACATGTGTGTCAGGTGTGACAGACGATCATCGTGGATCCTGCTGTAGAAGGTCTTTGCGTTTAGCTCAAGCACCTTCTTGATTTTTGCATCTCTGTTATGGAGTGATATCCTTCTCTCTCTAGGACCCAAAAGTCACCTCCACTTTCTGTTCCTAATCACACACCTGTGCTGAAGGTTTAAATACATTCAATTGATGCAGCATGCTGCTAGTATTAGCTCATACTTGCCTCTGTCTTGTTGGAGGCTTGATTGGGACCATTCCCGATAACTTGAAGGCATTACAGCATTTTCTGTGTTTTACTCATTTTTACCAGATGTTTATTCATAATTATTCGGTAATGGTGAATCCCCTTAAAGACATGACAAGGAAGGGGTCTGATTTTTCTAAATGGTTGGATGCTGCTGAGCAGGCTTTTTCCTCCCTAAAGAGTTGTTTTGACACTGCACTTATACTCAATCAACCAGATGTTTCTCAACCTTTTATCGTAGAAGTGGCTGCATCAAAGGTGGGGGTTGGGGCTTGTATGGCTGTTGGCTCATACTTGCCTCATTCTTGCTGGAAGCTCTAGCAGTCGGTTAGTGTCTTCCCTGAGGACCCTTGGAGGATTGCTGGCATATTATTTTTGTGGTCGTCTCAAGCTAGGTGTTTGCCCCATCTGTCTACCCTCTCTTTAGTTTTAGTGGGGACTGACTAGTGATGTAGGTTCCTGCTCGGCGATAGGGGAAGAACCTATATAGGGACGTTTACAGCAGACAGGGTGATTTTAGATCTGCCTAGGGCTCTCCACTCCCCCCTTCCCTAGTGATTGAGCTCCCCGTTCCCTCTTCTCGTTGTTGTGAACTTACTTATCCTTCACACAGAGTGACACTTTTTTAAAAGAAAAAAAATGATCCATGTTTTTTGTGTGTTTTTTCAGTGTGGATTCTTTTTCTGGGTTCATGGATCCTGTTTCTATGCTGTCATAACAGCTGCAGAGGTTGTCACTGGAGGTGACTGACCTTTGTTCTGAGGTTAAGCAGCAATGGCAGCGGGTGCAGACTCCTACTGTGGGGGATTCTGCGGGTAGGCCGGTCCAGCTTGAACCCAAAATTGCCCTCCCAGATAGGTTTTCAGGAGATAAGGACAGGTTTTTTTGTATTTGAAGAAGAATGCAAATTGTATTTTAAACTTTGTCCTTACTCCTCTGGGGATGAGGAGCAATGAGTGGGAATTGTGATTTCACTATTGGAAAGGGATCCTCAGTCCTGGGCTTTTTCTTTGCCACAGGATTCAATGTGCCTCCAGTCCGTAGAAGGGTTTTTCAGAGCTTTAGCCCTTATCTATAAAAATCCTTACCGTATTTCCTTGGTTGAATCCAGGCTCCGTCGCCTTCAGTAAGGGAACTATTCAGTGGAGACTTATAAGATCTGATTTTGGTAGGTGGGCAACTAATACCAAATGGAATGACCCGGCTCCTAGAAGCGAATTTTGTCAAGGTCTTACTGAAAGGTTAAAAGATACTTTGGCAGTGTATGAAACTCCTGAGTCATTGGAGGCTGCCATGTCATTGGCTATACGGGTAAGACCACTTTCTCCGGAGCCCTAATTTCTGGACAATACCGGGGGGGGATCCGGGGGGCCCCATGCAGTTAGGAGGTGCGTCTGCGTCGTATGCCTCCCCCAACATTCACAAGAAAAAGGGCATGTTATTTTTTTGTGGAAGGAAGGAACATTTTATTGGGGCCTGTTATTTGATTTCCAAACAAAAAGAGACTCAATTAACCCTTGGGAGCCCAGAGTTTGATAAGCGCAGTGACTATTCCGGCAGCTGTCCTTCGGCTTGTAAACAGCATGTGATGTCACTGCCATGGGCTGCTTACAAGCATAAAGCAGCTGCTGACATCGGAACAATACGCTGCAAGGGAGCGCATGAAGGTAAGTATAATTTTTTTTATGTTTTTCTGATGAGGCCACACATACCAGGATGGGCATGGGGCCAATCATACCAGAATAAGGATGGAGTCATGCATACCAGGATGAGGATGAGGGCCAATCATACCAGAATAAGGATGGGGCCATGCATATCAGGACAGAGATGGGAGCCCTGCATACCAGGAAAAGGGGTGAGGTGGATCATTCCTTCCAGGATAGGGATGAGGGGGACCATTCCTACCAGTATAAGGATGAGGGGACCATGCCTACCAGGCTAAGGCTAAGGGGACCATGCCTACCAGGCTAGGGATGAGGGGGCCATGCATACCAGGATGGGGATAAGGAGGCCAAGCATACCAGGATAGGGATGAGGGGGCCATGCACTCCAGGATGGAGATGAGAGGGGCCATGTATACCAGGATAAGGATCAGGGGGCCCATGCACACCAGGATGGGGATGAGAGAGGCTATGCATATCAGGAATAGGGATGAGGGTGCCATGCATACCAGGGTAGGGATGAGGGGGCCATGCATACCAGGATATGGCTAAGGGGCCATATATACCAATGTATGCTAGGAAAGGGATGAGGGGGCCATGCATATCAGGATAGGGATGAGGGTGACATACATTCCAGGGTAGGGATGAGGGGGCCATGTATACCAGGATAGGGATGAGGGGTCCATACGTACCAGGATGGGGTTGATGAGGGGACCATATATATTAATTTTTTTTCTAATTTCCTCCTCTAAAACCTAGGTGTGTTATGGTCCGGTGCGTCTTATAGTCTGAAAAATAAGACAATTTCACACAAAACGCCAAAACTTGGCCACACAAAATTGGCACCTTGCCAAAAATGTGGATAAACAACTTTGTTGCAAGCCTCTGATGCTCTTTCAAATGCAAAAGTGGCAAGTAACAGGTGTGAGGAATATGAAAATCATACCTGAAACCAGATAAAAAGGGGAGAAGTTAGTCTCTGTGTGCCACAGTAAACATGGAGAACAGATAAAGGAGTAGAGAACTGTCTGAGGATTTGAGAACCAAATTGTTGAAAAATATCAACAATCTAAAGGTTACAAGTCCATCTGCAGAGATCTTAATGTTATTTTGTTCACGGTGTGCAATGTAAAATAGATGTTTACAACCCATGACACTGTAGCTAATCTCCCTGGACGTGGACGACAGAAAAAAATTAATGAAAGGCTGCAACGCAAAATAGTCTGGATGATGGATAAGCAGCCCCAATCAAGTTCCAAATAAATTCAATCTGTCCTGCAGGCTCAGGGTGCATCAGTGTCAGCATAAACTGTCTGACATCTGAACAAAATGAAACGCTATGGCAGGAGACCCAGGAGGACCCCACTGCTGATACAGACACATAAAAAAGCTAGACTGCAGTTTGTCAAAATGTACTTGAATATTATCATAGCGTAACAAATTCAAGCGGGAAAATTGTAAAACACTAAAAACTGCATCTGACCCTACCAATTCCTGTACAGTATAAATATCCTGACCCTGAAGTCCCTAGTGGTTCCTGGATGAGCAGAGATAGTGCTAACCGCATACTAGACAATGGCAACTCAGACCTATGCTGCCTGAAAAGTCATCAGATGCTTCACGTTCTTCCTAAAAAAGAGCACAATACCTACAGTCAAATGTGGTGGAGGTTTAAAGATATTTTGCATTTGTTTTGCTGCCTCTAGCAGTGGGTGCCTTGACTGTGTGCATGGCATTATGAAATCTGAAGATTACCAAAAGACTGTGAATCACAATGTGGTGCCCAGTGTCAGAAAGCTGTATTTGTGTCAAAGGTCATGGGTCTTCCAGCAGGACAATGACTCGAAACATGCTTCAACAAGCACACATAAATGGATAGAAGCAAAACTCTGGTGAGTTCTAAAATGGCTAGGAATGAGTCTAGATCTAAGTCTCATTGAAAACCTATGGAGAGATCTTAAAATTGCTGTTGGGCGAAAGCACATTTCAAATATGAGACCTGGAGCAGTTTGCGAAAGAACAGTAGTCCAAAATTACAGTTCAGTGGTGTAAGAAGCTTGTTGATGGTTATTGGAAGCAATGTTGAGGGTGCCAACAATTTTATCTTTCCCATTTTTGGGGTTTTGTGTGAAATTATATCCAATGTGCCTTTTTTTCCTCTGTTTTTGTGTTGCTTCAATACACACAAAGGAAATAAACATGTGTATAACAAAATATGTGTAATTGCAATAATTTTCTGGGAGAAATACTTCATTTTCTGGAACAATTTCAAGGATGCCAACACTTTTGGCCATAACTGTATGTTATATGTTTTGGAGGGGTCCTCTTACCTCTGTGAGTAATTATATGACTGTGTCCCAGTGCAAAAAGCTAGGTCTATATAGTCATAGTTGGGTAAATTGGCATGGAAAAACTCTACTGGCCGCACAAAGGCCTTATCATAATTTCGTAGAAAGCTCTTGTCCAAAATAAGTGTCTGGCCTCACAAATGTTCTTCTAAATAAAAGGGAAAAAGTCCCAACAGACATTCCAAAATCTTGTAGAAATCCTTCCAAGCTGAATGTAATTTTTATCTGTAAAGAAGGGATCAACTCCTTTTTTAATGTTCATGGATTTAGAATGAGAGGTTATAAAAGCACCTGTAGGTTTATGAAGTAGGTGATAAATACATTTGTTCATATGTACTATATAATTGGCTAATTCTGTCTGTCTGTAACGGACATCCCGCGTCGCTGATTGGGCGCGCCCGGCTGGTCGCAACCAAGCAACGACAGACGCAGTCCTGCCGCGAATTGGCGCGGCATTTGAACGACGCACGCCACTGCTACCGTCGGGAGATCTGCGGCGCTAGCCGCTGATCTCCCGACTGAGCTCAGCGGCGACACAGATGGGAGATGACGGCGCAGCACTCAATGTGCGGATGGTACCCAGGGTCCGGAGGAGAGGAGACTCTCCTCCATGCCCTGGGTACCATAAACCTGTAAAACATAGAATTAAAATAAAAATTAGTGATATACTCACCTTCCGATGGCCCCCGGACGCTTTTCCTCCTCTCACCACGCACCCAGCATCTTCCGGTCCCAGAAATGCTTTGCACGAAAGACCGCTGATGACATTGCGCTCTTGAGAGTGACGTCATCTCCCGTCCTTCACGCTAAACATTACTGGGACCGGAAGATACTGGGAGCGTGGAGAGGAGATCGGGGGCCGTCGGAAGGCGAGTATAACCCCCCGCTGGCCATATTCTAGAATACCCGATGCGTTAGAATCGGGCCACCATCTAGTAATATATATTCAGTGTTGCCTCACAGTTTCCATCCAGCATTTAAAGACGTTGTCCCCTTTCGGGGAATCTTGGAGCAGGAGCGGTTGTTATAAAAAACAAAACACAAGACAGGAAACATATTGTGCATACATAAGACAAATATCTACCACCAAGTGAAAAAGTAGAAGTCATAAAAAATGGTAACTAAAACGCAAATTATTAGAAAGAAGCAAAACTCTTTGACATACAATGCTGAAGATTTTTTTCACATAAAGCTATACAATTCTACATTTCTCACATATTGCATTTTAAGTTTGAAAAAAATTCATTAGCCGTTCACATGATTTAAATTCTTCTGGTAGAATGTTATCTAACAACTTTAACCTTACAATGAAGTATTGACTGAATCTCATGCTTACCAAAATCACTATGACAATAATGTTTCTTCCTCTGAGCTCTGCCCTTCAACTGCATACACTTCTGGCAATCTCATCCAAGAAACAAAACATTAAGAATCCATAACAATTAGATACTAGGATCATCAGTTATCAGATATTATCAATAAAACACAGCTTGCTAGTTAATCTTTCATTCTTGAAGAGATTTCTTTGTGACATTTTTTATATATTCATGTATGCTTTTTCTCGTGATTTTTTTCCCTATAGATAAACAGTTTAAAAAAAAAAAAAAAAACACCTTTAGGCTAGTTTCACACTTGCTTTTTTTTGCAGCGCGTTTTTCCCGCAAAAAAACGCATTGAAAAAACGCATACAAAAGCATACAACTGCTGCGTTTTTTTCAAGCATTTTTATGAGCATGCATGAAAAAAACGCAGCGTTTTTATGCGTTTGTATGCGTTTTTAGTGCGTTTTTACCGCGTTTGCGTTTTTTTCCAACATTAGGTGGCCCCTCACACTAACCCAAACCATGACTTTACTAACCCTAACCCTGACCCTAACCCTAACCCTGACCCTAACCCTAACCCTAACCCTGACCCTAACCCTTAACCAAACCATACTTAACCCTAACCCAAACCCTAAACCCTAACTAACCCTAACCCTAACCCTAACCCTGACCCTAACCCTTAACCAAACCATACTTAACCCTAACCCAAACCCTAAACCCTAACTAACCCTAACCCTAACCCTGACCCTAACCCTAACCCTAACCCTGACCCTAACCCTTAACCAAACCATACTTAACCCTAACCCAAACCCTAACTAACCTTAACCCTAACCCTAACCCTAACCCTGACCCTAACCCTTAACCAAACCATACTTAACCCTAACCCTGACCCTAACCCTGACCCTAACCCTTAACCAAACCATACTTAACCCTAACCCTGACCCTAACCCTTAACCAAACCATACTTAACCCTAACCCAAACCATAACTAACCTTAACCCTAACCCTAACCTTAACCCTAACCCTAACCCTGACCCTAACCCTTAACCAAACCATACTTAACCCTAACCCTGACCCTAACCCTGACCCTAACCCTTAACCAAACCATACTTAACCCTAACCCTGACCCTAACCCTTAACCAAACCATACTTAACCCTAACCCAAACCATAACTAACCTTAACTCTAACCTTAACCCTAACCCTAACCCTGACCCTAACCCTTAACCAAACCATACTTAACCCTAACCCTGACCCTAACCCTGAACCTAACCCTTAACCAAACCATACTTAACCCTAACCCTGACCCTAACCCCAACCCTAACCCTGACCCTGACCCTAACCCTAACCCTAAACCCCCTTAACTAACCCTAACTCTAACCCAAACCCCTAAATTCCATGGTTAACAAAAAAAAACGCATGTGCAAAAAAACGCATACATGAGCATGCCAGTGCGCACATATGCGCATCCATAGGCTATAATGGCCATTTTTAGCGCAAAACGTGCGCATATGTGCGCATGCGCTTTTTTGCAGGGCCAAAAAATGCAACATGCTGCGTCTGGAAAATACAAACGCACACCCCAAAAAAACGCAGCGCATGAAAATCGCATACATGCGCTTACCAGCGCGCAGGTATGCGCACCCATGTTAAATATAGGGGAAAAAACGCATGCGCACATATGCGTTTTTTTCCAGCGCTAAAAAACGCAAATGTGAAACCAGCCTTAGCATGCTGCATTTGGAAAAAATATTGGGGATCCAAAAGGCAAATATAAAAGCGTGCCACAAAAAGACGTTTACAGAGCACGTCATATTTTTGTATTCAGAGGCATAGCTTGAAGATCTCCGGCCTCAATCATAAAATTTGTATGATTAATGTCAGACATATTCACTGGTTGAATTAGGCTCTAATTCTCTGATGTAATATCTAATTTCCAAATTTGTTATTAAATATATTTTGTATGAACTTTTTACATAGTGTATAATGATGTCCTTAGCCATAAAACTCCTCACATTGGAGGCATTCTCTTTTTGCAAATTAGTTTTGTCATGTGGAAAATAATAAAATATATACTTTTTTTGTAATTATTGTGGTAACTTGCGCTTCTTTGGTCACGTTTCTCTTGGAGTAGAGATAGAGGAGGCCATTTGGATTTATATATTATATGGTTGGCACTAAGTGAATTTATGGTGGATCGCATATGATTAAAAATAGCATGTGAAAAAATCCCTATTATTATTATTATTACTATTATTAATAAAAATAAATACTTTAGTGTATACATCAGTAGTGAGAAAAAAATTATATATATATATATATATGTGTACAAAAAATAATGATCCAATAATGGCGCAAAAAATGGAGGGAATGTGGCAAAATAACCACTACAATATCCCTGTAAGGCCATAATCTTGAGCTCTACCTATCCACAGAGTTTGATACTCTAATAGGCCACGCAAAAATAAAGGCGCCCCCGCTCCTCGTCGTCTAGCCCTTAGCACCTATGACAATCCTAGATAAGTGATTTACCTGTAGAGCACAGATTCTACTACAAGAAACACAGACATGATAGTCTATAAGACACAAAAAAACCAGCGTTCGCCTTATGTGGCAATAGCTGCGTCATATAGGTATTGTACAAGTCAAAGATTTTAGATTGACAATGTACAAAATATGTGCTCCTCCACCAAAAATAGATAAATAACCAGCCGCACAACTATAACAGAGTATCCCTGTAACATTATATCCCAATCAAAATAACCCAATAAACTGTGTGTGACGGGGTATCATACATGTGTGTAAATGCAGCCTGTTCAGATGCTATGGTTTTAAATCCACATACAGGGTTTACTATTTGCAGGTGGCTATCACTATGTGGAACTGACAAAGCTACATTAAAAAAATTGGAGAATTAGATTCTAAGTACTTCCCTTAATAGGTGTCCATAATCGTGGGTCTAAAGGCCCCGTCACACAGCGATCTCGCTAGCGAGATCGCTGATTTTGTGACACATCAGCGATCTCGCCAGCGAGATCGCGGTGTGTGATGGGGATCAGCGACCGGCCCCCCTGCCGTTTATCGCTGATCGTGCAGGATCGTCCTGGGCCGTTTTTCGATCACTGATCTCCCGCTGGCCAGCGCGCATCGCTGCGTGTGGCAGCGAGAGATCAGCGACGCTGGACGCTGGTTTCTAATGTAAAAGTCGGGTATCCAGGAGCCGCGGCTCCTGGGTACCCGCTGTTTACCTTGGAAACCGGCGTACATGCTGGTTTCCAAGGTAAACAGCGGGTACCCAGGAGTCGCGCGGCTCCTAGATAACTGATGTTTACCTTGGAAACCAGCGTGTATGCCGGTTTCCAAGGTAAACAGTGGGTATCCAGGAGCCGCAGCTCCTGGATACCCGACATTTACATTAGAAACCATCGTCGCTGGTCCTGATTGCTGGGGCTGTCTAACGATGTCCCAGCAATCCCATCATGTCGGATCGTTGGTGGGATCGCTGGGACATTGTTATGTGTAACGGGGGCTTTAGGGTAAAAAACCTATCTAGGGTGGTCATTTACTTGCATTGCATATTAGGGTGTCAACCTCCGCTGATAGATAGGGCTGATTTAGGATAGGGGTGGGAAATCTATATATATATATATATATATATATATATATATACTGTGTGTGTGTGTGTATATATATATATATATATATATATATATATATTTGAAGCTAAATGTTAACATACTGTCATGCCTGTCATGTCTGTTATGCTGCATGACCCCTGTACCATCGCTAGTGTGCACACGTACCTCACCATCGCTTCATGCCAATGCTGTGCGCATGTGTGCTTTACCTCGTGGCTGCATGCCGTTGCTGTGTGCATGCCTGTCTCTGCTCTGCCTGCTGCAGTCCTCTCTATGGTCCAGGAGGACCTGATCCAGCAACCTTCTCTATGGTCCTGGAGGACTCAAACATGTGATCCTCTCTTGGTCCAGGAGGACCTGAACCAGCAATCCTCTCTCTGGTCCTGGAGGACCCGACCATGTGATCCTCTCTATGGTCTAGGAGGACCTGATCCAGCAACCTTCTCTATGGTCCTGGAGGACTTGACCAAGTGATCCTCTCTATGGTCCAGAAAGATGTGATACAGCAATCCTCTCTATGGTCCTGGAGGACCTGACCATCTGATACTCTCTATGGTCCAGGAGGACCTGACCCAGCGATCCACGCTATGGTTCTGGAGGACCTGACCCAGAAGTTCCCCCATGGTCCTGACCAGGAAGTCCAGGTGCTAATGCCCTATATCAGACTGCCCCTTCATATGGTCGGGGCCTGAGTATCATGTTGCTTCCCTGCTAGCCTGCATGGTCGCTCCCTGTATTCTTTGCCCCTGCACTCTCCGCTCTGTTGTGCTTCTTCGCACATGCTCTGTGCTTGTACTTCGTCTGGTGTCCTGCATTTGTCCTTGTCCTGTACTTCGTCTGGTGTCTTGTCTTCGTCTGGTGTCTTGTACCTGGTCCTGTATCTAGCCTTGTGTGCCTTCCCTGTAATCTGTCTTATTGTGCTCCTTTAGCACAAGCTCTGTTTCCTTCCTTTGCTCTGCCCTATCGGGCTCCCTTGCACAAGCCTGTTCTGTTTTATGCCTCGCTGTGATGTCTGTACACACCTAGGCCATGTACTCTGTCTTATGCTTTATCTTTTCATTCTGACTTTCCATGCTCCTTTAGCACTAGTCTTGTCTTGTACTCTGTGCTTTGCCATATACCTGGCTCTGTGCTCTGGCATACATTCCGCTACACGTCTGTACTCTGCTCTATGCCTTGCATCTAGTACCCTGTCTCTGACCCGGCTCTGGGCTCTAGTATACGCTCCGTTTCTCTTTCTTGTACCCGGTTCTGTGCTTCAGCCTATGTTCCACTCCTTGTTTTGTAGTTTGCCTTGCCTTGTTTCTTCGCGTGCCCTTTGCACACGCCTGGCCTTCCCTCGCCCGCCTGTTTGTGCCTCAGCCGTGCTCGCCTTAGCCATGCCCGCCTGCTTGTGCCTCAGCCGTGCTCGTCGGCCAGTGACTTAGCTGTGTCAGCCTGTTGTGCCTCAGCCATGCTCGCTTCAGTCTTGCCCGCCTGTCTGAGCCTCAGCCCGACCAGCTAGCCAGTGCCCCAGCCATGCTCTGTGCTTCCTTGCACTCATGCTGCCCCTGCACTGCGCCTTAGCCTGCTCCTTGGCATACCTCCCTGTGCTTCTCTAGAGCACACGCAGGCCCTGTCATGAACCCTGGCATGCCTCCTAGCATGCACAGACCCTAGCCTGTACCCTAGCGTGCCCCCTAGCACACACAGGCCCTAGCTTGTACCCTGGCGTGCCTTCTAACATGCAGAGGCCCTAGCCTGTACCCTGGCATGCCCTCTAGCACACTCAGGCCCTAGCCTGAACCCTGGCGTGCCTCCTAGGACGCTCCCTGCCTTGCACCCTGCTTTGGACCCTGGTGTGCCCCCTAGCACACACTCTGCCTTAGACCCTGGTGTGCCCCCTAGCATGCACCCTGCCTTGAACCCTGCCCTGGACCCTGGTGTGTCTCCTAGCATGCATCCTGCCTGGAACCCTGCCTTGGACCTTGGCGTGGCTCCTAACACGCACCATGTCTTGAACTCTGGCGTGCTTCCTTGCCTGAACCCTGGCTTGCCTGCCGGATGCCCGGAGCCTGCCGATCGCTGCCAGAGGTCCGGAACCTGATGACTGCAGCCTGATGTCCGGAGCCTGTCGATCGCTGCCAGATGTCCGGAGTCCGATGCCATCTAGCCCTTGCCAGAACGCTGGAGTGCCACCTAGCACGTATCATGTGTTGGACCTTGGTGTGCCCACGCACGCACCTTGCTATGCTTCACTTTGTCCTTGTAACTATGTCTTGTTCCTGATTAAACCCTGAGACCACACTTTATTGAAGAAGCCCTGTGACCACACTTTATGTCTTGTACCCTGCATGTTCCCTGTTGCCAGACACTCACACCCATGTCTTCCCTGAGACGGCCGTCTGGTGTCGTGGTGACTCACCCCCTTGGTCTTGCCCCTGACACTCCCTGTATAGGGGGTGGTTCCTCACAAGGTCAGCTCGCCCTAGGTGGGTGGGTGCCACGACCCAGAGGGTCCACTCTAGAAATCGACTCAGCAGAAGCTGACTCCGTCACACATACACTATATAAAAAGACACATATGCATGTTTTTCTCAATATCTTACATGAAATCAGAATAAGGCTATGTGCTCACATAGCGTTTTAAAACGCTCACTAAAAACCGGACTCCTTCCCAGAAATCGCGCGTTTTTTTCAGCACGATTTCACCGCGATTATGATCGCGATTTTGCCGCGATTTTCGCGTGCGATATTCAAGCACTTTCCAAGCGATTTGAAGCATCGCTTGGAAAGTGATTGCCAGGTTGGTCACACTCGTCAAACATAGTGTTTGACAAGTGTGACCAGGTTTTTACTATTGAGGCCGCCTATGCGGCTTCAATAGTAAAAGATAAAATGTTAAAATGATAAAAAAAATAAAAAAATCGGTGTATATTTACCTTCCGGCGTCCCGCGCTGCATTCCCGGGCCTCAGCGTTCCCAGTAATGCCTTGCGAGACCTGTGATGACGTAGTCTCGCGTTGCTATAGCGATCTCGCGAGACCACGTCATTACAGGGCCTTGCCGCAAGGCATTACTGGGAACCCTAGGCCGGGAATGCAGCGCGGGACATCGGAAGGTAAATATACCCCGATTTTTTATTTATTATTCTTTTTTTTACAGGGGTATGATGGTGCCCAGGGCCTGGAGGACAGTCTCCTCTCCTCCACACCGTGGGTACCAACCGCACATGAGACGCTTAACTTCCCGCATGGTGGGCATAGCCACATGCGGTAAGTAAGCGATTCTCATGCATTCCTATGGGTGCGGAATCGCGGCAATTCTTTGCGATTCCGCACAAAAGAATGAGCATGCTGCGATTTTTTCCACGATGCGATTCCGCTGCGGAAAAAAGCGCAGCATTAGCATAACATGTGCGGAATGCCATAGGAATGCATGGGGGACGTTCTGTACACGATTTTTAAACGTTTTTGCGCCGAAAATCGCGGCAAAAACGCTTAAAAATCGCTACGTGTGCACACAGCCTAAACCTTTCCCGCTTTAGGTAAATTAGGATTACCATAATTATTAATTTTTGCCAAATGCCAGAATAATGAGAGAGAGAGAATGTTTTAAGGCATTTTTCTTACTTACTGAAAAGTCAAAAGTTTACATGCACTAAGAATACTATGCCTCTAAACAATTCTGGACTGCCCATATGTTGATATAATTTGTTTGTTTCACTTTGCAGTAAGTAATAAAAATGCCTTAAAACAGTTTCTCTCTCGCATTATTCTGGTATTTGGCAAATAGTAATAACTATAGTAATCCTAATGGACCTAAAAAGGAAAAGTTTATTCTGATTTCATGTCAGATATTGAGAAAAACATGCATATATTTCTTTTTATATAGTGTATGTAAACTTCTAGCATCAACTGTGTATATACAGCTCTGGCAAAAATTAAGAGACAACTTCCAAATGTTCGGTTTGTCTGATTTTTCTCTTTATTGGTATATTTTTGAGTAAAATTTAAATTGTTCTTTTAGTCTACAAACTTCTGACAACATGTCTCTAAATTTCCAAGCAATAATTTTGTTTTGTTTTTCTGAAAAGGAGAAATGGTGAAAATAAAAAACAAAACAAAACAGTGCTTTCATATCTCAAATAATGCAAAGAAAACAAGTTCACAATCATTTAGAAACAACAATACTAATCAATACTAATGTTTTAACTCAGGAAGAGTACAGAAATCAATATTTTGTGGAATAGCCATGATTTTTAAAAACAGCTTTCATGCGTCTTGGCATACTTGCCACCAGTTTTTCACATGGCTTCTGGTGCAAAAATGTAAGCAGTTTTCTTTGATGGCTTTTGACTAACCATCATCCTCTTGAGTAAATTACAGAGGTTTTCAATGGGGTTCAGGCCTGGAGAATGGGCTGTCCATGACAGAATTTTGATGCGGCGGTCTCTTAATTTTTGCCAGAGCTGTATATACATATATATCTAATAGATAAAGCTCAAGTGTGTGTATGTATTTATGTATGTCTGTGTGTGTGTATGTCCGGGATTGCCATCCGCACTGTCGCAGCTACAGCCACAAAATTTGGCACAGTCACACGTCTGGACCCCGAGAGTGTCCTAGGCTATGTTGTGAGGTGAAATTTTAACCCCACGTGTTCCAATTCACCAAACAATTTTGCCCCTATCTACATAATGGGGAAAAAGTGTGTGTATCAAGCCCCGCCCCTCATTATGATGTCGTAATGGTTGCCATGGCGACGCTAATGTCATCATAGGTTGCAAGCCCCACCGCTCACTATGATGTCATAATGGTTGACTATGGGATGGAGGATGTGTGATGGGTATATATCGGCACTGGACTATGGGATGGAGGATATGTATGATGGGTATATGGGAACGGGACTATGGGATGGCGGATATGTATGACGGGTATATGGGCACGGGACTATGGGAAGGAGGATATGTATGATGGGTATATGGGCACGGGACTATGGGATGGAGGATATGTATGATGGGTATATGGGCATGGGACTATGAGATGAAGGATATGTGATGGGTGTATGGGCACTTGACTATGGGATGGCGAATACGTATGATGGGTATATGGGCATGGGACTATGGGATGGAGGATGTGTGATGGGTATATGGGCACTCGACTATGGGATGGAGGATATGTATGATGGGTATATGGGCACGGGCCTATGGGATCGTGGATATGTATGACGGGTATATGGGCATGGGACTATGGGACGGAGGATAATTATAATTTGCTATAACTAACCACAGTTAGTTACTATGCCCGGGCAGCGCCGGGCTCTTCAGCTAGTATATATATATAAAGCTGAGTGTATAGCTCCGCCCACTCCGCATAGTCACATTCACTATAAAATCCCACATCATCCCGTCAGCCAGAGCTACTAGACTACTAATATCCCATATCATCCCGTCAAAGCCACCGGACTACTACCCCTAATATCCCACATCATCCCATCAGCCATAGCCACCGGTCAACTACCACTAATACCCCACATCATCCCGTCACAGCCGCCGGACTACTTCCCCTAATATCCCACATAATCATGTCAGCCAGAGCTACCGGACTACTAATATCCCACATCATCCCGTCAAAGCCACTGGACTACTACCCCTAATATCCCACATCTTCATGTCAGCCGGAGCTACTGGACTACTACCCCTAATATCCCACATCATCCCGTGAGCCAGAGCCACTGGACAACTACCACTAATATCCCACATCATCCCATCACAGCCGCCAGACTAATTCCCCTAATATCACACATCATCTCGTCAACCAGAGCCACCGGAAAATGGGGGTTGCGTCTTATAGTCAGAATGAACCTGCTCTGGCAGTGAGTGCCCGGCAGTTGCAGAAAAACAGTGGCAGCAGCAGACACTGTGCGTGCTATTAAAGAGCAATGAATTTTCACTGCTCTCCACGCACATAGTTCCGGCATGGGGAGCAGTGAGTATTCTGGCAGCTGTCCTTCAGCTTGTAAGCAGCACATGATGTCCCTGCTATGCGCTGCTTAGGCCTGTTTCACATTTCAGTTATTTGACGTCAGTCAAAATCCGCCAGTTTCTGAGAAAAACGGATCCGCCCCTTTTTTGGCGGATCCACTTTTTTCCCCCCATAGACTTGCATTAGTGGCGGATGTTGACTGACGGTCGTCCGTTGGATCCGTTTTTTGACGGATCCATGAAAATTTTAGCGGTTCCCGGGCAGACCAGACGGACCCTGCAACGTTTTTTTTGGTTGACGGTCCACTATTTTTTAGTGCGCATGCCTGGACGCTTTGCTCTGGGAAACATTTTAACCCTGAATTACCATCCTGGAAGCGGCGAAATTCTCTCTCTCTCTCTCTCTTTTTTTCCCAGACTCATTTTCCTTTAAATTTCAGTCACTAATTTGCTAAAGCGGATCCATCAAAGAACGGATCCGGTGGCATCCGTTTGGGCCACAATGGAAATTGATCCATTTTTTTACAACCTGGCTGATTTTGACTGATGTCAAATAACTGAAATGTGAAACAGGCCTTACAAGCAAAAAGCAGCTGCTGGCATCGGAACAAGACACTGCGAGGGAGCACAGGAAGGTAAGTATAATGGTTTGGGGTTTTTTTTAATGTTTTTCTGATAGGGCCAATCATACAAGGATGCTGATAAGGGGGCCCGCATCACAAGGCTGGGAATGAGGGGACCATACAGTCATATGTAAAAGTTTGGGCACCCCTATTAATGTTAACCTTTTTTCTTTATAACAATTTTGGTTTTTGCAACAGCTATTTCAGTTTCATATATCTAATAACTGATGGACTCAGTTATATTTCTGGATTCAAATGAGGTTTATTGTACTAACAGAAAATGTGCAATCTGCATTTAAACAAAATTTGACTGGTGCAAAAGTATGGGCACCCTTATCATTTTCTTGATTTGAACACTCCTAACTACTTTTTATTGACTTCCTGAAGCACTAAATTGGTTTTGTAACCTCATTGAGCTTTGAACTTCATAGCCAGGTGTATCAAATCATGAGAAAAGGTATTTAAGGTGGCCTCTTGCAAGTAGTTCTCCTATTTGATTCTCCTATGAAGAGTGGCATCATGGGCTCCTCAAAACAACTCTCAAATGATCTGAAAACAAAGATTATTCAACATAGCTTTTCAGGGGAAGGATACAAAAAGTTGTCTCAGAGATTTAACCTGTCAGTTTCCACTGTGAGGAACATAGTAAGGAAATGGAAGAACACAGGTACAGTTCTTGTTAAGCCCAGAAGTGGCAGGCCAAGAAAAATATCAGAAAGGCAGAGAAGAAGAATGGTGAGAACAGTCAAGGACAATCCACAGACCACCTCCAAAGACCTGCAGCATCATCTTGCTGCAGATGGTGTCACTGTGCATCGGTCAACAGCACAGCGCACTTTGCACAAGGAGAAGCTGTATGGGAGAGTGATGCGAAAGAAGCCGCTTCTGCAAGCACGCCACAAACAGAGTTGCCTGAGCTATGCAAAAGCACATTTGGACAAGCCAGTTACATTTTGGAAGAAGGTCCTGTGGACTGATGAAACAAAGATTGAGTTGTTTGGTCATACAAAAAGGCGTTATGCATGGAGGCTAAAAAACACAGCATTCCAAGAAAAACACTTGCTATCCACAGTAAAATTTGGTGGAGGTTCCATCAGGCTGTGTGGCCAATGCCGGCACCAGGAATCTTGTTAAAGTTGAGGGTCGCATGGATTCAACTCAGTATGAGCAGATTCTTGACAATAATGTGCAAGAATCAGTGACGAAGTTGAAGTTACGCAGGGGATGGATAATTCAGCAAGACAATGATCCAAAACACCGCTCCAAATCTACTCAGGCATTCATGCAGAGGAACAATTACAATGTTCTGGAATGGCCATCCCAGTCCCCAGACCTGAATATCATTGAACATCTGTGGGATGATTTGAAGCGGGCTGGTCATGCTCGGCGACCATCAAACTTAACTGAACTGGAATTGTTTTGTAAACAGGAATGGTCACAAATACCTTCATCCAGGATCCAGGAACTCATTAACAGCTACAGGAAGCGACTAGAGGCTGTTATTTTTGCAAAAGGAGGATCTACGAAATATTAATGTCACTTTTATGTTGAGGTGCCCATACTTTTGCACCGGTCAAATTTTATTAAAATGCAGATTGCCCATTTTCTATTAGTACAATAAACCTCATTTGAATCCAGAAATATAACTGAGTCCATCAGTTATTAGATATATGAAACTGAAATAGCTGTTGCAAAAACCAAAATTGTTATAAAGAAAAAAGGTTAACATTAATAGGGGTGCCCAAACTTATACATATGACTGTATATACCAGTATAGGAATGTTAGTACAGGATTGACTACATTTTTTTGCTATATTTTTTTGTGTGTATATATGTATATATATATATACTGCTCAAAGAAATAAAGGGAACACATCCTAATACATTGTGTTGGTTAAGTGTTCCCTTTATTTTTTTGAGCAGTGTGTATATATATATATATATATATATATATATATATATATATATATATATATATATATATATATATATATATATATATATATATAATCACCACACTACACACATACATACACACACACTATTGCAGGAAAGCGTTAACTGTGAGAGGCAGAATTTAAATTTTTATTGCATGAAATAAGTATTTGATCACCTACCAACCAGTAAGAATTCTGGCTCTCACAGACCTGTTGTTTCTTTAAGAAACCCTCCTACTCTGCACTCATTACATGTATTAATTGCACCTGTTTGAACTCGTTATCTGTATAAAAGACACCTGTCCACACAATCAATCACACTCCAATGTCTCAACCATGGCCAAGACCAAAGAGCTGTCTAAGGATACCAGGGACAAAATTGTAGACCTGCAGATGAGCAGAAGGCTGGGATGAGCTACAGGACAAAAGGCAAACAGCTTGGTGAGAAGGTAACAACTGTTGATTCAATTATTTGAAAATGGAAGAAGCTCAAGATGACTGTCAATCTTCTTTGGTCTTGAGCTCCATGTAAGATCTCGCCTCAAGGGGTAAGGATGATTCTGAGAAAGGTCAGGAATCAGCCCAGAACTACACAGAAGGACTTGGTCAATGACCTGTAGACATATTGGACCATAGTCTCAAACATTACCATTAGTATCACACTGCGCCATCATGGATTAAAATACTGCTCACGCCAGCACATGCCCAGGCCAGTTTGAAGTTCGCCAGTGACCATCTGGATGATCCAGAGGAGGCATGGGAGAAGGTCATGTGATCAGACGAGGCAAAAATAGGACTTTTTGGTATCAACTCCACTCGCCATGTTTGGAGGAAGAAGAAGGATGGGTACAACCCAAGAACACCGTCCCAACTGTGATGAATGGTATGGAAAACATCATACTTTGGAGGTTCTTTTCTGCAAAGGAGCAGGATGACTGAACCGGATTGAAACGAGGATGGATGAGGTCATGTATAGCGAGATTATGGCCATTTTCCTTCCTTAAGTAAGAGCATTGAAGAAGGGTCGTGGCTAAGTCTTGCAGCATGACAATGACTCAAAACACACAGCCAGAGCAACTAAAGAGTGGCTCCGTAAGAAGCATTTCAAGGTCCTGGAGTGGCCTAGCAGTCTCCAGACCTGAACCTAATAGAACATTTTTGGAGGGAGCTGAAACTCAATGATGCTCAGCGACAGACCCGAAACCTGAAAGATCTGGAGAATATCTGTATGGAAGAGTGGGTCAAAATCCCTGTAATTGCAAAGAAAGGTTTCTGTATCAAATATTAAGCTCTATTTTTCTATTGTATCAAATACTTATTTAATGCAATATAATGCCATTTAATTATGTAAAAATCATACAATGTGATTTTCTGGATTTTTTTAGATTCTGTCTCTCACAGTTGAAGTGTACCTATGATAAATATTGCAGACCTCTCTATTCTTTGTAGGTGGGAAAACCTGAAAAAAAACCAGTGTGTGTGTGTATGTGTATTTTTTTCTATTTTTCAATATTAGAATCTTTTGGTGATTGGGTTTAGTATTCAGCAATATTGTAGTATGACTGGAATTACTTTGTAATGAGAGAAACGTAGCAAACTTAGTTAATGGGGTTCAAGCCTTTCATAATTGATGGGTTATCCCAAAAATAAGCCTTCAATATTAGATTTGTGGTGGTCTAACTTTTGACACGCCCTCGGAACCTTACCTTAAAGATCAGACATTAATTTTCAAAAGCTGGATGACCCCTTAAATGTCTGATAATTATACATAAATATATACATGTGCATTTAAATTCTAATTAATCACTATGCATTGTTTGTAATTTGAGGTTGTTTGGTTTGCCCATCAAGTAATTATTGGAATGAGGGAAAGAAAATAAAATTTTCAATGATAATCTCACCTTAGGGAACAGATATCTGTGGAAATTTCATAATATATGAGCCTCCTCAAAATTAAAACTGCAACAAGAGGGAAAAGTCATGGAATTTTATAAATCACAGGAACAATAAAAATGTTATTGATATGCAAATGATGAAAATATTGAAACAAAAGATTCAAAACCTCTCGATTTACTCAGTATTGAGTATGACCACTACACACAGAAATATATAAATTATGCACCTTGGCTGCTGTCAATGAGGTTATTAAAATGAACCTGTCAGCAGGAATGTGCTGAGTAGAGATGAGCCAATCTGTTCGGTTCCCTGCCTATTCGGCAAGCTATAGCACTTAACGAATGAACTGCAAAGGGAACCCGGCTACCTGGATTGCTCCTGCTGATCAGCTTTCAGATGCCACAGCTGCATGTGTCGTGGCATGCATGGAGAGCTTGTTTGTTGGGCTCTCCATACTTGTGTTGTAACAGTGAAACAGCCGCAACACATGCAGCTGCGGCGAAGGACAGCTGATCATCAGGACCGCTGCAAGTACCCGGGTTCCCTCTGCAGCTTATTTGGTAAGATCTATAGCTTGCCAAATAAGTAGGGTCTGGAGTTGAACATATTCACTCATCTCTAGTGCTGAGTAACCTACACACAGTGTCAGGTTTGCGCCATTATACGGAATAAAACGATACCTTAGTAGATGAAATCAGTCTTGTGGTTGTTGTTTAATCTTTATTTTCAGTTTTGAGTTAATTATATGCACATGCTTCGGGTTGTCCTATGGGGGGTCTTCATTTGATGCTCTGCTTAGATATTCACCTGTATG
Organism: Dendrobates tinctorius; assembly: GCF_039654945.1. Taxonomy (NCBI): domain Eukaryota; kingdom Metazoa; phylum Chordata; class Amphibia; order Anura; family Dendrobatidae; genus Dendrobates; species Dendrobates tinctorius. The sequence goes on from NW_027361679.1 coordinate 116,467,391, forward strand.
GTTTATGACAGGTCACTGATCCCTCACTGGCCTGCCCCCTATTTTACATAATGACTATTATATATATTGGAAAAAAAATCACCTGCAGCAGGTGATTGCCAATAGATGCTACTTCGCAGGAGCTGACGTCACCATCTTGCTAGAGTAAAAAAAACATTCCCTCCTCAAAGATGGCCGGCGCAGTAGTATGTATCGGATCATCAATAGATGCTACTGCGCAGGTGCAGCCACTGCCATCTTAGTGGAGACAATTTTTTTTGTTTACTCTAGGTAGATGGCGTTGTCAGCGCCTGCAAAGTAGCATCGATTTTTTTCATGAATATATTTAGAGCATCAAAATAAAAGATTTAAATGCACATTACACATACGATTATGCTGTAGTGCAGGACTGCTGCAGGTGATTTCTTTTTTCAATATACTGTATATAATCATTAATTAAACTAGGGGGCTGGTCAGTGAGGGATCAGTGACCTTCCAGAAGTCATACAAATGAATACCAAATCAGAGCACCACATAAAGACCTATTGTCACGGGGCAGTAGTGGGAAGACAGGGGACGAGGATCCAGGGCCCCTGAACTGCCCCTCAGGCTAAAGGGGGTGCCCTGACTTTCCTTAACTTGGGGGTACACTTAATGGTAGTGAGGCCCGTCTCCGACCTGTCCCTATCTCCTGTTTAGCCCTGAGCTAAACCCCCAACTCCCTCCCCAGGAGGTGAGACAGGGAAACACGTGTACTGCACCAGTAACACAAAAAGAAAGATACAACAGACACCTAAGGGATAAATAAACTACAAAACAAAACTTAGCTTTCTCTGCAGCCAAATCTCCGAGCAACAGAGTAAGGCACCAGATGGAGGTTATGGCTAGAGCTCCACTGCAACACAGCCTGCTCCTGACTTGGTTGGTCTCCAAAGAGGAATAATATAACCAACAGTTAGCTGGTGCACCTAGTGAGCTTATATAGGAAGGTGGGAGTGGTTTCCTCCTGCCTCAACAGATAGACCAGCCATGTAATTACACCAGTGGCCACCAGGGGCAAAAACCCACCAACAGACTAACTAAACTTGTAGTAACACCAGCGGCCACCGGGGCAAAAACTGATATTAAACCCCGATGGCCTGAAAGGAAAAAAAGTTATATATGAGGATCCAGATCTGCTATCGATCCAAAAATGGATCGTGACAGTACCCCCCTTACAATGAGGGGCCTCTGGACCCTCAACACTGCACCGCACCAGAAAACCTACAATGAGGATGCCTAGATCCACCTGAGTTCACATCGGCAACCTCCTGACTCACAGGTTAATGGCAAACGCGATTATAAAAATGCTCCGGAGGCGACACACATCTCCAGAGCGCCGGTGTGGGGAACGAATTGTGTATGGGCATAACAGAGGGTAACTCCAACTGGTAGGTTGCTGGGCCGAGAATGGCAGACACCCGATAAGGACCAATAACTCGACAAATCCAGACTAGAGATGAGCGACTTTGCCTTTTTTAGGGTCAAGTTGGGTTTCATGAAACCCGACCTTCTCAAAAGTCGAGTCGAACGAAATTGGCCAACTATTGGGAAAAGTCGGAGGTCCGACTGAAACACGAAACCCAATGCAAGTCAATGGGGAAGAAAAGTCTGCAGGGAGTGGAGGACAGTAAACACACCTACATGCCGGACCGCTTTTTTAAAGTGCGCAAAAACTCTCTCGCTCTCTCCCCCCCGGACGCTGCACATGTCATCTCGTTGCCCACAGTGTACGCCCTTGCTCAGTGGCTGAAAAAAGGCATGTGAAAGTGGGTCGACCTCCCAGGGCTGTGGGGTACTCGGTACCGGGCCGGTGTCAGCGGGATGTGTCACAGCAGCAGTGACCCGGTCCGTGGCCCTGGGCGCCCAAGTAATGGGGGAGATTGAATGGTGGAATGTAGTTGATTAAATGAATAGTTTGTGACGCCACCTGTTGTGTTCGGCAAGTGAGATGTTAAGCCAACGCTGCATGCAGATCCACTGGGACTGATGCTATGGTGCAGCAAAGATGTAAAAGCTCTCTTCAGGTGAAGCTGTAGTCCCAGGGCAGTGTAGATGTGGTTGGCACAGGGATGTAGCAGTGCCGGAAGGGTAGGAAGCAGACAAAGACACAGCAGGGTGCAATTTCTATACCTTTACTTGATAAATGCAGTCCAGGGTCCTGATTACAGATGGTACTGGAGCAGGCTAGCCTGGAAGCAGTTCAGGGATGCTCTCTCAGCAGATGGGCTGTGCAGTCTCCTTCCTAGCGCTTATTCGAATGAAGTACTCCTAGTACTGAGTTACACTGGAGTTCCTCCTGACAAATGTTCTCAAGAACCTTACTTGCACGGCAGACAGTTGTAGCCTATCTTGGGGACTCCTCTCTCCTGAGTCCCGGCTCACTATCCAAGCTGCTGTTAAGCCCTCAAGTCTTAGATGGGAGTAGGGCAATTACAGCCTCCTACGCCTCTGGTGTCTGTTGCAGGACCGTTAGTATCCGTACAACCGTGGAGACCAGGCTCCAGTTCATGCTCTCTCACTGGAGATGAGCCTTTCCTCTCTGCTCAATCTCCGCACTTCTCCACACGTCTGCACATGTGTCCCTCCTCACACTAACTGCATACTCCTTCCTCTTGGCCCTCAGGGAGCACTCCTCATCTCAATTCCGGTTCAGAGTCCCCCTGCTGGCCTGGAGTGGAACTGTGTTGTATGCTTAGGTAAACTGCTGGAGAGACCCTTCACTGCCTCCAAGCCTGGCATTACCCTCCCTGAAGGAAGGCAAAGCCACTGTGGCGGCCATACTCCTGGGGGCGCCACACAAGCATTCTGGGAAATCCGACTTTGGCACTCGTTTTGCCGACCGCATGGCCGACTTCACGCTGTGGTCGGGTTTCGGTCGGCGAATATAAGTCGGCGACTTATGAATCTGGCCGACCTGTTTCGCTCAACTCTATTCCAGACCCCATCAGCACACTTCCACCTAATGTGATTGGTGGACACCCATACATACTCATTCGCACACAGGTGCGGACCTGAACGTTTATTGCCACTCATGCGTTTGCCACAAAATGGTGAACTCTTTGTAGGACTGACATCAGAGGTGTCCCCCTGTGTCACCACACTCACACCCCCACGATTTTCAGAGGAAACCACCATCCTCTGCCGACCCCTCCTCCTACGAGGACTCCGTCTCTCAGGGTTGGCAAATGGTGAGGGTTGAGACTTGCCCATACTCCCTGGCAGCACCTCTGCTGCCCCCAACTGGAGAAGAAGGGGATGGTTGTAGAATGACGGCAGAGACAGGAGCCCCTGGGCAGCAGCCCTTACACGACTGACCCCAGTGGACTACTTCCCTGGACTGCCAATCTATCACCGGGTTGTGTTTTTCCAACCAAGGGAGGCCTAAAACGATAGGTGATGGCATACCCCCCAAGACGTAGCATGACAGGGACTCTTCATGCTGAGTCCCTATATGCAGATGTATATTTTCTATGACTTGGCTCAACCTCCTCTGGCTCAGTAGGACAGAGTCAATGGCCTGGATGCTTAGGGGTTTGGCCAGCGTCCTACACTTCAGGCCATGAGTCTGGACAAAGTGAGCGTCCACCAAATTGACTCCAGCTCCACTGTCCACAAACACCGGTATGCCCTCAGGTACCCCGCCAACCACCACTTCTGCTGATAAAGTACACTGAGAGGACAAAATGGAGGAAATATACAATCCCTGGTCGTCTCCCTCCATACGACCCCAGGGGGACGCAGCTTCTTAGGTGGTACCGAAAATTTGGAGCGTCCTGGGCAGACTCCTATAAAATGGCCAGTCTGCCCACAGAAAAACATGCCCCCAAACCACAATGAACTGCAGGCAACCCCTCTTTGGCATCAACTACTCTGAGCTTCATTGGTTCCTCTGACTGTTCAGGTGTGTCCTTCTACCTAGCAAGGACTATAGGGGGCACATATGGTGTATGTCTCTCCCTGAGTTGTCTATCCACCTGGATGGCAAGGGACATGGCGGCCTCCAGTGACCTGGGGGCGGCGTACTGCACAAGAGTATCCTGCAACCTTGGGGACAGACCCTGCACAAAATGACTCCTAAGGGCAGGGTCATTCCACTGTGTGTCAGTGGCCCACCTCCTAAACTCTAAGCAGTACTCCTCAGCAGGCCGGCCCCCCTGCTTGATCTTACGGAGTCAGATTTCCGCCAGGGAGATGCCATCAGGATCTCCATACACCAGTGCCAATGCCGCAAAAAACTCATCCACTCGCCCTGGATTGGGGATCACCCTTATGAAGGGACATAATGATTCCCACCCATTGTTCCTCACTCCCTGATGAACGAGGACGGAGCCTGAAGTATAACTTGCAGGCCTCCTGAAAAACCAAAAATGTATCTCTCCCTCCAGAAAACCTGTCAGGGAGAGATATCTTGGGTTCTGGTTGAGCCTGCAGCTGAACCAAGGCCCCAAACACCACCAACTGCTGCAGCTGCTGCACCACCTCACCACGCAGCACCCTAAGCTCATTAGTGAGGGTCTGAAGTAGTTGGGCAAAGGCCGGCATTTGGGCCATGGCTCACCAGACAAAATGGGAAGGTTGGTGATAATGTCACGGGGCAGTAGTGGGAAGACAGGGGACGAGGAAACAGGAAACCTGAACTGCCCCTCAGGCTAACAGGGGTGCCCTGACTTTCCTTAACTTGGGGGTACACTTAATGGTAGTGAGGCCCAAGTCTCCGACCTGTCCCTATCTCCTGTTAGGCCTGAGCTAAACCCCCAACCCCCTCCCCATTTTTGTGAGACAGGGAAACAAGTGTACTGCACCAATAACACAAAAGGAAAGATACGACAGACACCTAAGGGTTAAATAAACTACAAAACAAAACTTAGCTTTCTCTGCAGCCAAAGCTCCGAGCAGCAGAGTAAGGCACCAGATGGAGGTTATGGCTAGAGCTCCACTGTAACACAGCCTGCTCCTGACTCCAGCTTGGTTGGTCTCCAAAGAGGTATAATATCACCAACAGTTAGCTGGTGCACCTGGTGAGCTTATATAGGAAGGTGGGAGTAGTTTTCTCCTGCCTCAACAAATAGACCAGCTATGCAATTACACCAGTGGCCACCGGGGGCAAAAACCCACCAGCAGACTATCTAAACTTGTAGTAACACCAGCGGCCACCGGGGCAAAAACTGATATTAACCCCCGATGGCCTGAAAGGAAAAAAGGTTATATATGAGGATCCAAATCTGACATCGATCCAAAAATGGATTGTGACACCTATCCTCTTCCCCCCACACAGGCTGCCCCAAAGCACGAGTATTTCATTAACTCAAAACTGAAAATAAAGATTAAACAACAACCACAAGATGGATTTCATCAACCAAGGTATCATTTTAATCAGTATAAAGGCACCAAACCTGACACTGTCTGTAGGTTACTGAGCACAATCCTGTTAAAAGGTTCTCTTTAATGGTTGACTGAGGAATTTTCTGCCACATTGTGTTCACTTGGTAACACTAATCATCAGGATCTGCTACTGGCAGCTACTTTTGTAATTTTTTGACAATGACATCTCATTGTATTCGATGAGAGACAAGTCCAGAGGTGCTGTGGGTCATGGTAGCACGTTTAGGCAATGCATGCTGCTCATATTTGACAAGCAACATTCTGCTTGGCGTTGGTGTGTTGAAAAATGGCTCTTTGAACACTTTGGAGAAGTGCGGCGCTTCCATCAAGCACATCTGGGACGACATTGTTCAGCAATTCAAAAGGGAACTGCCAGCCGCAAATTTTGATGATTTGCATACATAAGTGCATTCAGCATGGTAGAACATTCCTCAGACAACCATTACTAACCTTATTTATTGCATGCCAAGGCATGTAAGTGAATTTATTTCTGCATATAGCACTCGTACTTGATAGTGAATAAATAGCGATGTTTTGAAAATTGTTTTAATTTTTTGCATCATTTGCATATCGCTAACATGTCTGTCAATTCTGTAATTTCCATATTTTCCTTCACGATGTAGTTATTTCAATGTTACATGATACCAAGCTCTATTAAACATCTCTAAATAGAAGTTATATATTGTGGAACCAAAAATATTGTAACCTGTGCATTGGGGGTCTTATTACCCTCATCTGAATAATTTCTGCAAGGCTATGTGCACATGGTGTGTTTTTGGTGCGTTTTCACTGCTTTTTTGCAGAAATGGGTCAAAAATGCTATGGAATCCTTATGTCAGCTAAGTCAATGAGAATCCTGACGTGTTGTGCACATGATCAGTAATTTTCCTTGAGTATTTGCAGTGCAGTGTTTTTCTGCAGCATGTAAATTTTTAGCTTTTTTCACCCATTGACTTCAATTGAGTCAGTTAAATCTGCAGCAAAAACGCAGATATAAAAATATTTGCGGATTTGCTGAGTTTTTGTTTGTGTTTATACTGGCTTCCTATGGTGTTTCCCAGGCTGTCATCTGTGTGTTAGCATGGGAAACATTGGCGCGGTGGTTTTTATTGGCAGTAACATTACGACTGGTAAGACTGTCAGTCAGAGCACTGCGGGGTCATGCAGTCAGATATCGGCGTGACATCGTAGAGACACTGTGACCCGCGGTAAAATGCTAACCAAAGGTCAGCAGGCGTGGGATGATGAGAGACTACTCCTCCCATCAGGCTGTGTCTGCTGTCACTGATGATAGTGATAACAGGAGCCTTTGATGGGAGAAGTAATCTCTCATCAGCTAGCGCCTGTGCTCACACTTAAAAAAAAAAAACACACCACAAGTAAAATAGTTGAATACATAATCAAATAAAAATTAAAAAAAACACATTATATTCATCTAACACCAAATCCCTGATGCCCTAGTCTCCTATAAAAAAAAAGTTAAAAAAATATATACTCACCTTAAAGCCTAATACCCGGTGCCCATGTCTCCTATAAAGAATCCAAAATAATAAATCTCCATATGCTTTACAGTCCGCCGTAATCCACGTAACCCCGGGTGAAACACGGCGATCTCATCTATAGAACAGTCACATTAGGAGATGTGACTGCTCTAACTGGCCACCTGGGATACACTGACAGAAGCATCATCATCACTCCCGCAGTTTATCACTAAGCTGCCGAAAGAGTTCACCGGAGTTCATCAGCTGATGAGCTCTGGTGCTCTCACTTATGGCACCACCGCTGCATGGTGCTGTAAGTAAGATCACCAGAGCTCATCTGTTGATGAACTCTAGTGAACTATTTCACCACAGCTCAGTGCTATACAATGCAGGAGTGATTAATACCTGTGTCAGTGTATAGCCAGCTGTCTTTGAGAGCAGTCACTGCTCTCAAGGTCATCAGGTTAGTTGTGGGACATTATGGATTATCTTCTCTGTGGACAGATGAGGAATTGTGGTTTATTATTTTATTTTTGCTGCAGAAGACGTTGACTTCAGTGGATTAGGCGTTCGGTGACTATAGTTTAATTTAGATTCAATAAAGGAGTCTGTGTCATTATTTCAAATAAAAGACTTTATTCTGGGTGTCTGTGTTTTTACAACATTGAGTTAGTAATGGGGGTAGCTTATAGATGCCTCTCAATTACTAACCTGTGGGCTTGATATCACCTTACAATATAAAGGTGACATCAACACCCCAACCATTACCCCATTTGCCACCCCTACAGGGGAAGTGGGAAGAGCGAGGCAAAGTGCTAGATTTCACGCATCTTATAGATGCATCTTTTCTGGGGCGGCTGAGAGCTGGTGTTTTTAGTCTGGGAGGGGACCAATATCCAAATTACTGCAGTGCGCAGATGCTGGGTTTCTCTGACCTATCCTCTGCGCCTGCACACTGCAGTACTTTGCTATGCCATCAACAGGGCAGAGAAGTACACCTGCACAGAAGCGCGATGCCTGGGAGGCATGAAGCAAGTAGGAGGGCAGCGTTGCAAGAAGATGGGAGACGCCCACTGAACCGGACAACACCAGACCACCCCCCGGGTGAGTATAATAAAACTTATTTTTCTTATCTTGCAGGTCGAATTGGGGGCTTATCTACAGCATTATAGAATGCTGTAGATAAGCTCTGAAAGGCAGTGGCCATATCTTATAGCGGCTAAAACAGCTGACAAGTTCACTTTAAGTTATTTTTACTTCCGTTAGTGTTTTTTTGTTTGTTTACTTGACTTAATGGGGGTTTTGATTATACAAATGTTTTAGCCTAATTCATCAATTGCTAGTCTTTGAAATTTCACAAAACTTAACATACTCATAGCTTACTGAAAGGACTTTTTAGTCTAAAAAAAAAAAGTATCTTTGAATTTTTATTTCAGTTAGTGTGTTTTTTGCTTGTTTATTTGACTTTATGGGGGTTTTGATTATCCAAATGTTTTAGCCTAATTCATCAATTGATAGATTTTGAAATTTCACAAAGGACTTTTTACTCTAAAAAAAAAAAAAGTATCTTTGAATTGGCAGCAAATTATGAAATGTTGGGTGGGCATTTTGATGAATGTCATGCAAAACCTGCCAGAGTAAAAAAGATAGTAAAAAAATAAATTATGGTACATTAAAATGCAAATGAGGAATGAACGCTGAAGTATATTAGAGAGTTGACGAGCTTAAAAGGGATTTTCCCATTAACAAAATTTCATTTTAATCAATAGATCTTGGAATAATAATAAGTTCACCAATTGGATGTGTTTATAAATGTCCTCCTGCTATGTGCTGTGTAATAGCTGTTTCTAACCATACAGAGACATGGTCTGATCATACCACATCACCTGGGCAGGGGAAGAAGCAAAATAGTATACAGACATTACAGTATGGGATCACAAAAAAAACACAACACCCCAGTTAGAAATAAGAAGCCTCTTGAAGGGATAAAAAGAAGCAATGTGGTGAAGAAGAAAAGGAGATTGGTGGTCGTGGGGGATTCCCTACTGAGAGGAATAGAAGCCACTATCTGCAAACCAAACATTACTTCACAAGAAGTGTGCTGTCTTCCAGGTGCCCAAATCAAAGATGTGTCTGATAGGGTATCTAGACTCTTCAGTGCTACAAACGACTACCTAGGCCTACTAATACACGTAGGAACAAATGACACAGTACCAGGAAAGTATATGCAGAGACTTTGAAGACCTAGGTCGGAAAGTGAAGTAACTGGGAGCACAGTTCGTCTTCTCATCCATTCTCCCAGTGGATGGATATGGACCACGGAGATTGAACAGGATTCTACAGGTGAACAACTGGCTGTCAATGGTTCTGTGAGCAACGTTTTGGGTTTCTTCACCATGGAGAAAATTAGGTGTATGATGGACTCCTTGCTAGAGATGGGTTGCATCTTACTAAAACAGGAAAACACATATTTGGTAGACACTTGCTACACTCATCAGGAGAGCTTTAAACTAGAGCAATTTGGGATGGGAAATATATGGCCAGGAAAAAAATATGCAGCTAATGTATTTTTTTGAGAGCCCTGCTTTTTGAAGTGGTAAATAGGTATTAGACCTACCGGTAATGATGTTTCCAGGAGTCCATCCTGACAGCACCATGGAGGACGTCCTCCTCCTCCTTACAGGGACAGGAAAAGCACACGAGAGGTTAAAAGGTCATGTCCCACCCCCTTTCCCTCAGTGATTTAACAAGTACCACAAGGTGGATGATGCTAGTAACAGTTTAATGAAACAATCATATTACAGCATATGACATATCATAATACAACGTAGTATAACATAACAGGGAGGGAACTACCCGTGCTGTCAGGATGGACTCCTGGAAACATCATTACCGGTAGGTCTAATACCTATTTTCCAGGACGTCCACCTGACAGCACCATGGAGAGTACCAAAGCACCTCCTCAGGATGGGATTACCGCCTGGAGAACTTTTCTCCCAAATGCGGTCTGCTGACCAGCTAACACATCAAGCTTGTAGTGCTTGCAGAATGTATTAAGGTTGGCCCAGGTTGCTGCTCTACAGATCTGATCAACCGAGGCCCCCGCCCGTTCCACCCATGAGGCCGATACCGCCCTCGTAGAGTGGGCCTTTATGGAATCTGGCGGGCTGGCGCCTTCGGCTTGGTAGGCGTCAGAGATTACTGAGGTAATCCAGCGCGTGATGGACGCCTTAGAGGCCTTTTTCCCTTTATTTTTACCTCCAAAAAGGATGAACAGGTTTGGGTCGATGCGCCAGCTATTGGTGGCCTCTAGACAGTCTAGAACTGCGCGACTCACATCCAGCGAGTGAAGACGCCGTTCCTTTTTATTACGGGGATTGTCACAGAACGATGGTAACACTACCTCTTGGTTTAGATTCTTTGCGGAGGCTTCCTTTGGGGTAAATGCCGGGTCTAACCTTAGGATTATACGGTCATCTCTTATCTGAAGATATGGGTCCTTAGTTGACAGGGCCTGGATCTCCCCTATTCTCTTGGCCGTGGTAATGGCTACTAAGAAGGCCGTTTTACGAGTGAGAGCAGGGATGGTTATTTTCTCGCTGAGGGCGTAGGGTTCTGTACAGAGAAACCTGAGTACCAGGCCCAGGTCCCAAGGCGGGGTGAGCTGCCTAATCGTGGGGCGCAGGCGCTGCGTGGCCCTTATAAATCTCATTACCCAGGGATGTGAAGCTAGCTGGAAGTCGAAGAAGGCGCTCAAGGCTGAAATCTGTACTTTCAGAGTGCTGGGCTTAAGGCCTTTGTTAAAACCTGCCTGCAAAAAATTTAGTATACTAGGGAGGTCGGGGGTGCCCACCCCGAGATCGGACCTGCCACCTTCCAGACAGAATCTTTTCCATATATTTTGGTAGATTGCGGATGTCACCGGTTTCCTACTGGCCTGTAGGGTGGATATGACCTGATCCGACAATCCCTTTGCCTTCAGAATGTCCCTCTCAGGATCCAAGCCGATAGGTGGAGTCTTGCTGGGTTTGGGTGGTAGATCGGGCCCTGGTGGATGATGTCCTTCCGCAGGGGTAGCTCGACTGGGTTTCCTACTGCCATGGCTCCTAGAAGGGGAAACCAGCTTCTCTTTGGCCAGTATGGAACGATCAACATCACTCTTGCATGGTCCTCGCGTATCTTCCTGAGCACTGCCGGTATGAGAGCCAGTGGTGGGAATGCATAAGCGAGGGATTCTCCCCAAGTCTGGCTCATGGCATCTACGCCTTCCGGGTGGTCCGTCGGATTCAGGGAATAGAATCTGGGGACCTTCGAGTTCTTTCGGCTTGCGAAAAGATCTATACTGGGGGTCCCCCAACGCTGACAGAGATGGTCGAAGATCTCTTCGTTTAGTTCCCACTCTGTCGGGTGGATCCGTTGTCTGCTCAAGTAGTCTGCTACTTCGTTCTGAGAGCCTTCTAGGTGTACTGCGGTCACAGATCGGACTGTTCGTTCCGCCCACGTGAATATCCTTCCCGATAGGGCCTGTAGTGGTTGATGTCTGGGCCCTCCCTGGTGCTTCAGGAGTGCCACTGTCGTCATATTGTCGGATAGTATGCGGACGTGACGATTCTTTAGTACCGACTGGTTTCTTTGCAACGCTTCCCAAACCGCGAAGAGCTCTCTGAAGTTGGAGGATCTGGTCCTGATGTCTACTGGCCATCTCCCCTGGAAGATCTTCCCTTCTATGTGGGCTCCACAACCCCACGCGCTGGTGTCTGTGGTGACTACCACATATGGAGAGGTTGTCCATTGTACGCCCACCTGAAGGTTTCTGGACTGTGTCCACCACCGAAGGGATTCCCTTACTCTTTCTGGCAGCCTTAAGGGTCTGTCTAGTGATGCCTGACTTCTGTCCCACCTCGCGAGGATCTCTTTCTGTAGTGATCTCGAGTGGGATTGGGCCCATCGGACACACTGGATGCAGGCCGTCATGAGGCCCAAGACCTCCATTGCCTCTCTTATAGAGCATTGACGCCTCAACAGGTCTCTGGTTCTGGCCTGAATGGTCCTCTGCTTCTGCTCGGGTAGCCAAGATATTCTGTCGGCTGAGTCTAGAAGGGCTCCAAGAAATACTTTCCTGGTCTCTGGCCTGAGGTCCGACTTCTCCCAATTGATCACCCAGCCAAGGAACTCCATTACGGTAATTGCTCGGTCTGTGTCGCGAATGAGCTCTTCTTTGGATCTTGCCACCAGTAGGAAGTCGTCTAGATATGGAATGATCACGATACCCTGATCTCTCAGGTAGGCCACCACTTCTAACACCAGCTTTGTAAAGATTCTGGGAGCTGAGGCCAACCCAAATGGAAGACACTGGAACTGGAAGTGGCAGGTCTGGGCCGGTAAACTGACCGCGAACCTTAGTAGCCTCTGGGGATGAAGGATGGATAGGGACCTGGTAGTAAGCCTTTTTTAGGTCTAGGGTACACATGACGGCATCCCTGTCTATTAGGAGGATTGCGGATCGGATCAATTCCATCCGGAATCTCTTGTACCTGACCCAGGCATTTAGCGGTTTCAGGTTTATGATGGTACGAGCCTCACCCGATGGCTTTGTGATTGAAAACAGGGAAGAGTAGTGCCCTTTTCCTCTTTCTGTCGGGGGAACTGGTACTATGACCTTTGAGTCTACCATGTCCTGTAGGTCCGTCCACATTGCGGAGTCCTCCAGGACAACAGTGGGGGCAATATATCTCTCGGGGGGAGGAGAATAAAGCTCTATGCTGTAGCCTTCCGTGATGGTTCTGAGGACCCATTGATTGTGGGTGACTCGGGACCAATTTGTTGCGAAGTGGCGAAGTTTCCCCCCCAATACCTATGGCGTCATTGCCTCCTTGATCCAGATGTTGACGTGAATGGGGACCCTTGTTCCTCCCACCTTTGCTGAAGGAGCTCCTATAGGAGCTTCTATTGGACCTTGCCCGACCCCTGAATTCAGTCTGTCTCCTAGAAAAGGAGCCTCTCCGAAAAGGCTGGGGCCGCCTGGGTTTTTCCTCTGGGAAACCCTTATTTTTATCGGACACCAGCTCTAGAATGTTATCTAAGGCTGGCCCGAATACCCTCAGGCCCGAGAAAGGGATGGAGCATAGCTTAGTTTTGGAAGCGTTGTCCCCCGACCAGGATTTAAGCCAGACTGCTCTTCGGGCCACATTAGAGAGGGAGCTGTTTCTGGCTGCAAACCTTACTGATTCGGCCGACGTATCCGATAGGAACGCCGTGGCCGATTTCATGAGAGGAAGAGACGCTAAGATCTCTGATCTTGGGGTCCTGTTGGTTAAGCGTTCCTCCAACTGGCCCATCCACAAAAACATAGACCTGGCCACCGAGGTGGCTGCTATGTTGGCTCTAATAAGAGCCGCCGACGTCTCCCATGCTCTCTTTAACAAGACGTCCGCCTTCCTATCCATCGGGTCTCGGAGACCTGATGAGTCTTCGAATGGGATGGCCGTTTTTTTGGTAACCTTGGCGACTGGGACATCTATTTTAGGGACTTCTTCCCATGCCCGGGTTTCCTCGGGATCAAAAGGCAGTCTATTTTTAAAGTCTCGGGAGAGTATCAACCGACGCTCTGCCTCCTTCCACTCCTCCTGGACCATCGTTTTAATGTGTTCACTTACGGGGAACACCACCTGTTTCCTGGCCACTAGTCCTCCAAACATCAAGTCCTGTCTGGACTGTGGTTTAGGAAATTCTTCTATTTGCATAGTGTTCCTGACTGCCTGGACCAACTCGTCCGTGTCCTCCAGTCTGAACAGGTACTTCCTGCTCTGATCCTGTCTATCCCCCAGGATCTCGCCTTCTTCCTCCTGATCCGAGTCCCAGAAGTCAGACTCCTCACTAGGGCTTGCTTCCGACTCTGGGTCTGCCTCCCACCTTGGACGTTTGCGACTCGGCCATGGGCTGGGGGACTGACGACGTGCGCGGCTGGCTGTAGAGGCCCGGACTTCCTCCCTTATCAGCGGAGGGATGGCTGTTCCTCGCCTATGACCCTTGAGGTACAGGGTCCGCAAAGGGTCTTGTTATAGGTGTCTGGCAGCTTTACCCTGCATATGGGGCATCGGACTGATTTGGAGGTGGCCTTTGCCGGGTCCTTCACCCCCGAGGGGGATTCTGCCGGGGTTCCCTTCTCCTAATAATACAGAAGGGGCTCTACTTAGATCTGGGTTGTGGGGATGGATGGGGGAGGGTGGTCTGCGCTATGCGCACTTACCCCTCCACCTGCTGGAACGTTTCCTTCCATCCTGGCGCGGTTCTGTAGAGCGCTGTGGACCTCTGAAGCGTGCGCTGTGGGCTCAGAAGCGCGCGCTGTGGCAGTAGCGCGCTCTGTGGACCTCAGTAGCCCGCTCTGTGGACCTCAGTAGCGTGCTGAGATTCAAGGCCGGCGTGTGACGTCACCGGATGTGACGCGCGACCTCTCGCGATAGGCCGTCTCCTCCACTTCCTGCCCGGGCTGACCTGCGCGTGGCCTGTTGGAGCCGTCACTCCCCTCCCGGCGCCGACCGCGCCGATATCCTGTCGGCCACCTGGCTTGCCGCCGCGGGGAGCCGACCCCCGCCTGCTGCGGCGGTCTGCTGTGTCCTCCTGCCGCGGGGGCCCAGCCTTCGCCCGATATGGCGGACTGCTGGAGGCCTCGCTCCTGCCTCCCAGGGCCGCCCGCGCCATCCTCTCGTCGGTGCCCGTTCGGCCAGCCGCCTACGGGGAGCCGACCATCGTTTCTATGGTGGTCCGTCCTGGAGCCGAGAGCCTCCCATAGGGAGGAACGGCTCCCTCCAGGAGCGTCGTCCTGCTCCTGGCCTTTGGGGCAGAGGGACTCCCCCTCAGACCTCTTGACAGGGGAAGGCTTGGACTGGCCGTACGATCCCCTGAGCCCCTCCGGTAAGTCTCTCGTGTGTCCCTCCGTGCAGGGACAGGAAAAACACTGAGGGAAAGGGGGTGGGACATGACCTTTTAACCTCTCGTGTGCTTTTCCTGTCCCTGTAAGGAGGAGGAGGACGTCCTCCATGGTGCTGTCAGGTGGACGTCCTGGAAATAAAGACCAAAAACAACAAACTCTGAATGAAAATAGAGGCGCACAGTGCATGGGAAACAAGGAGAATTGAAGCTGCTAACACAGGAAGAGAGATATGATGTCATTGGCATCACTGAAACTTTGTGGGATGATACACATGCTTGGAATACAAACCTTGAAGGTTACAACTTATTTATTGGAACAGTATTAACAAGAAGGGAGGAGGTGTTGCATTGTATGTTAGGAGAACACCACGGTTATTTACTGGTAGCCGTTTTTTCTGGAACCCATGACAGCATACCTGAGAGAGGGATCGGCCCAGCTATGACAGAAAACCTATAGAAATAAAAGTCGGTACCTCTCCCATGCTTCGGTTGGGTCACAGAGCATGAGAGGAACTCCGGTTAATTTGCACACATAACCAACACCACATTATAAAAAAAACACCCAAACTATAGTGCACACCCAAAAGGTGAGAAGGGGGAGGAATACAGTTGTGCTCAAAAGTTTACATACCCTGGCAGAATTTTTGCTTTCTTGGCCTTTTTTCAGAAAATATGAATGATAACACCAAAACTTTTTCTCCACTCATGGTTAGTGGTTGGGTGAAGCCATTTATTGTCAAACTACTGTGTTTCTCTTTTTAAATCATAGAGACAACCCAAAACATGCAAATGACCCTGATTAAAAGGTTTACATACCCCATTTCTTAATACCGTGTATTGCCCCCTCTAACATCAATGACCGCTTGAAGTCTTTTGTGGAAGTTGTGGATGAGGCTCTTTATTTTCTCAGATGTTAAAGCTGCCCACTCTTCTTGGCAAAAAGCCTCCAGTTCCTGTAAATTCCTGGGCTGTCTAGCATGAACTGCACATGTGAAAAAGACTTCGGTATACTAATAGACCACAGACTGAACATGAGTCAAGAGTGTGATGCAGCAGCAAAAAAAGGCAAATACAATTCTGGGATGTATTAACAGAAGCATACAGTCTAGATCACATGAAGTCATTATTTTCCTCTACTCCTCTTTGGTCAGACCTCATCTGGAATACTGTGTCCAGTTTTGGGCACCACATTTTAAAAAAGACATCAACAAACTGTAGTAAGTTCAGAGAAGAGCGACAAGAATGGTGACCGTCTACAAACCATATCCTATGAGGAACGGTTACAGGATTTGGGAATGTTTAGCTTGCAAAAAAAGAAGACTGAGAGGAGACTTAATAGCTGTCTACAAATATCTCAAGGGCTGTCAAGGAAGGACTAGAAGGATTATCTTTATTCTCGCTTGCGCAAGGAAAGACTAGAAGCAATGGGATGAAACTGAATGGGAGGAGACAGATTAGAAATTAGAAAAAAACTTTTTGACAGTTAAGGTGATCAATGAGTGAAACAGGCTGCCACGAGAGGTGGTGAGTTGTGCTTCAATGGAAGTCTTCAAACAGAGGCTGGACAGACATCTGTCTAGGATGATTTAGTAAATCCTGCTTTGAGCAGGGTGTTGGACCAGATGACCCAGAAAGCCCCTTCCAACTCAACCATTCTATGATTAGCCTTAGGGCTCATACTCCTGAGAAACTCGGATGAGTCTCATATGTCAATACCCGGCATTGCCGCTGGCACTCGGATCAGTGCATTCAGCTACATAGAAATACTTGCAGCTGAAGGCTCTGATCCGAGTACCGGTGGCAGTGCCAGGTATTGACATGTGAGACTCGTCCGACTTTCTCGCATGTGAGTATGAGCCCTTAGAAGGGAAAATCACATCTCTTTGGCCAGAATGGAGCAATGAGAATCACTCTCACCTGATCCTCCCTGATATGCCTCGTGACTGCTGAAATCATCGCTATTGGAGGAAATGCATAGGCCATCCTGCTGAACTTCCAGGGAACCTGAAGCGCATATACTGTCCCTTGGATTCAACAAACAGAATTTCTTCACTTTTCTGTTGTGTAATGTGGCAAACAGATCTATCTCCGGCCACCCCCAAGCCTGCACTATCTGCTGGAAAATTTGTAAATTCAGAGACCATTCTCCCTGTCTCAATTTCTCACAACTCAGGAAGTCTGCCTTTGTGTTGTCTATTCCCCTTATGTGAAGTGCCATCAGGGACAGTAGGTGTTGTGTTATGAATGGGTCACCGAGGAGGATAGCAAGCCCTGGCTAAGCCACAGAAAACCAGAGAGGTTGGTACCTAAGCGGATTGCAGACCCCTGATCCTATCCACACAACTAGCAGTAGCCATTGAGCGTACCTACGATGATCCTAGATGCCTCAGCACAGCTGGAGAGCTAACTAAGCCTAAAGCAAAAAAGGGGAAATCTAAACGGCCCCGAAGCAGACCCCTAAGGAATAGATAGCCCCCAAACATATATTGTTGGTGAGACACGATGAAAAACACAAACGCAGGCAGGAAAATAGACTGAGCAAATGATGGGGCCCACACTGACTAGACAGGACATGAAAGGAAAAACACTGTCTGCAATCACGCAAAAAACCCTGCAAAAGTCCAACACGTCTGATGCACAAAAAACACTGAAGTCGCACGACTTCGCCCCCACTATATCAACACTCTGGTATATTCTGAAAGCAAAGCAAAAAGAGACCAATATGACAGGGGACAAAACAAACTGGCACAAGCAGTAACATATGGGCAGTAATTCAGCACAGCCCCAGCCGGAGCTGGCTGACCCACACAAAGCAGAGATAGACAAAACCAGATCAAATGCAAACAGAGTAGCAAATGAACCACTTAGCTGAACATGCAGGGACAGAGCAGGAGACATAAGACCTCAGGAGGCACAGGAAGAAAGTCACCAGGAGGGATAGAGGGAGCCGGCTGTCTTAAATCCCAATCTGAAACCCCAGATCTCCAATCGTCATCCTCATTATGAGGTGGCCAGCCTCTGTCAATCAAATCAGCTCCACTACCTCCAGTAACCACCAGAGGGAGCCCAGAAAGAGAAGTCGCAACCCCTCTGTCAATCTGACCAGCTCCACTACCTTCAGTAATAACCAGAGGGAGGCCAGAAACAGAATTCACAAATGTGTTGCTCCGCTAGCTGGAGTAGGATGTTTTCTGCCATCATCAGAGTATGGGACATGGTTCCCCCCTGGTGGTTGATATAAGCCATGACTGCTTGATTGTCCAATAGCGCGTGGCTGCTTTTTCCAGCAAGACAATGACCCAAAACATACAGCCAAGACAACAAAGGATTGGCTCAAAAATTAGCACATTAAGGCCATGGAGAGTCCTAGCCAGTTTCCAGACCTTAATCCCATAGAAAACTTATGGAGGGAGTTGAAGCTCCGAGTTGCAAAGCGACATCAAAATCTTAATGATTTAGAGATGATCTGTAAAGAGGAGTGGACCAAAATTCCTCCTGACATGTACGCAAAACTCATCATCAGCTACAAAAAAGTCTGATTGCTGTGTTTGCCAACAAGGGTTTTGCCACCATAGAATCATAGAATCGTAGAGTTGGAAGGGACCTCCTGGGCCATCTGGTCCAACCCCCTGCTCAAAGCAGGATTCGCTAAATCATCCCAGTCAGATGTCTGTCCAGCCTCTGTTTGAAGACTTCCATTGAAGGAGAACTCACCACTTCTTGTGGCAACCTGTTCCACTCATTGATCACTCTAACTGTCAAAAAGTTTTTTCTATTATCTAATCTGTGTCTCCTCCCATTCAGTTTCATCCCATTGCTTCTAGTCTTTCCTTGTGCAAATGAGAATAAAGATGATCCTTCTACAATGTGACAGCCCTTTAGATATTTGTAGACAGCTATTAAGTCTCCTCTCAGTCTTCTCTTTTGCAAACTAAACATTCCCAAATCCTGCAACCTTTCCTCATACGACAGGGTTTGCAGACCGGTCACCATTCTGGTCGCTCTTTTCTGAACTTGCTCCAGTTTGTTGATGTCTTTTTTAAAATGTGGTGCCCAAAACTGGACACAATATTCCAGATGAGGTCTGACCAAAGAGGAGTAGAGGGAAATAATGACTTCACGTGATCTAGACTGTATGCTTCTGTTAATACATCCTAGAATTGCATTTGCCTTTTTTGCTGCTGCATCACACTGTTGACTCATATTCAGTCTGTGATCTATTAGTATACCCAAGTCTTTTTCACATGTGCTGTTGCTTAGCCCTATTCCTCCCATTCTGTATATGCTTTTTTCATTTTTATTGCCCAGATGTAGTACTTTGCATTTTTCCCTGTTAAAAACCATTCTGTTAGTTGCTGCCCACTGCTCCAGTTTATTTATATCTTTTTGAATCCTCTCTCTCTCTTCTCTAGTATTAGCTATCCCTCCTAGCTTTGTGTCATCAGCAAATTTAATCAGTTTACCCTCAATTCCTTCATCTAAATCGTTGATAAAGATGTTGAACAATACAGGGCCCAGGACAGAGCCCTGTGGTACCCCACTTGAGACATTCTTCCAACTGGATGTGCAGCCATTTATGACCAGTTATAAATACACCTAACAGTTGCCTTGTCCATTCCATACTTAGTCATTTTTTCAATAAGGATTGTATGAGATACTTTGTCAAATGTTTTGCTGAAGTCAAGATATACTAAATCTACAGCATTTCCTTGATCCACCCAATCAGTGATTTCATCATAGAAGGAAATTAAGTTAGTCTGACATGACTTATTAGTTACAAACCCATGCTGACTCTGTTTAATCACTTCATTCTTATCCAGGTACTGACATACATGTTGTTTAATAATTTGTTCAAAGATCTTTCCTGGTATAGAAGTCAGACTCACCAGCCTATAGTTGCCTGGGTCCACCTTCTTCCCCTTTTTGAAGATAGGAACAACATTTGCTCTTCTCCAGTCTTCTTTTCAAAGATTATGGAGAGGGGTTCAAAAATTTCTTCTGCTATCTCCTTCAGTACTCTGAGGTGTAATTCATCTGGACCTGGAGACTTGAATTCATTTAGGTTAGCTAAGTGTTTCCTCACTATCTTTCTGTTTATAGATATCCTGGATTATTCTATTCCCTTAATAGGACAGTGAAGAACAGTTGATGTTACATTTGCTTTCTGAGAAAACAGATGCAAAATAGAAATTTAAAAGTTCGGCCTTCTCAACATCCTGTCTTACCAGTTCATCATTTTCATCCTGTAAAAATCCTATAGCATCTTTGACTTACTTTTACTTTTGACATATCCCCAAAATCCTTTATTATTGCTTTTGACATCTCTTGCAAGCCTCAATTCATTGTCAGCTTTAGATAATCTGATTTGTGCCCTGCAGGTTCTGCAGACAGCATTATATTCTTCTTTAGATATGCCTCACTCTTTCCATTTTATAAACATTTTTTCTTCCTTTTTAGCATGTGCTTAAGTTCTGTGTTCATCCATCCTGGTTTCCTTAAATGCTTCCTATTCTTCCCTCTTTTCAGAATTGTTAATAATTGTGCTTTGAGGATTTCATTTTTCAAGATTTCCCATCCTTCCTTGACATTTTTGTCTTTAAGGATATCCAGCCATTGGATCCCTCCAATTCTCTTTCTGAATCCCTTAAAATCTGCCTTTCTGAAATCTAACCTTGACGTCTGAGTCTTCACAGGTCTTCCTCCTCTAGTTATCCAAAATTCTAAAATAGCATGGTCGCTACCTCCTAGGGTCCCAGCCACTTTTACCTCCTCAACCATTTCCTCCCTGTTTATAAGGATTAGATCCAAGGTAGCAGTTCCCCTTGTTTTCTCCCCTACCTTTTGGAAGATAAAGTTGTCAGCAAGAGAGGATAAGAATTTCCTTGACCTGTTAGTTTTGCCTGAGAGAGATTCCCAACAAATGTCTGGATAGTTGAAATCTCCAATGAAAACTATGTCATATTTTTTGGAGAACTTGGCCATTTGATGCATAAAGAGTTCATCCATATCTTCAGCTTGCACAGGCGGCCTGTAGTAAATGCCTACAATGTGTCCTTTCCATTGTTCTGTCCTTGTTTTCTTACCCAAACAGTTTCCACAGAACTCCCAGTCTCTGAAGCTTCAATCTCTGTGCAGATATACGTGTTTCTAACATACAATGCGACACCTCCTCTTCGTTTATCAAGTCTTGCAAATAAGTTGTATCCTTCTAGTCTTGTATTCCAACCATGTGTATCATCCCACCAAGTCTCAATGATTCCAATGACGTCATATTTCTTTTCCTGTGTTAGTAGTTCCAATTCTCCTTGTTTGTTGCCCATGCTTTGTGCATTAGTATAGAAATATTTTAGTTTGTGATTGGTTTCTCTTTCTCCAATATTTTTATTAATTAGATTCTTTTGTCTTTGTTCTTCCTTTCCACTTCTAATAGCAGAGTTCTCAATAACATTTGTCAAGTGTATGGCTTTTTCTGGTCTTTTGCTTCCCTTCCCATGTTGTTCTAGTTTAAAGCTCTCCTTACAAGTGTAGCAAGGCGACTTCCAAATACATGTTTTCCAGTCTTCGTAAGGTGCACCTCATCTCTAGTAAGTAGTCCATCGTATAGGTAATTCACTCCGTGATCCAGAAATCCAAATCGCTGCTGACGGCACCATCGACGTAGCCAGTTGTTCACCTGCAGAATCTTATTCCACCTCCTTGTTCCATGGCCATCCACTGGGAGGATAGAAGAGAAGACCACCTGAGCTCCCAGTTCTTTCACTTTCTTGCCTAAGTCTTCAAAGTCTCTGCAGATGGTTTCCAGGTCGTTTCTTGCGGTGTCATTTGTCCCCACATGTAGTAGCAGGAATGGGTAGTCATCTGTAGGTCTGAAGAATTCTGATATCCTGTCAGACACATCTTTAATTTTTGCACCTGGAAGACAGCACATTTCTCTTGAGGTTATATCCGGTCTGCAGATAGCGGCCTCTGTTCCTCTCAACAGGGAATCCTCCATGACCACCACTCTCCGTTTCTTCTTCACAACATTTTTCTTTCTCCATCCAGGAGGATTCTGAAGGTGTGGAAGGTTGCTGTTTGTGGGCAAAGTCTTATCCTGATGTATTTCTTCATCGTTTTCCTGCGTGAGAGCCTGGTACTGGTTCCTGAGAAGTATGGGTGCTGACTGCCTCCTGATCCTCCTGCTTCTCTGGGTCACATGATTCCATTCCTCTGTTTCTTCAGGTGCACTTCGAATTTCTTCTCTTTCTGTTACATGAAGAGATAATTGTGCTCTGTCTAAGAACTCTTCACCTTCCTTAATGATCTTCAACGTAGCTAACCTCTCTTCGAGATTTTGCAACTTTTCCTCCAACAGGGACACAAGCTTGCATTTGTGGCATGTGAAGTTTGGCTTTTCCACTGGTAAGTCTGTGAACATGTAGCAAGAAATGCAGCTCACCAAATGGCTCCTGGCCTCTTCCATATTGAGATTTCTTAAAAACGATGAAAGATGAGCCAAAATTCACGCACCTATCGGCGCGCGGTTTTCCGATTTCCTCTTTTCAGCTGCAATGCCAAAACCCAGTGATCGTTGAGCTCGTGGAGACTCTTCACTTATCCCAGAAGGCACAGGGAATATGCAAATGATCTCCTCTGGACTCTTCCATTGTCTTGTTTGTGTCATGATCCCAATGCAGGTTTTTGAGCTGCACACCGGGGTTAATGTCTGGAGCTCTGTGCAGGTTTTGACCTGCACACTTGGGGTTAATGATTGTGGCCTCTTTCTGGTTCTGGGAGAGCTTCATAAACCTCTGGGTAGCTTCAATCCCTGCCAGTTATACTTTTGCCTTTGGTCTAGTGTGCTGACCCCCGTGTGCCTGTTTATTGCTATAGCTTGTTTATATGGTTCTGACCCGATTCTGTTTCCCGTTGTGAGTTTGCCTGTTGATTTTGTACTGCGTTATTATCTGTGTATGACCCATTGCCTGTGACCTGATTACTCTCTGCTCGCCCCTCTTGTACCTTGCAGCTATCTGTGTATGACTCATTGGCTACGTCCTGACTATTCTCTCTGTCTATGCCCCTTGGTAACTTTGTCTCACAGTTACTCTGCTAGGAATTGTCTTGCGGCTCCTAGCTCTGTGGAGTTTAAGCCACGCCTCTAGCAGTCACGTGCTTCAGGCCCTGCAGCTCTGAAGTACGCATCTATTCGGTTGCTGCCCGCTCCACAGGTAGCTTTGAGCACGCTTTCGCTTACTCGGGGCACGCGCACTGGCTCAGTGAGCAAGTTCAGTGCGGTGTCTCTGACATTATAACTGGCCTGCAATTTTTTTTTCTCTCCTCACTTCTGCAGCATGGACCCAATGTGTGCTTTATCTGAGCAGGTGAGAAGCTTGACTCAGTCACTGCAGAAGCTTAGTTTGGAACACCAAGCTCTGGCCCAGTCCCAACGGCGGGTTGAGGACTCAGTTCAGGGGGTACTTTCCACTGGCTTCCAGCAGGTGGGGAATAGAGATGTCATTTTAGTCCCACCTGAATCCCCGGTTAAATTGCCAGATATATTTTCTGGTAACAAGGATGATTTCAGGGCATTTAAGGAGGGCTGTAAGCTTTTTTTTTTCTTTGAGACCCCGCTCCTCTGGGGATGAGAAACAGAGGGTGGGGGTGGTGATGTCCCTGCTTAGGGGGTCCCCACAAGCCTGGGCATTCTCGCTTTCCTCTTCTGCCCCTGAGAGAATGTCTGTGGATGCATTTTTTGAAGCCTTAGGGCTTATTTATGATGAGCCTGATAGAGTGCGGTTGGCTGAGGACAAAGTGATGAGTGTCTGTCAGGGGGAGCACTCAGCCGAATGGTTCTGTACTGAATTCAGATGTTGGGCAGCGGAAATTTCCTGGAGTGACGCCGCCCTGCGGGGGCTGTTCCACAGAGGCCTGTGTGAACGTCTGAAGGATGCTTTGGCACTTCATCCTCCGCCTGACTCCCTGGAGGATGCCATGGTCCAAGCGGTTCGCATGGATCGCAGGCTGCGGGCTAGAGGCATTATGCAACAGGAAACGCCCTTATTCTTCAGTGGAGATGAGACCCAGACTCTTCCTATGGCTATGGAGGTGAACGCTGTCACCTGTGAGGGAAAAGAAAGAAGACGCCGCCGGGAAAAGCAGTTGTGCTGCTATTGTGGGAAATCTGGACATTGGAAGAAGGACTGCCCCTCCTGTCCGTCATCCTCCAAGATGGCGGGAAACGACTAGGTCTGGGTAGTAATCGAGGAGGCTACCCAGACCTTCAGGTACAATTTTCCTCATGTGCAAAAATGGTGCTGCAGGTGGAACTGTAACTTGGTTATGGTCCTGTTCAGACTACTGCTTTTATTGACTGCGGTTCGGCTGTGAACCTGATTGATACCAAGGTTATGACTCTTTATAAGATAGGGACAGTCAGGCTTCACGATCCTGTTAAACTTGTGGCAATTGACTCATCTCCTCTTACCCAAGACGGTATCTGTTGCAGGTCTGAACTTTTTTCTCTAAAAGTGGGTTCCACTCATGTGGAGAAACTAAGTTGTCTGGTGGTAGATAACTTGCCTGCAGGACTGGTACTGGGGATGCCTTGGCTTCAACGCCATAATCCTACCATTGATTGGGTTACAGGGGAAATCACTCAATGGGGATGCAATAGTAAATGTGGTAACCGGGGACATCTTGTTAACGCTGTTAAATCAGTGTCTATGTCGTCTGTCGATCTGGAAGGTATTCCGGAGTACCTGAAAGATTTCGAAGACGTTTTTTCCGAAAGTGAGGCTGAGGCGCTGCCACCACATAGACCCTATGATTGTGCCATTGATTTAGTACCCGGAGCCAAGTTACCTAAGGCTCGATTGTTCAATTTGTCTGGGCCTGAGCGCCAAGCCATGAAGGAGTACATAGCTGAGAGTCTCCGCAAAGGGCATATCAGGCCTTCTGTGTCACCTGTGGCAGCGGGGTTCTTCTTTGTGAAGAAAAAAGATGGTGGTTTGCGGCCGTGCCTCGACTTTCGGGAACTGAACAAGATAACGGTTAGGAACTCTTACCCACTTCCCCTCATCCCAGACTTATGTAACCAGTTAGCTGGGGCCCAATGGTTCTCCAAGTTGGATCTGCGGGGGGCCTACAATCTGATAAGGGTTCGGGAAGGGGACGAGTGGAAAACGGCATTCCTCACATCAGAGGGACTCTTCGAGAACCTGGTAATGCCATTTGGGTTAACTAATGCACCCGCTATTTTCCAAAATTTCATCAATGTTGTGTTTTCTGATCTGATAGGCCATTTTGTTATTATTTATTTGGATGATATTTTGGTGTATTCCCCGGACAGTCAATCTCACTTGCAACATCTAAAGACTGTTCTCCAGAGACTCAGGGAGAACCAATTGTTCGCCAAACTGGAAAAATGTTAGTTTTTTGTACAGGAGTTGTCTTTTTTGGGGTTGATTGTGTCCTGTGAGGGGTTTCGTATAGATCCTAAGAAGGTGCTGGCGATCGCTGACTGGGTTCAGCCTCGAGATCTCAAGGGGCTCCAGCACTTCTTAGGATTTGCGAACTATTAACGGAGATTCATTAAAGGTTTCTCACAAGTGGTTAAACCACTCACGGATCTTACCCAGAAGGGAGCTGATGTAAAAAATTGGTCTGTACTCACTAAGGAATCCTTCTCAGCAATTAAGAAATGTTTTATGTCTGCCCCGGTGTCGGTGCAACCTGACCCGTCCAAACCATTCATTGTGGAGGTGGATGCTTCTGAAGTGGGGGTGGGGGCTGTGCTGTCCCAGGGTCCGGCCACCCTTACCAATCTCAAACCCTGTGCCTTCTTCTCCAAGAAGTTCTCTTCAGCTGAGAAAAACTATGATGTAGGCAATAGAGAACTTCTTGCGGTCAAGCTGGCATTTGAGGAATGGAGGCACTTTTTGGAAGCGGCGGCTCACCCTATCACGGTTGTCACGGATCACAAAAATTTGGCATACCTTGAATCTGCTAAGAGGCTTACTCCTAGACAGGCCCGTTGGTTACTTTTTTTTTCACGATTTCAGTTCTCAATTACTTTTCGACCAGGATCCAAAAATGTTAAAGCGGATGCCCTGTCCAGAAGTTTTGATCCAGTGTCTCCCCCTGAGCCGCCGTCCTCCATTCTTCCCCCAGGGGTGGTAGTGGCATGGGTCTCAACTGAGTTGGAACAAGAAATCCTAAGGGCTCAGGCCCTAGCTCCGGCAACCAGGCCAAGCGATAAACTGTTTGTTCCAGATTCATTGCGGCCTAGACTTCTGCAGGAGTTTCATGATTCTAGGCTGAGTGCTCATCCAGGTATCACGGCCACTAGAGAGGCAGTAACCAGGGGTTTTTGGTGGCCTTCATTAAGGGCCGATGTCAAGGAATTTGTTTCTGCTTGTGGCATGTGTGCCCGTTCCAAAAGCTCGCATAACCGACCGGCTGGGGAACTCATACCTTTACCGGTTCCTGATAGGCCATGGACTCATCTTTCCATGGATTTTATTACCGGTCTTCCACCTTCCAGGGGCAATACCGTGATCTGGGTGGTGGTGGACAGGTTTTCTAAACAGGCCCATTTCATTCCCTTGGCAGCATTACCTTCAGCAGAAACATTGTCAAGGTTGTTTGTGCAGCATGTGGTCCGATTGCATGGGGTACCCCTGAATGTTGTGTCTCATAGAATCATAGAATCGTAGAGTTGGAAGGGACCTCCTGGGCCATCTGGTCCAACCCCCTGCTCAAAGCAGGATTCGCTAAATCATCCCAGTCAGATGTCTGTCCAGCCTCTGTTTGAAGACTTCCATTGAAGGAGAACTCACCACTTCTCGTGGCAGCCTGTTCCACTCATTGATCACTCTAACTGTCAAAAAGTTTTTTCTAATATCTAATCTGTGTCTCTTCCCATTCAGTTTCATCCCATTGCTTCTAGTCTTTTCTTGTGCAAATGAGAATAAAGTTGATCCTTCTACAATGTGACAGCCCTTTAGATATTTGTAGACAGCTATTAAGTCTCCTCTCAGTCTTCTCTTTTGCAAACTAAACATTCCCAAATCCTGCAACCTTTCCTCATAAGACAGGGTTTGCAGACCGGTCACCATTCTGGTCGTTCTTTTCTGAACTTGCTCCAGTTTGTTGATGTCTTTGTGTCTGACAGAGGTGTGCAGTTTGTGGCCAAATTTTGGAGGGCGTTCTGTATGAAATTGGGCATCTCACTCTCCTTCTCGTCAGCATATCACCCGGAGAGCAATGGTCAGACGGAACGCACCAATCAATCCCTGGAACAAATTCTCAGGTGTCTGACCTCCGCCAGACAGGAGGATTGGTGTGATGCGTTACCGTTGGCTGAATTTGCTTTTAACAACCGGGTGAGTCAGTCCACCAACATGTCCCCATTCCTGATTAACTATGGCTTTAATCCGCATTTTGGGGAGTTTTCTCAGGTGGATTCCGGTTGTCCAGGAGCAGAGGGGTCTGTTCAACGGTTAAAAAACCTCTGGGCTGAAGTCCGGCGTAATATCTCTCGGGCCCAGGGGAGATACAAATATTTTGCGGACAAAAAGAGAGCCTCGGGAGACATGTTTCAGGTGGGAGAGAAGGTTTGGCTCTCCACGCGTAACATCAACTTGAAGGTACCATCAGTTAAGTTGGGACCAAAGTTCAATGGTCCGTACGAGATTATGGAGATAGTCAACCCTGTGGCATATAGGTTGCGTCTCCCCGCCTCCTTAAAAATATCTAATGTGTTCCATAAGTCTCTGTTGAAACCAGCAGGATCTGTCAAAGAGAACTCTGAGACTGTTGTTCCTCCAGTGCTGGTGGAGGGTCAATTGGAGTATGAGGTCGGACATATTGTGGACTCTCGGCGGGTGCGCCGCTCTTTGCAGTACCTGGTCCACTGGAAGGGATATGGACCAGAAGAGCGCTCATGGGTCCCTGCTCATTCGGTACATGCGGATCGCCTGGTTCGGGCGTTCCATGCCAAGTACCCGGGGAAGCCTGGGGGTCCAGAGGCCCCCCGTTGAGAGGGGGGTACTGACATGATCCCAATGCAGGTTTTTGAGCTGCACACCGGGGGTTAATGTCTGGAGCTCTGTGCAGGTTTTGACCTGCACACTTAGGGTTAATGATTGTGGCCTCTTTCTGGTTCTGGGAGAGCTTCATAAACCTCTGGGTAGCTTCAATCCCTGCCAGTTATACTTTTGCCTTTGGTCTAGTGTGCTGACCCCCGTGTGCCTGTTTATTGCTATAGCTTGTTTATATGGTTCTGACCCGATTCTGTTTCCCGTTGTGAGTTTGCCTGTTGATTTTGTACTGCGTTATTATCTGTGTATGACCCATTGCCTGTGACCTGATTACTCTCTGCTCGCCCCTGTTGTACCTTGCAGCTATCTGTGTATGACTCATTGGCTACGTCCTGACTATTCTCTCTGTCTATGCCCCTTGGTAACTTTGTCTCACAGTTACTCTGCTAGGAATTGTCTTGCGGCTCCTAGATCTGTGGAGTTTAAGCCACGCCTCTAGCAGTCACGTGCTTCAGGCCCTGCAGCTCTGAAGTGCGCATCTATTCGGTTGCTGCCCGCTCCACAGGTAGCTTTGAGCACGCTTTCGCTTACTCGGGGCACGCGCACTGGCTCAGTGAGCAAGTTCAGTGCGGTGTCTCTGACAGTTTGCCAGAGGGATCAAATACTTATTTCTCACTGCAAAATGCAAATTAATTTATATATTTTATACAATGTGATTTTCTGGATGTTATTTTTGATATTCTATCTCTCAATGTTAAAGTTAACCTACCCTTAAAATTATAGACTGTTCATGTCTTTGTCAGTGGGCAAACTTACAAAATCAGCAAGGAATCAAATAATTATTTCCTTCACTGTACATGCTGCTTAATAATTTGCTCAAATATCTTTCCTGGTTTAGAAGTAAGGCTCACTTGCCTGTAATTTCTTGGCTACATCTTCTTTCCTTTTTTGAAGATAGGGACAATATTTGCCTTCTCCACTCTTCTAGAACTTCTGTTGTTTTCCAGGTTTTCTCAAAGATTCTGGCTAGTGATTCTGGAATTTCCTCTGCTAACTCTTTCAGTACCCTAGGATGTAATTCATCTGGATTAGGAGATTTAAATTAATTTAAATTAGCTAAGTGTTCCCTCTTCATCTATCGGTTTATGGATAGTGTGGATTATTTTATTCCACCAATGGCACCGTAAAGATCAGTTGATGTTACAATTGCTTTCTTAGAAAACACATGCAAAATACGAATTTAAAAGATCAGCCTACTCATCATTTTTGACCACTTCACCTTTTTCATCCTGTAAAAATCCCATAGCGTATCTCACTTTTCTTTTGCTTTTGACATACTCCTAAAATCCTTTTTCACTGCTGTTGGTCTTCCTTGCAAGCCTTACTTCACTACTGGCTTTATCTCTTTAAACACTTGCCCTGCATTCCCTGCAAACCACATTATATTCTTCTTTATATATGCCCCCTCTTTCCATTTGATATACATTGTTACAGATTATGCGGTGAGAATGTCATTTAGCAAAATCTCC
This sequence comes from Dendrobates tinctorius, assembly GCF_039654945.1. Taxonomy (NCBI): domain Eukaryota; kingdom Metazoa; phylum Chordata; class Amphibia; order Anura; family Dendrobatidae; genus Dendrobates; species Dendrobates tinctorius. Next base: position 116,496,758 of record NW_027361679.1, read on the forward strand.
CATCTGTCTTGAACATTTCTGTCCTTTAGAATATCCAGCCATTGGACCTTTCCTACTCTCTTTCTGAGTCCATTAAAATCTGCCTTTCTGAAGTCTAACCTTAAAGTCTGAATACTCGCTGGTCTTCCTCCTCTTGTAATTCAAAATTTGAGGATAGCATGATCGCTACCTCCTAAATTCCCAGCCAACTTTATTTCCTCAACCATTTCCTCCTTGCTGGTAAGAATTAGGTCCCAGATTGCAGATCATCTTGTTCTCTCTTCTACCTTTTGAAAGATAAAGTTGTCAGCAAGAGAAGATAAGAATTTTCTGGATACAGTACTTTTGCCTGAGATTCCCAACAAATATCTGGGCAGTTAAAATCTCCCATGATCAGTATCTTGTACTTTTTTTTTTAGAACACAGACATGTGATGCAAAAAGAGTTCATCCATATCTTCAGTCTGTCCAGGTGACCCATAGTAAACAGCTACAATAGTGTCCTTTCTCTTTCTCCAGAGGGTAGCGCAGTACAAGAGGGACAGGCAGAACTCGTAACAGGGACAGAACTGGATCAAAACCAAACAAGCATAAAGTATCACAGGCACAAAGCACACCAGGGTCACACACACTTGGCCAAGGGTCTGAGTATAGGCGACGAGGAATGAACCCACAATGAGGCTCTAAAAAGCCTCCCAGAATCTGAGTGAGGCTGTCCAGATTAACCTCTGAACTACCTAATCCCAAGAACTAAGCAGATCATGACACCAGGGGGCCTTAGTGTATATGCATTGTGGGCGGCAAAGATGTGGGCTGCTCTCCCTCCTCCATCTTTGGCTGCAGCTCTGCAGTGAGCCTAGCTTCCGGGGAGCGCACTCCACTGATGTTATGAGCAAGGCACGCTAGGAATGGGTGAGCCCAAGTGAAGTCACAGGGGGGGCGCTCCGAAGGCAAGTTCGCAGCGTCCACTGTGCCACAAACCAGACTACCCTGGAAAGGGCTTGACTAAGCAGCTACCTTGGTGTTCACTGGAGCCTCTGATGGTGAGGTCAGGCTTGTGCGGCAGGTAGCTGCCAGGTACCACTCCAGGGCGGTGTCTGGCTGTGGCAGCTGATCCCACTGAGGGGCTAAACACAAATAACAGGTGCGGGCAAGTACAGACAGGAATGACTGGCACTCTGGCAGCCGGGCATGGCTGGCACTCTGGCAGGCAGGTGGGCACTGCTGGGACTCTGGCAGGCAGGTGAGCACGGCTGGCACTCTGGCAGGCAGGCTGGCACTCTGGAAGGCAGGTGGGCATGGCTGCCACTCTAGCAGGCAGGCGGGCATGGCTAATGGGACTGGAACTGGTTCAGGTAGGACAGGAACACAGGCAGGTACGAGTGGGAAAAAGGAACAGGTAGGAACCAGTTTAGACAGGAGGGACAGGAACCAGTAGGAACCAGTTCTGACGAGAGAGAGGAACTGGTAGGAACCAGTTCTGACTGGAGGGACAGGAACCAGTAGGAGCCAGTACAGACTAATGGGCAGAACTGCAGGGTGCGATGTAGAGCTGAATTGTGGGATGCAGAGCAGAACCGTAAGGTGCAGAGCAGAACAGAACCACAAGGTGCGGAGCAAAGGGCAGAGCCACAGGTTGTGGAGCAAAGAGCAGAACCGCAGTTTGCGGAGCAAACAGCAGAGCTGCAGGTTGCGGAGCAAAGAGCAGAGACGCAGGTTGCAGAGCAAAGAGTAGAGCCGCAGGTTGCGGATCAAGTGCAGAGCAGACAGAATATACACAAAGATAATAATAATAATAATTTTATTTCTATAACGCCAACATATTCCGCAGCAGTTTGCATTATAGAGGGGAATTCTACAGACAATAGACATTACAGCAATAAACACATAGATCAAAACAGATACCAAGAGGAATGAGGGCCCTGCTCGCAAGCTTGCAATCTATAAGGAAAAAGGGGAGACTCGAAAGGTGGATGGTAACAATTGCTTTTATTGTTTGGACCAGCCATAGTGTAAGAATCGGGTGTTCCTGTTGCTGCATGAACCAGTTAACAGTCTAAATATGTAACAGTACAGACACAGAGGGCTATTAAATGCATAAAGCATGTGAGAACATGATGCGAGGAACCTGGTTATGGTAAAAAATTTACCACAAGGTTACACACAGCAGGTAAGGGAAGCTACAGTCAAGGATACAAACAGGTACAAGTATAGGATTGAGTTTAGACAAGGTCAGGTACAGGAACAGACTCAGGATAAAGGGTACGGGGCAGGATATACAGCCCCCTGGAGGTGGAAACGAGAGACACAGCAGGACAGGACCTGGCAACTCAGTAGCCCAAGACAGACTGAGAAAGCTCGTTGCTCAGGCATCCACCTATGGGTTGGGATGCCTTAAGTACCTGAGGCCTTTTGGTAATTGGCTGGGGACACATTAGGAAGGTGCACATTGTCTCTATAAGAACCAGGAAATGCCGGGACCGCCACCCTAAGCATACAGCCAGGAAGTATGCAGCCAGCAAGGACATGAGGCCCAGAGCATGGAGCCGGCAGGGGACAGAACTCGCAGCATGGCCCAGAGTGGTGAATAAGATGGGAGATGGGAAGCCATGCATTGATGCTGGCAGGGATGTTACAGTACCTCCCTTTATGCCCCCTCTTCTTCAAGCCCGCCAGGATGACCTGCAGGAGTAGTATAGGACCACACACAGTCCAGCCCCTCACGACATCCTTAGGGTAGAATAAGGCAGGTGTGACAATAGGAATCCCAGAATGCCAAGTCTCTCTGTGCCTGATGAGGTCAGCTCCCACCATTGAAGATACAATCACCTGGACCTCTTCCTACAGATTGGTGGAAAGCAGAGACTTGAAAGCTTCTGTCTTGACATCTGCTTCAGCCTGCCCCCTGGAAACTGAAGACACCCTCACTGGGTCCAACTTCTGCCCATTATCCCGAGAAAACTGGACCACCACCTCTAGGTCAGAGGAAAGCAGAGACAAGAAAACTTCCATTTTGATATCTTCACCAACCAGCCACATAGAAGCTGAAGGTACCCTCACAGGATCCATCTTCTGCAAGTTATCCAGAGAAAAATTTCTGAGAGGCAGAGGGATGTTCCTGGGAATTGGTCATTGGTAGAGTTGAGCGATACCGTCCGATACTTCAAAGTATCGTATCGGATGGTATCGGCCGATCTTTAAAAAAAGTATCGGTATCGCCGATTCCGATACCGGAAGTCCCATTCAAGTCTATGGGACTTCCGGTATCGGAATAAGAAAAACCCTTTCCTGCCCTTGTACAGCCTCTCTGGGGTCTGTACGGGCCTTTCGGGGGGCTGTGCCGGCCTGCCAGGGGGTCTGTGCAGGCTCCGGTGGTCTGTGCCGGCCTGCCGGTGGTCTGTGCAGGCTCCGGGGGGCTGTGCCGGCCTGCCGGGGGGCTGTGCCGGCCTGCCGGGGGGCTGTGCAGGCTCCGGGGGGCTGTGCCGGCCTGCCGGGGGGCTGTGCCGGCCTGCCGGGGGGCTGTGCAGGCTCCGGGGGGCTGTGCCGGCCTGCCGGGGGGCTGTGCCGGCCTGCCGGTGGTCTGTGCAGGCTCCGGGGGTCTGTGCAGGCATCGTCCGATGGGACTACAAGTCCCATCGGGCGATGCCTGCTACCATGACAGTGATTGACACATTAGCCAATGATGGGACAGTAGTAGTCCCATCATCCGGCTAATGTGTTAAATGTAAAAAAAAAAAAAAAAAAAAAAAAATTACATGCTACATACATACAACATGCATACTACATACATGCTACATTCATACTACATACTACATACATGCTACATTCATACTACATAAATACTACATGCAACATACATACTACATATATACTACATTCATACTACATACTACATATATACTACATACATACTACATACATACTACATACATACTACATGCATGCTACATACATACTACATGCATGCTACATACATACCACATACATACTACATGCTACATACATACCACATATATACTACATACATACAATACATTCATACAATACATACATAGACATACAGTACATATAACATAGAGTAACATACTTACCAATACTTGTCACATTGTTCCCCGAAGCCATTGTCTATTCCGGGATAAATATTAACATAACAAACCACAAAAATACTCACCCACGATCCGAAGCAGTCCACGAGTGTGTCCCACGACGATCTTGGGTAGAGAACTGCAGCATCAGATGATGCTGCCGTTCTCTACGGGCTGCAGGAATCCAATGACGGAAGGTAGGTATCCTTCCGCACTGTATTCCTCCGCCACTTAAAAAAAAAAAAGTCCCTAGTCTCACTTTATGCCATTGCTGTGTGGGAAATTCCCACACAGCAATGGCATAAAGTGAGACTAGGGACTTTTTTTTTTTAAGTGGCGGAGGAATACAGTGCGGAAGGATACCTACCTTCCGTCATTGGATTCCTGCAGCCCGTAGAGAACGGCAGCATCATCTGATGCTGCAGTTCTCTACCCAAGATCGTCGTGGGACACACTCGTGGACTGCTTCGGATCGTGGGTGAGTATTTTTGTGGTTTGTTATGTTAATATTTATCCCGGAATAGACAATGGCTTCGGGGAACAATGTGACAAGTATTGGTAAGTATGTTACTCTATGTTATATGTACTGTATGTCTATGTATGTATTGTATGAATGTATTGTATGTATGTAGTATATATGTGGTATGTATGTAGCATGTAGTATGTATGTGGTATGTATGTAGCATGCATGTAGTATGTATGTAGCATGCATGTAGCATGCATGTAGCATGCATGTAGTATGTATGTAGTATGTATGTAGTATGTATGTAGCATGTATGTAGCATGCAGTATGTATGTAGTATATATGTAGTATGTATGTAGTATGTAGTATGTATGTAGCATGCATGTAGTATATATGTAGTATGTATGTAGCATGCATGTAGTATGTATGTAGCATGTAGTATATATGTAGCATGCAGCATGTATGTAGTATGTATGTAGTATATATGTAGTATGCATGTAGTATGTATGTAGTATGTATGTAGCATGCAGTATGTATGTAGCATGTATGTAGTATGTATGTAGTATATATGTAGTATGTATGTAGCATGCATGTAGTATGTATGTAGTATGTATGTAGCATGCAGTATGTAGCATGTATGTAGTATGTATGTATGTAGTATGTATGTAGCATGCAGTATGTATGTAGCATGTATGTAGTATGTATGTAGTATATATGTAGTATGTATGTAGTATGTATGTAGTATGTATGTAGCATGCAGTATGTATGTAGCATGTATGTAGTATGTATGTAGTATATATGTAGCATGCATGTAGTATGTATGTAGCATGCATGTAGTATTTTTTTTTTTTTTTTTTTTTTTTAACATTTAACACATTAGCCGGATGATGGGACTACTACTGTCCCATCATTGGCTAATGTGTCAATCACTGTCATGGTAGCAGGCATCGCCCGATGGGACTTGTAGTCCCATCGGACGATGCTTGCACAGACCCCCGGACATCAGCACAGCCCCCCGGCAGGCCGGCACAGCCCCCCGGCAGGCCGGTACAGACCCCCACAGGGTGCACAGACCACCGGCAGGCCGGCACAGCCCCCCGGCAGGCCGGTACAGACCCCCACAGGGTGCACAGACCACCGGCAGGCCGGCACAGCCCCCCGGCAGGCCGGTACAGACCCCGGGCAGTCCACACAGCCCCCCGGCAGGCCGGCACAGCCCCCCGGCAGGCCGGCAGAGACCCCCGGAAGGCCCGAAATGACGGCGCATCATGATGCGCACACACCGCGCATCATGATGACGTCAGGCCGTCAATCAACTGAACTTCCGATTCCGATGCCGAATTCCGATATTGAAAAAATATCGGAAGTCGGTATCGGAATTCCGATACAGCAAGTATCGGCCGATACCCGATACTTGCGGTATCGGAATGCTCAACACTAGTCATTGGTATAGTCATTGGAGATGTGTCGAGAGAACGCCACCGCTTCCCCTTCTTTGGAGACATCAGCACACTTTGACTGAACGACTAGCAGACCAGATGACGAAGAAGACGATACTGCTGACTGACTTTGACGTATGGGAACCAGACACATCTCACGACTTGGTTGTTCCAGACGAAGCACCTTGCTGGGTCTCCATACCAGAATGGGTAGTAGAGTTCTTGGCTTTGGATGACCCATGGGCCTACCAGACAACATGTGGAAAATGAACTTCTTTGTGTATAATGCCCCGACTTGGAGCTATAGTTGTCCCTGCAAGACTAGACTGCTCCAAGTGCAGGGCAGATGGAATAAACACAAGGATACACACAACAGGGAAGGGAAACTACAGACAAGGATACAAACAGGTACAGGTATAGGACTGAGTTCAGACAAGGTCAGGTACAGGTACAGACTCAGGATAAAGGGTACAGGGCAGGGTATGCAGCCCCTGGAGGCAGAAACGAGAGACACAGGTACAGGCCAGGGTATGCAGCCTCTTGGAGGCAGAAACGAGAGACAGAGGTACATGTCAAGGTATGCAGCCCCCTGGAGGCAGAAACGAGAGACACAGCAGTACAGGACCTGGAAACTCAGTAGCCCAAGACAGACTGAGAGAGTTCGTTGCTCAGGCATCCACCTATGGGTGGGGATACCTTAAGTACCTGAGGCCTCTTGGCAATTAGCTGGGGACACCTTAGGAAGGTGCACATTGTCTCTATAAGAATCAGAAAGTGCCGGGGCCACCACCCTAAGCATACAGCCAGGAAGTATGCAGCAAGGAAGGACATGAGGCCCAGAGCATGGAGCTGGCAGAGGACAGAATTCACAGCATGGCCCAGAGTGGTGAGTAAGATGGGAGATGGGAAGTCATGCAGTGATGCCGGCAGGGATGTTACTCTTTCGGGCACCAGAGGAGGTGGCAAGCGCAGTGGATCCGATATAAAATGAGGGATGACCACAGAAGAAGCGCTTATGTCCAAAACCTCCCCATCATGGAGGAGTTCAGAGGACAACAGCACCAGCCACAGCAGCCTTTACAGCAGCAACAGCAGTCACCAGTATTTGTGCCTGGTCATCAAATCGGGTGCACTAAGAGGAGCAGTATGAGTGGCAGCAGTCCCGGTCACAGATCTCCTCAGAATCCAGGAGGGATATCGTATATACCCCTGATCAGCCTCCGAATCCGGTACCCTTGATATGACAGTGGGTGATGACTGAGTGATCTATGAGGATGTCACCTTTTGTTAATAAGGGCCATTTCTTACTTAAATCACTAGGGGCCTAGGAAGGCTAGCGCTAAAAAGAAGAATAAGGAATGTGCCCTCTGTGGGACCTTGCTGGCAGTTCATTGGCAGAAAAATCACTGCTCTGACTGCATTCAAAAAACTATACGGGAGGAGAGCCTGGACTTTGCCACTAGCCTTAAGGTACTGTCACACTTAGCGATATCGCTAGCAATATCGCTATAACTTGTGACATTATAGCGATATTGCTAGCGATATCGCTGTGTGTGATACTTACCTACGACCCGCTCCACCGCTGGTTATCGCTGATCGCGCGAGAACGTCCAGGACCGTTTCTCGTCATCAGCTTCCTGCGGCGCTTCCTGTGGAGAGATGAGCGATGAGCGTGGAGCCGGGCGGGAGGACAGGTAAGTAGCGACCCCCGACCCCTGCGATGTCGCTGGTGAGATCTGCCTGTGTGGCAGCTCACTAGCGACCACTTAGCGATGCACCAGCGATCCTGACCGCGTCATATCGCTGGTCGGGATCGCTGGTGCATCGCTAAGTGTGACAGTACCTTTAGGATCAGGGCTGAAGTGCAAGATTCCTTAAAGACCTTGTTTTAAAAAAGGGAACAAGAGAACTCAGGAGGTTGTTACAGAATCTAACGCCTCTCCCCAGTTGGTTGGTGAATACCGTAGTGAATTCCCATCCTCCTCCTTGGACAGTGATAAAGGTGGCCGACCCTGCTTCCCAGCTGAGGGCATGAATCGCTTAGTTAGGGTAGTCCGGTCAACAATGGGTCTGAAGGACGAGAAAACACCTAAATCCCCAAAAGGCAAAATGTTTGGAGGTCTAGAGGAAAGGAGGAAGCTTACCTTTCTTGTTAATTCAAGGATACGCGCACTCAGAGAGAGAGTGGAAGAACCCAGAGAGATCTAGTAACCTGCCCTCATCTTCAAAGAGGACATACCCCTTTGAGGAAAAAGACTTGGAGAGTTGGGATTAGAGCCCAAAAATCGCCGGGGCAGTAGCAAAATCATCTAAGATGTCGGCCCTGCCCTTTGAGGATTACGGCGCACTTAAAGGGCCATTGGATAAGAATGCTGATGGGTTCCTTAGGCACACCAGAGAGGAAGCTGCAGGGGGCCTGAAGCCGGCAATAGCCGGAACTTGTACTGCCCACTCTCTCATGATCTGGCTGCAACAAATGGAGGAACAGCTTAAAAGCAGGGTTCCAAAAGATGAAATCTTGGCTAATATGACCATGTTGCAAGGGACAGCAGCATTTCTGGCTGACACCTCAGCAGATTCTGTAAGGTTAGTGGGTAGGTCGGCGAACTTATCCAATGCGGCCAGATGAGCCTTATGGCTGTAGGGGTGTCCAGGAGACCTGCCTTCAAAGAATAGACTCTGCTCCATCCCATGTGATGGCCAGTTTCTCTTTGGACAGAAGTTAGAAGATATCTTGGAGAAGGCAGGCAACAAAAAGAAAGGATTCCCCCTATTTCCGGCTTTAGCTTGGAAGCCATAATTTCGGAAGAGGTAGTTTAATAGAGGACGTCATCCGGAGGAAAAGCTGGGAGTTCAAGGATAGGAAAAGGTCTGGATATATGTTCAGAAGACCCTCTACATCTTCTAAAAAGCCATCCTAATAACGTCAGGTCGGCTATAAGGAGAAGGCTCTCCCTCATTCTCCCTGCCTGGGTGAACATCTTCCCCAGTAACTAGATCTTGAATATCATCAAGGACGGACTGAAAACAGACTTCATCCATCCACCTCGCCATACCTTTGTACTAACTTGGGACTCTTACAAAAACGTGTTCTGTGCGAAGTCCTGGTGGAAGAGATAGGAAGGGAATTTTATTCCCCCCTCTTTTTGATGTTCTCTAAGAACTATTGTCAACCTAAGGAAGCTCAACTGATGGATTGTGAATTACTTCTTCAAGATGGAGTGAACATAGCTATAAAGCTGTTATTCCAGAAATGTTTTATGGCAGTCACCGATATAAAGGATGCTTATTTTCACATCCCAATCCATCGGGACCATCAAAAATTCCGGAGGGTGGCTCTGTATGTCCAGGGATGGGTCAGGCATTAACAGTATACAGTACAGCTTTTCCATTTGGACTGTCAATAGGTCTGAGAGTATTTACCAAGGTGATATCGGAGGTGATGGCCTACCTTCGTTCTCGAAACATTGTTATCATCCTGTACCTGGACGACATCCTTATAGTCGGAATATCAGAAGATCACTTTGCAGAACAGCTGAGGGAGGTAACGGTGGTCCTAGAAGAGCTGGACTGGATGATGAATACCCTCAAATTGAGGCTGAAACCAGAAAGGATACAATCCTTTCTAGGGTTGGTTCTGGACTCCAAATGCCAGATCTGTCTCCTACCAGAAGACAAAATAGTCAACATAATGGCTGTTCTGCCTTCTTCCGTGTATGACGCTGTGTGGATTCCAGCATACGGCTAAATCCTTCATCCACTCCCAGTAACAAGACTGTATGGGTGCTTAAGTCTATATTTATTGGGATGATATGGACAACAATGGGAGATGATAACAGATGGTATAGTAGATGAGATTGGTGAACACAGTAGTAAATGAAATCAGAGGTTGTTGAACACAATAGTGGATAAATCAGAGATTGTTGTACAAAGTTGTGGATGATATCAGAGATATAGAAGTGGATGATTTCGGGTAAGGAAGCAGACATTGCAGCATGTCAGTTCTGGCAGGTATTAACAACAGCAGTAATACAGGGTACTATCATAACAGTAAAGCAGTGATACAGAGTGCTATTTCAGTAACATGCATTATACAGAGCAATACAACATACAATGCAGTGAAACAAACTTAGGCTGCTACCACTGTGCTAACTGAACAGAAAATGCATATAACTAGATGCAGAGCAAGAGCATTACATGGAACTGAGAATGCATCGCAAATATCATGGGGCATGCACTATGGCCAGCTAACAGAGATGCATAGCATATATTGCATAAATGCATTAAAACCTCACCGGAATCCGCTTGATATAAGCAGTGATTTTGCAGGTAGCTGAGAACATGTGAGTTCCTCAGAGATTCCAGGAGAAATGGTTACATGTGGGAAGGAAGAAGGGGCGGTTCTGAGCAGATTAACCATTAAGGAACAGAAGATTTTAAACACATGAATAGGAAAGAGAAGGGCAACTATGACATCTAATGGCCATAGCTGGAACACCACCTAAGAAATGTCTTGCAGCACATGAATGGGCAGAACAATGGCCCTGGCACTGTCAGCAATAGATCAGCCAATAATGACACTAAGAAAAGCGATATCCAAGCTAGGATCCCTAAGATGTTGTATCCCAGCAATAAGATGGGCCCAATTTCACCTAAGGCAGTTACAGTGGGAGGTCCTGTCTGCACAAAGGTTGCTAAAAGGTCATTTAGAGGGAACGATACCTCTTTCTTCCGCAAAAATAATTTCCCTGGGTTACTGGACAGTAAGGGAAGATTTGTCGTTGAGAGTCCAATGGATGAGGCCAGTTGTGGAAATTATCATGACAGATGCGAGCAACATTGGATGGTTCAGGGGACCTGGTCTTCTCTAGAGAGAGGCCAGGGTTCAAACTTAAAAGAACTGTGGACAGGGGAAAGAGCATTGAGATACTTTCTCCCCTTCATCCGGGGTCGCCATATCCAAGTTATGTTGGAAAATCTAGCAGTCGTGGCTTATATCAACCACCAGGGGGAAACAAGGTCCCATACTCTGATGATGGCAGCAAGCATCCTACTCCAGCTAGCAGAGCAACACCTACTGTCCCTGACGGCACTTCACATAAGGGGATTAGACAACACAAAGGCAGACTTCCTAAGTCACGAGAAATTTAGACAGGGAGAATGTTCTTTGAATTTCCAAATTTTCTAGCAAACAGTGCAGGCATGGGGGTGGACGGAGATAGATCTGTTTGCCACATTACACAACAGAAAAATGAAGAAATTCTGTTTGTTACATCCAAGGGAGAAACTATTCACAGTAGATGCTCTTCAGGTTTCCTGGAAGTTCAGGATAGCCTATGCATTTCCTCCAATAGCAATGATTCCAGCAGTCACGAGGAAGATCAGGGAGGATCAGACAAGAGTAATTCTCATTGCTCCATTCTGGCCAAAGTGACCGTGGTTTTCCCTTCTAAGGCTAATGTGCGTGTCCGATCCATGGATTCTACCAGAGATCCCGAATCTTCTTACCCAAGGGCCAGTATGCCAATCTCAAGTGAAGGACTTCCATCTGGGAGCATGGAATTTGAGAGGGCATTACTGTGTCGGCAGGGGTTCTCACCAGGGCTTCTCTCCACCTTGTTGAAAAGTAGGAGGACCATTATATTAAGGATCTATGGTAGAACACAGAAAAGATTCCTGGAGTTTTTAGGGCAGCCCTTAGGGGAGAATGCCCCAGTTGGGTCCATTCTAGAATTTCTGCAGTAGGGGTTGGAGCTAGGGTTAGCAAAAAATACTCTCAAGGTGTAGGCCATTCCAACTTTTTGCAGGTCTGTGATCTTGTCCCTGGCATCCTTATAAAGCTCTTTGGTCTTGCCCATGTTGTAGAGGTTAGAGTCTGACTGACTAATTGAGTCTATGGACAGGAGTCTTTTATAAAGGTGACTATGTAAGGCAGCTGTCCTTAATGCAGGTAACGAGCTGATTAGAAGCATCTAACTGGTCTGTAGGAGCCAGAACTCATAATGATTGGTAGGGGATCAAATACTTATTTCTCACTGCAAAATGTAAATAAATTCATATAATTTATACAATGTGATTTTCTGGATTTTATTTTTGATAATCTATCTCTCAATGTTAAAATTAACCTATCCATAAAATTATAGACTGTTCATGTCTTTGGCAGGAGGCAAACTTACAAAATCAGCAAGGGATCAATAATTATTTCCTTCACTGTATGTAATTACTTAGATAAGAATACAGTAATTAACCAGAGCCAGTTTGTAGCAAACAAGTCATGCCAGACTGATCTAATGTCCTTCTATGATGGAATCACTGACTGGGTGGATCAGGGAAATGCGGTAGATATAGCATATCTTGACTTCAGCAAAGCATTTGGTAAAGTATCCCATACTATCCTTATTGAAAAAATGACTAAGTATGGGATTGACAAGGCTACGGTTAGGTAGATTCAAAACTGGATCAGTGATGGTAAGACTTAAGTACACTAATAGATTACAGACTGCACATGAGTCAACAGTGGGATGCAGCAACAAAAAAGGAAAACACAGTTCTAGGATGTATTAAATGAAGAATAGAGTCTAAATCACATGAAGTAATTGTCGCCTTCTACTCCTCCTTGGTCAGGCTTCATCTGGAATATACTGTAAAAGCAAAGAAAAAAAGGGGAAAGGATCTCTAATAGAGAAAGTTCTGATAGATCATCAGACTGTGCTGCCAGTAATATGTAATCTAAAGATCCAATTGAAAGAATTAAGGGGATTTGTAATAAATCAATTTAAATTTTATTGCACACATAATAACAAACAGCAAAACAAAGGTATTCAAATGAGGTACAAATAACAGCTAAAAAGAACCACAGTGCTGCTAAATTTAATGGATGGTAAATAATGCACCAGACAGAAAAACATACGTCTCACAGTACATCTGCATAGAACACCCAATATGTGACAATTGAATATAAGGGATGAACTAGTAATCAAATTGTACAAAGTCTGGTAGACAAGAAGAAGCGGATGGCACTCACCAATAAAAATCTCTGTTTATTCCAATGATTAAAACATTGACGTCAGGAGGATGGGAGCGGGAGTGCAGAAGACGATGGCCATTTCACGCTGAGGTTGCGTTTCTACGGGTCACCCGTAAAAAAAAAAGTGACCCGTAGAAGCGCAAACCTCAGAGCGAAACGGCCGTCTTCTCCTGTAATCCCGCTTCCATCCTTCCGACATCAATATTTTAATCATTGGAATAAACAGTGATTTTTATTGGTGAGTGCCAGCCGCTTCTTCTTCTCTACCAGGATTTGTATGTTTTGTCTTATTGGAGAGGCACCCTGGATTCTATTGGAGCAATAACCGCTGGATATCTGAATTTGGTTTAATTGTCAGACACATATTCTGAGGCTTGGATTCTTGACTGTGCGGACTAGTATTTTTCTGGTGTGCAACCAATAATCAAATTGTTCAGTCTAAAAATGCTATATCAAAATATATGTGGTCTATAAATAAATCAACTGATAAATAGATTAAATAATACAAATGAAGCATAAATAGATAAATGATATATCATCCACTTTGTCTAGTCACAAGTTAGCTAGTTGCAAACTGACGAAGGCGAAGGCGGTGAACCGTGCGTCGAGGCTCCTGTGCGTCTCACTGGCACCCCCGCATGCGACACTAATATGTCCCAAGGTAACATCTTATCTAACTTTATGTTACTGTCACATCTTTTATCTTAGGCTGTCCCTTTTTGCAAACTAGCATGCCTCAAGATAACAAAATATTCAATAGAATTTCATCTGTATACTATCTGTCTTGGGCTTTCTAGTTTTCAACTAGCTAACTTGTATCTAGACAAAGTGGATGATATATCATTTATCTCTTTACGCTTCATTTGTATTATTTAGTCTATTCATCAGTCGATTTATTTATAGACCACATATATTTTGATATAGAGTTTTAGATTGAACAGTTTGATTACTAGTTGATCCCTTATATTCAATTGCCACATATTGTGCTGTTCTATGCGGATGTACTGTGAGACGTATGTTTTTCTGTTCGGTGCATTATTTACCATCCATTAATTTTCGCAGCACCGGTTCTTTTTAGCTGCTATTTGTACCTCATTTAAATACCTATTTCTGCTGTTTGTTATTATGCGTACAATAAAATTTATTTTGATTTATTACAAATCCCCTTAATTCTTACAATTGGATATTTAGATTACATATTACTGGCAGCACAATCTGATGATCTATTAGAACTTTCTATATTAGAGATCCTTTTTTTCTTTGGTTTTAGGATTCAGGCTCAGGGGGTGTGTCCAGTCTGGCTATGTGACATCTTTGTAGGTTTATATTCATCTGGAATACTGAGTCCAGATCTGGGCAGTACACTTTTAAAAAGGCATAGAAAAACTGGAGCAAGTGCAGAGAAGAGCAGCCAGAATGGTGAGCGGACTGCAAATTATGTCTTACAAGGAACAGTTAAAAGATCTGCGAATGTTTAGCTTGCAAAAAAGTAGGCTAAGCGGAGACTTAATAACGGTCCACAATTATCTGAAGGGACTTTTTGACAGCGAGGGAGATTGATGAGTGGAGCAGGCTACCACGAGAAGCGGTGAGCTCTCCTTCAACTGACATTTTCAAACAGAGGCTGGACAGACTTCTGTCTGAGATGGTTTAGTGAATCCTGCATTGAGCAGGGGGTTGGCCATGATGACCTTAGAGGCCCCTCCTACTCTAACATTCTATGATCCTATGATTCTATCACAGCTGATTCTTTTATGTGCGATAAAACATTCCCCTGCCTGTTTTTAAGCAATGTTTTACTTCAAAGAAAGTAGTAACTGTGATCTCCTGCTGTAATGTCTGTATACTCATTTGCCCCCTTCCCAGGAGCTGTGGTGTGATCAGACAATATTCCTGCACGGTCAGACACGGCCATTACACAGTACACAGCAGGGGCACTTTTATAAGATTATCTCAGCACAGGAATATTTTTTTTAAACACATCCAATTGTGGAACTTATTATTCCAAGATACAGTGTGTATATATATATATATATATATATATATATATATATATATATGCGCTTTATTTACACAAACCAGGAGATCACTTTTGCTTAAATTGTGCTTTTTAATAAAGAAGCATAATGGTGGTAATGAATACGGATGGGAGGCAAAGACCTAATATTCAGTAAAGTATTACATAGACATACCTGTTATGTCATTAGAGTGAGCTTTTTTACTTTCATCGTCCATTGTGTCTCCTGCACTCGTGGATGTAGGTGTACGAACCCAGGCCTCCAAAATTAAATCAAGTGGCTGCAGTGGGACTTGTGAATCTTTCTGCATGTTGTGGAATCTTTCCTTTGGTAGCCAATACTCGTATTCAATGCCTGGGTTCTGTTCTTGAAAGAGAACCTGTAGAGATAATATGAAAGTACAAGATTAAGCTGATGTCAATAGCTAGAGCACAGATTGGAGGTAATAAATCAAGAGCCCAAAGATTACATCTTACAGGACTATGAGGGGAATTTATTAAACAATATATGGTAGATGTAATAGAAAATGCTATAATGTTGTTCTTTCACCTTAGGTCTTTTTACTTTTCTCAACACTGTTGAAAATACTAATGTTTAGACGAGAATACTAAGCAAATCTACACCTACTCATAGTCCTATAGATTTCAGTGTCTGGAAGTAAGGGTAGCCAAAGATCAAGCAAATTGATAACAAGTTGCTTTGGATTTAATAGGTTTCCCAGTTTCAGAAAACCATGCCGAAACCAAAGTAATTTAAAAAAAAACAAACAAACCTGCCCTTTATTTACCCTTTGTGGATCGAGCACTGTGTCTCCACTGGTGTACCCAGTGTCTGCATCGTTAACATCATGTCCGCAGCACTACAGCCAATCAGTTAGAACAGCAGCTTGTGCTATCTAGTCAGACAATAGGCTCAGTGACTGGCTGCAGTCCTGTTGGCATGATGTTAGCACGGCATATACAACCTGCAAAGCTGATCTGGCAACAGTAATAAGAGAAAGTTGCAGCCAGATTAATGAAGATTACTGTTTGACACTCATTAAGTCCATGCCTCAGAGACTGCAAGCTGTTATAAAAGCCAGAGGTGGTGCAACAAAATACTAGTGATTAGGGATGAGCGAGCATATTCGTGGGTATTCGGTCCTCGGCAAGTAATGCGGTACTCGGTACATTGCGGGTATTTCACTACTCGCCTCGCTATTCGGTTCTCCCGCCCAGCAGTTGCCAATCACAGTAATGCCGCACCCTTCTTGGTTGTGGGCGACATTACTATGATTGGCTGGCCGCCCAGCGTCCTATGAGCCATCATAGCCTAGCACTAAGCCCTGCCGCCGCCATTTTCTGCACATTGCATGCAGAACAAAGCTAGTGTAGGGAGAGTGTGAGCAGCTGCTAGGGAGAGTTGTGTTTTTTGGTGCAAATCATCCAGAAATCCTCTGTGAAACCCAAAAGCTCTTTTCAGAGCTGAAAATATAAGGTCAGGGACTGAGTAGTGACTGTTTTCCCAGCTTTTTTTTAGGTCACATTTACCCCTGCAGGGCAGTTTTTTTGTGTGGTTGCGGTGCTGTGTTCACATAATCACTGTGAATGGTACGCACGCACGGTACTGCACAACTGAGACGCAGCCAGCACCGCTGTCTTATGTGGTGTCTGGGCTGCGTATTCTTGCCTTAAACCTCAGGGCAATATTTTAGTGGCAGCACCGCTGTCTTGTGTGGTTACTGGGGTGCGTAATCTCACCTTAAACCTCAGGTCAATTTTTTTCTGCTGCTGCGGTGCTGTTTGTAAAACACAAAGCAGTACTAGGCTGTAGTGCTACCTTCCACAAAGCACTAACTGCTCCTTGTTCCCCAATATCTGCATCTGAACATCTGCAACTATAGCAGAAAAATCCAAAGTTCCTAAAAAGGCTGTTGTGAAGGGACAGGGACGTGGGGTCGTTGGTGCCCAACAAGGCACAGAGTCTGGGAGATCGAAGAAGGTTGATGCATCTAGGTTCCTGGCAAAATTTCCCAGTTTGGAACATAAACGGGCCTGGAAGCCAGAAGAACAAGAGCAGATACTGTCTTGGATGACTGATAAGGCCTCAACGAAATGTTCTACCAGAACCCAATCATCCATGACAAAACAGTCTACTGTCCATACAGATAACACTGGGTCATCCTATTCTCATCCTGTTCCCGGACAGGAGTCACAGGAAACATTTGACCCCAATCTTGGTCACTCCGAGGATCTGTTTGATCCATTTCCTTGCATTGCCCCTGGCCTCTCACCGCACAACATTGAAGAGGAACGTGAGGGGGTATCGTCTGTTGAAGATGGCCAAATATTTGAAACCCCACGTCCAGAAGAAAGCCACTTTCATCCACGTGATATACCGGGTCAAGAGGTGGAGGCTGATGGTGATGACATACAGTTGTCATCTGGCCATTCGCCAATATCAACACAGAAGGAGGATGACATGGACGACGAGGTGGTCGATGATGAGACCACCGATCCAACCGGGCCATTGGCACGCATAGCGAGCACAGCAGCACAGAGGATGAAGGTGGATACGTAGCACCAACAAAGGCACCAAGGGCTACTGGTTTGAGCAGAGTGCGAATTGTGTCAACTGTTGCCAAGAGCAATTCCTCTGTGCCCCAAGTCAAGTCAAGGGTGCGTTCAGCCACTGTCTGGAAATTATTTTCCAATAGTTCTTCTGAACTAAATGTTGCCATCTGTAGCATCTGCCATAGGAAGCTGAGCAGAGGCCAGGGCAAAGGCAACCAAAGCACCACCAGTATGCGGAAACACATGGCAGCCAAGCACCCTATTCGCTGGGCTGAACAACAGGGTACCAAATCAGTGTCTGCGACTGCGGGTCAAACCACTGTCGCCTGTGATACGCCCTTTCCAATCTGCTGGGCAGGAAGCAGGTGATCGTCATACCTCTTGCTCACAAGCTGCGGTTGCACAGACACAGGCCACAACAAGCTCATCCACTTGTTTGTCCCAGGAAAGAGTCCAGTTGTCCGTGCCCCAGATGTTTGAAAGGACGCGTAAATACCAAGCCACACACCCACAATCACAAATACTGGACGCGCACATTGCCAAGTTGCTAGCCGTGGAGATGTTGCCGTTTAGGCTTGTGGGGACACAGTCTTTCCGTGATCTTTTGGCTGTGGCTGCCCCACGATACTCGGTTCCCAGCCGGCACTATTTTTCCCGCTGTGCCATCCCCACGTTACACCAGCACGTCTTAAACAATCTAAAGTGTGCTCTCACCAACGCCGTAACCAGGAAGGTCCATCTTACAACAGACACGTGGACTAGTACTTGGGGCCAGGGATGATACATCTCTGTCACGGCACACTGGCTCAACCTGGTGGAGGGTGGGACAAAGTCTCAAACTGGACCAGCAACACATATCCTACCCACGCCACGAATAGCAGGCCCCACCTCAATCAGGGTTTCCGCCTCATCATATATTTCCAGTCTCCCCTCTTCCTCCTCCTCTACCTCGTCATCCTATGCTGAATTACCCTCCACATCACTCCCAAGTTGGGAGCTGTGCAGCAGCGCATCGGCAAAGCGGCAAAACACTCTGCTGAAGCTGATCTGTTTAGGTGAAACACCACACGCTGCAGCAGAGCTGTGGCAAGGAATAAAACAACAGATCGATCAGTGGCTCTCACCACTGCAACTCCAACTTGGTCTGGTTGTCTGCGACAATGGGCGTAACCTGGTGGCGGCTTTAAAGCTCAGGAAGCTGGTACATGTGCCATGCATGGCTCATGTGCTGTACCTGGTGGTGCAGAAATTTATAAAACATACCCTGACTTGCTGTACCTACTTGAGAAGGTGCGCCGTATTTGCGTCCATTTCTGCCACTCCTCAGCCGCTGTTGCCGGTCTTGCAGCACTTCAAAAGCAATTTAATATGCCAAACCACAGACTCATTTGCGACCTGCCAACACGGTGGAACTCAACATATCATGTGTTGGCAAGGGTAAGTGAGCAGCAGAGGGCACTTTCTGAATACCAGCTTAAACATGCCCGTCACACTGAGACTCAGCCAAGACACATAACAACTGTTGAGTGGGTGTGGATCGCTGATATTTGTGAGGTTCTTGATAACTTTGAGTACTGCACCAAGCTTGCGAGCGGTGATCAGGCTCTTATCAGCGTAACCATCCCTATGCTATGTCTGCTGAAAAAAATCGCTGCAGAATCAAAAAATGGAATCTTTGCGTGCCCAGCGGCTGGGTATGGAGCAAGATTTCACAATGGGTGATCCTACCCAGCCCAGCCAATATCATCAGGTAACATTGGGGGATAAAGATGATGATGAAAATGAGGAGGGAGAGGACTTCTTTTTCAGTGATACTGAGGGGACACCTCATGCTACAGAGGGGAATCCCAACCCCAGCTTGAGGTCTGTCCAGCATGGGTGGGCTGAAGAGGAGGAGGTGGAGGAGGAGAGTCAGTGTGAGGAGAGCATGGGTATTGTTCCTCCTTCAGGGGTCACAGAACATTTGCCTCTTTGCAGCTTGGCACACATGGCACACTTCATATCTGACTGTCTGTGCCAAGACCCTCGCGTAATCCACATTTTCAATAGCAACCTATACTGGTTGGCCACCTTTCTAGACCCACGATACAAGGACAAATTTCCTTCCCTACTGTTGCAGTCACCAAGGGGTTTCACAATGGAATCCTTCAAGAAGGCCGTTGTCGATCATTTAATGGCAACAGCACCCTCAGACACCACTGTTAACAGAGATACCAGCTCTGTGCAATAGCATGCATTAATGGGGAGAGATACACCAAGCAGGTCCAAAAGAGGTGGTGGTAAAATGTCCACAAACTGGGCCATCTTCAATAAACTGGCTCATCACCAAGGACTAGCTGGAACAGTAGCAATGTCAAGGAGGGAGAAGTTGAACAAGATGGTCAGCAACTATTCAAGTGACTATACCTGCATCCTCCCTGATGCTTCTGTACCATTTAATTACTGGGTATCCAAGCTGGATAGTTGGCCCGACCTCTCCTTCTATGCCTTGGAGGTGCTGGCCTGCCCTGCTGCTAGTGTGATGTCAGAGCGTGTTTTCAGTGCCGCTGGGGCAATCATCAGAGATACCTGCACACGGTTGACAACTGAGAATGCAGACAGGCTGACTCTGATAAAATTTAACAAGGACTGGATTTTGCAACAGTATTTAAGCCCTCCAGATGAAAGTTTCCCAACCTAAAGTCAACCAACACGTTTTTTTTTTAAAACTGGTGATCACATCTTTCCCTTCCCATACAAGCCCCTTTTCTTACACATGTTTTCAAAACCTGCTTCTGACACATGTACCTCATGGTCAATAAGCTAAAAACAATGTTACCTTAATTAATATTTCCCATCGGAGGCACTTGTGATGAGTCAGACCCTTCTTCCTTCATCAACCATGGTATCATGACCCTTGGGCTAATTTTTAGAGACACTATGGCTATGCCTGGACACTGGGCACTGCCACCTCTATGCTAGTAGTCCTGGCTTTATCATAATTGCTTGCCCCTTCAGAGCTGTCTTGCTTCCTTCATCAACTATGATACAGCCCCTTGGGCTAGTTTTTGGAGTCACTATGGCTATGCCTGGACACTGGGCACTGACACCTCTATGCTAGTAGTCCTGGCTTTATCATAATTGTTTGGCCCTTCAGACCTGACTTGCTTCCTTCATCAACCATGATACAGCCCCTAGGGCAAATGTTTTGAAGACACTATGGCTATGCCTACACATTGGGCAGTGGCACAACAAGGACAGTAGTCCAAGCTTTATAATTGTGAATCCCTTGTGATGATGATGGGTGGCTTCTTCCTGCGTTAGCCATAACACAGCCCCTAGGGCAGATTGCTCTCCTTACACCACTTACACACTTAGCTGTCAGAAGATCGCCTCCATCATCACTCGCTCTTACAGCACTTCTGATATATCACTGGCACTGCGTAAGGGGCGTACGAGTCCCGCTCTTCCGGCAAAAAACCACAGGACTTCAAATAGTGTTTGTACATTCTAGTGAAGCAGTGGTGTAAAACCACTTGTGCAGCCCCTGACCAGGTGCTCCCATGTTATATACATTTGTTTAGAGCATACTATTTTTTTAACATTTACACATTTTTTAGCCTTTTCCTCAGCCCCCAGACCGCTTTGTATGGTCCAGCAGACAATTACTCGCATTTTCCATTGACTATCATTGGACTCGCTATTCTTACCGAATACCCGAGTATTAGGGTAAACTTGGTAAGAGTATACGAATACTTCAGTCCTCGCTCATCCCTACTAGTGATGTGTTGGAGTGTTATTTTGTTGGTTTGTTTTTCTTGATTTCATAATTTTTTCCCTCAAAATTGAGTGATTCCATAATTTTTCCCCTCTGCTTAGTTTAAAAAAGTAACCATTACTGACAACCACATTTTTTATTCTTGATTTCTTTTAGTGTTTCTTAAAGCCAGAAAGTTGCCATTTGAATTGACTTTAGTTTTGTGCCATGTCTGTGATCTGCTTTTTTTCTACAAAATTAAACAACTGAATGAACATCCTCCTGTCAGGAACACCGCACTGCACTTGCTCACTGAGCCAGTGCGCATGTCCTGAGTACAAACCTGTGCCCAAAGATACCTGTGGAGCGGGGCAGCAGTGGTGATGATGCTTGCTCCAGGCTCACAGGACTTGAGTCACTGAAGGTAGAAAGCAGTGAAGGACCTATGATCATGTGACTGCTGGGGGTGGGGCTTAGCATCCTGCTCCTGGAGACAAGTGCAGGATTCTACTACAGGGATCCTCAAATCAGTCAAACAGGGGTCATACACAGAGAGGGCAGCTCGGTACCAGAGGGACAAGCAGAGAGTAGTCAGAACGTAAGCAATGAGTCATACACGGAGATAGCAGCACAGTACAAGAGGGGCAATCAGAGAATAGTCAGGACATAGGCAGTGAGTCAGAAACCAGAGAAGCAGATAAACAGTACAGAATCAAGAGACAAACTCACAACAGGGGACAGAACCGGGTCAGAACCATATAAGCAAGCTAGAAGACAATCAGAAGGCACAGGCACACAGGGGTCACCACACTCGGCCAAAGGCAAAAGTATAACTGACAGGGATTGGAGTCTCCCAGGGCTATAAGAAGCCCTCCTTGAGCCAAAGAGAGGCTACAATAATTAACCCCCGGCATGCAGGTCAAGCCTGCATTGAGCCCAAGACATTAACCCCTGATGTGCAGGTCAAAACCTGCACTGGGATCATGACACCTCCAAGGCCGGTGATTCCATAATTTTTGCCAGGGGTTGTAATAGCAGACATTGGGAGCGGTGGGCAGGAACTCAGCACTGGACATGGTAGATGGGTAGAGTAAGTAAAGCCCAGTTGGGTTTCTTTTGTTTTACTTTTTTTCAAAACAAACAATTTATGCCTGGTGACATTTCCTCACTAGCTTGCACTTTGCCTATAGCACATTAAGGGAACCTAATGATCGCTTGTTTGTACATACACAAAATGATGCTTATCTATGGTCACTAAAACTATGCGCGCATTCACATTAGATACAGTCTTACACAGGATGACGTCCACCTATGGACTTCCAAAAATAGTGGCGGTTGCCAATGCGCACAAGTTCTGACGTCTCCTGAATTTGTGAAGGCCTCACATTATCGCCGGCGCGCATCTATGACATCATGGAAATAGTTTTTCCTTACATGCACCAATTAGTGATGACCCAGCGTGCTCAGATAAGGTGTTATCCGAGCACGCTCGAGTGCTAATAGTGCATCTTTGGTGTGCTCTAATACTTTGCTTGAGCTGCTGTGACTGCATGTCTCATGCTGTTCGACAGCTGCAACACATCTAGGGATTGTCTACCAAACCGGCAATCCCTCCTTGTGTTGCGGCTGTTGAACAGCTGTTAGACATGCAGCAATATCGAACCAAACATAGTATTCGAGCACGCCTAAGAAATCCCGTCTCCACTATGCGTGCAGGGCCGCCTCCGGCGGTACTGCGTATCCAGACATATGGCGCGTCTTTTTAGACTGCAGCATGTCTGTTTACCATGTGGAGACACTCAGTCTCCACAAGGTAAATAGCCTACTCTATGGATACGATGCGGCGATTCCAGATGTGTTCAAGGAGCACATCTGGAGTCACCGTGCGTACAGAAGGGGTCTGCGCTTTGAGCGGAGCGGGGTTTTCGCTCCGTCCAAAACGCCGACAATCCGAACAGTGGAGACTCACCCTAAGTCTATAGGCAACTATGTAGGATTGGTCATTTATGTGTGGGAACTGTTCTTAATATATGTGAACTGCTAACCTTGCCCTTTACTAAAGCCACTTTCCTCTTTACTTGATTCTTCTCTTTTTGAACTTTATTTCTTATTTATTTTTGTTACTTTGTATATTTTTAGTTTGTGTGAGGAGGGGTTTGTGAATACCTTTGGTTTTCATGTGCACATGCAATCGAGTATACTGACAGACTCTCCATAAGGCTGACTGCAGACGTACTTTTTGGCCCTGCGGATTTTTCCGCGCAGAATGGAAGAAATCCGCAGGTTAAATGACCTGCATTTTTCCTGCGGATTTCTTCCATTTTTCCTGCGGTTTTCTTGCGTTTTTTTTTTGCGGTTTTCCACTGCGGTTTTCCCCCTGTGGATTTGGTGACAGGGGAGATGGAAAACTGCACAAAAGAAGTGACATGCTGCGGATTTTGTACCGCAGGAAAACCGCGCGGAAAAATCCACAGCATCTGCACAGCGTTTTTTTTTTTCCATTGATTTTAAGGCTACTGTACATCACAATGCGGATATGCAGCGTTTCTGCACGGTAAAATCGGCTGCGGATCCGCTGCAAATCTGCATCGTGTGCACACAGCCTAAAAGACAATGCAGAGGCACATGAAAGTATAGTATGTACTAAAGAATAGTATGGCTTCCAAAGCCAGGAATGATTTCTACAACAGAGTATTAATAAAAGACTAAGGCAGTGATTAATCGTTTGTGAGTTCATATTTTGCTTCTTGTTTTGTCTTTCTTTTTGCGCTGGTGCATTTTATGACATATTCAAAATTAGTGCACAGTGTATGATGAGTTAATGTAAATTCAAACGTCTATTTTTTGGCTCTTTTGTACCCTGTTATAGTAAAAAGTTCAAAAGTGCTGCAAACTAGTCTACAGCTACTTGAA
The DNA here is from genome assembly GCF_039654945.1 of Dendrobates tinctorius. Taxonomy (NCBI): domain Eukaryota; kingdom Metazoa; phylum Chordata; class Amphibia; order Anura; family Dendrobatidae; genus Dendrobates; species Dendrobates tinctorius. The sequence goes on from NW_027361679.1 coordinate 116,520,969, forward strand.
AAAAAAAAAAGAACTCCACTAGGGTATTGAAGTAAAATTGCAAAAAAAAAATAATTGGCTACATTACAAAAAGTTGCAAATGATTAATTAGATTGAAACATCTGGATAACCAAAATTTTGCCCATAAAGAAGAAAAAAAATACAAAACCAAGAACAAATTATTTATAAAAAGGGCACAAATCAAATCATGGTTAAGTCTGAAATATAATAGTAACTAAAAGAACCATTTTTACTCTACAAAAATGTCGCAAAAGCAACTATATACTATACTTTTTTCAATTGAAAGATAGTAGAACCTCCGACATATTATTTTAAATATACAGATTTTTATATTCTGTATATACAAAGTTATACAAAGTCTACACACCCCTGCTAAAATTGTAAGTTTTTGTCATGTAAAATAATCACATTAATAACAATTATTTAATAACCTTTTCCACCTTTCGTGTCACCCATAATCTGTACAAATCAATTGAGAAAAATTTTACATAAACCTGACATTTTTAACAGGGGTGTGTGGACTTTTTATATCCACTGTATATTATTTGTGTCTGCCTTTTTGTTGTTATTTTTTTTAAGTACCAATATAGACATGGTTAGAGTATTGGGAACCTAGTGTCAACTACCATATCTCTTTTTCTTTATCAATTTAGTTTTATTTCACAAGAAATTAAGAAGACAGAAATAAAAAAGGGAAATCTTACCAGAACATACAAATCCTCATTGGTGGGCCCCAAAACCTCCAGGAATTCATGACTGGCTGTAACTCTGGAGTATCGTACCTCTGTCCCTGCCACTTTGTACACTCCAGATCTGGAAATTTCCCAGTTCCCATTAATCACATAGCCTTTACTCAGGCTCATCAGGGCTGATAAAAAGAATGGGCACATAATATTAAAATACAATTTAACGTTAGAATAAAATATATTTTCTAGTCAATTTTATAAGCTCCCAAAATGTGTGGTTTGATCTTGTGGTTATGTGGGTCATGGAGTAGAATTAAAGGAGTAATACTTTGCTACATGCAGGGAATGCCATACAGTTTATTGTAGTGAAAAGTAACTTGGCACTCAACTTAAGGGTCCATAGAAGCAAATTTTATTATGCAGTCTGCAAAACGTTTCGGCCTACATGGCCTTCATCAGTCTGCGATAAACCATAAACATAAGCTTACAGTGAATATGTCCTGTTCATAATATGTAGAAATCATATTAATTCACGAACGTGATAATAATTACAACAGTATGGTAAAAAACATTATCAAGACAAAAAAATAACAAAAAAATAAATACAGTAAAATAACCATATGTGCAGAGAACCCGATGGGAAGACTGAAAAAAGTAAAAGAAAAAGAAAACGAATAATGAACCTACCTGACTGCTTAAAAGTATTGTGGAGAAATGGGGAACAAGCGTGAGTTCCTACTGGAAATGCAATGTAGGATCACGTAAGTATATAGGAAAATAAATGTAAAAAAAAAAGTATATATAAGCAAATATACCTGTAATGGAAAACTTGTAGGTGAGCTGTCTGGCTCCCTAGTATTGTGTATTAATTCAGAATACTTGTAGGAAGAACCTTGTGAGGCCACAAATAAGATAGTCAATATTAGAACCCCAAAATTAGGAGGCGACTGGTCCGTGAGAATGAAAAGTGGCACATGAGGATACCTGTTACGTTGAAAAGAAGGCTTGTTACCAGTTTTTCTGTTGGAATTTCATGTAGATAAATGAATACGGTTAGTATAAAATGAAACATACATATAAAGAGAGTTATGTAAAACAGGGAGCGCTTTTCCCTGTAGTTATATTAGTTGCCGTGTGGTAGCATAGCAGGTCCTTATGAGGCTAAAAGCAAAGGTACCAAAAACTATTGTACTGCCTGTGCTATGTCAGGTGAAGAATATGTGGGCATAGTGATATCAAAGATTCTTCCGCCGCTTGTCTCGTCACAGAGTGAAGCCACAAGCCAGAACGCTGGAAACTAAATAAGGAAGGGGCGGGACTAATGATGCATGTGTCTCCAGTGACTGGACAGGAAGTGATGATAGCGTGCATTCTAAAGACAGGAAGACGCTATTGTTTGTGTTCCACAGGCAGGAAGTAGTCCTGTGAGAGCTCCAGGAGCCAATTAATGCATACTGCAGCGTTCCACAAGTGGCAGGGGAACAAATAAAGGACTTATTTGTAACAAACTTAGCCTGGATGTAACAAATAACAATGCCTATTGTATTTTATAGAGTAGACCATGGATGTCAGTAAGAATTAACGATATTTAATAAGGGAGTATCATGGGGTTCTGAGAATATGCATTCTACATGACCTTGATATAAATGATGCAGACCATATAAGGTGGTTATGTGGAAAGTGAAAGTGGGAGTGAAAAAAAGGATAAAATTAAATAGAAATAAAGTTAAAAAAGGGGGAAATTAACCCTATAGGGTAATGAATTGTTGGTACCCATTGTGAAAAGAGTTGCAGTCGAGCAGGGTAGTGGTAAGAGATCCAGACGGACGGAAACGTGAAGTTAGCCAGGAACAATCAATACAAACGACTCTGCAATAAAGGAAAATAATGTTACTATATAACACAAAACCAACAAGAAAACAGATTTGCAAAAATACTCTGCGGTAAAATATATGACAGTAATCAGCAAGTGCTGGATAACAAATACAGGGTATTTAGTCGATACGTTTTTTTGCAAAATAGCGTATCGACTAAATACCCTGTATTTGTTATCCAGCACTTGCTGATTACTGTCATATATTTTACTGCAGAGTATTTTTGCAAATCTATTTTCTTGTTGTGTCTCAGTTAGTGGGTGGTGTGAACACTGTCTTACCGATTTGTTCACATTCTGCATGTCACATGTGTTTTTAATCTGTTTTTTCCTTGCCTAGCATGGTTTGAGAGACCCCACCCCTCTCTTGTGTGGCATGCACAAAAGAGCTGTCTTGCACCACAAGCCCATACCAAGAAGCGCCTGTCCGAATCCTGTTCATTTTAGACACTATTCAGATGTTCAGGTTTTAAATACATTAGATAGGGACTGCTTCGTGAAGGGCTACCATGATGCGGTGAAGCAGCTTGGTATACATTTTTTTGCAAAAAAAGTATTGACTAAATACCCTGTATTTGTTATCCAGCACTTGCTGATTACTGTCATATATTTTACCGCAGAGTATTTTTACAAATCTATTTTCTTGTTGGTTTTGTGTTATATAGTAACATTATTTTCCTTTATTGCAGAGTCGTTTGTATTGATTGTTCCTGGCTAACTTCACGTTTCCGTCCGTCTGGACTTCTTACCACTACCCTGCTCGACTGCAACTCTTTTCACAATGGGTACCAACAATTCATTACCCTATAGGGTTAATTTCCCCCTTTTTTAACTTTATTTCTATTTAATTTTATCCTTTTTTTCACTCCCACTTTCACTTTCCACATAACCACCTTATATGGTCTGCATCATTTATATCAAGGTCATGTAGAATGCATATTCTCAGAACCCCATGATACTCCCTTATTAAATATCGTTAATTCTTACTGACATCCATGGTCTACTCTATAAAATACAATAGGCATTGTTATTTGTTACATCCAGGCTAAGTTTGTTACAAATAAGTCCTTTATTTGTTCCCCTGCCACTTGTGGAACGCTGCAGTATGCATTAATTGGCTCCTGGAGCTCTCACAGGACTACTTCCTGCCTGTGGAACACAAACAATAGCGTCTTCCTGTCTTTAGAATGCACGCTATCATCACTTCCTGTCCAGTCACTGGAGACACATGCATCATTAGTCCCGCCCCTTCCTTATTTAGTTTCCAGCGTTCTGGCTTGTGGCTTCACTCTGTGACGAGACAAGCGGCGGAAGAATCTTTGATATCACTATGCCCACATATTCTTCACCTGACATAGCACAGGCAGTACAAAAGTTTTTGGTACCTTTGTTTTTAGCCTCATAAGGACCTGCTATGCTACCACACGGCAACTAATATAACTACAGGGAAAAGCGCTCCCTGTTTTACATAACTCTCTTTATATGTATGTTTCATTTTATACTAACCGTATTCATTTATCTACATGAAATTCCAACAGAGAAACTGGTAACAAGCCTTCTTTTCAACGTAACAGGTATCCTCAAGTATCATCTTATTTGTGACCTCACAAGGTTCTTCCTACAAGTATTCTGAATTAATATACGAAACTAGGGAGTTGGACAGCTCACCTGCAAGTTTTCCATTACAGGTATTTTTGCTTATCTATATTATATATATATATATATATATATATACTTTTTTTTTTTACATTTAGTTTCCTGTATACTTACGTGATCCTACATTGCATTTCCAGTAGGAACTCACGCTTGTTCCCCATTTCTCCACAATACTTTAAAGCAGTCAGGTAGGTTCATTATTCGTTTTCCTTTTCTTTTACTTTTTTCAGTCTTCCCATCTGGTTCTCCGCACATATGGTAATTTTACTGTATTTATTTTTTGCTATTATTTTTTTGTCTTGATAATGTTTTTTACCATACTATTGTAATTATTATCACGTTTGTGAATTATATGATTTCTACATATTATGAACAGGACATATTCACTGTAATCTTATTTTTATGGTTTATCGCAGACTGATGAAGGCCATGTAGGCCGACACGTTTTGCAGACTGCATAATAAAATTTTCTTCTATAGACCCTTAAGTTGAGTGCCAAATTACTTTTCACTGTTGAGCTTTGGTTTGGGTAACCTACTTGCGCACCCTGCAGTAGTGCCACGCCATATTATACAGTTTATTGTAGTCTGTGACCACAAAGACACATAGATCTGCACAGAAGAGCTCATAAATGACTGCTGATCTGTAAATATTTACCGATTGGCGGTTCTTTTAGAGCCCGTTTGCAAAGGTATACTAGTCTTAGGTCTCTTTCACACGTCCGTGCTTCCGATATGTGTGGTGACAGTTTTCACACGTACCAGAGACACATACACACTTAAGGCCCCTTTCTATGTAGCGATGCACCAGCGATCCGACCACGATACGACCCGGTCAGAATCGCTGGTGCATCTCTAAATGGTCGCTAGTGACAGGCAGATCTCACAGCGATGTAGCGACGCAGCAGCGGTCGTTACTTTCCTTTCACACGCACCGATGCCGACGTCCTCCCGCCTGCATCCACGCGTTGCTCGTCGGCGCCAGCAGGAAGCGCCCGATTCGAAATGGACCCGGCCGATCTCGCGCAATCAGAGACAGACAGCGGGGGAGCCGGTCGGAGGTAAGTATCACACATAGCAATATCGCTAGCAATATCGCTGCTGCGTCACAAAATCGGTGATGCTTTAGCGATATTGCTAGCGATATCGCTATGTGTGAAACCCCCTTTAGACACATTCAAATGAATGGGTCTGTGCACATGTCAGTGTGTTTCCACAGACCGTGTCTCCCTGGGCAAAACACCCTGGCATGTCCGTGTTTTGCCGTCAGCATGGACGGCAAAACATCCCGCACCGCACATGTGCACACGGAGAACACACATTGATGTCCCCCATGTGTCACGCATCGGCACAGGGAAATCCATTCACCCCCGCTCTGCCAGTGAGCAGAGGAGAATGATGAGCGTTATATTAAAGTTCGAATGAAAGCAGGTGGGGGCTTTTGGGACTCTTACCCCATCATCCGACACCTGATGCCGCTAATAACAGTGACAGTAGGTGCAGATGAGCGGGTATTCCACAGCCCTGACATGCTGTCGTTAGGACTTTAATATAACAATCATCATTCTCCTCAGCTCGCCGGCAAAGCAGGGGAGAATGATGACAGCCAGCTTCAGCACCTGCTGCCAGGGATCAGCGCTTACTATAGCGCTTCTTTCCCGGTGGCTGTACGTGTGGTACTGATGCGGCACACGGTTGCCACATGTAGTACACACAAGGACACATGGACACACGGACACTGATATCTCCGGTACCGTTTTTTCCGATACCGGAAATAAATGGACGTGTGAAGAGGCCTTAGGCTATGTGCACACGCTGCGGATTTGGCCTCTGCGGATCTGCAGCAGTTCTGCAGACTGTGTACAGTACAATGTAAGTCTATGGGATTTACATTCCGCTGTGCACATGCTGCGGATTTTCAACTGCGGAAAAGCTGCGATTTTGAATCCGGCAGAAAGAATTGACATTAAATTATAGGTGTTAGAACCCTTGAAATTGTTCCAAAAAATGAAGTATTTCTCCCAGAAAATTATTGCAATTGCAATTATGTTTTGTTATACATACAGTATGTTTATTTCCTTTGTGTTTATTGGAACAACACAAAAGAACAGAGAATAATCTTGAGATTGTTGACATTGTTCACCAATTTTAGTTCTCAAGTCCTCAGACAGTTCTCTTTGCCTCTTTCTGTTCTCCATGCTTAGGGTGTCACACACAAAGCAAAAATTGAGTCAACTTCTCACCTATTTATCTGGTTTCAGGCTTGATTTTCATATTGCCCACACATGTTACTTACCAAATTATCCCTTCTTCAGGGCAAATGGCTTCCATGTTGGTGTTTATACACAAACAGTTAAAGGGAAAAAGGCGTGGCTGTTTTTTACACGGGGGTAATGTAAAAATGGTGCTGTTTAGGGAATTTCAAGAGTTTTTTCTTAATAAAGAAGCAAAAACATTTTTCCAAGGTGTCCAAAAATTATATATTTAGGTAACAAAAACAGGCATGCTCAGCTAGTAGTGAAACATTTTTTTTTTTTTTTTCTGCAACAGGTTTACTATTATCAAAATGAGTAACCAACTGCAAAAGCTTTTTATCAAGCTTTTCAAAAAACATCCCTTTTTAGGAAGCAGGAACAGTCAAGTTGTCAAAGTGAAAAAAATCATTGGCATCAGTCTCTGGTGAATGAAAATGAGCAATGATCCAGATATAATTCAATTTGGCAAATGTAAGGTTTTCCACGCATGTAGCAGGAAACCTGGCTTGCTTTGGTGTGACAAAGACAAGGAATTCACATTTAAAGGATATTATTATAGTACAAGTATTATTTAACACACTTTTTTCACCGTAGAGACTCTGTGCTTTATAGGATAGAATAAAATATAACCTTTATTAGTTAGTCTAAAAATGTAACATCTAATATGAGAAAAATAGAACCACTACCACCAAAATGCAATACAGACAAACACAAGGAAAAAGTAAGGGGGCAGTGCCTCACCCTGCTTAGCCACTGTACTATCCCTGCCTTGCCTCGGAGGTTAGCACCCTATAATTGCACAAGCGGAGAGCGGGAGTGCCACTTACGCAATTAAGGGTGCCAACCTTCATGGCAAGGCAGGGATAGTACAATGGCTAAGCAGGGTGAGGCACTGCCCCCTTACTTTTCCCTTGTGTTTGTCTGTACTGCATTTTATTGGTGATGGTTCTATTTTTCACAAATTAGGTGTTAGATTTTTCGGGTAACTAATATAAGTTATATTTATTCTACACTAAATACCCCCTGTTACATTAAATCTTCCTCAAACACGTTACACTAAATATCCACATCACAGTAAATATTTTCCAGGTCCGTTACAGTAAGTCTCCCCCACACACAGTAAATACCCTCAGACAGTAAATACCTCCCCCACGTACACAATAAATACCCCCCACAGAGTAAATACCTCCTCCAAAGCAGTAAATACCCCTCAGAAAGTAAATACCTCCCCCACATACACAGTAAATACCCCACACAGAGTAAATACCTCCCCCATGGCAGTAAATACCTTACCCACACAGTAAATACCTCACCCACATGGCTGTCACAGGGCAGTAATGGGAAAACAGAAGATGAGAAACCTGGGCCCCTGAACTGCCCCTAAGGCTAGGGGGGGCCCTATCTTTCCTTAACCTGGGGGAATCCTTGAAGGTAGGGAGGCCCAAGTCACCGACCTGTCCCTATCTCCTGTTTAGCCCTGAGCTAGACCCCCAACCCCCACCCCAGGAGGTGAACAACGTAAACTGCACCACAAAGCAAATTAACAAAATGACACAAAATGTGAGTGAGGGGAACTCAATACCAATAGGGAAATGCACAAGCAACAAAGGAACAAGGCAACAAACATCACTTAGCTTGTGCACACCGCTGCAAACTCCACACCACAGATAGCACAGCAACAGGACTCTAAACACCAGAGAGCTGCTTCTGTAAAGGTTGGTCTCCAAAGAGGAACTTTATCACCAACAGTCAGCTGATGCATCAGGTGACCTTTTGAAGGATGGTGGGAATGGTCACCACAGACATCAGCATACCCAGCAGCAATGTAATTACACCAGCAGGCCCCTGGGGGGACTGACATTAACCCCTGATGGCTTAAAGGAAAAAAGTTTTACTCTGAGGACCAGATCTGCCACAGATCCAAAAATGGATCATCACAACGGCCATAAATACCTTCCCAACACAGTAAATACCTCACCCACACGGTAAATACCTCCCCCCACTACCGTAAATACCTCACCCACACAGTAAATATTTCCCCATGGCAGTAAATACTCTCATACACACAGTGAATACTCTCCACACAGTAAATTCCCCCACACACAGTAAATTCCCCCACACACAGTAATACCCACACACACCCAGTAAATACCACACACACACATACAGCAATCACACACCACTTTGCCTGCGGGCCACATGAAGCAGCCTCAGGGGCCGCATGTGGCCCACGGGCTACGTATTTGAGACCCCTGTGTTAAAAGATATGGGAATGTATGTCTTGCAATAAAGAAGGCTAAGGCTGGTTTCACACTTGCGTTTTTTTGCGCTGTGTTTTTGGGCAAAAAAACGCATGCATTTTATTTTCCTATACTTAACATGGGTGCGCATAGGCATGCGTTTGTATGCGCATGCGTTTTTTTGTAGTGTGCGCCCGGGCACACAAAATGCATCCTGCTGCATTTTGTGTGCATCTGACCTGGCTCAAAAAAACGCATGCGCACGCAATGCGCACAAAATTCACCCAAAAGCACATTATAGTCTATGGGAGCGCAGACGACGTCAGCGCAAAAAAAGCATGCGTTTTGTAAAAAGAACCATGCGCAAGAATACAAAACACGCATAAAAACGCACGATGCGGTTTTTATGTGCATTTGCACTGTGTGCGCAGCGCAAAAAAACACAAGTGTGAAAGTAGCCTAAGAGTAGACTTAATAGCTGTCTACAAATATCTGAAGGGATGTCACATTTTCATTTGCACATGGAAACATGAGAAGCAATGGAACGAAACTGAAAGGGAGAAGATACAGATTAGATATTAGAAAAAACTTTTGACAGTGAGGGTGATCAATTAGTAAAACAGGCTGTCACGAGAGGTGGCAAGTTCTCTTTCAGGGGGTTGGACAAGATGACCCTGGAGATCCACTTTAACTTTAACATTCTATGATTCTATGAGAATTTACAGTTTCAGAGTGTTACTTGCAAACCAATATTTGGAACAAAAATAAAATGGAATGATGATGGAAAATTTCAGATGCAAGAGAAAAGAGTTGAAGCTGTCTCACTATGTGTTTTCAGGAGTCCACCATTCACCTACTTCCTGACAGATTGACAGTTCAGGTTAGTAGCGAGGCTATACCACTAGTGCGAATTGTGCACGCTCCCATGCTGCAAGTAGAGGAATCTCGGAGTCCAGCTTAAGAACAGCACTTGCAAAGTTTCTCCATTCTTGAGAACGGAGAGTATTTTTTAATATATGGTAAATAGAAACGTTTCTTGTTTTTACAAGCACTTTTTGTGATTTTACCCTTTTTAGAATACGAGAAAACCACTTTTAATTGTTTTCATTTTAAAAACATTGGTATTTGCAACAATATGCGCAGTATTCTTCACTTTACCTAAAATGTTTCGACTCCGATCTGTCACTTTAATGTGCATTGCACCAGTAGGAATACTTGTCACGTTTATGTAGCCAAAGATTCCTAATATAATACAAAATATTAAATTTAGATAATAAAATATATTGAATGCAAATCAGTCTTTAAATGCTTTACATTTCTGTATCCAGCCTGAAAATATGCTATCATTTTGTAGAGAAATGTTCTATTCTTTTTTGGCCAGTGTAATAGACTGCTGCAGAAAAAATAAGATAAACTGCATCTTGGAGGAATTGTCCCATAAGATTGTTTTAGGCTGAGTGCAGACGGACTTTTTAGCCCTGCGGATTTTTCCGCGCAGAATGGAAGAAATCCGCAGGTCAAATGACCTGCATTTTTCCTGCTGATTTCTTCCATTTTTCATGCGTTTTTTGTGCGGTTTTCCACTGCGGTTTTCCACCTGCGGATTTGGTGACAGGGGAGATGGAAAACCGCACAAAAGAAGTAACATGCTGCGGATTTTGTACCGCGGAAAAACCGCTCGGAAAAATCCGCAGCGTCTGCACCGTGTTTTTTTTTTTTTTTCATTGATTTTAAGGCTACTGTACATCACAATGCGGATTATGCAACGTTTCTGCGCGGTAAAATCCGCTGCGGATCAGCTGCAAATCTGCATCGTGTGCACACAGCCTTACACCATCAGAACATTTTAACAGTTTTTCATAGCTCTAGTGTCTAGATATTATTGTTCCTGTTTTCATCTGATTAAGGCCGGGATCACACTTGCGAGGAATACGGCTGAGTCTCGCATGTTAATACCCGGCACTGCCGCCAGCACTCAGGAGCAGAGCGTGCGGCCATATAGCAATACTGAGTTTCGGCGGCAGTGCCTGGTATTAACATGCGAGACTCTGCCATATTCCTAGCAAGTGTGATCCCGGTCTAACTCTCAGAACATGCACTTAGGGGTTGGCCACTTTGTGTATATTTTAAAGGGAATCTGTCACCCCATTTTAGCCCTACCAGCTGCTGGCACTGCCATCAGGGGCTTATCTACAGCATTCTGTAATGCTGTAGATAAGCCCCCAATGTAACCTGAAAAACAAGTTAGATTATACTCACCCCGGCGTCCGGTCCGATGGGTGTTGCGGTTCTGTCCGGCGCCTCCCATCTTCATATGTTGCCATCCTCCTTCTTACTTCTGTAGTGGCTCCGGCACAGGCGTACTTTATCTGCCCTAGTAAAGTACTGCAGAGCGCAGGCCCTCTCTGACCTTTCCCGGTGCCTGCGCACTACAGTATTTTACTTTGCCCTCAACAGGGCGGATAAAATACGCCTGCGCAGGAGCCGAGGCAGAAGTAAGAAGGAGGACGTCATTTCATGAAGATGGGAGGCGCTGGACCGGATCGCGACACCCATCGCAACCGCCCGCGCCCCCCAGGTGGGTATAATCTAACTTGATTTTCTTATCTACCAGGTTTCATCAGGGGCTTATCTACAACATTACCGACTGCTGTAAATAAGCCCCTGATGGCGGTGCCGGAAGCTGATAGGGCTAAAAATAGGTCACAGATTCCCTTTAAAAAGTATGTAGGAAACACTAATATTGCATGTAGTGAAGATAGTCCACTGTAACATATGTATTGCATAAAATTTGTTTTGTCTAAGTCCTCATATCTTCCACTGACTCCAGAATGTCTAATGATCCATACAAAATGTCAATGTGTCTCTCATCCTGCTTGGAAGAACACAATAGGCGCATGACTTTCATTTTTGACACCTGACACAATACCTTTACTATGTAAAATCCGAGTGTAGTCTAATGAGACCATATATGACCCGAAAAGTATTCAAAGAAATATGTACAGTGGGTATGGAAAGTATTCAGACCCCTTTAAATTTTTCACTCTTTGTTTCATCGCAGCCATTTGGTAAATTTAAAAAAGTTCATTTTTTTCTCATTTATGTGTATACACTCTTGACTGAAAAAAACAGAAATGTAGAAATTTTTGCAAATTTATTAAAAAAGAAAACTGAAATACCACATGGTCATAAGTATTCAGACCTTTTGCTCAGTAATGAGTAGAACCACCCTTCTGAGCTAGTACAGCCATGAGTCTTCTTGCGATTGATGCAACAAGTGTTTCACACAGCCATTTTCAGGTCTCTCCAGAGATGTTTAATATATTTAGGTCAGGGCTCTGGCGGGGCAAGTCAAGAATGGTCACAGAGTTGTTCTGAAGCCACTCCTTTGTTATTTTAGATTTGTGCTTCGGCTCATTGTCTTGTTGGAAGGTGAACCTTTGGCCAAGTCTGAGGTCCAGAGCACTCTGGAAGAGGTTTTCATCCAGGATACCTCTGTACTTGGCCGCATTCATGTTTCCCTCAATTGCAACCAGTCATCCTGTCCCTGCAGCTGAAAACAACACCCCCATAGCATGATGCTGCCACCACCATGTTTCACTGTTGAGATTGTGTTGGGCAGGTAATGAGCAGTGCCTGGTTTTCTGCACACATACCGCTTAGAATTATGACCAAAAACTTCTATCTTCATCTCATCAGACCAGAGAATCTTATTTCTCATAGTCTGGGAGTCCTTCATGTGTTTTTAGCAAACTCGTATGTCTTGCACTGAGGAGAGGCTTCCGTTGGGCCACTCTGCCATAAAGGACCGACTGATGGAGGGCTGCAGTGATAGTTGACTTTGTGGAACTTTCTCCCATCTCCCTAATGCGTCTGTGGAGCTCAGCCACAGTGATTTTGGGGTTCTTTTTACCTCTCTCACCAAGGCTCTTCTCCCACAATTGCTCAGTTTGGCTGGACCACCAAGTCTAGGAAGACTTCTGGTGGTCCCAAACTTCTTCCATTTAAGGATTATGGTGGCCACCGTGCTCTTAGGAACCTTGAGTACTGCAGAATTCTTTTGTAACCTTGGCCAAATGTGTGCTTTGCTACAATTCTGTCTCTGAGCTCCTTGGCCAGTTCACTTGACCCCATGATTCTCATTTGGTCTGACATGCACTGTGAGCTGTGAGATCTTATATAGACAGGTATGTTCCTTTACAAATCAAGTCCTATCAGTTTTATTAAACACAACGGGACTTCAATGAAGGACTAGAACCAACTCAAGGAGGATCACAAGGAAATGGACAGTAGGTAACTTAAATATGAGTGTCTGAGCAAAGGGTCTGAATATTTATGACCATGTGATATTTCATTTTTTCTTTTTTAATAATTTTGCAAAAATTTCTACATTTGTTTTTTTTCAGTCAAGATGGGGTGCAGAGTGTACATTAATGAGAAAAAAAATGAACTTTTTTGAATGTGCCAAATGGCTGCAATGAAACAAAGAGTGAAAAATTTAAAGGGGTCTGAATACTTTCCGTACCCACTGTATGCAAAATAATCCTTTATTAATATATATATATATTATTACACAACAATTCATAATTAAAACATGATATCACAAAACAAGGGGGAGGGTAAGAAACAAAATATAAAATCACAATGTATGCAATGACTCCCTGAAGAAGCAAAAGTGAAACGCGTGTTGGAGTGGTGTATGGGGGCAGTGGTGTGTCATCTTGGTTAGTTTTGAGCTTTCACAATGGATTTCTTTTGACAACTATATTCTTTTATAAATCATGATGTTGCACTGCTGGTTATATAGGCTGCAAGGCTATTTCTGCACTATGCACTTTGCTTGGTGATTAATACAAATTTCTATTATAGATTTACCTTTCTGATTATCTAATATCTAAGCCATATATCTGCCTTATGTTCATTCATACTCTTTATATATTACATTAGCCACATTGGTATTGTGGTACAGAAAAGGCTGTTTTACTGGATGGGAGATACATTTCTCCCAGTAGATTGTCTGGCTGGGTTTTTCCCTAAAGACAGGACCTGCGATGATGTCGTGGTCACGTGATCAGCCCATGTGATGTCTACCTCATCGGTGGGAGGGGTTATGGGCTATGTAATGGAGGTTGGTATTTGGCAGATGGTGAGTGTGTGTCTGGAAGTTACAGGAACTTGGCTGGACTTAGCCTGAACTTGTATACACGATCCCCGTGCTGCAGGACTATAGCAGCAAGACTCTCAACAACCCTGGGAATGGCACCTGGCGAATGCCGCAGGGCCTGGCAGCTGCTTAGTTAAGCCCATCCCATGCAAGGGGTGAGTCTGGGATCAGTGGTTATCCAAGCTGAAGTACATTTATGTTTTTCCCTTATTTTCTGTTAACCTGCGGTTTGCAAAGTGACATTAAACCACTGAAATTAGACTTTAAGCCTGTGTGTTGCCTCGTTATGCAGCCATGCCATTACCTAACAGAGCGAATCCATACAAATGGTGGACTGGATTCGGGCAAACGCAGTGAGGCCAGGCTGTTTTTGCTTATTTTTGATCTGTACCCCAGCCTATGTCCTGGGTGAAACAAGTGGCACAGACCCAGGCGGGGAACTTTTCAGAAATGGAGGCCACGGTCAAAATGCTCATAGAGGCCATGCGACAGCAGCAGCAGGCTATGCAGCAGCAGGCTATGCAGCAGCAGGCTACATAGCAGCAGCAGGCTATGCAGCAACAGGAGGCCATGCAGCAGCAGCAGGAGGCCGTGCGGCAGCAGAAGCAGAAGGCCATGCAACAGCAGGCTATGCAGCAGCAGCGGGAAACCAATCAGCTGTTGATACAGCATATCACGACAGCACAGACAAAAGGAACTAACCGGGGAATCCATGATGTCCGGAAAGCGGTTCGCACAGCGGTTCCCAAAATGGAGAAGTCGGGCGATGTGGAGGCGTACCTGGAGATGTTCGAAGGAGTCGCTGAGAGAAAGAAGCTACCCCGGGACCAGTGGGCAGAAATCATCACTCCGTTTCTGGCCCCAAGACCTTTAAAAGCATATCAGGACCTACCCATGGAGCAAAGGGCGGACTACACAGTCATCAAAGGTGAGATACTGGCACGTCTTGAGGTAAATGTGTTAGTTCGGGCCCAGAGGGTACACCAGTGTGAGTTTACCCCTCCAAGCCGGCTCGGTCCCAGTATTATGACCTCTTGCACCTGTTACGAAAGTGGTTACAGCCTTAGGTGTTGTCCCCCACGGCCATGCTGGACCGCATGCTGGACCGCTTTGCCTCACTCGCTCCAGACAAGGGTCGGACAGGCATCCCCTACTAATGCCATGCAAATGATAGACCTCATAGAAAGGTATGGGGCTACCAAAGAGCTACAGGGTGGGACTCCCCGGAAGGTAACAGGAAGGTTCCCCAAGTCTCCAGCCCTGGTTCAGCGAGCGGAGCCCAGGAAGGCCTCTCAGGGCTTATTTGGGGAAGTAAGGAGCCCCATAATCTGCTGGCAGTGCCAGGAACCAGGGCATATGAGAGCTGATTGCCCCCACCAGGCTGAGCCCATGGACACCAACTTTGGGTACCGCCAGTCTCACTATTCCGAACCGATGTGTGCAATGGGCACCCCGAAAGGTCCCAATATGGAACATTTGTGGCAGGTTGAAGTGGAGGGCACCCTGGCTGTGGCCCTATTGGACTCAGGGAGTCTTGTAACCCTAGTACAAGCCAGCTGGATATAAACCAGCGAGAATACGGGTCGGAAAATTGGGGTGTTGTGGATACATGGGGACTTAAAAGACTATCCCACCGCACTTGTGGTGATCAGCACGCCAGAGGGGAGGTGGTGCCACGAGGTGGGGGTTGTGACTAATTTGCATTATGAGGTGATAATTGGAAGAGACTTTCCTTTATTTTCTATGCTGTGGCCATCTGTTGTCTCACCCACGGAGCAACTGCCGACACCAGAGGCAACCAGGTTATATTCTTCAGAAGTAGAGCATGAACCTGGTGGCCCGGAGGAAGAAGTGCTGGCGGTAGGGGTAATCTTCCCTTCGGTGGACGAGTGGAAGAGTTCTCCCATAGAAGTATTGGCTGGAGAGGAGAAAGACTTGCCGCCGGGACCCGAGTTGTCAAACTTGAATGTGTCAGGTGACAATTTTGGTACGGCGCAACTCCAAGACCCTACTTTGGCCTGAGCCAGAGAAAATGTACTGTTTGTCAATGGGAAACCCCAACAACCTGGGGCAGCTACAGTGCTGCCATGCTTTGAGCTACGCCAAGATTTGTTGTACCGAGTGGTGAAAATATGTGGGGAACTGGTAGAACAGTTACTCGTACCTCAGACATATCGTAGGCTGGTAATGGACTTAGCGCATGCACATGTATTTGATGGGCATTTGGGCCAAAAGAAAACCCTAGACCGAATTCTGCAGCAGTTCTACTGGCTACGGATCCATGAAGTTAAACGCTACTGTAGTTCCTGTCCAGTGTGCCAGGTAACCAGTCCCCAGTCTCACTTTTGGAGTCCTTTGGTGCCTTTGCCAATTATAGAGGTACCCTTCGAGAGAGTGGCAATGGATTTGGTGGGGCCTCTCAATAAGTCAGCAAGGGGACACCAACACATCCTGGTAGTTCTAGATTATGCTACCCGATATCCTGAGGCCATTCCTCTGCGCCACACATCAGCTAAGCTTATAGAAAAGGAACTCATGGATATGTTTTCGCGGGTGGAAATTCCTCAAGAGATTTTAACAGACCAGGGAACCCCCTTTATGTAAAAAATTATGAAGGAACTCTGCCGTTTACTAAATGTTAAGCAGTTGCACACATCGGTCTATCATCCCCAAACAGACTGTCTGGTACAAAGGTTCAATAAGACGCTGAAAAGCATGTTAAAAAAAGGTAGTTTCCAAAGATGGGAAGGACTGGGATCTCTAAATTGCCATGTTTGTTGTTTGCAGTGCGGGAGGTGCCTCAGGCATCTACGGGGTTCTCGCCCTTTGAACTATTGTACGGCAGACATCCACGGGGCTTACTCGATATAGCCAAAGAGGCCTGGGAGAACCAACCAACCCCCCACAAAAGTGCGATAGAACATGTTGCAAAAATGCAAGAAACAATGGAGACAGTCCTAACCTTACTCCGGGAACATATGGAGGCAGCACAACAGTCACAGAGTTGGGTCTATAACCGGGAGGCTCGGGTAAGAACCTTTAGCCCTGGGGATTGGATGTTGGTACTTGTGCCTACCGTAGATAGCAAATTCCTTGCAAGGTGGCAGGGACCCTATGAGATCATGGAAAAGATGGGGCCAGTAGACTACAAGGTACACCAGCCAGGATTGGTTTACCATGTTAATTTGCTTAAACCATGGAAAGATAGAGAAAACCTTGTAGGGATACTCTGCTGCCTGCGTTTCAGATGGAGAAGGCTCCACTACCTCGAGGCGAGGCAGGGGAAGCCCAAGCCGCAGTTAAAATTGCAGATACTTTGTCTCCTAGACAGGTTCAGGAGGTCCGGGAGTTCATTAGCCGAAATACAGATGTTTTTTCGGAGCTCCCCAGATGCACCTCCTTAATCCAACATGACATTGTCACGGAGCCACAGACCAAAGTCCGACTAAAGCCATATCGGGTGCCTGAGGCCCGGCGACAAGCCATCTCGGAAGAGGTGAAAACTATGCTACAGTTAGGGGTCATAGAAGAGTCCCAAAGTGAGTGGGCCAGCCCAATAGTCCTAATACCCAAGCCTGATGGGTCTCTAAGATTCTGTAATGATTTTAGAAAGCTTAATGACATTTCAAAGTTTGACGCCTACCCCATGCCCCTGGTTGACGAGTTGATAGAGCAATTTGGGCAGCCACAGTATTTTACTACTCTGGACCTCACAAAAGGTGATTGGCAGGTACCCCTAACAGAGGCGGCGAAGGAAAAAATGGCTTTTGGAACGCCCGAGGGGCTGTTCCAGTATAACGTGTCACCCTTTGGGTTGCATGGCGCACCAGCAACGTTCCAGAGATTAATGGATATTGTTCTCCATCCCCATCACCGCTATGCCTCAGCCTATCTAGACGATAGTATTGTGTGCATCACCGACTGGGAAAGTCACTTAGCAAAAGTACAGGCAGTGATAGACTCTCTGCGAAAAAGCAGGGCTAACTGCCAACCCAAAGAAGTGTTCCATAGGGTTGGAGGAAGCTCTGTACTTGGGTTACACCATTGGGAGAGGAGTTCTCAAGCCTCAAGTAAACAAAGTGGAGGCAATTCAGAACTGGCCCCGTCCTCTCACAACAAAACAGGTGAAAGCCTTTTTAGGCTTGGTGGGATATTACAGGCGGTTCATTCCCAACTTTGCAACCCTGTCCGCGCCTTTAACAGACTGCTTAAAAGGAAGGAAATCTGTGATGGTCCACTGGAATGATCAGTTAGAGGGGGCCTTTATAAATTTAAAAGAGGTACGGTGTGGTACAACAATCCTGATCACTCCAAATTTCAAAAGAGAGTTCGTTGTGCAGACTGATGCCTCTGAGATGGGGCTCGGTGCCGTGCTGTCTCAGGAGATTAACGGGGAAGAGCATCCCGTTAGTTTCCTAAGCCGGACGTTTACCCCAGCTGTACCCAGGTACAGTATTGTGGAGAGAGAGTGCCTGGCCATCAAGTGGGCACTGGTGTCATTGCGCTACTATTTGCTGGGGAGAACATTTCGGTTGGTGACAGATCATTCCCCTCTTAAGTGGATGAGTTAAGCTAAGGAGAGGAATGCCCAAGTCACCAGGTGGTTCCTGTCCCTGCAAAATTTTAAATTTTCAGTAGAGCATCGAGCAGGCAGACTACAGGGGAATGCAGATGCCCTGTCCAGAGTTCACTGTATGTCATGTGTCCACCCCTCTAGGGTTGAACATAGGAGGGAGGTATGTGGTACAGTAAAGGGTGTTTTACTGGATGGGAGATACATTTCTCTCAGCAGATTAATGTTTGGCCGGGTTTTTCCCTAAAGACAGGACCTGCGATGATGTCATGGACACGTGATCAGCCCATGTGATGTCTACCTCACCGGTGGGAGGGGTTATGGGCTATGTAATGGAGGTTGGTATTTGGCACATGATGAGTGTGTGTCTGGATGTTACAGGAACTCGGCTGGACTTAGCCTGAACTTGCATACACAATCCCCGTGATGCAGGACTATAGCAGCAAGACTCTCAACAACCCTGGGAATGGCACCTGGCGGATGCCGCAGGACCTGGCAGCTGCTTAGTTAAGCCCGTCCCGTGCAAGGGGTGAGTCTGGGATCAGTGGTTCTCCAAGCTGGAGTATATTTATGTTTTTCCCTTATTTTCTGTTAACTCGTTACTGCAGCCCTGCCATTACCTACCAGAGCGAATCCCTACAGTATTTACATAATATATAAATTTTTTTTGCACTGTGCACTTTGTTAATTTCTACTTTTCCTTCAGTGAATAATTAAATTCATCAGTCTCAATTAATTTTGTCCTTTATTTTCAAATTTCATTTTTTGCTTTATCTTCCATTTGACAATTTAGTTGACATATCCTGCTCCCTACATACATTTTGATTTTATATTTAATTTTTTACTCTCCTCCCTTGTTTTGTGATTTCATGTTTTAATTATGAATTGTTGTGTAATCATGTTTTATATATTTTAACCCCCTTCTGTCATGTGACGTACTATCCCGTCCATGTGCCCTGGGACTTAATTCCCAGGGATGGGATAGTACGTCACAGCGATCAGCGGCGCCCACGTGGTGAGCGCCGATGATCGCGGCCGGGTGTCAGCTGATTATCACAGCTGACACCCGGAACAATGTGTCCCCGACACGTTAACCCCTTGCACACCACGATCAAACACGATCGCGGTGTACCGGGGGTTAAAGGGAATCATCGACAGGGAGGCGGCTCCCTCCGTGCTTCCCTGAGCCCCCCACAGCAGCGCAATGTGCAGCGCTGCTGCGGGGGGCTCCATCCCTGCAGGTCCCCGGATCCAAGATGGCGACGGGGACCTTCGGGGGCCTGCAGGGAGCTGGCTTCCTCAGTGCCTGCAAAGCGCAGGCATGAGGAAAGCCTGTGCAGTGCCTGTGACAGATCAGCGATTTGTCACATGACACGTATGTCCCCCCTGGGACAATGTAATAAGGTTAAAAAAAAGTGTAAAAATAATTAAAAAAAAAAAAAAATTGCTAAATAAATTTAAAAAAAAAATTCTAGGGGTCTAGTTTCCAACATGGGGTCACTTGTGGGGGGTTTCCACTGTTTTAGGTACATAAGGGGCTCTCCAAACGTGACATGGCGTCCAATCTGAATTCCAGCCAATTTTGCATTGAAAAAGTCAAACGGCGCTCCTTCCCTACTGAGCTATGCCGTGCGCCAAAACAGTGGTTCCCCCCACATATCAGGCATCAGCGTACTCAGGACAAACTGCACAATAACTTTTGCAGTCCAATTTCTCCTGTTACCCTTGGTAAAATAAAAAAAATTGAATCTGAAGTATTTTTTTGTGAAAAAAAGTTAAATGTTCATTTTTTTTTTTTAAATATTCAAAAAATTCCTGTGACGCACCTGAAGGGTTAATAAACTTCTTGAATGTGGTTTTGAGCACCTTAAGGGGTGCAGTTTTTAGAATGGTGTCACTTTTGGGTATTTTCTATCATATAGACCCCTCAAAGTGGCTTCAAATGTGATGTGGTCCGTAAAAATAAAATGGTGTTGCAAAAATGAGAAATCGCTGGTCAACTTTTAACCCTTATAACTTCCTAACAAAAAAAATTTTGGTTCCAAAATTGTGCTGATGTAAAGTAAACATGTGGGAAATGTTACTTTTTAAGATTGAGTGACGTACCTCTGTGATTTAAGGGCATAAAAATTCAAAGTTGGAAAATTGCTAAATTTTAAAAATTTTCGCCAAATTTCCGTTTTTTTAACAAATAAACGCAAGTTATTTGAATGAAATTTTACCACTAACATAAAGTACAGTATGTCACGAGAAAACATGTCAGAATCACCAGGATCCATTGGAGCATTTCAGAGTTATTACCTCATAAAGGGACAGTGGTCAGAATTGTAAAAATTGGCCTGGTCATGAACGTGCAAGCCACCCTTGGGGGTTAAGGGGTTAATAAAGGATTATTTTGCATACATATTTCTTTTGAATACTTTTTTGGGTTATATATTTGGCACGTGGTATTCATTGTATTGTTAATTTTTTGTATTTATGGTATTTCTTTTCTATATAGGTATTTGCTTAGTGGGAGCATATGGCTGCTACCTCAAAAATTCATATAATATGTGAAATATATCAGATACATTGTTGAAGGAGTAATGGGACGGTATGTATGTGCAATGAAGAACCCTCCCATGGGTGGACCCTGGGAGGAGAGTAATTTTCTCACCATCCCCAAGGATTGACTCTATATAATGAATGGAGTATTTCCCACAAGTTGACACAAACTGAGAACCCAAGCTAATTGGTTTTGTGCATATTCTAACCCACTGGAAGCAAAAAAGGGCTTTCTTAGGCCGGTTTCAGATGTCCTGGTATTTCCAGTACAGGAAAAAACGGTATCCGAGATAAGCCGGATTACTTACCGGTAATGCTCTTTTAATGAGTCCACGACAGCACCCACTTGGAGAGAGGGATCCGCCCATAGGAACAGGAAGCCTACAGAGATAAAAGAGGGTGATCCGCCTCTCCTCCTCAGTTGGATTTCAGAGTACCCAGAGGACCGCCAATTATTAGGCCATTATATTATTTAGCATTCAAAATTTATTAATTTTTCATCTAAGAAGGTGTATATACAATATGTTAACTTCCAGGGAGGGTTAGTGAACGGGTGCTGTCGTGGACTCATTAAAAGAGCATTACCGGTAAGTAATCCGGCTTTTTACTCTTCGCCACGACAGCACCCACTTGGAGAGACTTTCAGAGACCTTCACCTGGGAGGGACCACCGTGCCGAGGACTAGAGTTGAGCGAAACGGGTCGAAAAATTTCAAAAGTCGCCGACTTTTGGCAAAGTCGGTTTTCATGAAACGAAACCCGACCCTAGGATGAGGTCGGCCACGAGGTCGGCAACTTACGCGCCAAAGTCGCGTTTCAAAAGTTTGTTTTGTGCTCTTTTTCAGCCAATCAGGATCCACGGACACTGTGGGCAACGTGATGACATAGGCAGGGGTCACCACCATCTTTCAGAAGGGCATGCAAGTGATTGGCTTGCTTTGGTGGGCGTCACAGGGGTTATAAAAGGGCGTGCACGCCGACCGCCATCTTACTTCTGCCGATCTTAGCATAGGGAGAGGTTGCTGCTGCTGATTCTGTAGGGAGAGCGTTAGGCAGGGAAGAAGAAAAAAAAACTGCTTCTGCTGCTAGCGATTTTGCCTGTACAACACACCAGTCACTGTGTGTGCAGTGCAAGGGGAGGCTATATTGTGGTGGATCAGCGGTGTTGTTTGTTAGGCTGCCTTCTAAGGCTTCCTGACAGCTGCATTGCTGTTTACCCACTGCTCTGCAAACTGCTTTTTTAAAAGCAATCCCAATTTTTTTTTTGTCCTGCTGAGGTACTGAGCGTGCATTTTTTCACACCATACAGCGGTGTACGCTCCTCACACAGTACCGTGTAACGGCTGTTATCACAGCCACAGTGAAGCTATCTGTGTGTCACTCTGTGAGAATAAGTCGAGGACATGTTCCGTTCTTACAGACCTGCACCTACTAGTTTTGTCTAGCTTTCAAACAGTTAAATATATTTGCTGTTTGATCACATTCAAAACTATAGAGAGACAGCGTGTGTCAGTCCGTATACTTAAAAAACACGGAGCTTGACAATTTTACGTACACCGGACGGTGGTGATGGATGACCCAGTTGACCCAGATTGGCATCCATTGGGGGAAGAGGGTGCTGCTTCCAATAGCTCAGATGAGGAGCATCCACAGCAGACATCGACATCGCAACAGCTGTTATCTGGCAGGCCCGGAGCACTCCAAAGACAGGTTCCAAAAATCAAAAGAGTTGCTGGACAGCTTGTCCAGAGGGTCAAAAGATCACAGCGTGCTAGGCCGCAAAATGTCTGCCAAAGTAGGAAGAGTGCAGTGTGGCAGTTTTTTGAACAAAATCCTCATGATCAGGCCAAGGTTATCTGTAAGAAGTGCGCAAAGACCTTTAGCCGAGGGAAAAATCTGAAAAATTTGAATACCAGTTGCATGCTTAGACATTTAACCACCATGCACTTGCAAGCGTGGACACAACACCAAACCTCAAGTGCCACATGTGCAACTGATCACAAAGAAGGTAGTCAGCAACGCTACATTGTTTCCCCCACTGTAAGCCCACCAGTTAGCACAGCAGCAAATGTTGAGGTGTCGTTGCAAGGCCACAGCAGTCAGGGAATCCCACTGTTATATCAACGAAATACTGAATCTAGGCCATCAGAAAGAACACCAACTCCATCACCACCATCAACCCTCTCTCAGTCCGCCCTGTCCACCGCTACTTCCACCATATGCAGCTCTCAAGTCCAGCTCACCCTCCCAGACACTATGAGTAGGTCAAGAAAGTACTCAGTCTCTCATCCGCGTACACTGGGTTTGAACGCCCACATTACCAAACAAATCTCGTTTGAGATGATGCCCTATCGGTTAGTGGAAAGCGCAGCTTTCCGCGGCGCGAACTCATGGCCTATGCAGTACCACACTATGACCTACCCAGTCGCCACTTCTCTCGCAAAGCCATCCCAGCCCTCCACCATCATGTAAAAGACCGCATTGTCCATGCACTCAAGCAGTCAGTGAGTGGAAAGGTGCACCTCACAACTGATGCATGGTCCAGTCGGCATGGCCAGGGCCGTTACGTGTCCATCACTGCGCACTGGGTTAATGTGGTGGATGCAGGGTCCACAGGGGACAGCGGTGGTGGGACAGTGCTGCCTAGCCCACGGTATAGGAAACAGTTGGCTGTAGGCGTTCGACCCTCCTCCTCCTCCTCCAGAAGCGAAAGCTCGTCCACAGAGCGCAGTCGTACGAGCACTCCATCTGCAGCTGCCACTGTTGCACACGAGGTGTCCCCCTATCGAGCAGCTAGTGGAAAGCGTCAGCAGGCTGTGTTGCAGATGATGTGTTTGGGCGACAGACACACCGCCGAGGTGCTGGCCGAGTACTTGAAACGACAAACTGAGTCATGGCTGGGCAGTGTACATCTTGAGGCAGGCAAGGTAGTTGGTGATAACGGCCGTAATTTTGTGGCAGCCATAGCCCTTTCAAAACTCAGCCACATACCTTGCTTGGCTCACACCTTGAACCTGGTGGTGCAGTGCTTCCTCAAAAATTATCCAGAGTTAACAGCCCTGCTCCAGAAGGTGCGAAGACTGTGCGCGCACATCCGCCGGTCGCCTGTACACTCTGTTCGTATGCAGAAGCTGCAGCGATTGCTCCACCTTCCCAACCACCGCCTCATTATCGACATTGCAACAAGGTGGAACTCCACCCTGCACATGGTGGAGCGGCTGTGCGAGCAGAGGCAGGCCATAATGCATTTGTGGGAGGATACACGGCCAGGCACTTTGAGAGCAGACATGGAGTTGACAGGTGTGCAGTGGTCGAAGCTGAAAGACCTCTGTAAAGTCCTTCAGTGTTTTGAGGAATGCACACAGCTGGTAAGCGCAGATGACGCCATCCTAAGCATGAGCATCCCACTTATGCGTCTGCTCATGCAAACTTTGATGCACCTTAAGGAGCAGGCGTCTGCAGCCAATGTTGATGAGGAGAAAGAGGAGGAGGGAATCCTTGATGACATTCAGCCATTGTCTGCTCAGGGACCTCTCCTGGATGAGGTGGAGGAAGAAGAGGAGGAGGAGGATGATGATGGGGATGATTACTTAGGGGAGGAGGATGCATCTCGTGGGGCAAGTGAAAATGTTGGCGTGGCAAGGTCTGGTACAGGGTTTGTACGTGATTGGAGGGATGTGGATTTGCCAGAAAGTGCTCCTCCAACCAGCACTCGCAGTGCATCATTGACACCGGGAACATTGGCCCACATGTCAGATTATGCCTTGCAGATCCTAAAAAGGGACCCCCGCATTGCCAAAATGATGAACGATGACGACTACTGGTTGGCCAGCATCCTGGATTCACGCTATAAAGGCAAATTACAAAACATCATGCCACAGGAGAACCTTGACCTAATATTGGCTAATAAACAAGCAACTCTGGTAAATCGGTTGCTTGAGGCATTCCCAGCACACAGCAGCGGTGATGGTTCTCACACGAGCCGTACGGGCCGGGGGCAGCTTGGCAGAGGTGTTCATGGTGCACACAGCAGAAGTGGCGTTGGAGACAGGGGTTTCATGACAATGTTGTGGACTGATTTTTCAAGTACCGCTCACACAACTGGTAATACTGCATCGATGGAAAGTGACAGGAGACAGCAGTTGTCAACTATGGTTACAAACTACTTTTCCTCCCATATCGATGTTCTCCCACACAGGTCATTCCCCTTTGACTATTGGGCCGCTAAACTGGACACCTGGCCTGAGTTGGCACAATATGCCTTACAGGAGCTCGCTTGCCCAGCTGCAAGTGTGCTATCGGAAAGAGTCTTCAGTGCAACTGGATCAATCCTGACAGAAATAAGAACCCGTCTGTCAACCCAAAATGTGGATGATCTAACCTTCATTAAAATGAACCATGCATGGGTTTCCAAGGATTTTGTCCCACCTTCCCCTGATGACACATAGGGTGACAGAAAAATGGCTTGCTTTGGTCCACCTCTTCCTGGGACTTGACCTATTTTGCCTTTTGCATCAGCTGAATGTCCAACATCAACATATGCCACTTTCTAAAACTCCCTAACTGTGCTGCCTCCCCCCCCATGGCCGGGGTCACCACCTAGCGCACGACACCGTGCGAGTGCCGTTGCCCTGGACAGGTGGGTAGGCCGACTCTTGGGCGCGGGCACTGGCACAGGGTCCCTCATAGTGCAATCAAGTGTCTCTGACGGTGGTGGTGCACATCCGCCGTCAGACACACCGCCGTACTATGAGGGGCCCAGTGCCAGTACCGACGCCCACGAGTGGGCCCCCCTTGCTTGGGCAGGGCCCCAGCATTTGCAATCTTTACCTCTCCCTGCTCCTCCGCTGTGTAGTCTGGGCCGTCAAATCCATACTGTGCCTGACACCGTCTGAGCCTGTGTAGTGAAACCTCCACCAGGGGGAGCTGGTGAGGGAACAGAGGTTATACACTAAGAGCAGCAACCCTGAGCAACAGCACAGGTGCCACAGGTAACGAGAGAGAATAGTCAGACGAACCGAGTCAGAAACTAACAGGAGCAGACGTACCAGAAGGAGCAGCAATACACGTAGTCAAAATACCAAAGCCGAGAGTCAGAAAGCCAGAACATGAGCACAGGGTCCAAAACGTGAGACGAAATACGTGGTCGGGGTACAAGCCAGGGAGTCAGATGCCAGAGAGGGAACGTAACAGCAGAAAGGAATACCAAGAGACGGGGTCAGAAATCAGTCCGGGTCATACACGTGAATATCAGTCCAAGGCAGGAGGATCACCAGGGTACAAGGGTCAGCGGCTCTAAACTGCAAGCTTGAGCTATCACTAACACTGGTCAGCAGGCTGTGAGGGATTGAAATAGCCCAGCTAGCTCCAGAACGAGGCTGAGGAGATTAACCCCCGCATGACCAGTCCGGAGTGAAGACAGCAGAAGATAAACTCCGGACTGGACCATGACAGCCTGCCTCCTGATGTATAGACATATATTTTGAACGCTATCCATACATGTTATCCGGGGATACGGTACCCTTTCTCACCTTTGTGCAATCACGTGCAATTCATACTGGGCCTAACACCGTCTGAGCCTGCCTCCTGATGTATAGACATATATTTTGAATGTGTACGCTATCCATACATGTTATCTGGGGATACGGTACCCTTTCTCAACTTTGTGCAATCACGTGCAATCCATACTGGGCCTAACACCGTCTGAGCCTGCCTCCTGATGTATAGACATATATTTTGAATGTGTACGCTATCCATACATGTTATCCGGGGATACGGTACCCTTTCTCACCTTTGTGCAATCACGTGCAAGCCATACTGGGCCTTACACCGTCTGAGCCTGCCTCCTGATGTATAGACATATATTTTGAATGTGTACGCTATCCATACATGTTATCCGGGGATACGGTACCCTTTCTCACCTTTGTGCAATCACGTGTAATCCATACTGGGCGTGAGAACGGCTGGCGAGCTGTTAAGCAAGCTACAGCACCTGTGGTTTGCACACGTAGGTTTTTCATTTTTTCAGGAATGACGGTTAGGCCTAATTCCGGAACTGCGGTTGACCTGCACTTACTGGGAAATCATCGTTCGCGGGTAATAATTGTAATCAGTGATCCCCATCACTAACGTTGTTCAGCGGGTTATCTGCACCTGTAAGCGACAAACGCTGGCCTTTTCAGTGTAGCGCACATGCAGCCACGGACATGTAAGGGCATGACACACCAGTTATTGGCCAATCTCATGTGCCAGAGCCTCACGTGTCCCTCTAGTAAGCCGTACTCGGACCGCGGAGCATGACGGAGTCTCGTTCGTTAACGGAATTAAGCTTGCAATGTGTGCATCTTTTCTGTAGCTGGCATGGTTGAGGTTTCCCAGGTGGAGTCGAATTTAACCATAGGCTCCACTCCTGGTGGTGCCCTTCTGGACATTCCTTTAAGGTTCAGCTTTGCAACCATACTGCCCACGTAAAACAAACACTTTGCCTTCATGAACGCTGTTTGGAGGGTCATGACTCGTAGGAATAATGCCGCCCAATCAGTTAACCTGCTAGAGAGATCCTTCGTTGCTCCCAAGCATGACATCACACTCCCTAGGAGGAAGGTAATGCCACTGTGGCGACCATACTCCTGGGGGCGACACAAGTGCACTGATGCCCAGCCACTGCTCGATGAATCTGCTGGTACATTGACCCAGACCACTACATTCCCCTCGCACGCTACACGGCCTGAATCTGACCCTGATGAAACTCAGGTTACCCTTCCCATATACAGTTCCATCTTACACGGTGACAAAGAGGAAGCTGCAGATGAAAGTGCAGGTTCGGCCCACCCGCCATCAGACACACCACCGTACTATCAGGGGCCCTGTGCCAGTGCCGTCGCCAACGAGTGGGCCCCCCCTGCTTGCTCAGGATCACAGCACTTGCAAGGTTGAAATACTGTGCAGTGAGATGGAAGATGGGGACGACGAGGAGTCCAGACTAGTACAGGGATTCCCTAGCGAGGAGACTTATTTGATTGTTTTCAATGTTGGGACAGCAATTTTTGGGGAGCACTATACTCTGGAGAATGATAGATGGGGCCCACCATACACTGGAACATTCCAAAGGTGGACATCAGACACTGGAGCAGCATTTACAGGGCCCATTATACACTAGAGCATTAGAAATGGGGCCCATTATGTTTGGAGCATTATTTGGGCCCATAAGACAGTGGAGCTTCATCCATGGGGACCAACATATACTGTAGCATTATGTGGAGCTCATCATATACTGTTTCAAACATTATATGGGACCAATGATTCTGTATGGAGAAATAGATGGGCCTCGTCATGAGATGTAAAAAGTGAAGTATTTTTCATTGTACTATACCGCTATTTCTCTGCCGTATCGGAGCATGATGAGTTGTGGTATGTGTTAAAGGGGCGCTCTTTCGCCCAGGGCACATGAAAACCTGGAGCCAGCCCTACCCCCCCACAACTTTAGCCAAATAACCCCCATTTTTCAGTGCGTAACTTGTATTATGAAGTTAATTAAGGTTGACAAGCTTAAGTAAGAAGAATTGATGCTTTTGGCATTCAAATGGGCACTGTAGGTGTGTTTCCTGTCCTCCTCTCACTGCCGACTTTTATTCCCCATTGACTTACATTGGGTTTCGTGTTTCGGGACGACCCCGACTTTTCCCTATAATCGGCCGATCTTGCTCGACCCGACTTTTGGAAAAGTCGGGTTTCACGAAACGAAACTCGACCCTAAAAAAACAAGTCGCTCAACTCTACCGAGGACCGCTCTACCAAAGGTTAGATCAGATGAGCATGATAAATCAAGCCTATAGTGGTTATAAAAGGTAGAGGGCGTAGACCAAGTTGCAGACTTACATATTGACTCGATTGCGACGTCTCCCCTCTCTGCCCAAGAGGAAGCCATAGCTCTGGCGGAGTGTGCTTTGATACCCTCCGGAGGATCTTCATACACTACATACACTAGTTTCCTTAATATTGCGTTGATCCAGGGAGCTAGTCTGATTGCCGTATGTGGAGTCGGGAAGGAATTTTTTTCCCCAATGTGAAGGTTACTGTTGCCACATGGGTTTTTTTTGCCTTCCTCTGGATCAACGTGTTAGGGCAAGTTAGGATAGGATATGGGTTGAACTAGATGGACTTAAAGTCTCCCTTCAACCTTAATAACTATGTTACTATGTTACTATGTTCATTGCTCACGGATTATGCCAGACTGATCGTGTCTCTGATCCACCGAGACAGGGTACCCCTTGTGACATCATATCCCTTCTTTTGGCCCTGAAAGGAAATAAATAGAGCCCTACTCTTCCTCCAGCTGCTAAACCTCTCGATGTATTGTAATACTGCTCTTCTAACGTCTAGCGTATGAAACTTTTCTTCTGGGGTAGAAGGGTTACTAAAAAATGAGGGGAGGTGGATCTCCTGTGACCTATGAAACTTCCCCGCTACTTTTGGTAGGTATGAGGGGTCTGGTTTTAATATTAGCTGATCCTGGAATGTCAACAGAAAAGGGGGTTCTATTGAGAGTGCTTGTATGTCGCTAACCCTTCTAGCTGAGGTTAGTGCAACTAATAATGCTGTCTTGAGAGATGGGTGCTTAAGGGATATTGAGTCTAATGATTCAAAGGGAGGACATGTAAGGGCCTCTAGTACCAGTTTTAAGTCCCACGGAGGAACCCTGGGTATGTGTACCGGTTCACTCCGCTCACAGGCCGAAATGAATCTGGCTATCCATCTATTGCCTGCCACATTATAACTATAGAGGGCCCCTAGAGCCGATACCTGGACTTTTAGAGTGTTAACAGATAGTCCTAAATCTTTCCCTTCTTGTAGAAACTCTAGGATTGATGTTATCGGAATCTCTCTAGAATCAGGAGGAGCTGTGTGAAACTCTAGGAATTTCCTCCATACCCTGGTGTAAATTTTTGTCGTAGTCAATTTTCGGCTCTGTAGGAGAGTATTGACTAACCTCTCCGAGAATCCTCTTGCTCTCAACATCTCCCTTTCAAGTTCCAAGCCGTCAAGTGGAGATTGTCCACTTGAGGATGGAAGAATGGCCCCTGCGAGAGGAGCTTGGGGGTTGAAGGAAGCACCCAAGGGTCGGTCACTGACATTGCTTGGAGACAAGAGAACCATGGCCTCCTGGGCCAGAATGGCGCTATCAAGATAACTCGTGCCTTCTCCGTCCTGATCTTCCTGATCACCTGCGGTAGTAGTATGATTGGGGGAAATGTGTATGCCAGCTTGAACTGCCATGGGGTTTGGAGGGCATCCAGAATTTCCGGACCGTCTGTGATATTTAGAGAGGCGAATCTTCACACCTGCCTGTTCTCCCTGGTGGCGAAGAGATCTATTTGGGGAAGACCCCATATTGACACAATACGTGTGAATATTCTCCGACTCAGGCACCACTCTCCTTGCCGTAGCGTATGGGGGCTTAGGAAGTCTGCTTCCGAATTGTCTCTCCCTCTTATGTGAAGGGCCGAGAGAGACAAAAAATGTTTTTCGGCTAAGGACAAGATCTTTCTTGCGGAAGACATTAATGTGACTGATCGAGTCCCGCCTTGCCTGTTCAGATATGCGACCACTGTGGTGTTGTCTGAAAGTATCCTCACGTTTTCCCCTCGTAACTGTGGAAGAAAATGATATAATGCATGACTAACTGCTTTCAGTTCTTTTAAGTTTGAAGAATCCTGATCCTCACTTATATCCCACAGGCCTTGGGCGATGGTGCTTCCCATATGAGCTCCACATCCTGTGGGGCTAGCGTCAGTAGTAATTATACGGGAGGGTGTTATTACCCATGGCAATCCTCCTGATAAGCTGTCCTCCTCTAGCCACCATGCTAGGGAGGTTAGGACCGTCTGAGAAAAAGTAATTTTCTTTGTCAAATTCCCCCGGTCGTGGATTTCTTCTAAGAGAATTTGATGCTGCAATTCCCTTGTGTGGAACTGGGCCCACCGAACTGCCGGAATGCAGGAAGTAAGGGACCCCAGGAGGGACATTGCCTCCCTTAAGGATATGTGTGGCTAACCTGACTTTCGTTTTAATTGCTGTAATTTTTACCTGTGGCAGCAGACATTTTTGGCTTATGGATTCTAGTTGGAGACCCAGGAAGGACTCAACTGACTGTGATTCGATTCTGGACTTCTTGAAGTTTATTATCCAGCCAAGAGCCTGCAGGGACAAGATTGCATCAGCCACTCGTTTGTTACATTGTCGAGTTGAATTCCCTATTATTTATTAAAAATCATCCAAATAGGGTACAATCAGAGTGTCCTTCTGGTGTAAGAAAGCCATCACTTCCAGCATCACCTTTGTAAAGACCCTTGGTGCGATGGAAAGGCTGAATGGCATGGCTGTGAGCTGGAGATGTTGTATGGTGCCTCTGAGGAAGCCCGCCACTCTGAGGTATTTCTGGAATCTGTAATGGATTGGAAGATGATAATAGGCATCTTTCAGATCCAGGCCCGCCATCATACAATTGGGGAAAAGGAGCTTAATTGCTGATCTAATGGATTCCATCTTAAATTTATGATTTATTATAAATGAATTTAGCTTCCTCAGGTTGATTATAGTCCTGAATGAGCCATCTGGTTTAGGTATCAGAAAGAGAGGGGAGTAAAATCCTCTCCCTTCCTGTCCTTTAGGCACATGGACCAAAACTTTTTTGTCCAGTAAACTAAGAATCTCAGTCTCTAGGGCCCGCTGTTGGATTGGCGAGCTAAGGGATGTTATAATGACTGAGTTACGGGGTACGTGATGGAATTCTAATTTTAACCCCTCCCTGATAATGTCCAGGACCCAAGGGCTGGCCGTAACTTTCTTCCATTCCTGAAGAAAAAATTTTAGTCTCCCTCCTACTGGAGGGACTGGCTCTTTAGCTCCTATCCCTGCGGAAGGAGGTTCCTCTATACATGGCACCTTTGCCTTTTTCTTCCTTCGTGGCCCAGCGATTTTGATTTTCTGCTGGTCTCCCTCTGCCAAATGGTCGTCTCCTAAACGCTCTCCTATAAAATGGAAGAGAGGGTTTAGGGAACCCTTTTTTCCTTTCCTTTGGTAAGGATTTCATCTAAAGTTTTCCCAAACAAAAACTCACCCTCACAAGGTATGGCACAAAGCTTTGCCTTGGATTGGGTGTCACTTTTCCAGCGTTTGAGCCATAGGCTACGTCTGGCATTATTAAGTAAGCCAGCTGTTCTGGCTGCCATGCGCAGTGAATCAGCAGAAGCATCTGCTATATATGCTGCTGCGCCACGGATCAGTGGTATAGCGGCTCGTAGCTTGTCTTTGGAAATTTTCTGGTCTATTTGCTGGTCTAGTTGATCAATCCAGACCAGCATAGACCGAGCCGTGCACGTACTAGCTATTGCCGGTTTAAACATGCCCGTAGCTGCCTCCCATGCTCTTTTTAGTGAAGCATCAGCTTTTCGGTCCAGTGGGTCTTTTAGAACCCCTGCATCTTCCACTGGTAAGGCCGACTGTCTTGAGGCGGAGGCGACTGCTGCGTCGACTTTCGGGACCTTAGACCACATTGATAATTCCTCATCGCTGAAGGGATACCTTCTTTTTGAGGCCGAGGGGAGATAACCTCTCTGGTCCTGCTTCTCCCATTCCTTTTTAATCAGAGCTTTTATAGCTGGTATAACCGGAAAAGCTCTCCTCTTTCTATCTGTTAGACCTGCAAACATAATTTTTTGTAGAGTTGAGCGACTTTTGGTTTTTTAGGGTCGCGTTTCGTTTCGTGAAACCCGACTTTTCCAAAAGTCGGGTCGAGCAAGATCGTCCGATTATAGGGAAAAGTCGGGGTCGTCCCGAAACACGAAACCCAATGTAAGTCAATGGGGAATAAAAGTCGGCAGTGAGAGGAGGACAGGAAACACACCTACAGTGCCCATTTGAATGCCAAAAGCATCAATTCTCCTTACTTAAGCTTGTCAACCTTAATTAACTTCATAATACAAGTTACGCACTGAAAAATGGGGGTTATTTGGCTAAATTTGTGGGGGGGGAGGGCTGGCTGCAGGTTTTCATGTGCCCTGGGCGAAAGAGCGCCCCTTTAACACATACCACAACTCATCATGCTCCGATACGGCAGAGAAATAGCGGTATAGTACAATGAAAAATACCTCACTTTTTACATCTCATGACTAGAGTTGAGCGATACCGTCCGATACTTCAAAGTATCGGATCGGAATGGATCGGCCGATCTTAAAAAAAAGTATCGGTATCGCCGATTCCGATACCGGAAGTCCCATTCAAGTCTATGGGACTTCCGGTATCGGAATAAGAAAAATCCTGTTTTTCCCTTGTACAGCCTCTCTGGGGTCTGTACGGGCCTTTCGGGGGGCTGTGCCGGCCTGCCAGGGGGTCTGTGCAGGCTCCGGTGGTCTGTGCCGGCCTGCCGGGGGGCTGTGCCGGCCTGCCAGGGGGGCTGTGCAGGCTCCGGTGGGCTGTGCCGGCCTGCCGGGGGGCTGTGCCGGCCTGCCGGGGGGCTGTGCACCCTGTGGGGGTCTGTACCGGCCTGCCGGGGGGCTGTGCCGGCCTGCCGGTGGTCTGTGCACCCTGTGGGGGTCTGTACCGGCCTGCCGGGGGGCTGTGCCGGCCTGCCGGGGGGCTGTGCTGATGTCCGGGGGTCTGTGCAAGCATCGTCCGATGGGACTACAAGTCCCATCTGGCGATGCCTGCTACCATGACAGTGATTGACACATTAGCCAATGATGGGACAGTAGTAGTCCCATCATCCGGCTAATGTGTTAAATGTTTAAAAAAAAAAAAAAAAAAAATACTACATACATACTACATGCATGCTACATACATACTACATGCTACATACATACTACATACATACTACATACATACTACATACATACCACATATATACTACATACATACTACATACATAACACATATATACTACATACATACTACATACATACTACATATATACTACATGCATGCTACATACATACTACATGCTACATACATACTACATACATACTACATGCTACATACATACTACATATATACTACATGCATGCTACATACATACTACATGCTACATACATACTACATATATACTACATACATACTACATACATACTACATGCATGCTACATACATACTACATGCTACATACATACTACATATATACTACATGCATGCTACATACATACTACATGCTACATACATACTACATATATACTACATACATACTACATGCATGCTACATACATACTACATGCTACATACATACTACATATATACTACATGCATGCTACATACATACTACATGCTACATACATACTACATACATACTACATACATACTACATGCATGCTACATACATACTACATGCTACATACATACTACATATATACTACATGCATGCTACATACATACTACATGCTACATACATACTACATATATACTACATGCATGCTACATACATACTGCATGCTACATACATACTACATACATACTACATGCTACATACATACCACATATATACTACATACATACTACATACAATACATTCATACAATACATACATAGACATACAGTACATATAACATAGAGTAACATACTTACCAATACTTGTCACATTGTTCCCCGAAGCCATTGTCTTTTACGGAATAAATATTAACATAACAAACCACAAAAATACTCACCCACGATCCGAAGCAGTCCACGAGTGTGTCCCACGACGATCTTGGGTAGAGAACTGCAGCATCAGCTGTTGCTGCCGTTCTCTACGGGCTGCAGGAATCCAATGACGGAAGGTAGGTATCCTTCCGCACTGTATTCCTCTGCCACTTAAAAAAAAAAAAAGTCCCTAGTCTCACTTTATGCCATTGCTGCGTGGGAATTTCCCACACAGCAATGGCATAAAGTGAGACTAGGGACTTTTTTTTTTTTAAGTGGCGGAGGAATACAGTGCGGAAGGATACCTACCTTCCGTCATTGGATTCCTGTAGCCCGTAGAGAACGACAGCAACAGCTGATGCTGCAGTTCTCTACCCAAGATCGTCGTGGGACACACTCGTGGACTGCTTCGGATCGTGGGTGAGTATTTTTGTGGTTTGTTATGTTAATATTTATTCCGTAAAAGACAATGGCTTCGGGGAACAATGTGACAAGTATTGGTAAGTATGTTACTCTATGTTATATGTACTGTATGTCTATGTATGTATTGTATGAATGTATTGTATGTAGTATGTATGTAGTATATATGTGGTATGTATGTAGCATGTAGTATGTATGTAGTATGTATGTAGCATGCATGTAGCATGCAGTATGTATGTAGCATGCATGTAGTATATATGTAGTATGTATGTAGCATGTAGTATGTATGTAGCATGCATGTAGTATATATGTAGTATGTATGTAGCATGCATGTAGTATGTATGTAGTATGTATGTAGTATATATGTAGTATGTATGTAGCATGTAGTATGTATGTAGCATGCATGTAGTATGTATGTAGTATATATGTAGTATGTATGTAGCATGTAGTATGTATGTAGCATGTAGTATGTAGCATGAATGTAGTATATATGTAGTATGTATGTAGCATGTAGTATGTATGTAGCATGCATGTAGTATGTATGTAGTATGTATGTAGTATATATGTAGTATGTATGTAGCATGTAGTATGTATGTAGCATGCATGTAGTATATATGTAGTATGTATGTAGCATGTAGTATGTATGTAGCATGCATGTAGTATGTATGTAGTATGTATGTAGCATGTATTATGTATGTAGCATGCATGTAGTATATATGTAGTATGTATGTAGCATGTAGTATGTATGTAGCATGCATGTAGTATATATGTAGTATGTATGTAGCATGTAGTATGTATGTAGCATGCATGTAGTATGTATGTAGTATGTATGTAGCATGTAGTATGTATGTAGCATGCATGTAGTATGTATGTAGTATTTTTTTTTTTTTTTAACATTTAACACATTAGCCGGATGATGGGACTACTACTGTCCCATCATTGGCTAATGTGTCAATCACTGTCATGGTAGCAGGCATCGCCAGATGGGACTTGTAGTCCCATCGGACGATGCTTGCACAGACCCCCGGACATCAGCACAGCCCCCCGGCAGGCCGGCACAGCCCCCCGGCAGGCCGGTACAGACCCCCACAGGGTGCACAGACCACCGGCAGGCCGGCACAGCCCCCCGGCAGGCCGGTACAGACCCCGGGCAGTCCACACAGCCCCCCGGCAGGCCGGCAGAGACCCCCGGAAGGCCCGAAATGACGGCGCATCATGATGAGCACACACCGCGCATCATGATGACGTCAGGCTGTCAATCAACTTTGAACTTCCGATTCCGATGCCGACTTCCGATATTGAAAAAATATCGGAAGTCGGTATCGGAATTCCGATACAGCAAGTATCGGCCGATACCCAATACTTGCGGTATCGGAATGCTCAACACTACTCATGACGAGGCCCATCTATTTCTCCATACAAAATCATTGGTCCCATATAATGTTTGAAACAGTATATGATGAGCTCCACATAATGCTACAGTATATGTTGGTCCCCATGGATGAAGCTCCACTGTCTTATGGGCCCAAATAATGCTCCAAACATAATGGGCCCCATTTCTAATGCTCTAGTGTATAATGGGCCCTGTAAATGCTGCTCCAGTGTCTGATGTCCACCTTTGGAATGTTCCAGTGTATGGTGGGCCCCATCTATCATTCTCCAGAGTATAGTGCTCCCCAAAAATTGCTGTCCCAACATAGAAAACAATCAAATAAGTCTCCTCGCTAGGGAATCCCTGTACTTGTCTGGACAGGTGCTGTAGCTTGCTTAACAGCTCGCCAGCCGTTCTCACGCCCAGTATGGATTGCACGTGATTGCACAAAGGTTAGAAAGGGTACCGTATCCCTGGATAACATGTATGGATAGCGTACACATTCAAAATATATGTCTATACAGCATGAGGCAGGCTCAGACGGTGTTAGGCCCAGTATGGATTGCACGTCATTGCACAAAGGTTAGAAGGGGTACCGTATCCCCGGATAACATGTATGGATAGCGTACACATTCAAAATATATGTCTATACAGCATGAGGCAGGCTCAGACGGTGTTAGGCCCAGTATGGATTGCACGTCATTGCACAAAGGTTAGAAGGGGTACCGTATCCCCGGATAACATGTATGGATAGCGTACACATTCAAAATATACACTCACTGGCCACTTTATTAGGTACACCTGTCCAACTGTGTGTTAAGACTTAATTTCTAATCAGCCAATCACATGGCGGCAACTCAGTGCATTTAGGCATGTAGACATGGTCAAGACAATCTCCTGCAGTTCAAACCGAGCATCAGTATGGGGAAGAAAGGTGATTTGAGTGCCTTTGAACGTGGCATGATTGTTGGTGCCAGAAGGGCTGGTCTGAGAATTTCAGAAACTGCTGATCTACTGGGATTTTCACGCACAACCATCTCTAGGGTTTACAGAGAATGGTCCGAAAAAGAAAAAAAATCCAGTGAGCGGCAGTTCTGTGGCCGGAAATGCCATGTTGATGCCAGAGGTCAGAGGAGAATGGGCAGACTGGTTCGAGCTGATAGAAAGGCAACAGTGACTCAAATTGCCACCCGTTACAACCAAGGTAGGCAGAAGAGCATCTCTGAACACACAGTGCGTCGAACTTTGAGGCAGATGGGCTACAGCAGCAGAAGACCACACTGGGTACCACTCCTCTCAGCTAAGAACAGGAAACTGAGGCTACAATTTGCACAAGCTCATCGAAATTGGACAGTAGAAGATTGGAAAAACGTTGCCTGGTCTGATGAGTCTCGATTTCTGCTGCGACATTCGGATGGTAGGGTCAGAATTTGGCGTAAACAACATGAAAGCATGGATCCATCCTGCCTTGTATCAACGGTTCAGGCTGGTGGTGGTGGTGTCATGGTGTGGGGAATTTTTTCTGGGCACTCTTTGGGCCCCTTGGTACCAATTGAGCATCGTTGCAACGCCACAGCCTACCTGAGTATTGTTGCTGACCATGTCCATCCCTTTATGACCACAATGTACCCAACATCTGATGGCTACTTTCAGCAGGATAATGCGCCATGTCATAAAGCTCGAATCATCTCAGATTGGTTTCTTGAACATGACAATGAGTTTACTGTACTCAAATGGCCTCCTCAGTCACCAGATCTCAATCCAATAGAGCATCTTTGGGATGTGGTGGAACGGGAGATTCGCATCAGGGATGTGCAGCCGACAAATCTGCGCCAACTGTGTGATGCCATCATGTCAATATGGTCCAAAATCTCTGAGGAATGCTTCCAGCACCTTGTTGAATCTCTGCCACGAAGAATTGAGGCAGTTCTGAAGGCAAAAGGGGGTCCAACCCCTTACTAGCATGGTGTACCTAATAAAGTGGCCAGTGAGTGTATGTCTATACAGCATGAGGCAGGCTCAGACGGTGTTAGGCCCAGTATGGATTGCACGTCATTGCACAAAGGTTAGAAAGGGTACCATATCCCCGGATAACATGTATGGATAGCGTACACATTCAAAATATATGTCTATACAGCATGAGGCAGGCTCAGACGGTGTTAGGCCCAGTATGGATTGCACGTCATTGCACAAAGGTTAGAAGGGGTACCGTATCCCCGGATAACATGTATGGATAGCGTACACATTCAAAATATATGTCTATACAGCATGAGGCAGGCTCAGACGGTGTTAGGCCCAGTATGGATTGCACGTCATTGCACAAAGGTTAGAAGGGGTACCGTATCCCCGGATAACATGTATGGATAGCGTACACATTCAAAATATATGTCTATACAGCATGAGGCAGGCTCAGACAGTGTTAGGCCCAGTATGGATTGCACGTCATTGCACAAAGGTTAGAAAGGGTACCGTATCCCCGGATAACATGTATGGATAGCGTACACATTCAAAATATATGTCTATACAGCATGAGGCAGGCTCAGACGGTGTTAGGCCCAGTATGGATTGCACGTCATTGCACAAAGGTTAGAAGGGGTACCGTATCCTCGGATAACATGTATGGATAGCGTACACATTCAAAATATATGTCTATACAGCATGAGGCAGGCTCAGACGGTGTTAGGCCCAGTATGGATTGCACGTCATTGCACAAAGGTTAGAAAGGGTACCGTATCCCCGGATAACATGTATGAATAGCGTACACATTCAAAATATATGTCTATACAGCATGAGACAGGCTCAGACGGTGTTAGGCCCAGTATGGATTGCACGTCATTGCACAAAGGTTAGAAAGGGTACCGTATCCCCGGATAACATGTATGGATAGCGTACACATTCAAAATATATGTCTATACAGCATGAGGCAGGCTCAGACGGTGTTAGGCCCAGTATGGATTGCACGTCATTGCACAAAGGTTAGAAGGGGTACCGTATCCCCAGATAACATGTATGGATAGCGTACACATTCAAAATATATGTCTATACAGCATGAGGCAGGCTCAGACGGTGTTAGGCCCAGTATGGATTGCACGTCATTGCACAAAGGTTAGAAGGGGTACCGTATCCCCGGATAACATGTATGGATAGCGTACACATTCAAAATATATGTCTATACAGCATGAGGCAGGCTCAGACGGTGTTAGGCCCAGTATGGATTGCACGTCATTGCACAAAGGTTAGAAGGGGTACCGTATCCCCGGATAACATGTATGGATAGCGTACACATTCAAAATATATGTCTATACAGCATGAGGCAGGCTCAGACGGTGTTAGGCCCAGTATGGATTGCACGTCATTGCACAAAGGTTAGAAGGGGTACCGTATCCCCAGATAACATGTATGGATAGCGTACACATTCAAAATATATGTCTATACAGCATGAGGCAGGCTCAGACGGTGTTAGGCCCAGTATGGATTGCACGTCATTGCACAAAGGTTAGAAAGGGTACCGTATCCCTGGATAACATGTATGGATAGCGTACACATTCAAAATATATGTCTCAGGAGGCAGGCTCAGACGGTGTCAGGCACAGTATGGATTTGACAGCCCAGATTACACAGCGGAGGAGCAGGGAGAGGTAAAGATTGCAAATGCTGGGGCCCTGGCCAAGCAAGGGGGCCCACTCGTGGGCGTCGGTACTGGCACTGGGCCCCTCATAGTACAGCGGTGTGTCTGACTGCGGGTGTGCACCACCACCGTCAGAGACACTTGATTGCACTATGAGGGACCCTGTGCCAGTGCCCGCGCCCAAGAGTCGGCCTACCCACCTGTCCAGGGCAACGGCACTCGCACGGTGTCGTGCGCTAGGTGGTGACCCCGGCCATGGGGGGGGAGGCAGCACAGTTAGGGAGTTTTAGAAAGTGGCATATGTTGATGTTGGACATTCAACTGATGCAAAAGGCGAAATAGGTGAAGTACCAGGAAGAGGTGGACCAAAGCAAGCCATTTTTCTGTCACCCTATGTGTCATCAGGGGAAGGTGGGACAAAATCCTTGGAAACCCATGCGTGGTTCATTTTAATGAAGGTTAGATCATCCACATTTTGGGTTGACAGACGGGTCCTTTTTTCTGTCAGGATTGATCCAGCTGCACTGAAGACTCTTTCCGATAGCACACTTGCAGCTGGGCAAGCGAGCTCCTGTAAGGCATATTGTGCCAATTCAGGCCAGGTGTCCAGTTTAGCGGCCCAATAGTCAAAGGGGAATGACCTGTGTGGGAGAACATCGATATGGGAGGAAAAGTAGTTTGTAACCATAGTTGACAACTGCTGTCTCCTGTCACTTTCCATCGATGCAGTATTACCAGTTGTGTGAGCGGTATTTGAAAAATCAGTCCACAACATTGTCATGAAACCCCTGTCTCCAACGCCACTTCTGCTGTGTGCACCACGAACACCTCTGTCAAGCTGCCCCCGGCCCGTACGGCTCGTGTGAGAACCATCACCGCTGCTGTGTGCTGGGAATGCCTCAAGCAACCGATTTACCAGAGTTGCTTGTTTATTAGCCAATATTAGATCAAGGTTCTCCTGTGGCATGATGTTTTGTAATTTGCCTTTATAGCGTGGATCCAGGATGCTGGCCAACCAGTAGTCGTCATCGTTCATCATTTTGGCAATGCGGGGGTCCCTTTTTAGGATCCGCAAGGCATAATCTGACATGTGGGCCAATGTTCCCGGTGTCAATGATGCACTGCGAGTGCTGGGTGGAGGAGCACTTTCTGGCAAATCCACATCCCTCCAGTCACGCACAAACCCTGTACCAGACCTTGCCACGCCAACATTTTCACTTGCCCCACGAGATGCATCCTCCTCCCCTAAGTAATCATCCCCATCATCCTCCTCCTCCTCCTCCTCTTCTTCCTCCACCTCGTCCAGGAGAGGTCCCTGAGCAGACAATGGCTGAATGTCATCAAGGATTCCCTCCTCCTCTTCCTCCTCATCAACATTGGCTGCAGACGCCTGCTCCTTAAGGTGCGTCAAAATTTGCATGAGCAGAAGCATAAGTGGGATGCTCATGCTTAGGATGGCGTCGTCTGCGCTTACCAGCCGTGTGCATTCCTCAAAACACTGAAGGACTTTACAAAGGTCTTTCAGCTTCGACCACTGCACGCCTGTCAACTCCATGTCTGCTCTCAAAGTGCCTGGCCGTGTATCCTCCCACAAATGCATTATGGCCTGCCTCTGCTCGCACAGCCGCTCCACCATGTGCAGGGTGGAGTTCCACCTTGTTGCAATGTCGATAATGAGGCGGTGGTTGGGAAGGTGGAGCAATCGCTGCAGCTTCTGCATACGAACGGAGTGTACAGGCGACCGGCGGATGTGCACGCACAGTCTTCGCACCTTCTGGAGCAGGGCTGTTAACTCCGGATAATTTTTGAGGAAGCACTGCACCACCAGGTTCAAGGTGTGAGCCAAGCAAGGTATGTGGCTGAGTTTTGAAAGGGCTATGGCTGCCACAAAATTACGGCCGTTATCACTAACTACCTTGCCTGCCTCAAGATGTACACTGCCCAGCCATGACTCAGTTTGTCGCTTCAAGTACTCGGCCAGCACCTCGGCGGTGTGTCTGTCGCCCAAACACATCATCTGCAACACAGCCTGCTGACGATTTCCACTAGCTGCTCGATAGGGGGACACATCGTGTGCAACAGTGGCAGCTGCAGATGGAGTGCTCGTACGACTGCGCTCTGTGGACGAGCTGTCGCTTCTGGAGGAGGAGGAGGAGGAGGGTCGAACGCCTACAGCCAACTGTTTCCTATACCGTGGGCTAGGCAGCACTGTCCCACCACCGCTGTCCCCTGTGGACCCTGCATCCACCACATTAACCCAGTGCGCAGTGATGGACACGTAACGGCCCTGGCCATGCCGACTGGACCATGCATCAGTTGTGAGGTGCACCTTTCCGCTCACTGACTGCTTGAGTGCATGGACAATGCGGTCTTTCACATGATGGTGGAGGGCTGGGATGGCTTTGCGAGAGAAGAAGTGGCGACTGGGTAGGTCATAGCGTGGTACTGCATAGGCCATGAGTTCGCGGAAAGCTGTGCTTTCCACCAACCGAAAGGGCATCATCTCAAACGAGATTAGTTTGGCAATGTGGGCGTTCAAACCCAGTGTACGCGGATGAGAGACTGAGTACTTTCTTGACCTACTCATAGTGTCTGGGAGGGTGAGCTGGACTTGAGAGCTGCATATGGTGGAAGTAGCGGTGGACAGGGCGGACTGAGAGAGGGTTGATGATGGTGATGGAGTTGTTGTTCTTTCTGATGGCCTAGAATCAGTCTTTCGTTGATATAACAGTGGGATTCCCTGACTGCTGTGGCCTTGCAACGACACCTCAACATTTGCTGCTGTGCTAACCGGTGGGCTTACAGTGGGGGAAACAATGTAGCGTTGCTGACTACCTTCGTTGTGATCAGTTGCACATGTGGCACTTGAGGTTTGGTGTTGTGTCCACGCTTGCAAGTGCATGCTGGTTAAATGTCTAAGCATGCAACTGGTATTCAAATTTTTAAGATTTTTCCCTCGGCTAAAGGTCTTTGCGCACTTCTTACAGATAACCTTGGCCTGATCATGAGGATTTTGTTCAAAAAAGTGCCACACTGCACTCTTCCTACTTTGGCAGACATTTTGTGGCCTAGCACGCTGTGATCTTTTGACCCTCTGGACAAGCTGTCCAGCAACTCTTTTGATGTTTGGAACCTGTCTTTGGAGTGCTCCGGGCCTGCCAGATAACAGCTGTTGCGATGTCGATGTCTGCTGTGGATGCTCCTCATCTGAGCTATTGGAAGCAGCACCCTCTTCCCCCAATGGATGCCAATCTGGGTCAACAACTGGGTCATCCATCACCTCCTCTTCTATGTCATGTGCACCTTTCTCTGTGTCACCGTGTATGGTGGTATAGTGTGCGGGAAGGGGCACCTGAGTCTCATCAGGGTCAAAATCTGGCTCTGTACACTGCGAGGACAATGTAGTGCTCTGAGTGAATGTACCAGCAGAATCATCCATCAGCGGCTGTGCATCAGTGCACTCCATGTCAGATTCATCTTGGCCTGGGTAATTCACCATTTGACTTGATAATCCAGGCATGGTATGTGAAAACAGCTCCATGGAGTAATCAGTAGTATGGCCTGCGTCATCC
This sequence comes from Dendrobates tinctorius, assembly GCF_039654945.1. NCBI lineage: Eukaryota > Metazoa > Chordata > Amphibia > Anura > Dendrobatidae > Dendrobates > Dendrobates tinctorius. The sequence continues at coordinate 116,564,615 of NW_027361679.1, forward strand.
TTCAATCTTGGTTGGGGTGAAGGACACAAGGAAAGGTGTGGTTCATGAACATGAGCCTCCAATGACGACTCAGTGCTTTTACTTTTTACAACTGAAGAGAGGAGGCGATAGAGCTGGAGGCTGAGTCAGCAATGTAAGACAAAACTTTTTCCTGATGCTCTGCCTTTAAAAGCGGTTTGCCAACTCCTAGAAAACTAAGCGTTCGAGTCCTTATGTAGCCAGACGATGACGCAGGGTCAGCACCTCCTGCATTCGGTCCTATTTTGCTCTTGCCACTACCATCAGATCCACCACCAACACCATCATTACCAGCTGCCAACCCCCGCCCAATTCCACGGCCTCTTCCACCAGCCTTCCTCATTTTTGGTAGAAATGTAGACAAAATCCAACAAACTATATAGTAATGTAAAACAAGGTACAAGGTGTCTATAGGACAGGGGAGTTTTAGAATTTCTGCACACACTTGTGGACAGTGGACACTTGTGGATTGTGTGCGGCCCACTGATATCTGAGCGCTATGTGACACTCTCGATGGCACAGCTGCCTGTGACCAAAGTGACGAGAGGATAATGGAGATTTTGAATCTCTGCGTACACTTGTGGACAGTGGACACTTGTGGATTGTGTGCGGCCCACTGATATCTGAGCGCTATGTGACACGCTCGATGGCACAGCTGCCTGTGACCAAAGTGACGAGAGGATAATGGAGATTTTGAATCTCTGCGTACACTTTTGGACACTGGACACTTGTGGATTGTGTGCGGCCCACTGATATCTGAGCGCTATGTGACACGCTCGATGGCACAGCTGCCTGTGACCAAAGTGACGAGAGGATAATGGAGATTTTGAATCTCTGCGTACACTTGTGGACAGTGGACACTTGTGGATTGTGTGCGGCCCACTGATATCTGAGCGCTATGTGACACGCTCGATGGCACAGCTGCCTGTGACCAAAGTGACGAGAGGATAATGGAGATTTTGAATCTCTGCGTACACTTGTGGACAGTGGACACTTGTGGATTGTGTGCGGCCCACTGATATCTGAGCGCTATGTGACACGCTCGATGGCACAGCTGCCTGTGACCAAAGTGACGAGAGGATAATGGAGATTTTGAATCTCTGCGTACACTTTTGGACACTGGACACTTGTGGATTGTGTGCGGCCCACTGATATCTGAGCGCTATGTGACATGCTCGATGGCACAGCTGCCTGTGACCAAATTGACGAGAGGATAATGGAGATTTTGAATCTCTGCGTACACTTGTGGACAGTGGACACTTGTGGATTGTGTGCGGCCCACTGATATCTGAGCGCTATGTGACACGCTCGATGGCACAGCTGCCTGTCACCAAAGTGACGAGAGGATAATGGAGATTTTGAATCTCTGCGTACACTTGTGGACAGTGGACACTTGTGGATTGTGTGCGGCCCACTGATATCTGAGCGCTATGTGACACGCTCGATGGCACAGCTGCCTGTGACCAAAGTGACGAGAGGATAATGGAGATTTTGAATCTCTGCGTACACTTGTGGACAGTGGACACTTGTGGATTGTGTGCGGCCCACTGATATCTGAGCGCTATGTGACACGCTCGATGGCACAGCTGCCTGTGACCAAAGTGACGAGAGGATAATGGAGATTTTGAATCTCTGCGTACACTTTTGGACACTGGACACTTGTGGATTGTGTGCGGCCCACTGATATCTGAGCGCTATGTGACACGCTCGATGGCACAGCTGCCTGTGACCAAAGTGACGAGAGGATAATGGAGATTTTGAATCTCTGCGTACACTTTTGGACACTGGACACTTGTGGATTGTGTGCGGCCCACTGATATCTGAGCGCTATGTGACACGCTCGATGGCACAGCTGCCTGTGACCAAAGTGACGAGAGGATAAGGGAGATTGGATTGCTTTTAAAAAAGCAGTTTGCGGAGCAGTGGGTAAACAGCAATGCCAGCGTGTCAGGAAGCCTTAAAAGGCAGCCCAACAACCAACACCACTGATACACCACAATATAGCCTCCCCTTGCACTGCACACACAGTGACTTGTGTGTTGTGCAGGCCAAATCGCTAGCAGCAGAAGCAGTTTTTTTGTCTTCTTCCCTGCCTAACGCTCTCCCTACAGAATCAGCAGCAACCTCTCCCTATACTAAGATCAGCAGAAGTAAGATGGCGGTCGGCGTGCACGCCCTTTTATACCCCCTGTGACGCCCACCAAAGCAAGCCAATCACTTGCATGCCCTTCTGAAAGATGGTGGTGACCCGTGCCTATGTCATCACGTTGCCCACAGTGTCCGTGGATCCTGATTGGCTGAAAAAGAGCGCAAACAAACTTTTGAAACGCGACTTTGGCGCGTAAGTCGCCGACCTTGTGGCCGACCTCATCCTAGGGTCGGGTTTCGTTTCATGAAACCCGACTTTGCCAAAAGTCGGCGACTTTTGAATTTTTTCGACCCGTTTCGCTCAACTCTAATTTCTTGTGTTGTTTGAGGTTCTTTTGTCTCTGTGCATCCCATGGTGTTCCTCACAGATTTATCTAAGTTGTCCATGTTGTCTAACAGAAAATATGAACGCCCTTCCATATCAGAGGAAGATGATGTGGATGCATTGGAACTGTCAGAGACTATTGCTTCGTCCTCATCAGTATCTAAGCTAACTGTAGATGGCTTGTTAGTCATAGTACTTATAGATATGCTGCTAGCCTGGGTTAGGGCCTGTAATTCCTCCCTTATTATAGCCCTTATGTCTGTGGCTGATGTTGAGGCCTACTTTGCTGTTTCATTGATGCATTTTTTGCATAGCCTTTTTATGTAAGAGTCCGATAGAGGACGTGTACAGAGGGTACATTCTTTATTTTTTGATTTTTCCTTTCTCTTAGCCTATGGCGGACATAGCAGAGGAGAGAGAGAGAGGGAAAGAGAGAGATATATATATATCAGCTTGATAGGCAGAGTCGTCCACTCACCCAGAGAAGCTGTAGGTACCAGCTCAGGCTGAGAAGGAGGCTTGTTGGCGTGGCTCCTGTGGCTTCTGTCCGAGGAATCACGGCGTGAGTGATCCTTGGCTGCCGCTGTATCACCTGCCTGGGAATGCGAGTCCTGTCTTGGGGAAGACATGTTTGCACACCATACCATATCCCCACGGTTTCTTATAAGCCCCTTCATTATGCCGGCACCTCCCCCTCCAGGTGCGCCTGCCTGCAGGCGCGGCTAATTAAAATGCGTCCGGCCCGGAATACAGCCGCTGGCGCTAAGTAAAATAAACCATCTCTCCCTTTTTTTTCTTTCTTCTTCTTCTTCGGAGGGGTCGGGGAGCACTCCTCCATGCCTTCAGTCTCGCGTGCTTTCCGAGACCGCGCGTGCGCTCTGTGTCGAGGAACTCCCGGTAACCCGGAAGTTCCTCCTTACCTTCCTGTCAGCGCTGCATGCGTGTCCTTCCGGACGCTGAAGCCCTAGGAACGCCGGACTATCACTTCCCTCCGGCTCCTGCGCTCCCACACGGACCAGGATGGATTCTCCTCCAAAATCCCAGTGGCGTGTATTTCTGCAGAAAACCCCCAGTCGGCCTCACCCGGGACCGGCGTTTCTGTCATGCTGCTGCTGCCCCAGTCGGGGAGGGAGCCGGACCCCAGCACTCCCCCATCGCTGCTTCCGGACCGGAACCCCTGCCGTTCCCGCAGATACCGCACAGGCGGTTCCCTGGCCCAGGTATGATTTGTAGAGAATCCTGCGGTTCCCATCAGAACAGGAAACCAACTGAGGAGGAGAGGAGGACCGCCCTCTTTTATCTCTGTAGGTTTCCTGTTCCTATGGGTGGATCCCTCTCTCCAAGTGGGTGCTGTCATGGCGAAGAGTAAAATCCATGTATATGTGTCCATGTGTCCATTTGTCACATCCATGTGCTATCCGTGCGTCCGTGTATACCATCTGTGTGTGATCCTTGTGCTCTCTGTGTGGATACGTACCAGAGTCTAGTATTAAAACAACTTGTTTCAATTTTAACCCTATGACTTTACAACGCACACGGATAGCACAAGGACGTCACACGGGCGCCATCCATGTGAAGTACGTGTTTACACGGACCCATTGACTTGTATGGGTCCGTGTGATCTGTGCAGATGCACAAAAACGGACTTGTCGATGTGTGGAGCACACGGACACACGGTCCGTGAGAAAACACTGATATGTGCACATACCCATTCATTTGAATGTCAGTGTTTCCGGTACGTGTGAAAACTGTCACCACACATACTGGAGACACTGACGTGTGAAAGAGACCTAACAGAGGATTGCTAAGTACAGAACTTCCCTGTTTTTTCTCACTTTTTTTTAACTGCCTTTGTGCCTTTTATATTTGTGTTATTTTTGTACATATTAAGCAAAGTACCTTTTGTGTATTAAAGCCTAAAACTTTAAATGGAATCTGTCACCACATTTGGCTTCTCTAAACTATTAATATGGGCATACAGGTTATAGACAGCTGAAAAAACTTCTACCTCTATGCTTCATATCAGATGCCTTGTTGTTAATAAATCATCTTTTATCCCTTTATGCAAAGGAAGTCTTCCTGGCTTCGGGGAGGATGTTAACTGAAAGATAACTCTGCCCCCAGAGCTTATTTTACATGAAGGGAGTTACCAGTGTGATGTGTAAATGGTTACCAGTGCAATATGTAGTGGCCACTCTCCTGATCTCACTGCAGAGCTGTGTGTGATTATACCTGACACAGCTGCAGGTTCCTCTCCGCTTCCATCTCACAGGCAGACAGCTTGTAATATTGTTGCAATACAGCAGAGCTCAAGAGCTGCAAAATGTGTTTGCAAGAAGACAAAGTTCAGTTCTGCTGTTCTGTGTTAGTTTCATGTTTCAACTAACTACACCCGCTATTTAAAATAAGGTCTTGAGTGAAAGTTATCTTCCACACAGGGTCCTCCCCATAGCTGGTAAGAGGTAATTTACATATAATAAAAATGTGAATCAGACATCAGATCACAGATATCAAGGTATCATTGTATTCAGCTTCCTGTGATCTGCATGCCCATATAAATGGATTAAGAGGGTTCATCCTACTGACAGATTCCCTTTAATAGCTTTGCCTTATTGCTCTAAAGAACCACAATGTCTATTTAAAAGACTAAGTGGTAGTTTATGCATGTGACCTACTGTACCTACAGTATGGTTGGTGGGCTGTGAGTACATTGGCTGCATGACATTGGGACTTATTGTCCTTTCAGTAAGTAGTAGCAGCATTGAGTGTCTTGGATGTTTAGACTGGTTGAGGGTTAAGTAAATGCAAAAAGAACACCATCCACTCTAGGGTGTTCAGTTTCAAAGTGAGGTTTATTCCGCTATCAAAAGAACGACGTTTCGACCCAATATAGGTCTTTATCAAGTGTGGTTGGGGGTAAGGTCTGTGTTCAATCTTTAGCCTGAGTGAGGGGCGAGTATGAGATTGAGCTCTATTTGATGTACACGCCTTAGGCTGGTTTCACATTTGTGTTTTTTAGCGCTGGAAAAAAACGCATACCTGCGCATGCGTTTTTTCCCCTATATTTAACATGGGTGCGCATACCTGCGCGCTGGTAAGCGCACGTATGCGATTTTCATGCGCTGCGTTTTTTTGGGGTGTGCGTTTGTATTTTCCAGACGCAGCATGTTGCATTTTTTGGCCCTGCAAAAAAGCGCATGCGCACGTATGCGCACGTTTTGCACTAAAATTGGCCATTATAGCCTATGGATGCGCATATGTGCGCACTGGCATGCTCATGTATGCGTTTTTTTGCATATGCGTTTTTTTTTTTACCATTAGTTTAGACAATGGAATTTAGGGGTTTGGGTAAAGTTAGGGTTAGTTAAGGGGGTTTAGGGTTAGGGTTAGGGTCAGTGTTAGGGTTAGGGTTAGGGTCAGGGTTAGGGTCAGGGTTAGGGTTAAGTATGGTTTGGTTAAGGGTTAGGGTCAGGGTTAGGGTCAGGGTTAGGGTTAAGTATGGTTTGGTTAAGGGTTAGGGTTAGGGTCAGGGTTAGGGTTAGGGTTAGGGTCAGGGTTAGGGTTAGGGTTAGGGTCAGGGTTAGGGTCAGGGTTAGGGTTAAGTATGGTTTGGTTAAGGGTTAGGGTCAGGGTTAGGGTCAGGGTTAGGGTTAAGTATGGTTTGGTTAAGGGTTAGGGTTAGGGTTAGGGTCAGGGTTAGGGTCAGGGTTAGGGTTAAGTATGGTTTGGTTAAGGGTTAGGGTCAGGGTTAGGGTCAGGGTTAGGGTTAAGTATGGTTTGGTTAAGGGTTAGGGTCAGGGTTAGGGTTAGGGTTAGGGTTAGTTAGGGTTTGGGTTAGGGTTAAGTATGGTTTGATTAAGGGTTAGGGTCAGGGTTAGGGTTAGGGTTAGGGTTAGGGTCAGGGTTAAGGTCAGGGTTAGGGTTAGTTAGGGTTTAGGGTTTGGGTTAGGGTTAAGTATGGTTTGGTTAAGGGTTAGGGTCAGGGTTAGGGTTAAGGGTTAGGGTCAGGGTTAGGGTTAGTAAAGTCATGGTTTGGGTTAGTGTGAGGGGCCACCTAATGTTGGAAAAAAACGCAAACGCGGTAAAAACGCACTAAAAACGCATACAAACGCTTAAAAACGCTGCGTTTTTTTCATGCATGCTCATAAAAATGCTTGAAAAAAACGCAGCAGTTGTATGCTTTTGTATGCGTTTTTTCAATGCGTTTTTTTGCGGGAAAAACGCGCTGCAAAAAAAAGCAAGTGTGAAACTAGCCTTAGGGTATGTGCACACTTTGCGGATTTTGATGCATTTCTGCAGCGTTTTTGGATGCACGGAATTGCATCAAATCCGAAGTGCAGAATGCACACAATGTTAATCAATGGGAAATCCAAAAACGCTGTGCACATGCTGCGGAAAAATCTTCGCGAAATTGCAGCGTTTTATTTTCCGCAGCATGTTAATTCTTTGTGCGGATCTGCAGCGTTTCTGCACCCATTGACTTGCATTGAGTCCGGCACTTCCACAGCAAAACCACAGGTCTAAAAAAGATCTGCTGTTTTGTTGCTGATGAAACGCTGCAGATCGGGAAGAGGGAAGTGTGTGGGCGGTGACTATGTGTGTGCCGGTGTCTGCGGGGGTCTGCCTGGTCTGTGCGGGAGGTCTGCCAGGGCTGTGCGGGGGGGGCCTGCTGAGTCTGCGGGGCTGTGCGGGGGTCCGCGGGGGGATCTGCGGAAGGTGCCGGAGACCGACTGCTGCCGCCAGAAGACGGACTGTTGTTTGTAGGACCACACTGAAACAGCACCGCACCAGCCGTTGTTGGCACCACTGCCTTCAAAGCTTCAGTTTTGGACTGGGAAGCCTCTGAAACGATAAGTGATTTAAAGAACTGCTGTTATCTTATTTATTCCTCATTAACTTTGCCTATTGCTTGTCATTGAACTGCTTTAAGGGGGCTTTACACATAGAGATATCGCTAGCAATATCGCTAAAGCGTCACCGATTTTGTGACGCAGCAGCGATATCACTAGCGATATCGCTACATGTGTTATTTACCTCCGACCGGCTCCCCGCTGGCTATCGCTGATCGCGTGAGATCGGCCTGGTCCATTTCTCGTTGTCGGCTTCCTGGTGGCGCCGACGAGCGAGCCATGGACGCAGGCAGAAGACGGACACCCTCGCCGCGTCTGAAAGGTAAGTGCGACCGCCGACCGCTGCTGCATCGCTAGTGACAGCGTTTTAGAGAGTGACATGTGCAGATAAATAGTTTGGGGGTGAAATCCTGTTGACAGATTCCCTTTAATGTGTTTGAAGGCAATAGGAAGTCAGACATTTGCAATGTGTTCTTTTTCAGACATTCTTAAATTCCTCCAGGCAAACCTATTGGAGTAACACTAGAAAAAAAACATCATACCCAGAGTATGAACTTTGGAAAAAATAAATAATACACTGATGGTCAAAATGTAGATATCACGTCTTTTACTGCTTAGCCGCAACTTGTAGATAATTGGCGGCTGACTGAGTGTAACAAAAAATGTTTTCTGGTCATTAATTTACAAATGTTGAAATCTTTCTTTCTTTCTTTGACATGCATGCCGTAGCAGAACATAATGTCCTGCTGGCATCTGATTCCAGCTGGACATTTTAATCAGTGCGGAACACATACTCAATTTAAAAGTAATACATCACCCACAACAGACAAATTCACCAGTAGTTATTGAAATACATAGCTGAATATAACCTGTCAAGGGATATGGAAGCCGATAAACATCCTGGATGTGAACACAAGAATCATTCTGGCCACCACAGTTTCCACAACGATCATTCATCACTCCAGAACCCAAGATACCATCACAGCCTGCTGTCTGTAGAATGAATACACAAATTGTATGAATTAGAGTAACTGACAAGGCGATAGCATAGTAATTTTAATCATTATCTTATTACAATGCGTAAATTTTTGAAACTGATCAATAGATAATTACCTGGCATTGACCATTGATGCAAGTACCATCAGAGTCTGGCCAACAGCTAGTTCCATCTAACACTCTTCCAAAGGTGTAATAAAAGTTGTATCCAACAGCCAAGCAATTCAAATCACAGGGAATGGGAGCTAAAGGTATAGAAGCAATCAAGACATTCTATGAAATCACTAGCAGCTGGAAATTATTTTATGCTGTATACAAAAATATTCATCCATATTATAGTATACTTAGTGTTTGATTTTCTACTTACCTCCATAGAATGGCACCCAGTGATATCTCTGAGAAGAGCCAGGGATGGGTCTGTTGTTATAGAGGGTGCACTGTACATCCCTAAATGGTACTGAATCTTCTGGGCACAACTGTTAAATTACAGGAAAATGCTCAAACAACTAAAAACTACCGGTAGTTATCTCTAAACCACGCTTATACTAGACACCTACCATAGACTGACAAGATTTATACTGCCGGGGCTCTCCTACACATGACACTTCCATATTATCCCTGTAAAAGAAGAAAACATAACTTTTGATAACTTAAGAGTAACCGTCATTTTAATTTTTTTTTCATAAATCAATACTACACATGAAAAGTGAAGACAGACTTTCCCATTACAGAGATAGGAGATGACAGTTGCTACTAATGAGATTCAATGTAGATACACATTAAAGGTAACTGCCATTAGGGGCTTATCTACAGCATTCTACAATGCTGTAGATAAGCCTCAGATGTAGCCTGAAAGATAAGAAAAACAAGTTAGATTATACTCACCCAAGGGTAGTCAAGTCCAGTGTGGTCCGGTCCGATGGGTGTCGCGGTCCAGTCCGGCGCCACCCATCTTCATGCGACGACGTCCTCTTCTTTGCTTCTGTTGTGGCTCCTGCGCAGGCGTAATTCTCTGCCCTGTTGAGGGCAGAGTAAAGTATTGCAGTGCACAAGCGCTTGGGCTTCTCTGACCTTTCCCATTGCCTGCGCATTGCAGTACTTTACTCTGCCCTCAACAGGGCAGAGAATTACGCCTGCGCAGGAGCTGCAACAGAAGCAAGGAAGAGGACGTCATCGCATGAAGATGGGAGGCCCCAGACCCGGACCTGCGACACCCATCGGACCGGACCGCCCCCTGGGTGAGTACAATATAACTTGTTTTTCTTCTCTTTCAGGTTACATCGGGGGCTTATGTACATCATTATAGAATGCTGTTGATAAGCCCCTAATGGCGGTGACCACAGCTTACAGTACAGATCAAAAGTTTGGACACACCTTCTCATTCAAAGAGTTTTCTTTATTTTCATGACTATGAAAATTGTAGATTCACTCTGAAGGCATCAAAACTATGAATTAACACATGTGGAATTATATAATTAACAAAAACGTGTGGAACAGCTGAAAATATGTCTTATATTCTAGGTTCTTCTAGCCACCTTTTGCTTTGATTACTGCTTTGCACACTCTTGGCATTCTCTTGATGAGCTTCAAGAGGTAGTCACCGGAAATGGTCTTCCAACAGTCTTGAAGGAGTTCCCAGAGATGGTTAGCACTTGTTGGCCCTTTTGCCTTCACTCTGCGGTCCAGCTCACCCCGAACCATCTCGATTGGGTTCAGGTCTGGTGACCGTGGAGGCCAGGTCATCTGGCGTAGCATCCCATCACTCTCCTTCTTGGTCAAATAGCCCTAACACAGCCTGGAGGTGTGTTTGGGGTCATTGTCCTGTTAAAAAATAAATGATGGTCCAACTAAACGCAAACCAGATGGAATAGCATGCTGCTGCAAGATGCTGTGGTAGCCATGCTGGTTCAGTATGCCTTCAATTTTGAATAAATCCCCAACAGTGTCACCCGCAAAGCACCCCCACATCATCACACCTCCTCCTTCATGCTTCACGGTGGGAACCAGGCATGTAGAGTCCATCCGTTCACTTTTTCTGCATCGCACAAAGACACGGTGGTTGGAACCAAAGATCTCAAATTTGGACTCATCACACCAAAGCACAGATTTCCCCTGGTCTAATGTCCATTCATTGTGTTCTTTAGCCCAAACAAGTCTCTTATGCTTGTTGCCTGTCCTTAGCAGTGGTTTCCTAGCAGCTATTTTACCATGAATGCCTGCTGCACAAAGTCTCCACTTAACAGTTGTTGTAGAGATGTGTCTGCTGCTAGAACTCTGTGTGGCATTGACCTGGTCTCTAATCTGAGCTGCTGTTAACCTGCGATTTCTGAGGCTGGTGACTTGGATGAACTTATCCTCCGCAGCAGAGGTGACTCTTGGCCTTCCTTTCCTGGGGTGGTCCTCACGTGAGACAGTTTCTTTGTAGCGCTTGATGGTTTTTGCCACTGTACTTGGGGACACTTTCAAAGTTTTCCCAATTTTTCGGACTGACTAACCTTCATTTCTTAAAGTAATGCTGGCCACTCGTTTCTTTACTTAGCTGCTTTTTTCTTGCCATAATACAAATTCTAACTGTCTATTCAGTAGGACTATCAGCTGTGTATCCAACAGACTTCAGCACAACACAACTGATGGTCCCAACCCCATTTATAAGGCAAGAAATCCCACTTATTAAACCTGATAGGGCACACCTGTGAAGTGAAAGCCATTTCCGGTGACTACCTCTTGAAGCTCATCAAGAGAATGCCAAGAGTGTGCAAAGCAGTAATCAAAGCAAAAGGTGGTTACTTTGAAGAACCTAGAACATAAGACATATTTTCAGTTGTTTCACACTTTTTTGTTAATTATATAATTCCACATGTGTTAATTCATGGCTTTGATGCCTTTAGAGTGAATCTACAATTTTCATAGACATGAAAATAAAGAAAACTCTTTGAATGAGAAGGTGTGTCCAAACTTTTGGTCGGTTCTGTATATGCGAAAAATGAGGTGACGGGTTACCTTTAAGGAGGGAGTGGGGAGGTGGAGAGTCAGCTCACTGTGAAAGTTGCAACAAGACAAGCTGGTAGACTCCTGGAGCCATATACAAACCAGACAGGCCAAAATGCATTTGCACTAATGCAGGGTGCAGCAGACCCATGTAAAATGGCAACTGCACAGGTGCATAAATACCAAATGAAACAGCCAGCCTACAATCAGGGATTGGCCATGTGGCACACCAGTGCAGAAAAAATAATCCGCATGTGGCAGTGTTCACACAGGAAATGCAGGGCTTCTGGTTCACAACCTCTTAGTAACACCATAAAGGGAGGCTGCCCAGTGCCAACTAGAATGCATCCCGTGTGAACAGAGGCCACAGGTTTACAGAACCATTTGGGCCCAAATGCACCCTGAAAAAATATAAAAAGGTGCATAAAAAACATATCAATATATGTAAGGTATTGGTTGATATTAAGGCCTTAATACGGAAGCTGACAAACTGCGTCAAAGTTCCTTACACTTGCCAGTCCTACTCTAACATGAAAACCTCAAAAAGAGGAAAAAATCCTCCAAAAAATTCAGTTACAAACCAGACAGGCCAAAATGCATTTGCACTAATGCACGGTGCAGCAGACCCATGTAAAATGGCAACTGCACAAGGTGCATAAATACCAAATGAAACAGCCAGCCTACAATCAGGGATTGGCCGTGTGGTACACCAGTGCAGAAGAAATAATCCGCATGTGGCAGTGTTCACACAGGGAATGCAGGGCTTCTGGCTCACAACCTCTTAGTAACACCATATAGGGGGGCTGCCCAGTGCCAACTAGAATGCATCCCGTGTGAACAGAGGCCACAGGTTTGCAGAACCATTTGGGCCCAAATGCACCCTGAAAAAATATAAAAAGTGCAAAAAAAAATATCAATATATGTAAGGTATTGGTTGATATTAATGCCTTAATACGGAAGCTGACAAACCGCGTCAAAGTTCCTTACACTTGCCAGTCCTACTCTAACATGAAAACCTCCAAAAAAATTCAGATACAAACCAGACAGGCCAAAATGCATTTGCACTAATGCAGAGTGCAGCAGACCCAAGTAAAATGCATCCACTCAATGCCGACTTTTATTCCCCATTGACTTGCATTGGGGTCGGGTTTCGGACGAAACTCCGACTTTTTTTTGCCCTAGTCGGACCAGTTTCATCCGACTCAAATTTTGTTTCATGAAACCCGATCCGACCAAAGTCGCTCAACTCTAGTCTGGGTCGATCACCACTTCAAATCCTTAATGATCAACATCCCAGGATTCATCGGGACACAAAAGCAATAGTATCCTCTTTTGACAATTTCACATGGCAGCCCCATTATCAGTGTCTCGGCTTTGATGACTATATCCCTCCATACCCCACCACATTGCCATTGACCACCTTTAGTTTTTTTTCTAAGCAAATATAGTACATACAACACACCTGTACAGCATTTCCTCCTCATGTCAGTCTCCTTTCTGCTGAAGCACAACTTCTTCACATTTGATAACCAATTTTTCTTACAGCCGCAGGTAGTAAGCATGGAGGGGAATTTTCCCCATCTCTTGCAAACATAATGATGGCATTTTGGGAGGAAAGATTTCTTTTCAGTGAAATGAATCCACGTAGAGATAAAATACAATGGTTTGGTCGTTTCATAGATGACCTCTTGTTTGTGTGGACTGGCACACAGGAACAAATTGTAGAATTCATAAACTTCTTTAACAATCCATTTAATCTCAAATTTACCCATGTTCATAACTGGGACTTGATCAATTTTTTCAATGTCAGATTACAGGCAGACATACATAACAGGCAAGTCATAATTTCCCCATATAGAAATCTACTGACTGACCCCACACATGATTAAAAATATCCCTAAAGGGGAACTCATTCACATTAAAAGGAATTGCACCAACAAAGGGAATTTTTCCAGAGAATCTAACCACATTTTCCGCAGATTGAGAAACAGGAGCTGTAGAAATTCAGTGTTGCATAATGCCGTCCAACAGATATCAATGATATATAGACAAGGTTTACTTGATCCAGACATCTGGCATTTTCAACACAAGAACAAAATCATTCCCCAGGGGGAGGTAACAAAAGAAATAATCCCATTACTTTTTCAATGGACTACAGTCCACAATATTATGAGATTACACATATTAATAAAAAACATCTCCAATGCTCAATATTGACCCTAATCTCAACTCCATACTAAACAATACGGATATCAGATTTGTGGCCAAAAAAGCCCCTTCGTTGGGACACATTCTTTTCCAAAGCCTATTTCAAAATAATTCCAAAACATCTAAACACACATAGCTTTCTCTGAAAGATTTTTTTCAAGTGCGGCAGCACTCAATGTATGTACACAAATCCAGCAGTTTTGTTTCCTTAACCACCAACTGGACTTATGACATTAAAAAGCAGCTCAGAAGGCACTTGTTAGATGTTGTGAGCACCACCACCATAAACATTTCAGCGGTATCGTGTCATTTTGCGCAAGTACATAAAGTTGATTTATCCTCCTTAATTTTCACAGGCATTGATCGTTATGCTACTGGAGGAACTGCCACTGTTTTAAAGTATGCAATAAATCATGGATTTTATCTTTCACATACCTGTTGCCTCTCTGGAATTCCTTTTTCTATTCTATTTAGATGGCATGAGGGAGGAGCTAGAGGCAGAGCTCCTCCCTCCTCTTGCCACCTGCATAGAATCTTATCAGCACCAATTGTCATCAACTATTTCTGTAGTGGGAAAGTCTGTCTGCACGGAATACAGATTTTACTTCAGAATTGAGAATTTTAATAATGACTGATTAATTCTGGCAGAAAAAGAAGCTACACAGTAGCTTATTTTCATGGGTACTATTGAAAATAAGCTACATTTTATAGTTGCACACATACATTCTGTCACCCCTAAGGTACTATATCTAGTCCTCTAGGGCTTACTATAATAGTAAAAGATGGTAGTTGTAGTAGTAGTGCATTCAGTGCTGCCATCAGGACAGTACAGCTTGGAATGCTGTCAGGGGCGCTGCCAAATACTTGCATCAAAGTGGCCCCTCTCACATCAACACACAGCCCTAAACAAAAGTCCAGCCTCGCCCACTTCTCTGCCTCTTTTGACTGCAATATGATATAGCATAGCTCCCAACCGTCTCGGATTCAACGGGACTGTCCTGTCACGTCTCGGCTGTTTTTCCCTCCGATATTTTCATCGCTCCTGCAGTTCCTTCTCCTTGAGGGTGTGGATGCTTCTCTCTGCTGAGTGCATAAGTTATGTTATATATTCACTTTTTCTCCCTACTGTGATTATTGAACTCACATCTCAGTGTCCACAGGCTGTTGCTTTACCAGTGAGCCACAGCTTACAATACTGGATATATGAGAATTTGTTTTTTGTGACCTCTATATTGCAGGCAATAAACCCAGAAGCAGAGTATACATATCCATAGAAATACAATGTGTATATAACAATGTATTTTTATGGTGCCCGTTACTGAGGTGAAGAAAAATGTTTATTTTGTTCCTATAAAAGTACTCAAAATAATAAGTGATTACTACATATTTACATAGTATAATGCAGCCCCCACAGAATATAATGTAGCCCCTCAGAGTATAATGCAATCACCTCATAAGGTATAATACAGCCCTCTCAGATTATAATGCAGCCCCCTCATAGGGTATAATGCAGCCCCTCTCATATAGTATAATGCAGCCCACTCATAGGGTATAAAACAGCCCCCCTCATAGGGCATAATGCAGCCACCCACACAGAATATAATGCAGCCCCCTCGCAGAGTATAATGCAGCCCTCCTCATAGGGTATAATGCAGCCCCCTCATAGGGTATAATGTAGCCCCCTCATAGGGTATAATGCAACCCCCTTCATAGGGTATAATCTAGCCCCCCACATAGGGTATAATGCCCCTCATAGGGTATAATGCAGCCTGTGAAGGAAGACCGGTTCCTCCCATGTCACCAATGTGACGTAACTACACAGGCACAGCTCTCCGGTGCCCCCTTTGTCTCTCAGGTCAGTAAGGGAACTGCACCAAGAGCAAATGGCCACCGGGGAGGATGTCCTGTTACCCGCTGGGTATTCTAAGATCCGTAATCAGAGTAAAAACATCAGCCCAAGATTAATTTAATGGTTTAATTGCCTTGAGGGCGCACTAGATAATTACAGAAATATACAGTAAGTTATACAACGGAATTACAGTGGATTTGCAGTCAGAGTAAAATATAACAATAATGGTACAAAACTTAGAGGTATTAAGCTGGAGGTCAATTTACCAGGTTGTAGGTTGCATGTGGATGCTGGGAGGTCTGCAGTCCACAGGTACAAGAATCTTAGTTGCCGGACAGACCCCAAAGCGTGTGCCGCTGCTCCCTTGGCAGATCTGTCCCCAGTTCTTTCTTAGATCATCATCTGGTTCTTCTGTGAGAGTGAGACTCTCTGCCATGTGCTCCTAGTTCTTAAGCATACTGGGTTCCTCCCCCTGTGTCAGAGGGTGGGCTAATAATCTCCACCCTTTAGCTCCCTGCAGAACTTATTCCCAATATCTAAGAAAGAGGTTAACTTTCTCCAGGATGATCGGATCAGGAGACAAGAGGTACCAGTGAATGCGGTTTGTTTTGCCTGTCGTGTGGAGAGCAAACATGGCCACAGTGGGTCGCTGTGGAGGGCCAATCTCTATATCTCAGGTCCCAGAACCCTCACTAACTCAGGAGTCACACTGCCAGATGTGTGATTTCCTCAGGGTGACGCAAATATTTTTTGAGTCTGTAACTCGAAAGGTGTGCTCATAATCCATGATCCTAGGATGGAGTTGGAGTGGCTGGGAGAGACAATGGATGTGTATTTCTGTGTCCAGCTGACAGGTATATACTAATTGAAGCCCCCAGGCACCTTCATTCCCCATGCTGGCGTGGCTCCTACTTGAGCTTTGAAGTTCTGTTTTGGCCTTATCTCATTATCATACTAAAAGACCTTGCTATTCAACATTGGAGCACTAAATCCTGCTTTCTTCAATATGCTTACAGGCCATGGGGGGTAGGAGCAGTTAGCTGTCAGACAAACTGGCATCACTGGGACAGGCCAAGCTCAGGCATGAGGCGAGCATTATGCCCCATATCCAAGATGGCGGCTGCTCCTTCATCACACCTCCCTGCTTTAGAGGGCGATAGGGGGTATCACATTCCTGTGTTTCCCCATGCGCCCTTCCACACCCTCTCCTTGCAGGGACAACCCATCGGCATTACCATGGTCCCTGCCTCTTTTGTGGCGAATGGTGAAGTGATACTGCTGGAGAGCAAGGCTCCAGCATAGCAACCTCCCATTCGTCCCAAAGACCATGTGTAACCAGCTGAGGGGGTTGTGGACTGTTTCCACGGTGAATTGGCGTCCGTACAAGTATGGCTGCAGACGCTGCAAGGCCCACACAATTGCCAGACATTCCTTCTCCATCGTGGAATAGGCCACTTCCCTTGGCAGGAGTGTCCGGCTCAGGTACAGAACGGGGTGTTCATGGCCCATAGTGTTGACCTGGCTGAGCACAGCACCGAGGCCGAAGTCGCTGGCATCGGTCTGCACTACGAACGGCCGCATGAAGTCGGCTGCCTGTAGTACAGGAGGGCTAGAAAGGGCAGTTTTGAGTACCTGGAAAGCTGTCTCACAGGCGACTGTCCAGTCGACTGCGACGGGCAGCTTCTTCTTGGTGAGGTCCGTCAGGGGCTTGGCCAGGGCACTATAGTGTGGAACAAACCTCCTATAGTACCCGGCAGTCCCCAAGAAGGACATCACCTGCTTCTTGGTCCTGGGGTGGGCCAGGATGTGATGGCATCCACCTTCCCGGGCTCTGGCTTCAGAGCTCTCCCACCTACTCGGTGTCCCAGGTAGTGGACCTCACTCATACCCAGCTGGCATTTTTCCGGCTTAATGGTCAAGCCTGCTCACTGGATCCGCCCGAGCACCTGCCCCAGGTGCTCTAGGTGATCCTCCCAGGTGGGACTAAAGATGGCAATGTCATCCAGGTACGCGGTCGCATACCCTTCCAGTCCCTCGAGCAGCGCGTTGACCATCCTCTGAAAAGTGGCAGGGGCATTCTTCATGCCGAATGGCATCACCGTGGACTCGTACAGTCCGAATGGGGTGATAAAGGCAGAGCATTCCCGTGCCCCAGGAGTCAGGGGAATCTGCCAATACCCCATGCTCAGATCCATGATGGTCAGGTACTTGGCCCGACCAGCTGATTGAGCAGGTCAGCGATGCACAGCATTGGGTACACATCGGTGACCGTCACAGCGTTGAGCCCCCGGTAGTCCACGCAGAACCGCTTAGTTCGGTCCTTTTTTGGGACGAGGACTACAGGCGAAGCCCACGTGCTGTTGGACGCTTGGATCACCCGCAGCTTCAGCATCTCATCTATCTCTTGGCGCATGTGCTGCTGCACCTCATGAGAGACCCGATATGCTGAACGCCGGATCGGGGGGTGATTGCTGGTGTCCACGTCATGGACGGCTGTCTCAGTCCTTCCGGGCAGGCTGCTGAACAGCTCCCGAAAGGGGTGTAGGGTGACCCCCAGCTGGGAACGTTGGTCATCCGAGAGCTGGTGGCCAAACCCCACATCCTCAATGGATCCACCCGCCTTGGCTTGGGTGAGCAGATCCAGGAGGGTTTCTACCTCTCCTTCCTCGGGAAGGTTGCACACTGGGTGGGCACAAGCCTCCCGCTCATGATGGGCCTTCATCATGTTCACGTGGAAGGCCTTCCTCCTTCCACGGGCATGGTCCAGGGTGACCAGATAGGTGACAGTGTTGAGCCACTGGTGCACGAGGTAAGGACCCTCCCAGGCCGCCTGAAGCTTGTTTTGAGGTACAGGGATCAGTATCCACACCTTTTGACTCACCTGGTAGGTCCGCTCACAAGCATTCTGGTCGTACCACCGCTTCTGGTCAGCCTGGGCTTGGGCAATATTGTCATGCACCTGCCGTGTCAAGGCCATCATTCTGTCCCGGAAACGCACGACATACTCAGTGACCGACACTCCAGGGGTGGCCAAATCCCCTTCCCATGCTTCCTTCACCAGAGCAAGGGGCCCCCGTACACGTTGCCCATACAGGAGCTCAAAGGGGGAGAACCCAGTTGAGGCCTGTGGGACCTCCCGGTAGGCAAACAGCGGTGTGGGAGATACCACTCACAGTCTCTCCCGTGGGAGTCGACCAACATCTTCAGCATCTGCTTTAAGTTGCCATTGAACCGCTCACACAGGCCATTGGTCTGTGGGTGGTACGGGCTGGCTACCAGATGTTGCACCTGTATCTGCTTACAGAGATACTCCATCAGCTGCGACATGAACTGGGTCCCTCGGTCGGTGAGCATTTCCTGGGGAAAGCCCACTCTGGAGAAAATCTCCAGTAAGACAGTGGCCACTTTGTCGGCCCTAATGGACGACAAAGCTAATGTGGCGCCCTCAGGAGTATGATCGCCACAGTGGCTTTGCCTTCCTCCAGGAGAGGGTAATGCCAGGCTTGGAGGCAATAATGGGTCTCTCTCGCAGTCAATCTACGCATGCAACACAGTTCCACTCCACGCCAGCAGGGGGAACTCTGAACCGGGATTAAGGGGAGGAGTGCTCTCTGAGGGCCAAGAGGAAGGGTTGGTTAGTTAGTTAGTCTGCGGAGGGTGAAGTGTGCAGACGTGTGGAAGGAGCACTGAGATAGAGCTGAGAGGACGAGCTCATCTCTGGAGAGAGCGCATGAACTGGAGCCTGGTCTCTACGGTTGTATGGATACTAACGGTCCTGCAACAGACACCAGAGGAGTAGGAGGCTGTAAATGCCCTACTCCCATCTAAGACTTGAGGGCACAACAGCAGCTTGGATAGAGAGCTGGGACTCAGGAGAGAGGAGTCCCCGGGATAGGCTACAGCTGTCTGCCGTGCAAGTGAGGTTCTTGGGAACATCAGACAGGAGGAACTTCAGTGTAACTCAGTACTGGAGATCCCGCAAATACGCGTTAGTAAGGAGACTGCACAACCCATCTGCTGAGAGAGAATCCCTGAATTGCTTCCAGGCTAGCCTGCTCCAATACCATCTGTAATCAGGACCCTGGACTGCAGTTATCAAGTAAAGGTACAGAAATTGCAACCCGCTGTGTCTTGTCTGCTTCCTACCTTTCCGACACCGCTACATCCCTGTGCCAACCACATCTACACTGCTCTGGGACTATAGCTTCACCTGCGGGGAGCTTTTACATCTTTGCTGCACCATACCATCAGTCCCAGCGGATATGCATGCAGCATCGGCTTAACACCTCCCTTGCCGAGCACCACAGGTGGCGTCACGAGCTATTCATCTAACTACATTCCACCATTCACATCTTCCTATTACTTGGGCGCCCAGGGCCACGGTCCGGGTCACTGCTGCTGTGACACATCCCACTGATACCGGCCCGGTACCAAGTACCCCACAGCCCTGGGAGGGCGACCCACTACCGCCTCCGGGTACCGGGTGGCATAGTCCACTACCGTTAGTATGAAGCATTTCCCGGAGCTGCTGGGAGTGGACAGAGGTCCAATGAGATCCACAGCCACCCTCGAGAAAGGCTCTTCGATGATGGGCAGAGTTACCAGTGGGGCTTTGGGGCGCCGCCCCGCCTTCCCCACCCTCTGACAGGTGTCACACGAACGGCAGTAGGCAATCACCTCGGTCCTTATTCCTGGCCAGTAGAAATGTTGAGATAGCCTGGCCCTGGTTTTAGTGATCCCTAGGTGTCCGGCCATGGGAATCTTGTGTGCGATCCGCAACAATTCCGCCCTGAACGGATAGGGTACCACTAACTGTCGGTCACTGGGCCATGCCTCCGGTGAACCCTGCTGGACCGTTACCCGGTACAGTCGTCCCTGGTCCCAGACCACTCGCTCATGGTCGGACTCGAGGGGAGGCTGTGCCGCCTGCTCCTTGAGAGCTTTCAGGCTAGCGTCAGCTTCCAACGCTGCCTGAAATCCCTTACTGAATGTGGCAAGAAAGAATGAAACTGCCACATCCTCTGTCAGCTCCCTGGGATCTGTCTCCTGGCCGCTGTCTGATTCGGCAGCCACTTGGTTGGAGAGGGGGAAACCGTCGGACCTCCGTGAGGCTCCTTGGGCTCCGGCGCTCCTACTCCTGGTAACAGCAGCCACGACCGCTGAGACCCCAGGTAGTGCCTGCTTCCCCTTGGCCCCTGACCAAGTCGCTGGGTCAGGCAGACTTCACTTGCCTCCTGACATCCCGGATGCGGGGAACTCCTGCCCTGGGGTCTTACCTGGTGGCTCCTCTCCCGGGATGTCCCTCCCCCCATGGCCTGTTCCTCTTTCTGCAGAGGCCCTAGACTCAGCAGGCTGGATTCACTTAGGGGCCCTACACTGCCCATAGCAGCCCCTCCCTCCACCTCTGAGCTGTCCCCTGCAGGCTTCTCACCTGTCCTCACTGTGAGCCCTGTGTGTGTAGTGTCAGTACATGGCTTACCATCAGGTTTCACTCCCTCCTCCACTGTTGGAGGCACATTCAACACATTAACATTAGCATTCACAGTAGAGTCATGACATTCTTGGGGAGCCGGACTTGGGGGTTCAGTGGCCACATACTGAGACACTAGCTGCCCCAAATCGGTCCCAAGCAACACATTGTCAGGAATATTTGGCATTACTCCCACCTCCCGCATTCCCCTCCTGGCGCCTCAGTCCAAAAACACCTTGGCGACGGGCAGCGCCGGTTCAATGCCTCCAATTCCAGAGACGGAAAGGGCTTTCCCAGGCACCAAGTCTTGAGGGGATTCCACCTCTGGACATACCAGGGTTTGTTCAGTGCCTGTGTCCCACAGTCCCATGACCGCTGAGTGGCCGATGGTGATGGGTTGGTAATTGTCCAGGGACCTCCCACCACCCCCTCCCACACACAAAACAGTGGACGGTTTCTGGGACAGGGATGGGGCCTTATGGCGCTGGGGACACGCAGCCTTAAAGTGTCCCGGCTAGTTGAAATGATAACAATGCCTAGGTTCTGCTCCTGGCCTAGAGAGGGCAGCAGTGGGGTACGCCCCTTGCACTCTGGGAGCTGGGGGGACAGGGGCAGGATTGGGCTTACCCCCTCTCTAGGTGCCGCTGGCAGGCTTCTTTGGCTCAGACACCCTGTTGGCATACTCGTCTGCCAGGGCGGCTGTAGCAGTAGCCCCCTTTGGTTTCCAGTCACGGACAAACTGCTGGAGGTCCTCTGGGCAGTTCCACAAGAACTGCTCCGTGACGAACAGTTCCTGGACCTCCTGGCAGGTGGTGAGCTCTAGACCAGAGGTCCAGTACTCCGCAGCTCTCAGCAGTGCTCGCATGTGGTCGATCCACATGTCCTTTGAGCCCCGCTGCAGGCTCCGGAACTTCCTGCGGTACGACTACGGGGTGAGGTTGTAGTGCTGGATCAGGGCCCGCTTGATGCTGTTGTAGTCCTGCTCCTCCCCGGTAGGTAAGTCCCCCAAAACTTCCAGGGACTTTCCCCTCAAACGGGGGGTCAGGTACCTTGCCCACTGATCCAGGGCCAGATGGTGTGGGAGGCAGGTTCTCTCAAAGGCCAGCAGAAAGGAATCCAGGTCTCCATCCTTTTCAAGCAGGGGGAAGTCCTCCGCCCAGACCTTGGAAGCCTTGGTCCCAGGTGGGGCTGGAGCATCCAGCGGGAGCCCGTACTGAGCCATCTCCGGTCGGTGCCGGCGTTCAGCAGCTTCACGGCATTCTGCAGCCTGCAGCACACGTTCTGCATGCTCACGCTCTGCCGCCGCTTGATCATGCTCCGCTGCTTTCTCTGCCGCCACCAGGAGTCTGTCATTGGCGGCGTCGTTACCAGCCTCGAGCTGTGCCATAGCTGCTTGGAAAAGGGCCTCCGATCTGGACAGGCTGGGGCGGGAAGGTGGTGGACAGTCCACTGCGGGACTGAGCACGGGGGTCTGGCTCCTTGGGGAGCCCTGGCTGAGCTCCCCCTCGCCTTCATTGGTATTGTTCACCACCTCCTCATAGGCCATAGCATTGGCCTCCCCCTGTGTCTTACTCCTGGTGCCTTCCGCCATCTTGGGAACCTCTGGTTACTGACACAGCTGCAACCCCGACCTCGCACACAACTTATTATATTTACACTCTGACCATCTAGTGCTGAGCTGACCTTAAGACCCCAGCAGTGAAAGTTACCGCTGGTAGTCTTTAGTGTCTGGGAGTAGGGGTCCCACGCACACTATTACTCTGATCCCACCGCTGCCACCAATGTGAAGGAAGACCGGTTCCTCCCATGTCACCAATGTGACGTAACTACACAGGCACAGCTCTCCGGCGCCGCCGGGGAGGATGTCGTGTTACCCGCTGGGTATTCTAAGATCCGTAATCAGAGTAAAAGTTTCAGCCCAAGATTAATTTTATGGTTTAATTGCCTTAAGGGTGCACTAGATAATTACAGAAATATACAGTAAGCTATACAACGGAATTAAAGTGGATTTGCAGTGAGTAAAATATAACAATAATGGTACAAGACTTAGAGGTATTAAGCTGGAGGTCAATTTACCAGGTTGTATGTGGATGCTGGGAGCTCTGCAGTCCACAGGTACAAGAATCTTAGTTGCCGGACAGACCCCAAAGCGTGTGCCGCTGCTCCCTTGGCAGATCTGTCCCCAGTTCCTTCTTAGATCATCATCTGGTTCTTCTGTGAGAGTGAGACTCTCTGCCAGGTGCTCCCAGTTCTTAAGCATGCTGGGTTCCTCCCCTCTGTGTCAGAGGTTGGGATAATAATCTCCACCCTTTAGCTCCCTGCAGAACTTATTTCCAATATCTAAGAAAAGGGGTAACTTTCTCCAGGATGATCGGATCAGGAGACGGAAGGTACCAGTGAATGCGGTTTGTTTTGCCTGTCGTGTGGAGAGCAAACATGGCCCCATTGGGTCGCTGCGGAGGGCCAATCTCTATGTCTCATGTCCCAGAGCCCTCACCGACTCAGGAGTCGCACTGCCAGATGCGCGATTTCCTCAGGGTGATGCACATATTTTTTTATGAGTCTGTAACTCGAAAAGTGTGCTCATAATCCATGATCCTAGGATGGAGTCGGAGTGGCTGGGAGAGACAATGGATGTGTATTTCTGTGTCCAACTCGCAGGTATATTCTAATTAAAGCCCCCAGGCACCTTCATTCCCCATGCTGGCATGGCTCCTACTCAAGCTTTGAAGCTCTGTTTTGGCCTTATCTCATTATCATACTAAAAGACCTTGCTATTCAACATTGGAGCACTAAATCCTGCTTTCTTCAATATGCTTACAGGCCATGGGGGTAGGAACAGTTAGCTGCCAGACAAACTGGCATCACTGGGACAGGCCAAGCTCAGACATGAGGTGAGCATTATGCCCCATATCCAAGATGGCGGCTGCTCCTTCATCACACAGCCCCCCTCATAGAATATAATGCAGCCCCCCAGAATATAATGCAGCCCCCTACAGAATATAATGCAGCCCCCTCATAGGGTATAATGCAGCCCCCTCATCGGGTATAATGTAACCCCCTCATAGGGTACAATGCTGCCTCCCACATAGGGTATAATGCAGCCGCCTCATCAGGTATAATGTTGCCCCCTCCTAGGGTATAATGCAGCCTCCTCATAGGGTATAATGTAGCACCCTCATCAGGTATAATGTTGCCCCTCATAGAGTATAATACAGCCCCCCTCACAGGGTATAATGCAGCCCCCCTCATAGGGTAGATTGTAGCCCCACATCGCGTATAATGTAACCCCCTGATAGGGTATAATGCTGCCTCTCTCATAGGGTATGTATAATGTTGCCCCCTCATAGCGTATATTGCAGCCCCTCATAGGGTATAATGCAGCCCCACTTATAGGGCATAATGCAGCCCCCCTCCCATAGGGTATAATGCAGCCCCCCTCACAGGGTAAAATGCAGCCTTCCCTCAGGGTATAATGCAGCCCCCCTCATAGAATATAATACAGCCTCCCCACAGAATATAATGCTGCCCTCTCATAGGATATAATGCAGCCCCCCCCACATAGGGTATAATGTAGCCCCCCCACAGAATATAATGCAGCCCCCTCATAGAGTATAATGTAGCCCCACATGGAATATAAAGTAGCCGCCCTCATAGAGTATTATCTAGCCCCGCAGTCTTACAGTCTTATTGCCACCAGGACTCACTCACTGATATATATATATATATTAAAAAAACACAATACTCCCCTCTCCTCCTCATTCCCACGCTGATTCCGACTCTGCTCCAGTGTCAGCAGCTGCACTGCCATCTGCCTGACCTGCGCGTGTGCATTCAAATTGCCTCCCATGCGTGCGCAGTATGCTTTGCCCAACTGCGGGCAAAGTAAAAAAGCATTAGTGCGCATGCGCTCTAATGCTTTTCGGCTTTTCCCGCAGTTGGGCAAAGCATATTGCGCATGCACAGAAGGCAATTTGAATGTGCACGCGCGGGACCTGTAAGCGGACAATGCTATTCATAGAACGGAATGCGTACAGCAAGCCAATTTGCAGTGGAGAGAGGGACCAGAACCAACGCCCATCGGACTGGACAGAGGATATTACCCTACTGCGCGGAAGCAATATAAAAGGTTTTTATGGGGGGTTTCATGGGGAGTCAGGAGGTTTCACAAGTAGTTGGGGAATGTATAGCTCACACTCTATTAGATGATATTTTTAGTTGATAGGCCAAAAAACTGGTGAGAGATTCCCTTTAAAGCTCTGCAAGCTGGTACACATTACATGCATGGTACACATGCTGAACTTGGTTGTACAGCGATTTTAAAAACATACCCTGACTTGCCGGACCTACTTGCCAATGTATGCCATGTCAGCGCCAATTTCTCAGGCTTTTGCCGGTCTATCTGCGCTGCAGCAGTGCTTTAATTTGCCTGATCACTGACTGATTTGTCACCTGCTCACACGCTGGAATTCGACCTTTCATATGTTGGCAAGGCTTAGAGAGCATCAGAGGGCAGTGTCTGAATACCAGCTTCTCAATGCCCATCAGAGTAACACAGTCTCCACACATAACAACTACCGAGCGGATGTGGATTGCTGACATATGTGTGGTTCTTCAAAACTTTGAGTACTGCACCAATATGGTGAGCACTGATGACCCTATTATCAGCGTAACCATCCCACTGCTCTGTTTATTAAAACATTGCTGCAGAATATCAAAGATGAAGCTTTGAATGCAGAGTAGGTGTTTATGGAGCAAGATTTTATATTGGCTCATACCACACCGCCCCGTCTCAGGCAATATTCTCAGACAACATTGGGTGATCATGAGTAACAGGAGGAGGATGAGGAGGAACAGGAGTTTTTGGTCTGGACTACAGAGGGGACTCCCAATCCCAGCTTCATGCCTGTCCAGCATGGATGCCTTGAAGCAGAGGAGGAGATGGAGGCGAGGCGTTGTGAGGAGGAGAGGATGGTTAATGTTTGTCCTGGAGGGAACACTTAATGTTTGACTCTTCGTAGTCTGCCACACATGGGACAGTTCATGTCCTGATGCCTTTCCCAAGACCCTCATGTAAAAGACATTTTGTCCACCATGAAATACTGGCTGTGCACCTTTCTTGACCCACGATACAAGGAGAAATTTCCTTCTTTCTTGTCGGAGTCAGATGTTCCATTTTCAGGGCATGCAAGCCAGAGGGCCGTTGTTGTAAAGTTGTTGTAGAGTTGCTGAAAAGATTACCCTCAGACAACACTGCTGACATAGGTACTGGCTCTTTTCACCCGTGTAGGGAGGAGGACCCCCACAGAGTGTCCAGGCCGGAACCAAGGGGACCGCCATCTGAGTTCCTAAGGAAACAGTACCCGGGGAACAGAGGAGGAGAGTGGACTGTTGAGAGTGACAGGACAGCAAGGGGAGGGGCGAGTATAAAAGGGGCAAGGAGCGCACAGAGGAGTCAGTTGGTGATACGTCAGACACGGAGCAGGAGACGGAGGGGGCGTGAGAGAGTGGGAAGGACACTGACAGTTCAGAGAAGAGACCAGCAGCAGAGGGTTGATACGCAGTGGCCTTCAGGAAAGAGGTGCCGAGCTTACCGACAGGGGACTGTCTCTTCACCCCAATCCCGGGTTGCGATCTGCCCCTGGTCATCCTCGGCCATTGCCGCTGAGCTCGAGCCCTCCGCGGCCTGTCCGCTCCCTCTCCCGGCTGCTGCCATTCCCCTTCGGCCCACGTTTGCGGCCTGCCCGCTGCCACCCGCGGACGCTGCCGGTTTGCGCCGGCCCGTGGTTGCGGCTTGTCTGTCGCCGCACACGGCCGCCTTCGCCTCGCTGCAGTCGGCAGTTGGGGCCTGTTCCTCATCAACAGAGACACTCTGCACACAGTCTCAGGCTGTGCGCGTGGCCAGTAAACCGCCACTCTTGAGCACTGCGACACAACCCTGCTTGGGGACAGGAGTCCCATTGAACTCGCTAAAAAGCGCAACCCCGCTGTTACAACAGGGGGTTACTCCATCTCAGGACTCCATCAGGGCCTGTTGTACCCCAACTCCTCCTGGGCACTGGGGCGCCCGAAGACTACTCCAAATCTTCAGCAGCTGCTACGCTAAGGCAGCCTCATCAAAGACGCCACAGCAGCCTCATCAAAGACGCAGAACAGCCTTATCAAAGACGCCAAAGCAGCTTTATCAACAACGCAGCTTCCACAGAGGCGCCGAGGGATGTCAGGATGGATAAGTGACATTATAGAGTATAAGGACCCATAGACGGCCATACCATGGCCCCATAGTAACCGGCCTCGGCCGGGTTAGTCGTGTTCTTTTCAAATAGTGTTTGGTTGTACTGAGTCCCTGCGAGGACAACTGTTGTTACCCCTTTTTGCTTGCTTAGTTTAGCCCTAGCGGCTTTAAATTGTAAAAAGTTTGCTTTTCAAAATTCAGCCAGTCTCGCATCTCATCACTGCATCCTGCGGACCTGCTGTTACCTACACCCGCAAGAATTACAGGGGAGGGCCATGCACACCAGGTGCAACTCGGACAGGGGAAAATGTCCACCAACTTGGCCATTTTCATGAAACTGTCACATCACCAAGGGCTATCTGTGGGTGTAACTATGACAAGGAGAGAGAAGTTTACCAAGATGGTGAAGGAGTACTTATGTGACCATGCCAGGGTGCTTCTGTTTCTTTAGTGCCTTTTAAATATTGGCTGTCGAAGGTGCACACTTGGCTTGACCTTTCCTTGTATGCCTTGAAGGTACTGCCCTGCCATAAGTGTGTTGCCTCAGTGGGTTTTTAGTTTGGCCAGTGCAATCATAATGGATAAGCGCACACCCCTGTCAACGGAAAATGCAGACAGGCTGATTCTTCTAAAATTGAACAAGAGCTGGATTTCCTCCGACTTTGTAAGCCCTACGGATGACAGCAACCCAACCTAAATGCTCCCCAAATGTTCTTTTTTTTGTAAGTTGTCTTAACGTCCATCCCTTACCATTCAAACCCATTTTGTTCTGGAAATCATGTCCTACTCCTCCTGCAACAAGTACTTAGTGGTCATCTATGTATACCCTCCGTGAGTACTATTTTTAAATTTGTAAACCTTTGTACATTGTGCAATGGTGAAACTTGTACTCCCTATCGCTAGCAATTATAACTACAAAATTTATTGTAAGGTTCTCATCACGGTCTCCTTCAGTGTTCATAATACAGACCCCTGGCTAATATTTGGAAACCTTTGTACATTGTGCAATGGTGAAACTTGTACTCCCTATCTCTAGCAATTATAGTAACCACAAAATTTATTGTGTTCCCCATCACAGTCTCTTTCAGCGTGTATGATACAGATGCCTTAGGTAATTTTTGTAAACCTTTGTACATTGCACAATGGTCAAATTTCTACTCGCTATATATTCTATTATTATAATTTTTTTATTGTCTTGCCCTTCTCACGGTCTCTTTTTCATGGGTATGTCAGATGCAACAGACAGTCGCTCTACATCTGGCTGCAGAAGGTCTCTGCATTTGGCATTGCAGAATCCTTCTTAATCCTTATGACTCTTGTATCCAGTGGCAACCTCCCTCCAGCTTTAATTGACACATCTGCACCTTGGTGTTTATAAACTCCCAGCCTGCTTCAGGGAGTCACTGGTGATATTAATTTTTTCTCTTGTGAAGGCTTGGAGGTGTAGCTGTCGGCTAACTTCCTCTCTGTTGCTCTTGGAGGATGTTTGGTGTAATCTCTCTGGAGTTTGCTCAAGCTAAGTTCTTCTCTCCTTGTGTGTCTCTCTTGTTGTCTTTAGTTATCAGTGGAGTCTGACCAGTGCTCATCCCCCCTCCCTATTCAGGGCCTAGCTCTAGGGATATACAGGGCTTAGGTTTCCTGCTTGGTGATTGGTGCAGTACTAGTTTTGGGATGGTAGGATAGGCAGTGTGTTATAAGATCTAGCTAGGCATCTTTACTCCCTCATTCCCTAGTGTTGGGGCTTCCTTCCCCTCATCCCTTCGTGTTGTATTTAGTCTTTCCCACGCTGTGTGTGATCATAATCACAGACGCAGATTCTTTACTGTAAGAGCAGTGAGACTATGGAACTCTCTGCCATATGATGTTGTAGCGAGTGATTCACTATTAAAATTTAAGAAGGGACTGGATGCCTTTCTTTAAAAGTATAATGTTACAGGGTATATATACTAGATTTCTTGATAGGACATTGATCCAAGGAACTAGTCTGATTGTCGTATGTTTGCAGCATGGGTTTTTTTTTTTTTACCTTTTTCTGGATCAACATGTTAGGCTATGGGTTGCACTAGATGACTTAAAGTCTCCCTTGAACCTTAAATACTATGTTACTGTTTCAGCATGTATCTACATGTATCTGGTAACCTAATGTTGATTTTTGGGTCTGCACTTGGACATTGTGGAACATCAATGCATTAACCCCTTCACTACCGGGGCTTTTTTCGATTTTTCGTTTTTCGCTCCCCTTCTTTCCAGAGCCATAACTTTTTTATTTTTCCGTCTATATGGCCATGTGGGGGCTTATTTTTTGCAGGACAAGTTGTACTTTTAAACGATACCATTGGTTTTACCATGTCGTGTACTCAAAAATGGGAAAAAAATTCCAAGTGCGGTGAAATTGCAAAAAAGTGCAATCGCACACTTGTTTTTTGCTTGGCTTTTTTGCTAGGTTCACTACATGCTAAATCTAACCTGCCATTATGATTCTCCAGGTCATTACAAGTTCATAGACACCAAACATGTCTATGTCCTCTTTTATCTATATGGTGCAAAAAAAATTACAAAGCTTGCTAAAAAAATAAATTTGCACAATTTTCCGAGACCCGTAGCGTCTCCATTTTTCATGATCTGAGGTCGGGTGGGGCTTATTTCTTGCATGCTGGGCTGATGTTTTTAATGATACCATTTTGGTGCAGATATGTTCTTTTGATCGCCCGCTATTGCATTTTAATGCAATGTCGCGGCGACCAAGAAAACGTAATTCTGACGTTTTGAATTTTTTTCTTGCTACACCGTTTAGCGATCGGGTTAATGCTTTTTTTTATTGATAGATCGGGTGATTCTGAACGCGACGATACCTAATATGTGTATGTGGGATTTTTTTTTACTGTTTTATTTTGATAGGGGCGAAAGGGGGGTGATTTGAACTTTTAGATTTTTTTTTTTTTTTTTATTTTTAAACATTTTATTTTTTACTTTTGGCATGCTTCAATAGCCTCCATAGGAGGCTTGAAGCATGCACAACCCAATTGGCTCTGCTACATATGGGCGATGAGCCCAGTGGTGACGGGGGTCGGTGATTAGCTCACTTCTGGCCTGGTGGCCGGAAGTGCTATTTAAATGCCCGCTGTCAGCTTTGACAGCGGGATTTAACTAGTTAATAAGGCGTGGGCGGACTGCGATTCCGCTCGCGCCTATTGCGGGCACATGTCAGCTGTTCATAACTGCTGACATGTCGCGGCTTCGAGGTGGGCTCACCGCCGGAGCCCACCTCAAAGCGGGGGACCTTACTGATGACGTACTATTACTTCATCGGTAAGGAAGGGGTTAATATGCTCTACACATATCTTCAGGTTTCAGCCTTACACAGAATAATAATATGAGTAATGAAACATGCTCTATATATATTTGCTGCTAGTTCGAAAATCCTACCCACACATCCCTTTAAAAAAGGGAAATTCAACATAACACCTCTGTTAGCATACGCCATATACTGCTGACATACGCAGCACTCCAGTAGATGGGCAGAATGCCTGGGTACAAAATCTATGTCTGAGAATTAAATCACTGGCCCTTCCCCTGTGTTACATCCTTCCCAATTTGCTGTCTAGTAAGCGGGCGCTGATGCCTCTTGCCCACAACTTGCAGTTGAACATACAGTAAGAACATTCAAGAACCACGTCCACTTTTTGGTCCCAGCGCAGTGTTCAGTTTTACCTTGTCAGCATATATGGTATATCTCTTCCCAAATTGTTACTTAGATAGGGCATACATACTGTATCTCCATGTTGTTCCCATTTAGTTTTAGCTCTTTCCCATCCATTTCAGCTTTTCTCTGGCCTCCAGACCTGATTGTTGGGTCCAGCAGAGAAAAATTTGGCTTTTCCATTGACTTGCATTGTATTCGTTATTCGGTACGAATACCCAAATATTAGAAATTGTTAAACTGATAAATAAAGGAATACACCGCACTATACTGGGAAAAAGAAAAGGAAGATTCCGGTTGCCGGATACTCACTTAGTGGTGTGGGAAGAATCTCGCAGTCAAAGATGTTTTCTCAGAATCAGAGATGTTTCACACTGTCATAATGACCATGAATCCGTATATAAAAAACTGCTGGATAAAGAGTAAGGCTATGTGCCCACGCTAGCGTTTTTAAACGCTCAGGAAAAGGATCCTCTTCCCAGAAATCGCGCGTCTTTTTACGCGCGTTTTTTGCGCGATTTTTGACGCGATTTTGACGCGTTTTTTGACACGCGATTTCTGGGATCATTGGGGATGGCTAAAAACGCTGAGCAATGCAGGAATTAATGAGCATGCTGCATTTTTAGACGCTAAGCGATTCCTGAGCGGTTAAAAACACATGCATTGGCACAAAAAGCCAAAAACGCATGCTAATTAATTGGATGCATCTTTTAAGCGTTTCTGCAGCGTCTGATCCGGCTCAAACGCTGCGGAAACGCTTACAAAAACGCATCATGGGCACACAGCCTTAAGAGTCAAATTAAATTAACCTGTTTTGCATAATTGTGGGCAATTCAACTGGGCCTGTAGCACTCACTTGAGTTTGTCTGTCCAGTCCAGAAAAAAGAAAAAAAAGGTGCTGTGGTCGATACAACCACTGAAGCAACAGGATTAAGGGTGTTTACAATAAAGATTTCTGATAGAGGGAAATGGTAATAGTAAATGTTACAACAATGACAAGAGAAGATAAATAAGGGCTGCTTTGATGGCAGATATAAGCTACACTTACTGCAGAATGAATAGAAAAAACACTGGATCAAGGTTGTTGTTTTCAGATAGGGAGCAACTTAAGCTCAGGCACTGTGGATTAAATGAATGTGAGTAGCAGCGTGTGCTCGCGTTTAAACAAGGTGCTGGACCTAGTGCACTTACTTGTGATGACTAGTGCTCGGTGAGGTAAGCTAGGTGCTGGTGCTCAGCAAGGGGCTGCTGCTGCTGAGTCTGCACTAGGAGGACGCCGATGCCTCGCGCGCTCCGGCCGGAAGCAACGCTGAGGGAGGCGGCGTGGTATGGGGCGGAGCTTGTGTGACGTCACACTAACACTAGGACGGGTGCATGGAAAGGGCACAAACCCAACGCGTTTCAAGGGAAAGGTTCCCTCTTCATCAGGGTAGTGCCCAATGATCAGCATGCTGTCCATTTATAGCAGCGTTTGCTCCATTTAGTGATCACCTGACCCCAATAGTATGTAGATTGTAAGAATCATTCAAAAGATATTTGGACCCTAAATGGACCTCTTGATTGATGTCCAAAAATTTGATGAGTATACAGTAAAAATAGCTCCAAAAGAAATTAAATAGAAATTTTGAGCTAGCAAATATAAAAAATAGATCTCTTGGTTGATGTACAAGAATTTAATGAGTATAAAAATAGCTTCCAAAAAAAAAAATTTAGATTTTTGAGCAAGCAAATATAAAAAATGATGATTATGATATAAAAAATACAATTTAAATTAAAATATTAGACCCTGTACCGGCATGACTGGTAATGTATAATGACCCCAATAATATACATAAAAGGGGGGGGTAGGGGGAAGGAGAATGGTGAGATTAAAACGCATATAATTCAATTTCATGATTTAGGCCCCTTGGGGCTAAGCTGTCCAGAGTATAAATCCATCTGGATTCTATCTGTGACATTGCCCTTAAATAGTCACCCCCCTAGGATGTGGACGAACCAGTTGTATACCTAAAAAGGAGACCCCTTCACAAGACCGGTTGTGAACATCCAGAAAGTGTCAAGATACTTGATGTCCCTTATAGCCTTTCTTAATGTTATCTAGATGCTCCTTGATTCTAACGTGCAAGGGTCTCTTGGTTCTCCCTACGTATATTTTCGGCAAGGACATTTAAGAATATAGATAACGCCCGATGATTGGCATGTAATGTTGTCCCTAATATAAAATGTATTATTATTAATTGTATTCGTAAAGCTTTTGAGCAATTGTCTAGTTGTTGCTGTCCTGACGCAACAGGAGCATCTCCCGCATGATAGAAAGCCCAATGAGTTAGAATCCAAGCGGGCTGGTTGAATAACTTTATTAGTAGAATTACGCATTTTTGTTGTTGGCGCCAGTAGGAGGCCCAAATTTGGAGCTATTTTTATACTCATCAAATTCTCGGACATCAATCAAGAGGTCCATTTAGGGTCCAAATATATTTTTAATGATTCTTACAATCTACATACTAAGGTGGAGATAATTTTAAAAATAAAAAAGGGAAGAAAAAAAAGAAAAAAATACTTTTCCCGGTGGACAAATATGCACACTGTTTTCCATAGTAGGCTATTTAACATGGTCTTAAGGACATTTTTCATTGACACCTTTTTTAATAAATTTAATAAAAGATATTTTTAAACAAAAGTTACAGTTACCAATATCTTCTGGATAAAGAAAAGTTTTTTATGCGTCCATTTTTATTTTTGCATTTTTGACCTAATCATGGTATCAGGATATTTCAGAGCCTTGTACTCATCCAACTGTTATGAGGGCTTGTTAGCAATGTGAATTACAACTTTTTATGAAAGCCCAAATAGTTTTTTTTTTTGTTTTTTTGTTTTTGTTTTTTTATACAAAGACATGTTTTATTATTAAGATTCAAATAAAAGTTATATTTTATAGGTACACAAAAACTCCTGGATAAAGAAGGGTTAATTTGTGTGTTCAGTCATGCAATGGCCAACTGCAGAGTCCTATATTCATTCAGCTCACTAAGATTTACTACTGCTATAAAACACAGGCACTTGTGGAATCCAATAAGGCATTGGGGTCAGGTGATCACTAAATGGAACAAACGCTGCTATAAATGTGTGGCATGCTGATCATTGGACACTACCCTGATGGAAGAGGAAGCTTTCCCTTGAAACGCGTTAGGTTTGTGCCCCTTCCATGCACCCGTCCTAGTGTTACGTCACACAAGCTCCGCCTCCATACCACGTCACCTCCCTCAGCGTTGCTTCCGGCCGGAGCGCGCAAGGCATCGGCGTCCTCCGTATGCAGACTCAGCAGCAGCAGCCCCTTGCTGAGCACCAGCACCTAGCTTACCTCACCGAGCACTAGTCATCACAAGTGCACTGTTTAACCGCGAGCACACGCTGCTACTCACATTCATTTAATCCACAGTGCCTGAGCTTTAAGGGCCCGTTACACATAGCGATATCGCTAGCAATATCGCTATAATGTCACTGGTTTTGTGACGTAGCAACGATATTGCTAGCGATATTGCTATGTGTGATACTTATCTCCGACTGGCTCCCCCGCTGGCTATCGCTGATCGCGTGAGAACGTCCTGGATCATTTCTCGTTGGGCACTTCCTGCTGGGCTTCCTGTGGCGCCGACGAGCGACGCGTGGAGGCGGGAGGGAGGACGTCAGGATCGCCTCGTCTGACAGGTAAGTAGCCACCCCCGACCCCTGCTATGTCGCTGGTGAGATCTGCCTGTGTGGCAGCTCACTAGCGACCACTTAGCAATGCACCAGCGATCCATATAGTCGGGATCGCTGGTGCATCGCTAAGTGTAACGGTACCCTTAGTTGCTCCCTATCTGAAAACAACAACCTTGATCCAGTGTTTTTTCTATTCATTCTGCAGTAAGTGTAGCTTATATCTGCCATCAAAGCAGCCCTTATTTATCTTCTCTTGTCATTGTTTTAACATTTACTATTCCCATTTCCCTCTATCAGAAATATTTATTGTAAACATCCCTAATCCTGTTGCTTCAGCATTGGTTCTATCCACCACAGCACCTTTTTTTTTCTGGACTGGACAGACAAACTCAAGTGAGTGCTACAGGCCCAGTTGTATTGCTCACAATTATGCAAAACAAGTTAATTTAATTTGACTCTTTACTCTTTATCCAGCAGTTTTTTATATACGGATTCATGGTCATTATGACAGTGTGAAACATCTCTGATTCTGAGAAAACATCTTTGACTGCGAGATTCTTCCCACACCACTAAGGGAGTATCCGGCAATCGGATTCTTCCTTTTTTTTTCCCAGTATAGCATGGTGTATTCCTTTATTTATCAGTTTAAAATTTTTAACAGGCACCAGCACAGAGCCTGTTCATCACCTGCTGCATCTGGGAATATTTTCTTTCTTCGAGTGGACAAACGCCAGTGTGTCAACTACTTACAAATATTAGAAATTATTTTGAAAGATTTTCACAAATCTGAATACTTCACTGTTTGATCATCACTAATCGTAACCCCTTTCTATTACCTACAGTGGGGAAAAAAAGTATTTAGTCAGTAAGCAATAGTGCAAGTTCCACCACTTAAAAAGATGAGAGGCGTCTGTAATTTACATCATAGGTAGACCTCAACTATGGGAGACAAACTGAGAAAAAAAAATCCAGAAAATCACATTGTCTGTTTTTTTTTCATTTTATTTGCATATTATGGTGGAAAATAAGTATTTGGTCAGAAACAAGCAATCAAGATTTCTGGCTCTCACAGACCTGTAACTTCTTCTTTAAGAGTCTCCTCTTTCCTCCACTCATTACCTGTAGTAATGGCACCTGTTTAAACTTGTTATCAGTATAAAAAGACACCTGTGCACACCCTCAAACAGTCTGACTCCAAACTCCACTATGGTGAAGACCAAAGAGCTGTCAAAGGACACCAGAAACAAAATTGTAGCCCTGCACCAGGCTGGGAAGACTGAATCTGCAATAGCCAACCAGCTTGGAGTGAAGAAATCAACTGTGGGAGCAATAATTAGAAAATGGAAGACATACAAGACCACTGATAATCTCCCTCGATCTGGTGCTCCACGCAAAATCCCACCCCGTGGGGTCAGAATGATCACAAGAACGGTGAGCAAAAATCCCAGAACCACGCGGGGGGACCTAGTGAATGAACTGCAGAGAGCTGGGACCAATGTAACAAGGCCTACCATAAGTAACACACTACGCCACCATGGACTCAGATCCTGCAGTGCCAGACGTGTCCCACTGCTTAAGCCTGTACATGTCCGGGCCCGTCTGAAGTTTGCTAGAGAGCATTTGGATGATCCAGAGGAGTTTTGGGAGAATGTCCTATGGTCTGATGAAACCAAACTGGAACTGTTTGGTAGAAACACAACTTGTCGTGTTTGGAGGAAAAAGAATACTGAGTTGCATCCATCAAACACCATACCTACTGTAAAGCATGGTGGTGGAAACATCATGCTTTGGGGCTGTTTCTCTGCAAAGGGGCCAGGACGACTGATCCGGGTACATGAAAGAATGAATGGGGCCATGTATCGTGAGATTTTGAGTGCAAACCTCCTTCCATCAGCAAGGGCATTGAAGATGAAACGTGGCTGGGTCTTTCAACATGACAATGATCCAAAGCACACCGCCAGGGCAACGAAGGAGTGGCTTCGTAAGAAGCATTTCAAGGTCCTGGAGTGGCCTAGCCAGTCTCCAGATCTCAACCCTATAGAAAACCTTTGGAGGGAGTTGAAAGTCCGTGTTGCCAAGCGAAAAGCCAAAAACATCACTGCTCTAGAGGAGATCTGCATGGAGGAATGGGCCAACATACCAACAACAGTGTGTGGCAACCTTGTGAAGACTTACAGAAAACGTTTGACCTCTGTCATTGCCAACAAAGGATATATCACAAAGTATTGAGATGAAATTTTGTTTCTGACCAAATACTTATTTTCCACCATAATATGCAAATAAAATGAAAAAAAAAACAGACAATGTGATTTTCTGGATTTTTTTTTCTCAGTTTGTCTCCCATAGTTGAGGTCTACCTATGATGTAAATTACAGACACCTCTCATCTTTTTAAGTGGTGGAACTTGCACTATTGCTGACTGACTAAATACTTTTTTTCCCCACTGTATCCTGAACATGTAAGTCTTTTTCATTTTCATGCTATCCCTTTAATTTTTCTTTTGATCCATTTTCCCTATTAAACCATAAATGTCATATAGTGACGCTACAAAAAGATGAGAAAGTTCTGATGGCTCCGACCAGTGGCGGACTGGAGTGCTAAGGGCCCACCAGTAACATTGACTTTGGGGGCCTACTTTTCACTTGCATACAAATATTACACTACTCTCGTTCACAAATGTACCTATATCTCTATATAATAATAAACTGGGTAGTTTGGTTAATGAATGATGAGATGCTGCTTTGTTCTCCACAGATTGAATCAATTGAATTATGCCAAGTACTGCCCATATAGTGGCGTTGAGGGCCCAGATCTGCACAGGGGCCCACCGGGGGATTCCCCTGTTACCCTATGGGCCTGTCCGAGCCTGGCTCCGACTGTGAAGGAAGGAACAAAAAATAAATCCACAGGTCTCAACGAGAGATAAGCAAGATGCACAGATGATGTTCCTCCAGCCTGAACTAATCAAAAGCCGCTGGAACATTAGAGTTTCACAGCCTCCCGTCCAGCCGTCAGGTAACACTGACTTGCACAATGGACTGGAGTCCCGTGAATCCATCCACTCATCTGTTGTCCCAACTGTACCAGATACAGCGAACAGTCCTGGATTTGGACTTTAGCCCTGCAGTCTCTGGTGTGTGCTGAATGTCTCCCACTACCACCGTCCCTCTGACAACTCCTCCTGCCAGGGGAGAAAGAAATTTACATATGTGCTGTTCATTTTTTTTGTAAGCCTCACAATAGCCACAATATTATTGGTATTTTCAACAATATTACATCAAGAATATTATCAACAGTAATATCAACACTATTATATGCAGTACATAAACTAGGGGGCAGGTCATTGAGGGATGTTACCTGTCAAAAGCCATACACAAGAAAACCTATTCAGAGCACCACATGAAGCCCCCCCACAGGTCGCCCCGAGGAATGAGCATATCATTATCTCAAAACTGAAAATAAAGATTAAACAACAAGCACGAGACGGATTTCATCACTGAGGTATCATTACAATCAGTATAACGGCACCAACCTGACACTGTCTGTAGGTTACTGTGCACAATCCTGCTCACAGGTTCACTTTGAATATGTTAGATAAATAATTCAGAATTTTGTTTTGCCTTTTTTGTACATAAAAAGTAACAAAATTATTGATATACCTTATGTGAAGTTTTAATGTGATTTTTCTTTGTTTACCTTTGGCATTTATGGGTTCTAAGTGTCACCCCCTTTCCGCAGGAACTGGAGCAGTCAGACCAAGGCCCCCATGTTGTCCAAACACCAGAGACTGAATGGAGAATCCTGTTTTCTTTCTGATTTGTTTGTAAAAGAAGGAATCAGAATATTACATTTCTTCAGAAATTACACAATATGTAAAAGCTATTTATTTGTGATCCGTTTTGGGAAGGAAGATAAAAATTACTGATCAGATAAATCATTTACTGTTGCCTAACTATACATTCAGATTCCCTGGACATTCACTTGTTCTTCTTCCAATGTGGTGTAATTATTTCTGTGCATAATATGTCCTACTGGAAATTCTTATGTTGGAGGAACAGGGCAGAAACTGAGAGCAAGGATGTTTTGGTGACACAGTTCTGTGGTCCAGGAAATAACAAACAATATGAATGAAAGTTCTAATATAAAAACGCAAGTTCAAATCACAAAAACACTGACATTTCTGGCAATACAAATTTATTTTAAAATTTATTTTAATCTTTGAAATGCTGCACACAGGACTAAATCTGTCACAAGGATTTATGACTTACTACAAAATCTGCATAATCAGCTCCTGAGACCGGGAGGGAATCAGGTGACACATCAGTGTCTCCGGTACGTGTGGTGACAGTTTTCTCACGTACCGGAGACACTGACCTATGTACATGTCAGCGTGTTTTCACGTACTGTGTGTCCATGTGCAAAACACGCTGACATGTCCGTTTTCTCCCGGACGCACGGGGTGCAAAACATCCCGCACACATGCACATGGAGAACAGTGCACACTGTCCTCCGTGTACATGGACGTCCGCCGGGGAAGTAGCACTACTGTAAGCCGCCGTTTCACGGTGGCAGGTGCTGAATGCAGCTGTCATCCATTCTCCCCTGCTCTGCCGGCGAGCAGAGGAGAATGAATGAATGAATGAATGAATGAAAGATTAAATGAAAAACTGACCTGTTGTGACCTCAGGAACGTCAGAGAATGCAAGTGATGAGGTCACGGCAGTTCAAGCTCTGACACAATGACCTCATTACTTGCATTCTCTGACGGTCCTGAGGTCACAACAGGTCAGTTTTTCAGTTATTCATTCATTCATTCATTCATTCTCCTCTGCCCGCGCTGATCACTTCAGAGCAGGGGAGAATGACAGCTGGCTTCAGCACCAGCCGCCGGTGCACACCGGCTTACATTAGCGCTTCTTCCCCGGCGGCCATCCATGTGGTCCTGATGCAGCACACGGTTGCCACACACCGGAAATATCAGGACGTGTAAAACCAGCCTTAGGCCGGCGTCACACTAGCGATTAAATCGGACGAATGCAATGCGATAAAAAATCGCATTGCATTCGTCCCAATGTTATTCTATGGTGCTGCTCCCATCATGCGTTTTTTTATCGGATCCGTTCCTCGGACCGAGACAATCGCAGCATGCTGCGATTGTCACCGATTTTCGGATCGGATTCGCCAATGCAAGTCTATGGATGCGATTAACAATCGCATTGAAAATGCACCACACGTGTGACTTGCGATTAAATCGCAAGACTTCTCCAGGCCAACAGGAAAGAGCATCAGGCATTGGCATTGGATGTCAATTTGATGCTTAGATGCGAATAAAATCGGTTCATCGCCGGAAAATGGGATGACAGACGGATCCCTGGACAAGAAATCTTTGTGCGATTTTGTACCGTTAAAATCGGACCGATTTTTCAATGGTTGTGTGTGACTCCAGCCTTAGAAGGATATTGGGACAATAAAACTTTCTAATCTAAGCTAATGAAGGATTCATTCGCTTAGATCAGATTTATGTGGTGATAACTCTGGAACGCTTCAAAGTATCCCACTGATTTTGAAAATATTTTTTCATAACATATTGTACTTCTTGATAGTGGTAACATTTCATCAATATGACTTGCATTTATTTGTGAAAAAATCAGAAATTTGGCAAAAATTTCACAATTTTTTGAAATGTTTCACTTTTATGGCCGTAAATCAGAGAGATATGTCGCACAAAATAGTTAATAAATAACATTTCCCATATGTCTACTTTACATCAGCACAAGTTTTGAAACATTATTTTTTTGTTAGGAATTTAGAAGGGTTAAAGGTTGACCAGTGTTTTCTCATTTTTCCAACAAAATTTACGAAACCATTTTTTTAGAGACCACACCACATTTTAAGTGACTTCGAGGGGCCTATATTACAGAAAATACCTAAAAGTTACATCATTCTAAAAACTGCACCCCTCATGGTGCTCAAAACCATATTCAAGAACTTTATTAACCCTTTGTGTGCTTCTCACGATCTGAGGCAATGTGGAAGGAAAAAATTAACAATTAACTTTTATTTTACAAAAATTTTATATTAGACCCAATTTTTTTTTCTTTTCACAATGGTAACAGGAGAAAATGAATCAAATAATGTATTATGAAATTTCACCAATACTCCACATGTGGGGGAAAAGCACTGTTTTGGGGCACTGCAGGGCTCGGAAAGGAAGGAGCACCGTTTGTATTTTTAGGCCGGGATCACACTTGCCATTTAAACGGCCGAGTTTCGCATGGTAATACACGGCGCTGCTGCCGGGACTCAGGAGCGGGGCATGCGGCCGCATAGCAATACAAGGAGCTGCACGCCCTGCTCCTGAGTCCCGGCGGCAGCGCCGTGTATTACCATGCGAAACTCGGCCATTTAAATGGCAAGTGTGATCCCGGCCTTAAATGCAAAATTGGCTAGAATCGAGAAAAGATGCCATGTTACGTTTGGAGAGCCCCTGATGTGCCTTAAAAGAAGAAACCCCCACAAGTAACTGTATCTTGGAAACTATAACCCACAAGGAACTTATCTAGATGTGTGGTGAGCATCTTGAACCCCCAGGTGCTTAACAGAAGTTTATAACTTAGACCCATAAAAATGAAAAAATCAATTTTTTTCCACAAAAAAAATGATCTTTTAGCCCAATTTTTTTTATTTTCACAAGGGTAACAGGAGAAAATGGGTCCCAACAATTGTTGTGCACTTTCTACTGAGTATGCCGATACACATATGGATGTGGGGGAAAACAACTGTTTGAGCACACGACAGGGCTTGAAAGGGAAATAGCACTGTTGGACTTTTTAAATCCAAAATTGCCTGGCATCAAGAGCGGACACATTTAGAGAGCCCTTGATGTGCCTAACCAGTGGAAACCCACATAAG
Organism: Dendrobates tinctorius; assembly: GCF_039654945.1. Classification (NCBI taxonomy): domain Eukaryota; kingdom Metazoa; phylum Chordata; class Amphibia; order Anura; family Dendrobatidae; genus Dendrobates; species Dendrobates tinctorius. Next base: position 116,606,016 of record NW_027361679.1, read on the forward strand.
TGACCCCATTTTGGAAACTGGAACCTTCATGGAACTTATCTAGATTTGTTGTGAGCACCTTGAACTCCCAGGCGCCTCACAAAAAATGATAATGTTGAGTTGTGAAAATAAAAAAAAAATTCAACAAAAATGTTATTTTAACCCCCAATTTTTTTTTATTTTCACAAGGGTAACAAGAGAAAATTGAGCCTAAAATCTGTAGTACAATTTCTGCTGATTATGCTAATATCCTATATGTGGAGGAAAATTGCTGTTTGGGTGCACGGCAGGACTCATAAAGGAAGGAGTGATGTTTTGGAATGCAGACTTTGATGGAATAGTCTGCAGGCATCATGTTGCATTTGGTGAGCCTTTGCTGTGCCTAAACAGTGGAAATTCCCAACAATTGATCCCTTATTTTGGAGACTAGACCCTCCCAAGGAATTTATCTAGATGTTTGGTGAGCACCTTGAATCCCCAGGTGCTTCACAGAAAATATAATATTGAGTCGTGAAAATAAAAGAATGTATTTTTTTCACCAAAAATACTATTTTAACCCCAATTTTTTTTATTTTTACAAGGGTAACAAGAGTAAATGGACACCAAAATCTGTTGTGCAATTTCTCCTAAGTTTGCTGACTCCCAATATGTGGAGGAAAACTAATGTTTGAGTGCACTGCAAGGCTCAGAAAGGAAGGACTGATGTTTTGGAATACAGAAGGGGTTAACCTTTCTCAGCCTCAGTCTGGGTTCAAGTTTGCTATTTATCGCCGCTGCTTCCTGCGATGTCGGTTATAGTTCCTGCCCTGCTAGGGCTGCTGTAACTTACTCTGATTGCTCTGATTTGTCCTGCTACGTTTACTATCTGATCCCATGTCTCTGTTTTCCCCTATATCCATCCTGACTCAGTGTTTACCTTTAGTGTGCTGACTCTCTTGTTTTGACTTGGTTTGCATCCAGACCTGCTTCTGATTTTGGCTTTGTCTTATCCACTTCTGACCGTTGTTGATTCTCTGGCTTGGCCCTGACTGTGAGTTTGCTTATTCCTTTGGTACTGCGCTACAGTCTAGGATTTGACCCAGCTAGTTTGACTACTCTGCTGCCACCTGTGGTAGAATTGCTGGTGCACTGCAGGTCAGCTCTGATTAGGTGCTGTCCTGCTTCCTCTCTACTGCCATCTTCTGGAGCCTGAACCAACCTGCATCGCAGCAGCACGATAACAGACTTTGATGGAATGGTCTGTGGCGTCAGGTTTCATTTGAAGAGCCTCTAATGTGCCGAAACAGTGAAACCCACCGCAAATGACTCTATATTGGAATTGATCTAGTGTGACCTGGTATGTGAATATTAAAATGTAGTGGCATCAGGTGGCATACGTGAGTAAAGTGCATCAGGCTTGCATACATGGGTTGTGTAGCGTACATCAGGTTAACATATATAAGTTATGTAGAGTGCCTCAGGTTAGTATTATGAACGAGTCACCGTAGGAGGCAAAAACAGAAAAGCTAGCTAAGTCCAGAAAACCAGAGAAGTTGGCAGCTATCGGATTGCAGACCCCTGAACCTATCAACAACAACTAGCAGTAGCCATGGGGGGTTCCTACGGTGCCCTAGCCAATGACCAGCCAATGCAGAGCAATGAACTTCAGACATCACTCTCTTCTTCCACTGGTCAGGAACATACAACTTTCCACTGGGACAACGCTCAGGTTTGTCCTCCTGGAACTCTTCCAGAGCACGTCTCAAATCAGGCGAGATGGCAGAAAGAACTACCCCTTCGCCTAAGATGGTAGCAGGCTTTGTCACCACAGGAGAATCAGCCAAGAAGCTCCTAGAAAGAGCGTCAGCCTTGACATTCTTATTGCCAGGAAGAAAAGAGACCACAAAATCAAAACGTGTAAAAAACAAGGCCCATCTAGCCTGTCTAGGGTTCAAGTGTTTGGCCGACTCCAGGTAAATCAAATTCTTGTGGTCAGTGAGGACCACGACTTGATGTTTAGCTCCCTCCAACCAATGTCTCCACTCCTCAAATGCCCATTTCATGGCTAACAGTTCCCGATTTCCCACATCATAGTTACGTTCAGATGGGGAGAACTTTCGGGAAAAGAAAGCACAGGGATTCAATTTAGATGTTACAGGATCCTTTTGGGACAAAACAGCTCCTGCACCAATCTCAGAAGCGTCCACCTCTACCTGGAACGCGAGTGAGACATCAGGTTGCCGCAAAACCGGGGCAGAAGTGAATCTTCACTTCAGCTCCTGAAAGGAAGAAACAGCCTCCGGAGACCAATTCAACACATCAGCACCATTCTTAGTCAGATCAGTCAATGGCTTGGCAATACTAGAAAATTTTGCTATAAATTTCCGATAAAAATTAGCAAAACCCAAAAACTTCTGAAGGGCCTTCAAAGAAGTGGGCTGAACCCAATCATAAATGGCCTGTATCTTGGCCGGGTCCATTTCAATAGTTGACAGAGACAAAATAAATCCCAAAAATGAAATCCTCTGTACCCCAAAAAGGCATTTCGATCCCTTGACATACAGGGAATTCTCCCTCAAGATCCGGAACACAGTCCGAACATGTTCCACATGAGAATCCCAATCCTTGGAGAAGATCAAAATATCATCCAGGTAGATAATCAAAAATGTATCCACAAAGTCTCGGAAAATGTCATTTTGAAGCACTGGAAGACAGAAGGGGCATTAGTGAGCCCAAAAGGCATCACCAGGTACTCAAAATGTCCCTCCGGAGTATTAAACACCGTCTTCCATTCATCCCCATGCTTAATGCGGATAAGATTATACGCCCCCCTGAGGTCAAGCTTGGTAAACCAGCAAGCACCTTTAACTCTGGAGAATAAATCCGAAATCAGGGGTAACGGATACTGATATTTAATAGTAATTTTGTTGAGGGCATGATAATCAATACAAGGCCTTAATGAACCATCCTTTTTGGCCACGAAAAAAACCCCAGCACCTAATGGTGAAGAGGATGGTCTAATATGACCCTTCTCCAACTCCTCCTTAATATAGGATCGCATAGCCTCGTGCTCGGGTACAGATAAATTGAAGAGCCGACCCTTGGGAAATTTACACCCCGGGCTTAGTTCAATTGCACAGTCATAACTCCTATGAGGAGGCAAAGACGCAGACTCATTCTCACTAAATACATCATAAAAGTCCGCCAAATAGTCAGGAACATCATGTGACTGAGGAGAGGTGGAAAAAACCGGAGCCTCACTAAGGGCACACTGACAACCCCAACTCACCACAGACACAGATTTCCAATCCAAAACTGGATTATGAATTTGCAACCAGGGAAACCCCAGAACAATGGTATCATGCAAATTATGCAACACCAAAAATCTGCAATTCTCTTGATGGTCTGGGGCGAGCCGCATTACCACCTGGGTCCAAAACTGAGGTTTATTTTTCGCCAAAGGAGTAACATCAATCCCCCTCAAAGGGATAGGCGTCTGCAGAGGTGTCATAGGAAATCCACAACGTTTAGCAAAATCCAAGTCCATTGGGTTCAGGGCTGCTCCCGAATCCACAAACGCCTTGGCGGAAAATGTGGACAGGGAGCAGATCAGAGTAATTGCCAGAAGAAACTTAGGTTGAACACCACCCACAGAAAACGTGTGTACAAAACGTTTCTCTCGTTTAGGACAGACAGAAATAATATGCGAGGCATCTCCACAAAAAAAACACAGCTTATTACGCCTTCTGAACTCCTGACGTTGCTCCCTGGACAAAACTCTATCACATTGCATAGGTTCAGACACTTGTTCAACAGGTGGCAACACCTCTCATGCAGTCCTGCATTCACGTAAACGCCGATCAACCTGAATGGCTAATGACATAGAATCGTCAAGACCAGAGGGAACAGGAAATCCCACCATAGTATCTTTTACGGCTTCTGACAAACCCTTCCAAAAGAGAGCTGCCAAGGCATTATCATTCCAGGTAGTAAGGACCGCCCACTCTCGGAATTTTTGACAGTACAATTCTGCAGAATCTCGACCCTGGCTCAATGCCAACAGCCTGATCAATAGCATTAGGTTCGTCATACAACAACCCCAAGGCTTGAAAAAATGCATTCACATTAGTCAGAATAGGATCATCTGGTTTCAAAGAAAGCGCCCAATTCTGGGGATCGCCACGCAGCAAAGAGATGACAATTTTAACCTGCTGCGCGGAGCTCCCTGACGAGTTAGGCTTCAAGGCAAAAAATAATTTACAATTATTTTTGAAATTCAAAAATTTAGACCGATCCCCAAAAAACACATCAGGACTAGAGATCTTTGGTTCAGCAGCATGTGAATGAGCAAGGTAGGCGGAAATTCCCCGCACTTCCGCAGCGGGCTGCTCCACACGATCAGACAATTGTTTTATCTCCATTGAGAAAAAAAAAAAAAAATTCCCCCTACGGCCTCAGAGATATAGAGGAAAAAATATACACACCTATTTTTTTTTTTTTTACAATTCTTTCCTGCTATTGAGTACCCTAGGACCTGCGGTATGGCTGGTGATTCTGTTATGAACGAGTCACCGTAGGAGGCAAAAACAGAAAAGCTAGCTAAGTCCAGAAAACCAGAGAAGTTGGCAGCTATCGGATTGCAGACCCCTGATCCTATCAACAACAACTAGCAGTAGCCGTGGGGGGTTCCTACGGTGCACTAGACCCCTCGATCACAGCCAGAGAACTACATAGCCTAAAGACAGAAAGGGAAATCTAAACTGCCCCAGGGCAGACCCCAAAGCAATAGGCAGCCCCCAACATATAATGACGGTGAAGCAAGAAGACAAAACACTAACACAGATAGAAAGATAGACTGAATAAATGATGGGGCCCAAGCTAACTAGATATGACAGGATAGAAAAGCTGCTCTCTGCAATCCACCAAAAACCCTATCAAAACAAGAGCCAACAGACTAACAGGGAAAAAGGCCCTGAAGACGCTAGGCTTCAAAAAGACTATGTCAGTACTCAGGTATTTTCTGAAGACAGAGCAAAAAGACACAAAGGAATTCAGCTCACCCCAGCAGGGAAGGGCATAATCCAGAAAAGCAAGGCAAAATAAAACCAAAACACAAATGCAAAAAGCAAGGCAGAAAAAATTAGCTTTTGAGGAGCAGGAATCAGACTGGTCTCCTAGAATCCCTCAGAGAAATCACCAGCAAGGCAGAAGGGCGTTGGCTGCCTTATATCCAGTCAGCAACTCCCGTCACCCAGTCATCCTCTACCAGCTCAGGTGTTTGGTAATCAGCCTCACTACCTTCCTTCACCAGAAGAGGGAGTTCATCAGACCTCAATGGTGAAGGGGAAAATGAACTCATAACAGGTTAGCATACGCGATTTGTGTAGGGTACTTCAAGCTGTCATATATAAGTTGTCTAAAGTGCATCAGATTGATATATGTGAGTTATGTAGTGTATGTCAGTTTGGCATGCTTGAGTTATGTAGAGTTCGTCAGGTTGTCATACATTACTGTAGTTGTGTAAGTCAGAAATTAATTTAGCAGTCCATGGATGTGTGGTACAGTTTGAAGCATTCTTTTGTACACAGGCCAGGTGAGGTCCTTGCATATCCCCTTCTGTAACACACTCGGCACCTCTTTTGTCACCTTCCTTTCTTTGTGTTTTAAGAGATCTCACTGGGGAAATGTTGGCCTGATACAACACAGTTCCGGAAGTGCTGGCGCACGCTCCTTCCTGTTCTCCAAATATTAGAGCCTTGATTAATACCTCCTGGAACTGTCATGTGTGGGAAGACTAAGTGCAACACCCAGACACTAGGGAAAGGGTGAGTGGAGACCCATAGGCAGTACTAATAACACCCTACCTGCCCTACTCTCCATAAATTGGTTCCTCACCAATCGCCGAGCAGGAAACCTAAGCCCTGTATCTCCCTAGAGCTAGGCCCTGGATAGGGAGAGGGAGGGGATGAGCACTGGTCAGTCCCCACTATAAAGTAAAGACAAAAACATAGAGAGACAAGGGGAATAAACCTAACTTGAGCAAACTCAGAGAGGTAACACAAAACGTCCTCAAACAGCTCCAGAGAGGAAGTTAGCTGACTGCTATAGCTGCAAGGACTCACAAGGGAAAAATGTGAATATCACCAGTGACTCTCTGCAGCATACTGGGGATTTATAAACACCCAGGTCCAGGTGTGTCATCAAGAGTTGGAGGGAGGTTATCACTGGGTTCAAGAGTCAGATGGATTAAGGATGCATCTGTAAGGCCAAACGCAGAGACCTTCTGCAGCCAGATGCAGAGTGACACTCTGTTGCATCTGAAACACCCGTGACAGGAACTGAAGGTACGTACTGGTCTGGTCTGCATATCATTATAGTATGCAAGTGTTGTACTTTGCCATCTGTACAAGGTGCATGGTCAGCTTCTTGTACCACACTTTGGCTTTTCTCATAACACTGTACAGCTGGAGGACTTGATCAGAGGAATCAACTCCCCTCCATGTTCCTGTTGTACCCCAGTATTATTGTTTATTTACATAGCACCATTAATTCCATGGTGCTGTACTGGTTTGGTAACCTGTGTTGAGTTACCTAGTACAGAGTTGGGGGTGCTGCCATCACCATATATAGTGGTCAAGAAAAGGACATCCCTTTTGTCATTGTACTTAACTGCGTCATCGTTGATTGCCCCAATCAGATCTGGTCCTGGAGATGCCGCGGTTGTTTAATTGCCTAAAACACTGAGAAGCAATGTGATTGAACAGCCAATCACAGTGATGATAGTTGCAGGGTGGGGGGGGGACTTCATGTTCCATGCTGTGAGATTCAGTGGGCACCTAATGCGATAATTGCAACTGCAGTCGCAGTGCCGCATTAAAGAGGTTGTCCACTGCTAGGTCAATGCCTTCTTAAACCCTTAGTGACAAAGCCATTTTGCATTTTAATGACCAGGCCAATTTTTACAATTCTGGCTACTGTCATTTTATGAGGTTATAACTCTAGAACACTTTAACGGATCCTGCTGATTCTGAGAATGTTTTTTCGTGACATATTTTACTTCATGCTAGTGGTAAAATTTCTTCTTTATGACTTGTGCTTAGTTATGAAAAAATGGAAATATTTTTGCAATTTTCAAACTTTCAACTTTTATGCCCTTAAATCAGAGAGATATGTCACCCAAATTTCTTAATAAATAACATTTCCCACATGTCTGCTTTACATCAGCACAATTTTGGAAACAAAATTTTTTTTGTTAGGAAGTTATAAGGGTTACAATTGACCAGCAATTTCTCATTTTTACAACAGAATTTACAAAACCATTTTTTTTTAGGGATCACATCATATTTAAAGTCATTTGAGGGGTGTACATGACAAAAAATACCCAAAAGTGACACCATTCTAAAAATTAGACCCCTCAAGGTGCTCAAAACCACATTCAAGAAGTTTATTAACCCTTTACGTGCTTCACAGGAACTTAAGCAATGTAGATGGAAAAAATTAACATTTAACTTTTTTTTGCAAAAAATTTAATTCAGAACCAATTTTTTTATTTTCACAAGTGTTAAAAGAGAAAATGAAAAAAAAAGTATCTTGTGCAATTTCTCCTGAATATGCCGATACCCCATATGTGGGGGTAAACCACTTTTTGCATGCACTGCAGAGATCACAAGGATAGGAGCGCCGTTTGTCTTTTTCAACGCAAAATTGGTTGGAATTGAGATCGGACACCATGTTGGAGAGCCCCTGATGTGCCTAAACAGTAGAAACCCCCAACAAGTGACCCCATTTTGGAAACTAGACCCCTTAAGGAACTTATCTAGATGTGTGGTGAGTACTTTGAACCTCCAAGTGCTTCACAGAAGTTTATAACGTACAGCCGTGAAAATAAAAAATCATTTTTTTTCCACAAAAATGATTTTTTTGCCCCCAAATTTTTATTTTTACAAGAGTAACAGGAGAAATTGGACCCACAAAGGTGTTGTGCAATTTGTCCTGAGTACGCACATGCCCCATATGTGGGGGTAAACAACTGTTTGGGCGCACGGCAGAGCTCAGAAGCGAAACAGCACCATTTGACTTTTTCAATGCAGAATTGGCTGGAATTGAGATTGGACGCCATGTCGCATTTGGAGAGCCCCTGATATGCCTAAACAGTGAAAAAAAACCACAAGTGACACCATTTTGGAAACTAGACCCCTTAAGGAACTTGTCTAGATGTGTGGTGAGCACTTTGAACCCCCAAATGCTTCACAGAAGTTTATAAACTGTCACGCTCACCTCCCCGGCGCGTCCTCCGGCCTCTGTAGCCGCCGCTCGGACCGCTGCCGCCACAGCGCGTCCTGACCTTGCTTCGGGCCCTGCTCCTGCCGCCGCCGCGCCGCCCGCCTCTGCTGCGTCCCCTGTTGCCATGACGCCGGCGGTCTCCGCTCTCCCCCCTGGCTCCACGCTGTCCAGGCACTTCCGGTCCTCTCGGCCCGCCTCCTCTGCTTCTCTCCAGGTACGCAGGCGCACGCCCCCCCTGTCCAGGCGTCCTATCCCTCGTATCCCAGACTCCGCCTCTCCCTAACCCGGAAGTCCTCCTGCATGCCCTATATCAGGCAGCCTCTCCCTAGGCCCCCTGCCTGATTATCAATTGTGCTTCGCGCTCTGATATCGGGTCCACGCTTCCTAGCGCTCTGTCTGTCTCTGTGCCTTGTACTCCTCCTGACTTCCTGCTAGTCTGCCTGTCAGTTACCCTCTCGTGTTCCTTTCCAGGTCTGCTCCGTTCCTGTCCTCGTCCGCCTGTTCCAGCTTCCCTTCTGCTACACGTTCCAGCATTCCTCCTGGTGGTTACCTCCTTCCTCGCGGCAACAGCAGTCTCCCCTGTGGTCGTCTTCATTCCCACCGGTTCTCCAGTCCTCCCCCGGCCTACGTCATCCTCCGGTTGTCCCCGGGTATCAGCTTCCACGGCGATAGTCTCCCTTGGGTCTGCCCCTTACACTCCCTGTATAGGGGGTGGTCCACCTGGTCAGCTCGCCTAGGGGAGGTTCGTCGTCGCGGTCCTGAGGGTTCAGCTCCCGGAGGTTTCCAGCCTCACCGCATAACAGAATAATCAGGCCCTGGACCCCGCTGGTACCCCGACCCCGACTCAGAAGGAACTCCTGTTCCTACGAGAAAACCAGGCGAGGATAATGTCCTTCCTCAAGTCCATGGAGTCCCGTCTGTCATCCATACAGACCTCTGATCCCACTAGCGCTCCTCAGGTGGCGAGTCTTCAGCAGGAGCTCGCACAGCAGCGTGACACTCAGGCCCACATTTTAAACTATATGGCCTCAGTGGATAACCGTCTTCTGGCTCTCCAGTCCACAGCCTCCACTCCACCCCAGGCTGCAGCTCCCCACCCACCACCCCATCTAGCAAAGCCCCCACGCTTTAACGGCGATCCCAAATTATGCAGAGGGTTCCTAAACCAATGTCTGCTACACTTTGAGCTGTCCCCTCTGCAGTATTCCACTGACCGGGCCAAGGTTGCTTTTGTCGTGTCCCACTTGGAAGGGGAGGCCCTGGCTTGGGTAAACCCCCTCTGGGAACAAGATGATCCCATAGTCTCCCAGCTGTCCATTTTTCTGGACACCTTTCGGAAGGTGTTCGATGAACCGGGTCGCTTAGCCTCTACTACCGAAGCGCTGTTTAATCTCCACCAGGGGGCGCTCTCGGTAGGTCAGTACGCCATTCGGTTCCGTACCCTATCTTCTGAGTTAGGGTGGAACAATGAGGCCTTGGTGGGAGCCTTTTGGCGGGGACTCTCTACTCGAATTAAAGATGACTTAGCAGGCCGTGATATTCCAGCCTCCCTGGAGGACTTGATCTCCTTGGCCACCCGCATCGACCTACGATTCCAGGAGCGATCCCGCGAGGCCGCCAGAGAGAGAAGACCTTGCATCCTACCGGTCGCTCGCAGCCCTCCCCGCTCCCGTCCTGCGTCGTCTTCTGTGGTTCCTGCACCGGAGCCCATGCAAGTAGATCGGCTAAAACCGGTGGAAGAACGCCGGAGAGAGAGGATCGAACAGAGGCTCTGCTTCTATTGTGGGAGTGCTTCCCACTTCCTCCGTTCCTGTCCTATCCGCCCGGGAAACGCCTCTGCCTAGGACAGGTAAGAGAGGCCTCCCTAGGTGATTATGATTCCTCTCTACCTTTGGTTCTCTCCGTTCTTCTGCACATAGGCTCCAAACGTTTCTCTGAGTGGACTTATCTTGATTCAGGCGCAGCGGGCAACTTTATTAAGTTCGAGGCGGTTAAGAGACTTCGGATTCCTGTGCGATCCCTGGAGACTCCTCGGCAGATTGCTTCGGTCGACGGCCGACCCTTGCGGATGTCCGTTACTCAGGTCACCGAAGAAGTGGAACTTCAGATTGGAGCCTTACACCGGGAGAAGATTGTCTTTTATGTAATGCCCGCGCTATCCCATACTATCCTCTTGGGCCTACCCTGGTTGAGAACGCACGAGCCTACCTTGAACTGGTGCTCCGGGGACCTCCTGTGCTGGGGACAGTCTTGTCAAGACCGACGCCTGTCTGCCGTTCTACCGAAGAACTTCACGCCTCTCACTTTGGCCTCCACTGATCTTCCATCGGCCTATTGGGCTTTCTCGGACGTCTTCGATAAGAAGGAGGCAGAGGTTCTACCCCCGCATCGACCCTACGATTGCCCAATCGATCTGGTCCCAGGCTCGACTCCACCTTGAGGTCGGATCTATCCTTTATCCCCTCCCGAGACTCTGGCCATGACCGAATATATCAAGGAAAACTTGGCCAGAGGCTTTATTCGCAAGTCGTCGTCACCTGCAGGAGCAGGCTTCTTTTTCGTCAAGAAAAAGGATGGATCTCTTCGCCCCTGCATTGATTATCGGGGTCTCAATAACATCACCATCAAAAACAAATACCCGCTGCCTCTCATTCCGGAGCTATTTGACCGTCTACGGGGAGCACGAATCTTCACGAAATTGGATCTCCCAGGGGCCTATAATCTAGTCCGCATTCGCTCCGGAGACGAGTGGAAGACTGCTTTCAATACCCGAGACGGCCACTACGAGTATTTAGTTATGCCTTTTGGCCTGTGCAATGCTCCCGCAGTGTTTCAGGAGTTTGTCAACGACGTGTTTCGAGATCTCCTCTACTCCTGTGTAGTGGTGTATTTGGACGACATCCTTGTATTTTCCCCGGACCTGGCTGCTCACCGAAAAGACGTCCGTCAAGTCTTACTACGATTAAGAAAGCATCGTCTCTACGCCAAACTCGAAAAATGTGCCTTCGAGCAATCTTCTCTGCCGTTCCTGGGTTATATCATTTCGGACTCGGGCCTACGTATGGACCCGGGAAAAGTGTCCGCCGTGCTCAAATGGCCGCGTCCCCAGGGAATCAAGGCGATTCAACGTTTCCTTGGTTTTGCCAATTATTATCGGCAGTTTATTCCACACTTTTCCACCTTGACCGCTCCAGTCTCCGCCTTAACCCGTAAGGGAGCCAATCCTCACCTCTGGTCCTCGGACGCTGAGGATGCTTTTCAAGCCTTGAGACAAGCTTTCGCTACGGCTCCCATCCTCCATCGTCCTGAGATCAACAAACCTTTTATTCTCGAAATAGACGCATCAGCCATCGGAGCAGGGGCGGTTCTTTCCCAAAGATCTCCCTCCGTCCGTCTGCTCACCTGCAGTTTTTTCTCGAAGATGTTCTCCACCGCGGAGAGGAACTACGCCATTGGTGAAAGAGAGTTGCTTGCCATCAAATTGGCCCTGGAGGAGTGGCGGTACCTTCTGGAGGGAGCTGTGCATCCGTTCAAAATCTACACCGACAACAAGAACCTGGCATACATCCGGTCTGCACAAAGACTTAACCCCCGGCAAGCCAGGTGGTCATTATTCTTTGCCCGATTCGACTTTGAACTGCATTTCCGTCCTGGAGACAAGAATCTCAAAGCAGAGGCGTTGTCCCGGTCCTTTCTGGTCTCGGATCATGAAGAGGAGCCATCGCACATCATGGATCCCAGTAAAGTTATCATGGTCGCACCCGTTAACTTGACTTCATTACCGTCGGGTAAGACCTTCGTGCAGGAAAGTGAGAGGAGGCGAGTACTACGTTGGGGCCATGCCTCCAAACTAGCCGGCCATGTAGGCCTCAAGAAAACGCTCCTTCTCATTTCTCGTTTTTATTGGTGGCCATCGCTTCGTCAAGATGTCCGAGACTTCATCGCCTCATGCCCATCGTGTGCCAGAAACAAAGTCCCACGGCATCTACACTCCGGACTCTTACACCCGCTTCCGATTCCTTCGGCCCCCTGGCAGCATGTTGCAATGGACTTTATTACTGATCTGCCCCGGTCTTCTGGTCACACCGTCATCTTGGTCGTGGTGGATCGGTTTTCTAAGATGGCCCATTTTATTGCTCTGCCTGGCTTACCCTCCGCGCCTGAATTGGCGAAGATTTTCGTCACCCATGTGTTCCGGATTCACGGCTTTCCCAAACATATCGTTTCCGACAGAGGGGTTCAGTTCACCTCACGGTTTTGGAGGGCCCTGTGCAGTATGATGGAGGTAATGTTGGACTTCTCCTCTTCCTACCATCCCCAGACCAACGGCCAGGCTGAACGCACAAATCAAATCCTTGTTTCTTATCTCCGGCATTTTTCCAACGCCCACCAGAATGATTGGTCCAACCTACTCCCTTGGGTTGAATTCACCTACAACAACCATACCAGTGAATCCTCCTCCAAATCACCATTCTTCATTGTCTATGGACACCATCCAGGTATACCTCTGCCGGTACCTCCTGTCTCGGGTGTGCCGGCGGCCGATCTTCTGACCGAGGAGTTCTCCAGGGTCTGGCAGGAGACCAAAACCGCGCTTGATCTGGCTCAAGGTAGGATCAAGAGACATGCGGACAAAAGACGCCTGGATTCTCCAGTGTACCAACCCGGAGATAAAGTATGGCTGTCTTCAAAATTTGTCCGTCTAAAACAACCCTCGTACAAACTGGGTCCTCGGTATATAGGTCCATTTGAAGTCTTGGCTCGTATCAATGATGTGGCCTACAAGTTAAAACTTCCCGCCTCGCTGAGAATTCCTAATTCGTTCCATGCTTCTCTCCTAAAGCCTGTTATCCTGAACCGTTTTCACTCTTCCACTGGCCGCTCACCTCTGCCTGTGTCCGCACAGGATGTCTTTGAAGTTAAAGACATTCTTGCGATGAAAAGATCCAGAGGTAGGACCCTCTTCTTAATTGACTGGAAGGGATTCGGTCCCGAGGAGAGATCTTGGGAGCCTCGCGAGAATATTCAGGCTCCTCGTATCCTAGCCCGATTCCTTACTGGCCTTAAGAGGGGGGGGCGTAAGGAGGGGGGTACTGTCACGCTCACCTCCCCTTCGCATCCTCCGGCCTCTGTAGCCGCCGCTCGGACCGCTGCCGCCACAGCGCGTCCTGACCTTGCTTCGGGCCCTGCTCCTGCCGCCGCCGCGCTGCCCGCCTCTGCTGCGTCCCCTGTTGCCATGACGCCGGCGGTCTCCGCTCTCCCCCCTGGCTCCACGCTGTCCAGGCACTTCCGGTCCTCTCGGCCCGCCTCCTCTGCTTCTCTCCAGGTACGCAGGCGCACGCCCCCCCTGTCCAGGCGTCCTATCCCTCGGATCCCAGACTCCGCCTCTCCCTAACCCGGAAGTCCCCCTGCGTGCCCTATATCAGGCAGCCTCTCCCTAGGCCCCCTGCCTGATTATCAATTGTGCTTCGTGCTCTGATATCGGGTCCACGCTTCCTAGCGCTCTGTCTGTCTCTGTGCCTTGTACTCCTCCTGACTTCCCGCTAGTCTGCCTGTCAGTTACCCTCTCGTGTTCCTTTCCAGGTCTGCTCCGTTCCTGTCCTCGTCCGCCTGTTCCAGCTTCCCTTCTGCTACACGTTCCAGCATTCCTCCTGGTGGTTACCTCCTTCCTCGCAGCAACAGCAGTCTCCCCTGTGGTCGTCTTCATTCCCACCGGTTCTCCAGTCCTCCCCCGGCCTACGTCATCCTCCGGTTGTCCCCGGGTATCAGCTTCCGCGGCGATAGTCTCCCTTGGGTCTGCCCCTTACACTCCCTGTATAGGGGGTGGTCCACCTGGTCAGCTCGCCTAGGGGAGGTTCGTCGTCGCGGTTCTGAGGGTTCAGCTCCCGGAGGTTTCCAGCCTCACCGCATAACATAAACACAGAGCCGTGAAAATAAAAAATCATTTTTTTTCTTCAAAAATGATTTTTTAGACCACTATTTTTTATTTTCTCAAGGGTAACAGGAGAAATTGGACCACAAAAGTTGTTGGGCAATTTGTCCTGAGTATGCTGATACCCCATATGTGGGGGGAACCACTGTTTAAGAGCATGGGAGAGCTCAGAAGGAAAGGAGCACCATTTTGGAATGCAGACTTTGATGGAATGTTCTGCGGGCGTCATGTTGCATTTGCAGAGCCCCTGTTATGCCTAAACAGTGGAAACCCCCCACAAGTGAACCCATTTTGGAAACTAGACCCTCGAAGGAGCTTATCTAGATGTGTGGTTTGTAATAGCAAATTATAATTATCCTCCATCCCATAGTCCCGTGCCCATATACCATCATACATATCCACGATCCCATAGGCCCGTGCCCATATACCCATCATAGATATCCTCCATCCCATAGTTGAGTGCCCATATACCCATCACACATCCTCCATCCCATAGGCCCGTGCCCATATATCCATCATACATATCCTCCATCCCATAGTCGAGTGCCCATATACCCATCACACATCCTCCATCCCATAGTCCAGTGCCCATATACCCATCATACATATCCTCCATCCCATAGTCCCGTGCCCATATACCCATCATACATAGCCGCCATCCCATATTCCCGTGCCCATATACCCATCATTAGTGTTGAGCATTCCGATACCGCAAGTATCGGGTATCGGCCGATACTTGCTGTATCGGAATTCCGATACCGACTTCCGATATTTTTTCAATATCGGAAGTCGGCATCGGAATCGGAAGTTCAAAGTTGATTGACAGCCTGACGTCATCATGATGCGCGGTGTGTGCGCATCATGATGCGCCGTCATTTCGGGCCTTCCGGGGGTCTCTGCCGGCCTGCCGGGGGGCTGTGTGGACTGCCCGGGGTCTGTACCGGCCTGCCGGGGGGCTGTGCCGGCCTGCCGGTGGTCTGTGCACCCTGTGGGGGTCTGTACCGGCCTGCCGGGGGGCTGTGCCGGCCTGCCGGTGGTCTGTGCACCCTGTGGGGGTCTGTACCGGCCTGCCGGGGGGCTGTGCTGATGTCCGGGGGTCTGTGCAAGCATCGTCCGATGGGACTACAAGTCCCATCTGGCGATGCCTGCTACCATGACAGTGATTGACACATTAGCCAATGATGGGACAGTAGTAGTCCCATCATCCGGCTAATGTGTTAAATGTTAAAAAAAAAAAAAAATACTACATACATACTACATGCATGCTACATACATACTACATGCTACATACATACTACATACATACCACATACATACTACATACATACTACATACATACCACATACATACCACATATATACATACATACTACATACATAACACATATATACTACATGCATGCTACATACATACTACATGTAACATATATACTACATACATACTACATACATACATACTACATATATACTACATGCATGCTACATACATACTACATGCTACATACATACTACATATATACTACATGCATACTACATACTACATGCTACATACATACCACATACATACTACATACATACTACATGCATGCTACATACATACTACATGCTACATGCATACTACATATATACTACATGCATGCTACATACATACTACATGCTACATACATACTACATATATACTACATGCATGCTACATACATACTACATGCTACATACATACTACATATATACTACATGCATGCTACATACATACTACATGCTACATACATACTACATATATACTACATACATACTACATACATACTACATGCATGCTACATACATACTACATGCTACATACATACCACATACATACTACATACATACTACATATATACTACATGCATGCTACATACATACTGCATGCTACATGCATGCTACATACATACTACATACATACTACATGCTACATACATACCACATATATACTACATACATACTACATACAATACATTCATACAATACATACATAGACATACAGTACATATAACATAGAGTAACATACTTACCAATACTTGTCACATTGTTCCCCGAAGCCATTGTCTTTTACGGAATAAATATTAACATAACAAACCACAAAAATACTCACCCACGATCCGAAGCAGTCCACGAGTGTGTCCCACGACGATCTTGGGTAGAGAACTGCAGCATCAGCTGTTGCTGCCGTTCTCTACGGGCTGCAGGAATCCAATGACGGAAGGTAGGTATCCTTCCGCACTGTATTCCTCCGCCACTTAAAAAAAAAAAAAAGTCCCTAGTCTCACTTTATGCCATTGCTGCGTGGGAAATTCCCACACAGCAATGGCATAAAGTGAGACTAGGGACTTTTTTTTTTTTAAGTGGCGGAGGAATACAGTGCGGAAGGATACCTACCTTCCGTCATTGGATTCCTGCAGCCCGTAGAGAACGGCAGCAACAGCTGATGCTGCAGTTCTCTACCCAAGATCGTCGTGGGACACACTCATGGACTGCTTCGGATCGTGGGTGAGTATTTTTGTGGTTTGTTATGTTAATATTTATTCCGTAAAAGACAATGGCTTCGGGGAACAATGTGACAAGTATTGGTAAGTATGTTACTCTATGTTATATGTACTGTATGTCTATGTATGTATTGTATGAATGTATTGTATGTAGTATGTATGTAGTATATATGTGGTATGTATGTAGCATGTAGTATGTATGTAGTATGTATGTAGCATGCATGTAGCATGCAGTATGTATGTAGCATGCATGTAGTATATATGTAGTATGTATGTAGCATGTAGTATGTATGTAGTATGTATGTGGTATGTATGTAGCATGTAGTATGTATGTAGCATGTATGTAGTATATATGTAGTATGTATGTAGCATGTAGTATGTATGTAGCATGCATGTAGTATATATGTAGTATGTATGTAGCATGTAGTATGTATGTAGCATGTAGTATGTATGTAGCATGCATGTAGTATATATGTAGTATGTATGTAGCATGTAGTATGTATGTAGCATGCATGTAGTATATATGTAGTATGCATGTAGCATGTAGTATGTATGTAGCATGCATGTAGTATGTATGTAGTATGTATGTAGTATGTATGTGGTATGTATGTAGCATGTAGTATGTATGTAGCATGCAGTATGTATGTAGTATATATGTAGTATGTATGTAGCATGTAGTACCGTATATATGTAGTATGCATGTTGCATGCATGTAGTATATATGTAGTATGCATGTTGCATGCATGTAGTATATATGTAGTATGTATGTTGCATGTAGTATATATGTTGCATGCATGTAGTATATATGTAGTATGTATGTTGCATGTAGTATATATGTAGTATGAATGTAGCATGTATGTAGTATGAATGTAGCATGTATGTAGTATGCATGTTGTATGTATGTAGCATGTATGTAGCATGTAATTTTTTTTTTTTTTTTTTACATTCAACACATTAGCCGGATGATGGGACTACTACTGTCCCATCATTGGCTAATGTGTCAATCACTGTCATGGTAGCAGGCATCGCCCGATGGGACTTGTAGTCCCATCGGACGATGCCTGCACAGACCCCCGAAGCCTGCACAGCCCCCCGGCAGGCCAGCACAGCCCACTGGAGCCTGCACAGCCCCCCGGCAGGCCGGCACAGACCACCGGAGCCTGCACAGACCCCCTGGCAGGCCGGCACAGCCCCCCGAAAGGCCCGTACAGACCCCAGAGAGGCTGTACAAGGGAAAAACAGGATTTTTCTTATTCCGATACCGGAAGTCCCATAGACTTGAATGGGACTTCCGGTATCGGAATCGGCGATACCGATACTTTTTTTTAAGATCGGCCGATCCATTCCGATCCGATACTTTGAAGTATCGGACGGTATCGCTCAACTCTACCCATCATACATATCCTCCATCCCATAGTCCAGTACCCATATACCCATCACACATCCTCCATCCCATAGTCCCGTGCCCACAAACCCATCATACATATCCTCCATCCCATAGTCCAGTGCCCATATACCCATCTCACATCCTCCATCCCATAGTCCCATGCCCATATACCCGTCATACATATCCTCCATCCCATAGTCCAGTGCCCATATACCCATCACACATCCTCCATCCCATAGTCCCGTTCCCATATACCCATCATACATATCCTCCATCCCATAGTCGAGTGCCCATATACCCATCTCACATCCTCCATCCCATAGTCCCATGCCCATATACCCATCACACATCCTTCATCCCATAGTCCCATGCCCATATACCCATCATACTTATCCTCCATCCCATAGTCCCATGCTCATATACCCATCACACATCCTCAATCACTTGGTCAACCATTATGACATCATAATGAGCGGCGGGGCTTGCAACCTATGATGACATCAGCGTCGCCATGGCAACCATTATGACATCATAATGAGGGGCGGGCTTGACGCACACACACTGATTCCCAAGTATGTAGATAGGGGCATTATGACATCATAATGAGGGGCGGGGCTTGACGCGCGCACACACTTTTTCCCCAGTATGTAGATAGGGGCAAATTTGGTGAATTGGAACATGCGGGGTTAAAATTTCGCCTCACAACATAGCTTAGGATGCTCTCGGGGTCCAGACGTGTGACTGTGCCAAATTTTGTGGCTGTAGCTGCGACGGTGCGGATGCCTATCCCGGACAAACACACACACATATTTAGATTGTGAGCCCCATCGGGGACAGTGATGAAAATGTGTGCAAACTGTAAAGCGCTGCAGAATATGTTAGGCTAGTTTCACACTTGCTTCTTTTTGCAGCGCGTTTTTCCCGCAAAAAAACGCATTAAAATAACGCATACAAATGCATACAAACGCTGCGTTTTTTTCAAGCATTTTTATGCGCATGCAGGAAAAAAACGCAGCGTTTTTGTGCGTTTGTATGCGTTTTTTGTGCGTTTGCGTTTTTTTACAGATTTTGGAAAAACCCCACAAAAAAGAAAAAACAACCATTCAACAACACACAAGACCAATGGGACTGCATTGTGGGTGTGGTATGTTAATATATAGACCCTGTCTACAGTATTCTTCACATTTGCTTGATTCTTCTCGTGACCATGGATCTGCGCTGGAAGAGTTTTCACTTCAACTTGGATTTGGACATCGCGATGGCTCAGGCGTATGCAGTTGCTTGCCATGAACAAAGGAAGAGAGAGAGGCAGCGAAGACGGCGGCGTATGTGGATACATCCGATTGTTGAACTCCGGGATAGCCGTGGGGCATACCACACCCTCTACAGCGAGCTCCAGTCAAACCTGGAGAAATTTACAGATTATATCCGGATGTCCCATGAAAGTTTCATGGATTTGCTTGCTCGTGTCCAACAATCCATCCGGAGACAGGACACACAGCTCCGTCGTGCGATTCCTCCTGAGGAACGGCTACTGGTGACATTACGGTATGTTTTAAAAACCAAGGGGTGCGGTCTGATGTTTTTTTTTTAAATTTAGTATTCAAAACCTTGGGTAATTAGTTTTCGTGAATGTACTAATATTTTATAGTTTTTTAAAATAATATACATAAATATTAATTTTACTTCTTTGTCTGTTCACAGATTCCTGGCGACTGGAGAAACCCTATCTTCACTACACTTCCAGTACCGTATTGGAATCTCTACCTTGTCTGGAATTGTTGCTGACACCTGCCGGGCTCTCTGGAATGTTCTTTGTCCAGAATTTATGCCCCTGCCCACCGCTGAAAAGTGGATGGAAATTGCTGACAAATTCTGGACAGTATGCAATTTTCCCAACTGTTTGGGAGCTGTTGATGGTAAACACATACGGATCATCAAACCCCAAAGAACGGGATCTGAGTACTATAATTACAAAAAGTACTTTTCAATAGTACTCATGGCGATTGCGGATGCCGGATGTATGTTTGTAGCAGTGGACATTGGAGCATTTGGCCGTGGTAATGACTCACAGGCTTTTAAAAACTCAGACATGGGCCGGAGGTTGTATGGCAACCAATTTAATTTCCCTATGCCACGGCCTCTTCCTCACACCGAAGCTCCGCCACTGCCCTTTGTAATGGTTGGCGATGAGGCTTTTCAAATGTGCGGAAACTTACTGAAACCCTACTCCAGCCGGGACTTGGACCACACCAAAAAAATATTTAATTACAGGCTGACCAGGGCCAGAAGAACTGTCGAGTGTGCTTTTGGGATTCTTGTCTCCAGATGGCGAATTCTGGGCACGGCCATTAATCTTAAACTTGAAACAGTCGATGAGGTGGTGAAGGCCTGTGTGGTTCTACATAACTTTGTGATGGCTAAAGAGCACCCGACCTTTGAACTGGACGATCATGCTCCTAACCCATTGCCTGAATTCACTCAGCACACTCTCAGGTCATCCGTTGAAGTTGGCCAAATGAGGGACCAATTTGCGGCCTACTTTATTTCTGATGTAGGACGGGTGCATTGGCAAGATGAAATGGTGTAATGTTTTTGTTTGTTTATGGTAATAAAAAACCTTATTTGAAACCATTACTGAGTGCACTATATTTTTTAAACTCCAATTAAATAAAAAACTTCCCATGTATAACTGAATTTTTTGATGTTCACACACCTGGGCAGGTAAATACACATACGAGTTAAAATGCAGCATTGCTAGTCTGCGTGAAATATATTGGAACGAGCAAAGCTGCAGGCCATGAATCAGGAAACCAAATTTTTTCAAGAGAAAATTGTGCAACTAGTTGAAAAAAAAGTATGTGATTTTCTCAAAACACAACCCTCAAAACCCAACCCCAATGAAAGTCAATGGTGAATACAAGTCAGCATTGAGTGGATGAATGTAATCTGCTCCATTCCAACTTACAAGTTATTACACTAGGCCTTGGAATAACTATACTAGGCCGTGGTATTTCAAATATGAGTATAGTAGGCCTTGGGCCTACTAGTATAGTCATATGTGAAATACCACGGCCTAGTATAGTCATACCAAGGCCTAATCGATTTTTACCAACTAGGATCTTGTTTCACGAAAAACAAACTGTTGAAACTTGACAAGTTTCAACAGTTTGTTTTTCATGAAACCAGATTCTAGTTGGTAAAACTAGAGTTATTACACTAGGCCTTGGAATGACTACACTAGGCCGTGGTATTTCAAATATGAGTATAGTAGGCCTTGGGGCTAGTAGTATAGTAATATGTGAAATACCACGGCCTAGTATAGTCATACCAAGGCCTACTGTAATAATTCGATTTTTAACAACTAGCATCTTGTTTCACAAAAAACAAACTGGTGAAACTAGAAAGAAACTTATTTTTTAGACAAGTTTCAACAGTTTGTTTTTCATGAAACCAGATCCAAGTTGGTAAAACTAGAGTTATTACACTAGGCCTTGGTATGACTATACTAGTCCGTGTTATTTCACATATGACTACACTAGGCCTTGGGTTGGTTTTTAACATGTATTTACCCATCAGTGTGTGTGAGCGGCGCAAACAACATTAATGAAACTTTGTAATGGTGAACCACAAATGTAAATTTATTTTTAATCAAAAAAAGTAAACCAAAAAATTATTTTTTACGGCGTTTGGGGGCAGATGGTTTCAATTTGGGGGTGTGCAGGGAATATGCAACACTTGCAGTTGAAGACGGTGTTTGAGGGGAAGGGGCAACAAAACTTGTGGGGGAAGGTAGTCCAGTTAAGGGAATTAAACTAGGAACACTTGGAGGAGATGAAATCTGTTCAGGTACATTAGTTGTAATGGCATGTCGCCGTAGGCTTGTGTGCCTGGACCGACTTTGGCCCAATGCCCGCCTTGATAGATTTCGCCTTGAACTAGGGGCAAATATTGAGTGTAGGTCCCCCGTCTGCTGGTGTGGCTGCTGCTGCTGCTGAAGTGGCTGCTGCTGCTGCTGAGGTGGCGGCTGCTGCTGAGGTGGCTGCTGCTGCTGCTGAGGTGGCTGCTGCTGCTGCTGAGGTGGCTGCTGCTGCTGCTGAGGTGGTTGCTGCTGCTGCTGAGGTGGCTGCTGCTGCTGAGGTGGCTGCTGCTGCTGCTGAGGTGGCTGCTGCTGAGGTGGCTGCTGCTGCTGCTCTTCGTTGGCAGTGCTCGTCCTTGCAGGAGGACTGGTGGCGGCAGTGATGGTCCAGGTTTGCAGAGTGGTGGTGGCAGGGCTACTACATGTTGTTGTAGCGGCAGGGCTGTTCCATGTTTGCCTAGTGGTGGCTGAGCTCCACGCATGCATGGGAGTGGCGGTGGTGCTCCAGACAGGAGCAGCGCTTGCCATGGTGGTGTCGGTGAAGTGACCAGCTGCACTCAGACTTGTGGTGGTGTAACGGTGGGTGTCCTGGCTTTGAATAGAGGTGTCCGTGCAGTGGTATGCAGCACAAGTCGGTAGTGAGGTGAAGCGAGTCAATGGTGGCACAGGTGGAAATGACACCACTGACTGCTGACCGTACCGATTATGCTGCATAGCCTGCAAGAAAGCATTGTTGCAGGCCTGCAGCACATTCAGCTGTTGCTCAGGACTAAGGTGTTCCGCCATGCCCTTTTCAATCTTACTAAAAAAATGGTGTGCTGGTCTGTTGAGGTCGGCCTCCAGACGGTCAAGGCGCTGTTCTACAGAATTGAAGCGGTGTTCAAAGTGGTTAAAACCACGTTCCATGAGTGCAAAACCGCTTTCAACTCTGTCGGACAGTGACTTGAGGCTGGAATTAAAGGCCTCGCTCAAATGCATAAACTCGGGCAAGACATTCCTGTCCAAGGCCCTCTGCCGCTGGCGGGTAGTGCCCGCATAACCAGTGGCAGAGACCTGGGACAGGGGAACACCTGATGGCCCAGCTTCCTGGTCACCAGCAGTGTGTGGCTGACCTGCAAGGTGCTTCCTGGCTGTCGGATGGCTGGGACGGGTCAGAGGACGTCCGAGGAAGGACCGCTCCAGGGCCAGGTTGCAGGGTGCTGCTCCAGGTGCTGTGGAATAAAGGAAAATCATTACTACCATGCCTTTACAAGAAGCATCAGCTGTGGATTAGAAAAACACAGATTAATAAAAATAAAAACCCAAAATTTATAATACTTACGATCTCGTGGCAAGGACCGGTCTTAGGAACTGCAACGCGTGATAGTGACGGTATCTAGTTCTGGTCCTTGACGCAGATCCACTGCGAACCTGGCCCTCAGCACGAACATCACTGTTGAAGCGGTCCTTGATCGAACGCCAACGTGTTCGGACTTTGTCCACTGTTGTTAAAAAAAAAACAGTGCCGTCAAGGACAACAGTCACTGCGGCACAATATAGCAATACAATACTCAAAGCAGTCACTGTAGACCCCGATGACACTGTTGGGTTTCCTGCTAGAATACACCTAGCACGAAACCCAACAGTGCCGTCAAGGACAACAGTCACTGCGGCACAATGTAGCAATACAATACTCAAAGCAGTCACTGTAGACCCCGATGACACTGTTGGGTTTCCTGCTAGAATACACCTAGCACGAAACCCAACAGTGCCGTCAAGGACAACAGTCACTGCGGCACAATGTAGCAATACAATACTCAAAGCAGTCACTGTAGACCCCGATGACACTGTTGGGTTTCCTGCTAGAATACACCTAGCACGAAACCCAACAGTGCCGTCAAGGACAACAGTCACTGCGGCACAATGTAGCAATACAATACTCAAAGCAGTCACTGTAGACCCCGATGACACTGTTGGGTTTCCTGCTAGAATACACCTAGCACGAAACCCAACAGTGCCGTCAAGGACAACAGTCACTGCAGCACAATGTAGCAATACAATACTCAAAGCAGTCACTGTAGACCCCAATGACACTGTTGGGTTTCCTGCTAGAATATGCCTAGCACGAAACCCAACAGTGCCGTCAAGGACAACAGTCACTGCGGCACAATACAGAGCAGGGAAATACTCACTAAACGCCTTTTTGGAGGATGCTGTGGCGCTGTCCCAGCCATCCAATAACGCTGCGGCCACCTCATTCCATAGCCGCCGGGTCACCACAATGTCCTTGTGCAGCCGGTCACGGCTGTCCCACAACGGCGAACGCTCCTGGACCAGGCTGATGAGCTGCTCATTATCCAGGTAGACGTCTTCATCCCGTTGTGGAACCTAGACAAAACACATTCATTAGAATAATCAAATTTAAATTGAATAAAAAGTTACAAAAAAAGAAACATAAAAAAGAGTAAAAATAGAAGATAAAAAATAAAGAACATTACAAATCATTTGATATATACATTCCGTATCACCACCGGGACTTGGCTTCGCTGCTCCTGCTCTTCGCCCTCACTAGTCCCGTCCGCAGAAGATGATGATGACGATGTCTTAAAAAAGTAGAAAAAAACGTAAGAGATTTGGAGAAGCAGCAGATATACTTACCAGATGCACGAAAATAATCACCTCACGGTCTGCTTGCGCCAATTCCTGCCGCGATGGGGAATACTCGGATTCTGAAGACATACTGCATGTAAAAATAATAAAAATCATTAGTACATACATAATTTAAAAGGACAGGCATATAATGTAATATACTCACATTCTTCGCTGATATAGATGGGTTCCTTGTTGACTGTCTGCTCTCCAATCTGTCAGTGTAGTAGTGGCAGAGTTTTGGCAGGCACCTCCTTTATATAGACTTTTTTTTTTTGACTTTAGAAGATTATAACTAGTACAACAAGTGGACACTACCAAAAAAACGCAGCGCTAAAAAAACGCTTACATGCGCATGCCAGTGCGCACGTATGCGCATCCATAGGCTATAATGGCCATTTTTAGCGCAAAACGTGCGCATACGTGCGCATGCGCTTTTTTGCAGGGCCAAAAAATGCAACATGCTGCGTCTGTAAAATACAAACGCACACCCCAAAAAAACGCAGTGCATGAAAATCGCATACGTGCGCATGCCAGCGCGCAGGTATGCGCACCCATGTTAAATATAGGGGAAAAAACGCATGCGCACGTATGCGTTTTTTTACAGCGCAAAAAAACGCAAATGTGAAACCAGCCTTAGCGCTATATAAAAATAAAGATTATTATTACATACACACATACATACATACATACATACACACTTTGAGCTTTATATATTAGTCTAGCTGAAGAGCCCGGCGCTGCCCGGTCATAGTAACTAACTGTGGTTAGTTATAGCAAATTATAATTATCCTCCATCCCATAGTCCCGTGCCCATATACCCATCATATATATCCATGATCCCATAGGCCCGTGCCCATATACCCATCATACATATCCTCCATTCCATAGTCGAGTACCCATATACCCATCACACATCCTCCATCCCATAGTCCCAAGCCCATATGCCCATCATACATATTTTCCATCCCATAGTCCCATGCCCATATACCCATCATACATATTCTCCATCCCATAGTCCCATGCCCATATACCCATCATACATATTCGCCATCCCATAGTCGAGTGCCCATATACCCATCACACATCCTTCATCTCATAGTCCCATGCCCATATACCGATCATACATATCCGCCATCTCATAGTCCCGTGCCCATATACCCGTCATACATATCCTCCATCCCATAGTCAAGTGCCCATATACCCATCACACATCCTCCATCCCATAGTCCCATGCCCATATACATATCCGCCATCCCATAGTCCCGTGCCCATATACCCGTCATACATATCCTCCATCCCATAGTCCAGTGCCCATATACCCATCACACATCCTCCATCCCACAGTCAACCATTATGACATCATAATGAGCGGCGGCAGGGCTTGCAACCTATGATGACATCAGCGTCGCCATGGCATCCATTGTGATATCATAATGAGGGGCGGGGCTTGATACGCACACACTGTTTCCCCAGTATGCAAATAGGGGCATTATGATATAATGAGGGGCGGGGCTTCACACACACACACACTTTTTCCCCAGTATGTAGACAGAGGCAAAATTGTTTGGTGAATTGGAACGCGCGGGGTTAAAATTTTGCCTCACAACATAGCTTAGGACGCTCTTGGGGTCCAGACGTGTGACTGTGCCAAATTTTGCGGCTGTAGCTGCGACGGTGCGGATGCTTATCCCAGACATACACATACATGCACACACACATGCATACACACACACATACATACATACATACATACACACTTTGAGCTTTATATATTAGATATACCAAGCTCTATAGAACCAATGTAAGCAAGCATAATAACCAGCACAACTAAATTACCAGTTAAATTTACCTCCCTGTCCAGGGTTAATGTAGAAGTCTACCTGCATTGTGATTGATAAAAGCAAAGTCTGTATGAGGGTTGATGCCAACAATTAAAGTAAATATATACAAGAATAACATATACTGTACATTACTGAGCTGACATAAAAAAAGATACATTTTAAAAGGCTCTTTAACGGCCTATTGCATTAGACAAAAGACAGAATGTTCCTAGTATGTATAATCTCAGGGTATTAAAACCTAACTGAGAAGTAGCAATGCTTGTTGAAAGCACATTGTTGTCATAGTTCACATGCCTGTGACTACATGTTCCCTCATGAACTGCTGCTGCAGAGAACAGTGACAGGCACTCTCAGCAGCTGGTGACAACGAACAGTGGAAGGACAAGTGTAGTGTCAGAAACGTTCAGGGGTGAAAATTGCATCCACTTGGGCTATTTTCCATAAGTCAAGTGATGTGTTAGCACTGAGGATAAAAATATAGTAGAAGAGTATTTCCGCTGCACATGGCTGCTGCAAGGAAACTACTTGGAGTAACCATTTAATTTTTTTCAGAATTGTTGCATTGGTGAAACTGTGAGAAGATGAAAGAATAATGGGAAAATATTGTAAGGGGGCTAAACTGAGAGAGATAAGATCCATAAAATCTATTGTTGCTTTGAAACATCTTGACAGACTATGGCCGGTGATGGCAAGTTCTGTCGTGGCCTGAGACAGAGAGGAATAACTGCATATGCATGGTGCTGAGCAGTGGCGTAACTACACAATTATGGGCCCCCGTGCGAACTTTCAAATGGGCCCCCCCACCCTGGGTTGCCACTAGGAATTTTAGGGCCCCATACTGGCAAAATTTTTGGGGCCCCCTTGATACCAGCCCAGGCTCCATCCCTCGAACTGTCCACAGCCCCACCACTCCCATAACTCCACCCCCACATAAAGAATAAAAGGAGCGGAGGGCAGGTGTCTGACTTGCTACACTATAGAATATAATGTTGCCCCCCATATTATATAACACAGCCTCCTCCATAGAAGATAATGTACCCCCCATGGTATATAACACAGCCGCATAGTATATAGCATAGCACCACATGGTATAGAGCACAGCACCACATGGTATACAGCACAGCACCGCATGGTATAGAACATAGCCCCACATGGTATACAGCACAGCCCCACATGGTATACAGCCCCCCATGGTATATAGCACAACACCTCCCCCATGGTATACAGCACCACATGGTATACAGCCTCCCATGGTATGCAGCACAGCATCTCCCCATGGTATACAGCCTCCCATGGAATACAGCACAGCACCCCCACATGGTATACAGCACTGCATGGTATACAGCACAGCACCCCCCCATGGAATACACCCCCCATGGTATACAGCACAGCACCCTGTTGTGAGCTCATTTTCGGGTTTGCCTCTGGCTTCTGGTGAGGGTTAAGGAGCTGGCTGTGCTGACAGAGGAGTAGTGAGTTCTCTCTCTGGACTCCCTCTGTTGGTGAAGGGAGGTAATGAAGCTGATCTAAATGGCAGAGACCGGCCACCTGAGGAAGAGGACTGTGATTGGACATCAGGAATTTCTGATTGGATTTAAGGCAGCCGACTCCCTAGTTTCTTGCTGGTGATTTCTCCTGAGTGTGGCTTCTGGTTTCCAGTTTGGTTCCTGCCTTCCTAAAGCTAAGTTTTCTCTGCTATTGTTCATATGAGTTTTCGTCTGGTTTACTTAGTTTTTGTGTTCAGCAAGCCCTGGCTGGGACTGGGCTGAATCCCCATTTTTGTCTCTGATCAGTTGATCTCTTTTGCTCTGTCTTCAGAATATACCTGAGTGCTGATATAGGGAATTGAAGTCTAGCGACTTCAGGGCCTTTTTCTATCAGACGTCTTGGACATTTTTGGCAGGGTTTTTGCGTGATTGCAGACACAGCTTTTCTTTCCTGTCCTTTCTAGTTAGTGAGGGCCCCATCATTTGCTCAGCCTATCTTTCTATCTGTGTTTGTGTTTTCATCTTGTTTCACCGACAATACATGTTGGGGGCTGTCTATTGCTTTGGGGTCTGCTCTGGGGCAGTTTAGATTGTCCCTTTCTTTCTTTAGGCTTATTTAGTTCTCCGGCCGTGACGAGGCGTCTAGGACCACCGTAGGCACGCTCCACGGCTACTGCTAGTTGTGTGTATAGGATCAGGGGTCTGCAATCCACTAGTTACCAACCTCTCCGGTTTTCTGGGCTTAGCTTGCTTTTTGTTTTTTTCCTCCTCAGTGACTCATTCATAACAGAATCACCTGCCATACCACAGATTCTAGGGTACTCAAAAGCAGGAGAGAATTGTTAAAAAAAAAAATGTATCAGAATTTTTTTTTTTTTATATATGTATATTTTCTCCTCTTTTTCTCTGGGGCCATAGGAGGATTTTTTTTTCTTTCTCCTTGATGGAGATTAAGCAATTGTTTGATCGTGTGGAGCAGCTTGCTGCTGAAGTGCGGTGAATTTCCGCCTGTCTCACTCATTCACATGTTGTTGAACCAAAGATCCCTACTCCTGATGTGTTTTTTGGGGATTGGTCTAAATTTTGGAATTTTAAGAATAATTGTAAGTTATTTCTTGCCTTGAAGCCTAACTCATCGGGGAGCTCTGCGCAGCAGGTTAAAATTGTCGTCTCCTTGCTGCACAGCGATTCCCAGGATTGGGCGCTTTCTTTGACACCTGAAGATCCTGTTTTGACTAATGTGGATGCATTTTTTCATGCCTTGGGGTTGTTATGTGATAAACCTAATGCTATTGATCAAGCTGAGAGAGCCCTATTGGCATTGAACCAGGGTCAGGATCCTGCAGAGTTATACTGTCAGAAATTCCAAACGTGGGCGGTCCTTACTACATTGAATGATAGTGCATTGGCAGCTCTCTTTCGGAAGGGTTTGTCTGAAATTTTAAAAGATACTATGGTGGGATTTCCTGTTTCCTCTGGTCTTGACGATTCTATGTCATTAGCCATTCAGGTTGATCGGTGTTTACATGAACACAAGACTACACGGAAGGCGCTGCCACCTTTTGAACAAATGTCTGAACCTATGCAATGTGATAGAGTTTTATCTAGGGCGCAACGTCAGGAGTTTAGAAGGCGTAATAAGCTGTGTTTTTTCTGTGGAGATGCCTCTCATTTTATTTCTGTCTGCCCTAAACGAGAGAAACGTTTTGCACACACATTTGCTGTGGGTGGTGTACAACCTAAGTTTCTTTTGGCAATTACTCTGATCTGCTCCTTATCCACATTTTCCGCGAAGGTTTTTGTGGATTCAGGAGCGGCCTTGAATCTGATGGACTTGGATTTTGCTAAACGTTGTGGTTTTCCTATGACACCTCTGCGGACGCCTATTCCTTTGAGGGGTATTGATGCTACTCCTTTGGCGAAGAATAAACCCCAGTTTTGGACCCAGGTGATAATGCGGGTCGTCCCAGACCACCAAGAAAATTGCAGATTTTTGGTGTTGCATAACTTACATGATACCATTGTTCTGGGTTTTCCCTAGTTGCAAATCCATAATCCGGTTTTGGATTGGAAATCTGTGTCTGTGGTGAGTTGGGGTTGTCGGTGTGCTCTTGGCGACACTCCTGTTTCTCCACCTCTCCCCAGTCGCATGATGTTCCTGACTATTTGGCTGATTTTTATGATGCATTTAGTGAGAGCAAGTCTGCGTCTTTGCCTCCTCATAGGAGTTATGACTGTGCAATTGAGTTGAGACCTGGGTCTAAATTTCCCAAGGGTCGACTTTTCAATTTATCTGTACCCGAACACGAGGCTATGCGATCTTATATTAAGGAATTGTTGGAGAAGGGTCATATTAGACCAACCTCTTCGCCCTAAGGTGCTGGTTTGTTTTTCGTGGCCAAGAAAGATGGTTCATTAAGGCCTTGTATTGACTATCGCTCCCTCAACAAAATTACGGTTAAATATCAGTATCCGTTACCCCTGATTTCTGATTTATTCTCCAGAGTTAAAGGTGCTTGCTGGCTTACTAAGCTTGACCTCAGGGGGGGCGTATAATCTTATTCGCATCAAGCATGGGGATGAATGGAAGACGGCGTTTAATACTCCGGAGAGACATTTTGAGTACCTGGTGATGCCTTTTGGGCTCACTAATGCCCCTTCTGTCTTCCAATCCTTCATGAATGATATTTTCCGGGACTTTGTGGATAAGTTTTTAATCATCTATCTGGATAATATTTTGATCTTTTCCAGGGATAGGGATTCTCATGTGGAACATGTTCGGACTGTGTTCCGGATTTTGAGAGTGACTTCCTTATATGTTAAGGGATCGAAGTGCCTTTTTGGTGTACAGAGGATTTCACTTTTGGGATTTATTTTGTCTCTGTCAACTATTGAAATGGACCCGGCCAAGGTACAGGCCATTTAAGATTGGGTTCAACCCACTTCTTTGAAGGCTCTCCAGAAGTTTTTGGGTTTTGCTAATTTTTATCGTAAATTTATAGCTAATTTTTCTGGTATTGCTAAACCACTGACTGCTTTAACTAAGAAGGGTGCTGATGTGCTGAATTGGTCTTCAGAGGCTGTTTCGGCCTTTCAGGAGCTGAAGTGGAGGTTCACTTCTGCTCCGGTTTTGCGGCAACCTGATGTCTCACTTCCTTTTCAGGTGGAGGTAGACGCTTCAGAGATTGGTACAGGAGCTGTTTTGTCCCAAAAAGATCCAGTGACGTCTAAAATCAATCCCTGTGCCTTCTTTTCCCGAAAGTTCTCCCCATCTGAATGCAACTATGATGTGGGGAATCGGGAACTGTTAGCCATGAAATGGGCATTTGAGGAGTGGAGACATTGGTTGGAGGGAGCTAGACATCAAGTTGTGGTCCTCACTGACCACAAGAATTTGATTTACTTTGAGTCGGCCAAACGCTTGAATCCTTGACAGGCTAGGTGGGCCTTGTTTTTTACGCGTTTTGATTTTGTGGTCTCCTTTCTTCCAGGCACTAAGAATGTTAAGGCAGACGCCCTTTCTAGGAGTTTCTTTGCTGATTCTCCTATTGTGACCAAGCCTACTACCATCCTAGGTGAGGGGGTAGTTCTTTCTGCCATCTCGCCCGATTTGAGACGTGCTCTGGAAGAATTCCAGGAGGACAAACCTGAGCGTTGTCCTATGGGAAAATTGTATGTTCCTGACCAGGGAAGGAAGAGAGTGATGTCTGAAGTTCATTGCTATGCATTGGCTGGTCATCCAGGTATTTTTGGTACCAGAGGTTTGGTGAGTCGGTCTTTTTGGTGGCCTGCCTTATCTCGTGATGTCAGGAATTTGTGCAGTCCTGTTGGACTTGTCTCCGGTCTAAACCCTGTTCTCGCTCTAGTGGGTTGTTGATGCCCTTGCCGGTGCCTAAGAGGCCATGGACCCATATTTCAATAGATTTTTTTTCTGATCTTCCTGTCTCTCAGAGAATGACTGTTATCTAGGTGATTTGTGATATATTCTCTAAGATGGTCCATCTTGTACCACTCCCAAAGTTGCCACCTTCCTCAGAGTCGGTACCCTTGTTTTTATAACAGGTGGTTCGGTTGCATGGGATTCCTGAGAACATTTTATCAGACAGAGGAGTTCAGTTTGTTTCCAGATTCTGGAAAGCCTTTTGTTCCAAGCTGGGAATTCAGTTGTCCTTCTCCTCTGCGTTTCACCCTCAGACCAATGGGCAGACAGAGAGAACAAAGCAGACTTTGGAGTCCTATTTGAGATGTTTTATTTCTGCTGATCAGGATGATTGGGTTTCATTTTTGCCCTTGGCCGAATTCACTTTAAATAATAGAGCTAGTTCTGCCACCTTGATGTCCCCCTTTTTCTGTAACTTTGGGTTTCATCCTCGATTTTCTTCAGGGCAAGTGGAATCTTCAGCCTGCCCAGGTGTTGACACTGTGGTAGAGAGAATGCAGCAGATTTGGGTCCATGTAGTGGATAAGTTGTCTCTCTCCCAGGAAAAGGCCCAGCGGTTTTCTAACCGGCATAGGACCATTGGTCCCCGATTTTAAAGTGGGTGATATGTTTTGGTTGTCATCAAAGAATATCTCTATGAAGGTGGCTTCTCCAAAGTTCAAGCCAAGATTTATTGGACCTTACAATATTTTGGAGATTCTTAATCCGGGTTCTTTTCGATTGGCTCTTCCTGTTACATTTAAGATCCATAACGTGTTTCATAAGTCGCTGTTGAAGAGATATGTTGAGCCAGTAGTTCCTATGGCGGCACCTCCTGACCCTGTATTGGTTAAAGGTAATGTGGAATATGAGGTAGAGAAAATACTGGATTCTCGTCTGGCTAGACGGAGACTCCAGTATTTGCTTAAGTGGAAGGGTTATGGCCAGGAGGACAATTCTTGGGTCTCTGCCTCTGATATTCATGCCGATAGATTGGTTCGTGCTTTTCATTGGGCCCATCCTGATCGGCCCGGTGGCGTGGATGAGGGTTCGGTGACCCCTCCTCAAGGGGGGGTACTGTTGTGAGCTCATTTTCGAGATTGCCTCTGGCTTCTTGTGAGGGTTATGGAGCTGGCTGTGCTGACAGAGGAGTAGTGAGTTCTCTATCTGGACTCCCTCTGTTGATGAAGGGAGGTAATGAAGCTGATCTAAATGGCAGAGACTGGCCACCTGAGGAAGAGGACTGTGATTGGACATCAGGAATTTCTGATTGGATTTAAGGCAGCCGACTCCCTAGTTTCTTGCTGGTGATTTCTCCTGACTGTGGCTTCTGGTTTCCAGTTTGGTTCCTGCCTTCTTAAAGCTAAGTTTTCTCTGCTATTGTTCATATGAGTTTTCGTCTGGTTTACTTAGTTTTTTGTGTTCAGCCAGTCCTGGCTGGGACTGGGCTGAATCCCCATTTTGTCTCTGATCAGTTGATCTCTTTTGCTCTGTCTTCAGAATATACCTGAGTGCTGATATAGGGAATTGAAGTCTAGCGACTTCAGGGCCTTTTTCTATCAGACGTGTTGGACATTTTTTGGCAGGGTTTTTTGTGTTATTGCAGACAGCAGCTTTTCTTTCCTGTCCTTTCTAGTTAGTGAGGGCCCCATCGTTTGCTCAGCCTATCTTTCTATCTGTGTTTGTGTTTTCATCTTGTTTCACCGACAATACATGTTGGGGGCTGTCTATTGCTTTGGGGTCTGCTCTGGGGCAGTTTAGATTTTCCCTTTCTTTCTTTAGGCTTATTTAGTTCTCCGGCCGTGACGAGGCGTCTAGGACCACAGTAGGCACGCTCCACGGCTACTGCTAGTTGTGTGTATAGGATCAGGGGTCTGCAATCCGCTAGTTACCAACCTCTCTGGTTTTCTGGGCTTAGCTTGCTTTTTGTTTTTTCCTCCTCGGTGACTCATTCATAACAGCCTCCCCCCATGGTTTATAGCACAGCACCTCCCATGGTATACAGCACCATGGTATACAGCACAGCACCCCCCCATGGTATACAGCACTATGGTATACAGCAAAGATCCCCCCATGGTATACAGCCCCATTGTATACAGCACAGCACCCCCCATGGTAAACAGCACCATGGTATACAGCCCCTCCGAGAATGGCCCCACAGTCCTGGCTGAGCGATTTTTGCCTTTTTTCGGGTCGAGTTAGGTTTCGCGAAACCCGACTTTCGCAAAAGTCGGGTCGAACGAAATCGGCCGACTATAGGGAAAAGTCGGGGGTCCGACTGAAACACGAAACCCAATGTAAGTCAATGGGGAAGAAAAGTCGGCAGTGAGAGGAGGACAGGAAACACACTTACAGTGCCCATTTGAATGCCAAAAGCATAAATTCTTATTACTGAAGCTTGTCACCCTTTATTTACTTCATAATACTAGTTACGCACTGAAAAATGGGGGTTATTTGGCTAAAGTTGTGGGGGGGTAGGGCTGGCTCCAGGTTTTCATGTGCCCTGGGCCAAAGAGCGCCCCTTTAACACATACCAGAACTCATGATGCTCCGATACGGCAGAGAAATAGTGGTATACTACAATGAAAAATACTTCACTTTTTACATCTCATGACTGATATCCATTTTAAATTCTCCAATAGCTCCAAAAACAGACGGAATATTACTCCATACAGTATTATGGCCACCGCATAGTGCGCTTTACAGAGTAACAAGGCTCATCTATTCCTCCATACAGAATCATTGGTCCCATATAATGTTTGAAACAGTATATGATGAGCTCCACATAATGCTACAGTATATGTTGGGCCCCATGGATGAAGCTCCACTGTCTTATGGGCCCAAATAATGCTCCATACATAATGGGCCCCATTTCTAATGCTCTAGTGTATAATGGGCCCTGTAAATGCTGCTACAGTGTCTGATGTCCACCTTTGGAATGTTCCAGTGTATGGTGGGCCCCATCTATCATTCTACAGAGTATAGTGCTCCCTGTTGTGAGTTCATTTTCCCCTTCACCGTCGATGTCTGATGAACTCCCTCTTCTGGTGAAGGAAGGTAGTGAGGCTGATTACCAAACACCTGATCTGGTAGATGATGACTGGGTAACAGGAAATTCTGACTGGATATAAGGCAGCCGACGCCCTTCTGAGTCGCTGGTGATTTCTCTGCTGGATTCTTGGAGACCAGTCTGATTCGTGCTTCCCAAAGATAAGTTTTTGCTCTGCTATTGAACTTATTAGTTTTGTTTACCTTGTTTTTTGGAGTTCAGCCATCCCCGGTCGGGGGTGTGCTGAGTTCCATTTTTGTCTCTGATCAGTTTGTCTCTTTGCTCTGTCTTCAGAATTTACCTGAGTGCTGATATAGTCTTTTTGAAGTAGGGTTTTTTACGGATTGCAGACAGCAGCTTTTCTATCCTGTCCTTTTTCGTTAGCTTGGGCCCCATCGTTTGCTCAACCTATCTTTCTATCTGTGTTAGTGTTTTCATCTTGCTTCACCGTCATTATATGTTGGGGGCTGCCTATTGCTTTGGGGTCTGCTCTGGGGCAGTTTAGATTTCCCCTTTCTTTCTTTAGGCCTATTTAGTTCTCCGGCTGTGATCGAGGGGTCTAGGGCATCGTAGGAACCCCCCACGGCTACTGTTAGTTGTTGTGGATAGGATCAGGGGTCTGCAATCCGATAGCTACCAACCTCTCCGGTTTTCTGGACTTAGCTTGTATTTTTGTTTTTTCCTCCTTCGGTGACTCATTCATAACAGCTCCCCAAAAATTGCTGTCCCAACATTGAAAACAATGAAATAAGTCTCCTCGATAGGGAATCCCTGTACTAGTCTGGACTCCTCGTCTTTCCAATCTTCCATCTCCCTGCACTTGGCTGTTTAGGCAGAGGGCGTACAGATGTGATGTCATTGCGCTCTATGATCAGAATATCACTGTCAGGAAACGCGGAAGACGTCATGGCGGTGGAGCAGGGAGAGGTAAGTATTTCAACCTTGCAAGCCCACTCGTTGGCAACGGCACTGGCACAGGGCCCGATAGTGCGGTGGTGTGTCTGACGGCGGGTGGGCCGAACCTGCACTTTCATCTGCAGCTTCCTCTTAGTCACCGTGTAAGGTGGAACAGTATATGGGAAGGGTAACCTGAGTTTCATCAGGGTCAGATTCTGGCTGTGTAGAGTGCGAGGGGAATGTAGTGGTCTGGGTCAATGTACCAGCAGAATCATCGAGCAGTGGCTGGGCATCAGTGCACTTGTGTCGCCCCCAGGAGTACGGTCGCCACAGTGGCATTACCTTCCTCCTAGGGAGTGTGATGTCATGCTTGGGAGCAACGAAGGATCTCTCTAGCAGGTTAACTGATTGGGCGGCGTTATTCCCACGAGTCATGACCCTCCAAACATCGTCCATGAAGGCAAAGTGTTTGTTTTACGTGGGCAGTATGGTTGCTAAGCTGAACCTTAAAGGAATGTCCAGAAGGGCACCACCAGGAGTGGAACATGCGGCGTAATTTAACTCAACACGGGCAACCTCAACCATCCAGCAACCGAAAAGATGCACATATTGCAAGCTTAATTTCGTTAACGAACGAGACTCCGTCATGCCCCTGCGGTCCGCGTCCAGCTTACTAGAGGGACACGCGAGGCTC
Source organism: Dendrobates tinctorius (assembly GCF_039654945.1). NCBI lineage: Eukaryota > Metazoa > Chordata > Amphibia > Anura > Dendrobatidae > Dendrobates > Dendrobates tinctorius. Next base: position 116,642,471 of record NW_027361679.1, read on the forward strand.
TGGCATGCGAGATTGGCCAATAACTGGTGTGTCCGTGTGTACATGTCCGTGGCTGCATGTGCACTACAATCATGGCCAAAAGTTTTGAGAATGACACAAATATTATATTTTCACATGATCTGCTGACCTCTGGTTTTTATGTGTGTTTGTCAGATGTTTTTATCACATACAGAAATATAATTGCAATCATATTATGAGTAACAAAAGGTTATATTGACAGTTAGAATGAGTTAATGCAGCAAGTCAATATTTGCAGTGTTGACCCTTCTTCTTCAGGACCTCAGCAATTCTCCCTGGCACGCTCTCAATCAACTTCTGGATCAAATCCTGACTGATAGCAGTCCATTCTTGCAAAATCAATGCTTTTATTTTGTCTGAATTTGAAGGTTTTTGTTTGTCCACCCGTCTCTTGATGATTGACCACAAGTTCTCAATGGGATTAAGATCTGGGGAGTTTCCAGGCCATGGTCCCAAAATCTCTATGTTTTGTTCCCTGAGCCATTTAGTTATCACCTTTGCTTTATGGCAAGGTGCTCCATCATGTTGAAAAAGGCATTGTTGATCGCCAAACTGCTCTTGGACGGTTGGGAGAAGTTGCTCTTGGAGGACATTCTGGTACCATTCTTTATTCATGGCTGTGTTTTTAGGCAAGACTGAGAGAAAGCCCATTCCCTTGGCTGAGAAGCAACCCCACACATGAAAGGTTTCAGGATGCTTGACAGTTGGCATGAGACAAGACTAGTGGTAGCGCTCACCTGGTCTTCTCCGAATAAGCCGATTTCCAGATGTCCCAAACAATCGAAAAGGGGATTCATCAGAGAAAATGACTTTACCCCAGTCCTCAGCAGTCCACTCCCTGTACCTCTTGCAGAATATAAGTCTGTCCATGATGTTTTTCCTGGAGAGAAGTGGCTTCTTTGCTGCCCTCCTTGAGACCAGGCCTTGCTCCAAGAGTCTCCGCCTAACAGTGCGTGCAGATGCACTCACACCTGCCTGCTGCCATTCCTGAGCAAGCTCTACACTGCTGGTAGCCCGATCCTGCAGCTGAAACACTTTTAAGAGACGGTCCTGGCACTTGCTGGTCTTTCTTGGGCGCCCTGGAGCCTTTTTGGCAACAAGGGAACCTCTCTCCTTGAAGTTCTTGATGATGCGATAGATTGTTGACTGAGGTGCAATCTTTCTAGCTGCGATACTCTTCCCTGTTAGGCCATTTTTGTGCAGTGCAATGATGACTGCACGTGTTTCTTTAGAGATAACCATGGTTAACAGAAGAGAAACAATGATGCCAAGCACCAGCCTCCTTTTAAAGTGTCCAGTGGTGTCATTCTTACTTAATCATGACAGATTGATCTACAGCCCTGTCCTCATCAACACCCACACCTGTGTTAATGGAGCAATCACTGAAACGATGTTAGCTGGTCCTTTTAAGGCAGGGCTGCAATGATGTTGAAATGTGTTTTGGGGGATAAAGTTCATTTTCTAGGCAAATATTGACTTTGCAAGTAATTGCTGTTAAACTGATCACTCTTTATAACATTCTGGAGTATATGCAAATTGCCATTAGAAAAAATGAAGCAGTAGACTTTGTAAATATTAATATTTGTGTCATTCTCAAAATTTTTGGCCATGACTGTACACTGAAAGGGCCAGCGTGTGTCGCTTACAGGTGCAGATAACCCGCTGAACAACGTTAGTGATGGGGATCTGGGATTACAATTATTACCCGCGAACGATGATTTCCCAGTAAGTGCAGGTCAACTGCAGTTCCGGAATTAGGCCTAACCGTCATTCCTGAAAAAATGAAAAACTTACGTGTGCAAACCACAGGTGCTGTAGCTTGCTTAACAGCTCGCCAGCCATTATCAGGCCCAGTATGGATTACACGTGATTGCACAAAGGTGAGAAAGGGTACCGTATCACCTGATAACTAGTATGGATAGCATAGTTTACACATTCAAAATATATGTCTATAGATCAGGAGGCAGGCTCAGCCGTTCTCAGGCCCAGTATGGATTACACGTGATTGCACAAAGGTGAGAAAGGGTACCGTATCACCGGATAACATGTATGGATAGCATAGTTTACACATTCAAAATATATGTCTATAGATCAGGAGGCAGGCTCAGCCGTTCTCAGGCCCAGTATGGATTACACGTGATTGCACAAAGGTGAGAAAGGGTACCGTATCACCGGATAACATGTATGGATAGCATAGTGTACACATTCAAAATATATGTCTATAGATCAGGAGGCAGGCTCAGACGGTGTCAGGCCCAGTATGGATTTGACAGCCCAGACTACACAGCGGAGGAGCAGGGAGAGGTAAAGATTGCAAATGCTGGGGCCCTGCCCAAGCAAGGGGGGCCCACTCGTGGATGTCGATACTGGCACTGGGCCCCTTATAGTACGGCGGTGTGTCTGACGGCGGGTGTGCACCCCCACCATCAGAGACACTTGATTGCACTATGAGGGACCCTGTGCCAGTGCCTGCGCCCCAGAGTCGGCCTACCCACCTGTCCAGGGCAACGGCACTCGCACGTTTTCGTGCGCTAGGTGGTGACCCCGGCCATGGGGGGGGAGGCAGCTCAGTTATAGAGGTGTCACGGTCACGTGTGTCTGGACGCAGCGAGTACCGCAAGGCGAACCCATATGACACACGTGACCCTGGATACACCGCCTCCAGTGGGGCGAATTTAAATAATAAACATGTGCAGCTGGATACACCGCCTCCAACTGGCGAATTTAGACATTACACGTATATACAAGTCTGGAAACCCCGCCTCCAGTAAGGCGAATTTAAACAATAAGGGAAACCTGGGAAACATTAACAATGATGGGACCTGTGATAGCGAATAGGGAAGTGGAGACCTCCTGAGCTCCCCTGAGCCAGTGTCCCTGCACTCCTAACGTTCCCTATGCTGGTTCCGCACCGGGCGCGCAACAGGAACCTAAAAACCCTAGCTTGCCCTGACCTAAACCCTCACTAGGGAATTGGTCGGTGCGGAAACTAATCCCACCACTGCACTAAAACACACATGAGGAAAGATGACAAAACAGGGGAAACACCACTTAGCTTTGCTCTGTTGCGTACGCTCCTAGCAACAGAGCCCACCACCTGTGTGCATCTTCTCCTCCACCCGGATCCATCACCATAACTGGATCCTTCACCATAGTGCAGCCTCAGAGCAGAGTCCACCACCAGTTGCAGCTTCCCAGTAAACAGAGTCCCAAAGATGAGTCCAGCTTCTGTCAAAAAGTCCAGCATGCTCGAGTCCAGTCTTCAGCAACCAAGTCCAGCATGCTGAGTGCAACTCTCTCCATAGTCGTCACTCCACCAAGCCATGCAAGCACTTCCTGCCAACACCATAAACTGTGACTCCACCACGCCATGCCAGCCCTTCTTGCAGACCACCTAGCTGCCACTCGTCCCCTCTGGCTGGGCTGCACAGGACTCATGTTCAGCTCCCTCCTCACCCAGGCTTACTTGCCAAATAAACACACAATATCACCAACAGTGATTGAAAACCTCTGACTCTCTTTTATAGAGCCTAACACCTGCTTTGTAATTAAGTGCACATGAAACCAAAGAAACTAAAGTGCACTACCGCTCACCACCACCAGGGCAACTCAGAATGAACGACACCATGTGTGATAATTCTAATGGCCACCGGGGGCAATCACATCACTTTGACACCTAGCCAAAGGGAAAAAAGTTCACTTATCCATTTAACATGTCTGATCCAGCCTGGATCATGACAGTAGGTTTACAAAGAGGCATATGTTGATGTTAGACATTCAGCTGATGCAAAAGGCGAAATTGGTCAAGTCCCAGGAAGAGGAGGACCAAAGCAAGCCATCTTTCTGTCAACCTATGTGTCATCAGGGGAAGGTGGGACAAAATCCTTGGAAACCCATGCATGGTTCATTTTAATGAAGGTTAGATCATCCACATTTTGGGTCGACAGACGGGTCCTTTTTTCTGTCAGGATTGATCCAGCAGCACTCTTTCCGATAGCACACTTGCAGCTGGGCAAGCGAGCTCCTGTAACGCATATTGTGCCAATTCAGGCCAGGTGTCCAGTTTAGCGGCCCAATAGTCAAAGGGGAATAACCTGTGAGGGAGAACATCGACATGGGAGGAAAAGTAGTTTGTAACCATAGTTGACAAGTGCTGTCTCCTGTCACTTTCCATCGATGCAGTATTACCAGTCGTGTGAGTGGGACTTGAAAAATCAGTCCACAACATGGTCATGAAACCCCTGTCTCCAACGCCACTTCTGATGTGTGCACCACGAACACCTCTTCCAAGCTGCCCCCGGCCCCTACGGGTCGTGTGAGAACCATCACCGCTGCTGTGTGCTGGGAATGCCTCAACCAACCGGTTTACAAGAGTAGCTTGTTTGTTAGCCAATATTAGGTCAAGGTTCTCCAGTGGCATGATGCTTTGGAATTTGCCTTTATAGCGTGGATCCAGGATGCTGGCCAAACAGTAGTCGTCATCGTTCATCATTTTGGCAATGTGGGGGTCCGTTTTTAGGATCTGCAAGGCAAAATCTGACATGTGGGCCAATGTTCCCGGTGTCAATGATGCAGTGCGACTGCTGGGTGGAGGAGCACTTTCTGGCAAATCCACATCCCTCCAGTCACGCACAAACCCTGCACCAGACCTTGCCACGCCAACATTTTCTCTGGACACACGAGAAGCATCCTCCTCCCCTAAATAATCATCCCCATCATCACCCTCCTCCTCCTCTTCCTCTTCTTCCTCCACCTCGTCCAGGAGAGGTCCCGGAGCAGACAATGGCTGACTGTCATCAAGGATTCCCTCCTCCTCTTCCTCATCGTCAACCTCGGCTGCAGACGCCTGCTCCTTAATGTGCGTCAAAGTTTGCATGAGCAGACGCATAAGTGGGATGCTCATGCTTATGATGGTGTCGTCTGCGCTTATCAGCCATGTGCATTCCTCAAAACACTGAAGGACTTTACAGAGGTCTTTCAGCTTTGACCACTGCACACCTGTCAACTCCATGTCTGCCCTCAAAGTGCCTGTCCGGGTATCCTCCCACAAATGCATTACGGCCTGCCTCTGTTCGCACAGCCGCTCAACCATGTGCAGGGTGGAGTTCCACCTTGTTGCAACGTTGATAATTAGCCAGTGCTTGGGAAGGTGTAGCAATCGCTGCAGCTTCTGCATACGACTGGAGTGTACGGGCGAGCGGCGGATGTGCGAGCACAGTTTTCGAACCTTCTGGAGCAGGCCTGTTAACTCCTGATAATTATTGAGGAAGCACTGCACCACCAGGTTCAAGGTGTGAGCCAAGCAAGCTATGTGTCTGAGATTTGAAAGGGCTATGGCAGCCACAAAATTACGGCCGTTATCGCTAACTACCTTGCCTGCCTCAAGATGTAGACTGCCCAGCCATGACTCAGTTTGTTGCTGAAAGTAGTCGGCCAGTACCTCCGGGGTGTGTCTGTCACCCAAACACATCATCTTCAACACAGCCTGCTGACGCTTTCCACTAGCTGATCGATAGGGGGACACCTTGTGTGCAACACTGGCAGCTGCGGATGGAGTGCTGCTGCGACTGCGCTCTGGGGACGAGCTTTCGCTTCTGGAGGAGTATGAGGAGGAGGGTCGAACGCCTACAGCCAACTATTTCCTATACCGTGGGCAAGGCAGCACTGTCCCATCACCGCTGTCCCCTGTAGACCCTGCATCCACCACATTAGCCCAGTGCGCAGTGATGGACATGTAACGGCCCTGGCCATGCCTACTGGACCATGCATCAGTTGTGAGGTGCATCTTTCCACTCACTGATTGCTTGAGTACATGGACAATGCGGTCCTTCACATGAAGGCAGAGGGCTGGGATTGCTTTGAGAGAAAAGAAGTGGCAAGTGGGTAGTTCATAGCGTGGTACTGCGTAGGCCATGAGTTCGCAGAAAGCTGCGCTTTCCACCAACCGATAGGGCATTGTCATGATACCAGTGCTGGGTGACCGGCACTTCTGGGGTTAATGTTCCGATCTCAGTGCAGACTCTCACCTGCACACCTGGGACCTATTATGGTGGCCTCTCATTGGTTCTGGGGAGGCATCTTATAGCCTCAGGAAGCTCCCATCCCCCGTCAGTTATACTTTCGCCCTTGGCATTGTGTGGTGACCCCTGAGTGTGTTAGTGCTGTGTTCTGGTTGCTTGATTCTCTGTGTATGACTCGGTCTGTTCTCTGGATATCGCTATGGATTCTGCTTGGTACCTTCTATGTCCGTTTGGTTTTTGATCTCTGTTTGGCCCTGACTGTCCGTTCTGTCTCATCCCTGGTACTGTATTGATATCTTGTGTATGACCTTTGGCTTTGTCTGACCTCCCGTCTGTTTATCCCTCCTGTACCTCGCTTGTCTGTATTGTGCTTGACCTCTGCTTTGCCTGACTCTGAGTTTTGTTCCTCCTCTGAAAGCAGGACGCTAAGCCCCGCCCCCTTGCAGTCACATGACCATTCACATGACCGTAGGTCCTGTGCCTGCTTTCTAAACTTCTACATTCAGGTCCCGTGCATCTTTATTTTCCGGCTGTTCTTGTCCCCAGGAGTCCCTACGGTGCGGGTGAGTCCCTGCTTAGCGGAGGCTGTACGCCGGCGCTGTCAGGACCCTGACAGGCATCATCTCTAACGAGATTAGTTTGGCAATGTGGGCGTTCAAACCTTGTGTACGCGGATGAGAGGATGAGTACTTTCTTGTCCTACTCATAGTCTCTGGCAGGGTGAGCTGGACTTGAGAGCTGCCTATGGTGGAACTAGCGGTGGATAGGGCGGACTGAGAGAGGGTTGATGATGGTGATGGAGTTGGTGTTCTTTATGATGGCCTAGATTCAGTCTTTCGCTGATATAACATTGTGATTCCCTGACAGCTTTGGCTTTGCAACGACACCTCAACATTTGCTGCTGTGCTAACTGGTGGGCTTACAGTGGGGGAAACAATGTAGCGTTGCTGACTACCTTCTTTGGGAGCATTTGCACATGTGGTACTTGAGGTTTGGTGTTCCGTCCACGCTTGCAAGTGCATGGTGATTAAATGTCTAAGCATGCAACTGGTATTCAAATTTTTCAGATTTTTCCCTCGGCTAAAGGTCTTTGCGCACTTCTTACAGATAACCTTGGCCTGATCATTAGGATTTTGTTCAAAAAAGTGCCACACTGCACTCTTCCTACTATGGAAGACATTTTGCGTCCTTGCATGCTGTGCTATTTTGACCGTCTGGCCAAGCAGTCCAGCAACTTTTTGGCTTTTTGTAACCCGTTTTTGGACTGCTCCGTGCCTGCCAGATAACAGCTGTTGCGATGTCGATGCCTGCTGCGGATGCTCCTCCTCCTCTTCGGAGCTATTGGCAGCAGCACCCTCTTCCCCCAATGGATGCCAATCTGGGTCAACAACTGGGTCATCCATCACCTCCTCTTCAATGTCATGTGCACCTTCCTCTGTGTCACCGTGTACGGTAGTATAGTATGCGGGAAGGGGCACCTGAGTTTCATCAGGGTCAGAATCTGGCTCAGTACACTGCGAAGACAATGTCGTGCTCTGAGTGAATGTACCAGTAGAATCATCTATCAGTGGCTGTGCATCAGTGCACTCCATGTCAGATTCATCTTGGCCTGGGTAATTCACCATTTCACTTGATAACCCAGGCATGGTATGTGAAAACAGCTCCATGGAGTAATCTGTTGTGTGGCCTGCCGCATCCTTCAATTTTGGTTGGGGTGAAGGACACAAAGAAAGGTGTGGTTCATGACCATGAGCCTCCAAAGACGACTCAGTGCTTTTATTTTGTAAAAGTTCAGAAGAGGAGGCGATAGAGCTGGAGGCCGAGTCAGCAATGTAGGTCAAAACTTCTTCCTGAAGCTCCGGCTTTAAAAGCGGTTTACCTACTCCCAGAAAAGGGAGCCTTCGAGGCCTTGTGGAGCCAGACGATGACGTAGGCTCAACACCTCCTGCATTAGGTGTTATTTTGCTTTTGCCACTACCAGCAGATCCAACACCATCATTAACAGCTGGCAACCCCCGCCCACTAACACGGCTTCTTACACCACACTTCCTCATTTTTTTGAAAAATGTACCCACAATTCCACCAACGATATGGAATTGTAAAACAAGGTGCAAGGTGTATATAGGACAGGGGAGAATTTAATTCTCCTACCACTTCTGGACACTGATGTATTGTGTCAGGCCAGTGTATATCACACCGCTGTATCACAGGCTGAATTTGGCTGGTGTGAAAAATGTTATATAGGACGGGAGAAATGGAATGTCCTTACACACTTCTGGACACTGATGTATTGTGTCAGGCCCAGTGTATATCACACCGCTGTATCACAGGCTGAATTTGGCTGGTGTGAAAAATGTTATATAGGATGGGAGAAATGGAATGTCCTTACACACTTCTGGACACTGATGTATTGTGTCAGGCCCAGTGTATATCACACCGCTGTATCACAGGCTGAATTTGGCTGGTGTGAAAAATGTTATATAGGACAGGGGAGAAATGGAATGTCCTTACACACTTTTGGACACTAATGTATTGTGTCAGGCCCAGTGTATATCACACCGCTGTTTCACAGGCTGAATTTGGCAGGTGTGAAAAATGTTATATAGGACGGGAGAAATGGAATGTCCTTACACACTTCTGGACACTGATGTATTGTGTCAGGCCCAGTGTATATCACACCGCTGTATCAAAGGCTGAATTTGGCTGGTGTGAAAAATGTTATATAGGACAGGGCAGGATTGGAATCTCCCTAGAGTGTAGTTCTGTAAGAATGGAACAACTCCTCGACTTATCCTTACAGAGTCACACACTTAGCTTCAATTTGGCCATGATAACAGCCGTTACACGGTACTGAGAGAGCAGCGTGCACATACACCGCTGTCCGGTGTATGTTAAATTGTCAAGCTCCGTGTTTTAGCATATGGACTGACACACGCTGTCTCTCTATAGTTTTGAATGTAATCAAACAGCAAATAGACTAAACTGTTTGAAAAACAGACAAAACTATAAGGTGGAGGTCTGTAAAAACGGAACTATTGGATGAGAGAATCTACGGCGGTCTGACCCTAGCATAAGACACAGATATTACTGAAAAAATAGAGGAAGCAAGAAGACACATATCCAGGTGGCCAAAGCAATGATGCACACCTGAAACATGAGTTTATATTATTGTCAGGTATGGTATAGTATTGACATGATCATTAATCCAGTAATAATAATCATAATGGCAAAAAACAATAAGCTTGTCTGTGACTAAGTATCTGTAACTGCTGTCATGCTTGTGAGTGAGAAGAAATAATACTGCTTCTTTCACATAGGGAATTCATTGTTAAATTTGCTAGTGAATAAAAGTGGCAGATTTTTGCTTAGCATTTTCTTTTATTAAGTGGGTGAAGTTTAGCTTGAGGGGTCTGTACATTTGCTGTTTCATAGTTCATATCTGGAGATTTCTCATTTTGGTGCATGACGGCCCCAAAAAATGAAAAGGAGGGTTTGTGCCTTAATTAAGCATATCTTTTCTGACATAACAAACAATGAATCAACTCTTTAGTTTACTTAACCTTCTCTTATACAGTGTGTCCGAAAAGTCATGGTGCACTTTTCACCAGTCACTGGAAAGCAACAAAAGACGATAGAAATGTGAAATCTGCTCCAAATAAAAGAAAAACTCTCCACGTTTCTTACCTATTCAGTGCAGTTCGATGTGAGCTCCATTTGTTCCCCTACACACATCCTAACTATAGTGAAGTTCTTGCCACACATGGGTAAGGACGTCTGGCATAACAGAGTGAATAACATCTGTGATTCTCTGCTTTCGGTGTTATGTCATCATCTGCGCATGTGCACATGCTGCCACATCATCCTAGAGAAACTGGGAGGGTTTTCCTTTTATTTGGTGCACATTTCTATAGTCTTTCTTGCTTTCCGGTGATTGGTCAAAAGTACACCATTACTTTACGGACACACCGTATTTACAGCACTGGTGTAATGTAGTCAATGTGTGCTCACGTGGTGCAGGCTCAAGAGCTGAACGCACCCATAACAGTCCCGGTCAGCTGTTTCATGCAGTTGACATACTGCTGAAATGCGGTAATTGTTGATACAGGGGCGGACCTACCGCCCGTGCAGCTGGTTCATTGAACGGGGCCCAGCCTCCTGCACCACATGGCTAATTATTCAATTTTCAAATTAGCCATGTGGAGCGCAGGAGGAGAGGAGAGGAGAGCAGCGCCGAAGCATTGGAGGACCTGTGGTGATGTCATCGTCATGTGATCAGGGGCGGAGCTGATCACAGGCCTTCACCATTGATCAGCTCCGCCCCTGATCACATGACGATGACATCACCACAGGTCCTTTTAGCTGAGCTCACACATGAGCTGCATCTTCCAGCAGGAGCGTGGCCAGGTAAGAAGAAAGTTTTTTTTGTTTGTTTTTTTATTTAATTATTATTATTATTATTATGTTTCCTCACAGGATGGAGACACATGGACCATGTGTCTCCATCCTTCCAGGGCAAATTGGAGACAGGGGGGAGGAAATATGGAGATGGACAGGATTGAAGACGGGGGCAGGATTGGAGACATTGGGGTCAGGATGGAGAGGGGCAGGATGGAGATGGGGCAGGATTGGAGACGGGGCATGATTGGAGACATTGGGGGCAGGATGGAGATGGGGCAGGATGGAGATGGGGCAGGATGGAGGCAGGGCTGGATTGGAGACGGGGCTGGATTGGAGACATTGGGGGCAGGATTGAGATGGGGGCAGGATGGAGACATTGGGGGCATGATGGAGACATTGGGGGCAGGATGGAGATGGGGCATGATGGAGACATTGGGGGCATGATGGAGACATTGGGGGCAGGTTGGAGACGGGGCAGAATGGAAACGGGGCAGGATGCAGATGGGGGCAGGATTGGAGACTTGGGCAGGATTGGAGACATTGGGGCAGGATTGGAGACATTGGGGCAGGATTGGAGACATTGGGGGCAGGATTGGAAACATTGGGGGCAGGATGGAGACATTGGGGAAGGATTGGAGACATTGGGGGAAGGATTGGAGACATTGGGGCAAGATGGAGATGGGGCAGGATTGGAGACGGGACAGGATGGGGCAGGATTGGAGACAGGGCAGGATTGGAGACAGGGCAGGATTGGAGATGGGGGCAGGATGGAGATGGGGGCAGGATGGAGATGGGGCAGGATTGGAGACATTGGGGGCAGGATTGGAGACAGGGCAGGATTGGAGATGGGGCAGGATGGAGACAGGGCAGGATTGGAGACATTCAGGGCAGGGTGGAGATGGGGGCAGGATAGAGATGGGGCAGGATTGGAGACATTGGGGCAAGATGGAGACAGGGCAGGATTGGAGACATTGGGGGCAGGATGGAGACATAGGGGGCAGGACTGGAGACACGGGGGGCAGGACTGGAGACACGGGGGCAGGACTGGAGACACAGGGACAGGATTGCAGGTACAGGGGGCATGATTGGAGACAAAGGGGGCAGGATGAAAGACATGGGGGCAGGATTGCAGGTACAGGGGGCATGATTGCAGACACGGGACATGATTAGAGACAAAGGAGGCAGGATGAAAGACACAAGGGGCATGATTGGAAACAGGGCAAAATGGAGACATGGGGCAGGATTGGAGACACAGGGGGCAGGATTGGAGACAGATGGGGCAGGATCATGGGGCAGGATGGATGCGATGGAGACAGATGGGGAGATCATATGTGGCACAATAGATACTCATGAGGGTGGGATGGGAGAACATATGGCTGAAGCCAGGAATGAGACACACGGGGGCCAGGATGGGGGATATTATTACCATAGGGGCTAATTAAAGGATATTATTACTGCAGTGATGTATTTATTTTATTTTTTGAGTATACTGTTTTAAATGGGGGGGCAGTCCTGTTACTGTGTAGAGTGATACTATGTTGCCTTTTTTTCTTCATGTGATGTAATGTAGAATTTGCGAAAAAATAAGTAATGTGTTCTGCAAGTGGAGCTCTAGATAACTGTGTTATTTCCTGCAGAGATAAGCCCTGGCTGGAAGAAGTGATGGCGATCTGTGCTGGATGAAAGATGAAAAGCAAGGATGTAAGACTTTACCTAGAGACGTCACTGGTGAGTTAGTGTGTTACCTATACACTGACACTGTATACTATATACAGAGGTCCTGTGTATAATGTCACCAGTGATCACTGTATTTACTGTACATTATATACAGAGCTCCTGTGTATAATGTCATTAATCACTGTATTACCAGTACACAGACACTGGATAGTAAGTACAAATCCCCTCTGTGTATAATGGCACTTATGGCGATAGTATTGTTTTTTTTATTACTGATCAGTATTGTAGTATTCAGTCACTATGTGGTGGTAATATGTGGTCTGGACATGGTGTTGTGGTATTTTTCCTGTTGTGAGCTCATTTTTGGGTTTGCCTCTGGCTTCTGGTGAGGGCTATGGAGCTGGCTGTGCTGACAGAGGAGTAGTGAGTTCTCTACCAGGACTCCCTCTGTTGGTGAAGGGAGGTAATGAAGCTGATCTAAATGGCAGAGACCGGCCACCTGAGGAAGAGGTGTTATGATTGAGTCAATGAGGAGGCAAAAACAAAACACAAGCTCAGCCCAGAAAATCAGAGAGGTTGGAAACTAGTGGATTGCAGACCCCTAATCCTATCACACAACTAGCAGTAGCCGTGGAGTGTTCCTACGCAGATCCTAGACACCTCGGCACAGCTGGAGATCTACATAAGCCTAAAGAGAGAAAAGGGAAAAACTGACTGCCCCAGAGCAGACCCCAAAGCAATAGGCAGCCTCCAACATATAATGACGGTGAAGCAAGATGAAAACACTAACACAGATAGAAAGATAGGTTGAGCAAACGATGGGGCCCAAGCTAACTAAAAAGGACAGGATAGAAAAGCTGCTGTCTGCAATCCGAGAAAACCCTGCTAAAAATATTACCAACACAACTGATAAGCAAAAAGGACCCTGAAGTCACTAGACTTCAAACCCTATATCAGCACTCAAAATATTCTGGAAGCAGAGCAAAAGTTAACACTGATCAAGGAAAAAGAATCCAGCACACCCCCGGCCGGGGATGGCTGAACTCCAAAAAACAAGGTAAATAAAACCAAAACTAATAAGTTCAATAGCAGAGCAAAAACTTATCTTTGGGAAGCAGGAATCAGACTGGTCTCCAAGAATCCAGTAGAGAAATCACCAGCGACTCAGAAGGGCGTCGGCTGACTTATATCCAGTCAGAAGTTCCCGTTACCCAGTCACCATCCACCTGATCAGGTGTTTGGTAATCAACCTCACTACCTTCCTTCACCAGAAGAGGGAGATCCTCGGACACAAAAGATGAATGAACAGATGAGCTCACAACAGTACCTCCCCCTTGAGGAGGGGTCACCGAACCCTCATCCATGCCACCAGGCCGATCAGGATGAGCTCGATGAAAAGCAAGCACAAATCTTTCGGCATGAATATCTGAGGCAGAGACCCAGGAATTATCCTCCTGACCATAACCCTTCCACTTAACCAAATACTGGAGTCTCTGTCTAGCCAGACGGCAATCCAGTATCTTCTCTACCTCATATTCCATGTTACCTTCAAGCAACACAGGGTCAGAAGGTGCCGCCATAGGAACCACTGGTTCAACAAACCACAAACCTCGTCAGCAAGGACTTATGAAACATATTATGAATCTTAAATGTGACAGGAAGAGCCAGCCGAAAAGAGACCGGATTAATAATCTCCAAAATCTTGTAAGGTCCAATAAATCTAGGTTTAAACTTTGAAGAAGCCACTTTCATAGAGATATTCTTTGATGACAACCAGACCATATCACCCACCTTAAACCAGGGACCAATGGTCCTATGCTGATTAGAAAACCGCTGGGCCTTTTCCTGGGAAAGAGACAACTTACCCACCACTTGGTCCCAAATCTGCTGCATTCTTTCCACCACATTGTCAACCCCTGGACAGGCAGAAGACTCCACCTGCCCTGAAGAAAATCGAGGATGAAACCCAAAGCTACAGAAAAAGGGTGACATCAAAGTGGCAGAACTAGCTCTATTATTTAAAGCAAATTCGGCCAAGGGTAAAAATGAGACCCAATCATCCTGATCAGCAGATATAAAACATCTCAAATAAGCCTCCAAAGTCTGGTTTGTTCTCTCCGTCTGCCCATTGGTCTGAGGGTGAAATGCAGAGGAGAAGGACAACTGAATTCCCAACTTGGAACAAAAGGTCCTCCAGAATCTAGAGACAAACTGAACTCCTCTGTCCGATACAATGTTCTCAGGAATCCCGTGCAAGCGAACCACCTGTTGCAAAAACAAGGGCACCAACTCTGAGGAAGATGGCAACTTAGGGAGTGGTACAAGATGGACCATCTTAGAGAATCTATCACAAATCACCCAGAAAACAGTCATCCTCTGAGAGACAGGCAGATCAGAAATAAAATCCATTGAAATATGGGTCCATGGCCTCCTGGGTACCGGCAAAGGCATCAACAACCCACTAGAACGAGAACAAGGCTTAGATCGGGAGCAAGTCCCACAAGACTGCACAAAATTTCTGACATCACGAGACAAGGCAGGCCACCAAAAAGACCGACTCACCAAATCTCTAGTACCAAAAATACCTGGATGACCAGCCAACACGGAGCAATGAACCTCAGACATCACTTTCCTCCTCCACTGGTCAGGAACATACAACCTACCACTGGGACAACGCTCAGGCTTATCCTCCTGAAACTTCTCCAGAGCACGTCTCAAATCAGGCGAGATGGCAGAAAGAACCACCCCCTCACCTAAGATGGTAGCAGGCTTGGTCACAATTAGTGTTGAGCATTCCGATACCGCAAGTATCGGGTATCGGCCGATACTTGCTGTATCGGAATTCTGATACCGACTTCCGATATTTTTTCAATATCGGGCATCGGAATCGGAAGTTCAAAGTTGATTGACAGCCGAAATGACGTCATCATGATGCGCGGTGTGTGCGCATCATGATGCGCCGTCATTTCGGGCCTTCCGGGGGTCTCTGCCGGCCTGCCGGGGGGCTGTGTGGACTGCCCGGGGTCTGTACCGGCCTGCCAGGGGGCTGTGCCGGCCTGCCAGTGGTCTGTGCACCCTGTGGGGGTCTGTACCGGCCTGTCGGGGGGCTCTGCCGGCCTGCCGGTGGTCTGTGCACCCTGTGGGGGTCTGTACCGGCCTGCCGGGGGGCTGTGCCGGCCTGCCGGGGGGCTGTGCTGATGTCCGGGGGTCTGTGCAAGCATCGTCCGATGTGACTACAAGTCCCATCTGGCAATGCCTGCTATCATGACAGTGATTGACACATTAGCCAATGATGGGACAGTAGTAGTCCCATCATCCGGCTAATGTGTTAAATGTTTAAAAAAAAATATATATATATATATACTACATACATACTACATGCATGCTACATACATACTACATGCTACATACATACCACATATATACTACATGCATGCTACATACATACTACATGCTACATACATACTACATATATACTACATGCATGCTACATACATACTACATGCTACATACATACTACGTATATACTACATGCATGCTACATACATACTGCATGCTACATACATACTACATACATACTACATGCATGCTACATACATACTACATACATACTACATACATACCACATATATACTACATACATACTACATGCATGCTACATACATACTACATGCTACATACATACCACATATATACTACATACATACTACATGCATGCTACATGCTACATACATACCACATACATACTACATGCATGCTACATACAAACTACATGCTACATACATACCACATATATACTACATGCATGCTACATACATACTACATGCTACATACATACCACATACATACTACATACATACTACATACATACCACATGCATGCTACATACATACTACATGCTACATACATACCACATATATACTACATGCATGCTACATACATGCTACATGCTACATACATACCACATATATACTACATGCATGCTACATACATACTACATACATACTACATGCATGCTACATACATACTACATGCATGCTACATACATACTACATGCTACATACATACTACATACATACTACATATATACTACATGCATGCTACATACATACTACATGCTACATACATACTACATACATACTACATATATACTACATGCATGCTACATACATACTACATGCTACATACATACTACATACATACTACATGCATGCTACATACATACTACATGCTACATATATACTACATACATACTACATGCATGCTACATACATACTACATGCATGCTACATACATACTACATGCTACATACATACTACATGCATGCTACATACAATACATTCATACAATACATACATAGACATACAGTACATATAACATAGAGTAACATACTTACCAATACTTGTCACATTGTTCCCCGAAGCCATTGTCTTTTACGGAATAAATATTAACATAACAAACCACAAAAATACTCACCCATGATCCGAAGCAGTCCACGAGTGTGACCCACGATGATCTTGGGTAGAGAACTGCAGCATCAGCTGATGCTGCCGCTCTCTACGGGCTGCAGGAATCCAATGATGGAAGGTAGGTATCCTTCCGCACTGTATTCCTCCGCCACTTAAAAAAAAAAAAGTCCCTAGTCTCACTTTATGCCATTGCTGCGTGGGAAATTCCCACGCAGCAATGGCATAAGGTGAGACTAGGGACTTTTTTTTTTAAGTGGCGGAGGAATACAGTGCGGAAGGATACCTACCTTCCGTCATTGGATTCCTGCAGCCCGTAGAGAGCGGCAGCATCAGCTGATGCTGCAGTTCTCTACCCAAGATCGTCATGGGACACACTCGTGGACTGCTTCGGATCATGGGTGAGTATTTTTGTGGTTTGTTATGTTAATATTTATTCCGTAAAAGACAATGGCTTCGGGGAACAATGTGACAAGTATTGGTAAGTATGTTACTCTATGTTATATGTACTGTATGTCTATGTATGTATTGTATGAATGTATTGTATGTAGCATGCATGTAGTATGTATGTAGTATGTATGTAGCATGTAGTATGTATGTAGCATGCATGTAGTATGTATGTAGCATGCATGTAGTATGTATGTAGCATGCATGTAGTATATATGTAGTATGTATGTAGTATGTATGTAGCATGTAGTATGTATGTAGCATGCATGTAGTATGTATGTAGCATGCATGTAGTATGTATGTAGCATGCATGTAGTATGTATGTAGTATGTATGTAGCATGCATGTAGTATGTATGTAGCATGCATGTAGTATGTAGCATGTATGTAGTATGCATGTAGTATATATGTAGTATGTATGTTACATGTAGTATATATGTAGTATGCATGTTGCATGCATGTAGTATATATGTTGTATGTATGTTGCATGCATGTAGTATATATGTAGTATGTATGTTGCATGCATGTAGTATATATGTAGTATGAATGTAGCATGTATGTAGTATGTATGTTGCATGCATGTAGTATATATGTAGTATGAATGTAGCATGTATGTAGTATGTAGCATGTATGTAGCATGCATGTAGTATGCATGTTGCATGTAGTATATATGTAGTATGTATGTTGTATGTATGTAGCATGTATGTAGCATGTAATTTTTTTTTTTTTTTTACATTCAACACATTAGCCGGATGATGGGACTACTACTGTCCCATCATTGGCTAATGTGTCAATCACTGTCATGGTAGCAGGCATCGCCCGATGGGACTTGTAGTCCCATCGGACGATGCCTGCACAGACCCCCGAAGCCTGCACAGACCACCGGCAGGCCGGCACAGCCCCCCGGCAGGCCGGCACAGCCCCCTGGAGCCTGCACAGACCACCGGCAGGCCGGCACAGCCCACCGGCAGGCCGGCACAGCCCACCGGAGCCTGCACAGACCACCGGCAGGCCGTCACAGCCCCCCGGCAGGCCGGCACAGACCACCGGAGCCTGCACAGACCCCCTGGCAGGCCTGCACAGCCCCCCGAAAGGCCCGTACAGACCCCAGAGAGGCTGTACAAGGCAAAAATAGGGTTTTTCTTATTCCGATACCGGAAGTCCCATAGACTTGAATGGGACTTCCGGTATCGGAATCGGCGATACCGATACTTTTTTTTAAGATCGGCCGATCCATTCCGATCCGATACTTTAAAGTATCGGACGGTATCGCTCAACTCTAGTCACAATAGGAGAATCGGCCAAAAAACTCCTAGAGAGGGCATCAGCCTTAACGTTCTTAATGCCCGGGAGAAAGAGACCACAAAATCAAAGTGTGTGAAAAACAAGGCCCACCTGGCCTGTCTCGGATTCAAGCGTTTAGCCGACTCAAGGTAGATCAAATTCTTGTGGTCAGTGAGGACCACAACTTGATGTCTAGCTCCCTCCAACCAATGTCTCCACTCCTCAAATGCCCACTTCATGGCCAACAGTTCTCGATTCCCCACATCATACTTGCATTCCGAAGGAGAGAACTTTCGGGAAAAGAAGGCACACGGGTTCATTTTGATGTTACTGGATCTTTTTGGGACAAAACAGCTCCTGCCCCAGTCTCTGAAGCATCCACCTCCACCTGAAATGGAAGTGAGACATCGGGTTGTCGCAAAACCGGAGAAGAAGTGAACCTCCGCTTCAGCTCCTGAAAAGAAGAAACAGCCTCTGGAGACCAATTCAGCAAATCAGCACCCTTCTTAGTCAAATCAGTCAATGGTTTGGCAATAACAGAAAAATTGGCTATAAACTTACGATAAAAATTAGCAAAACCCAAAAACTTCTGGAGAGCCTTCAAAGAAGTGGGCTGCACCCAATCATAAATGGCCTGTACCTTGGCGGGGTCCATTTCAATAGTTGACAGAGACAAAATAAATCCCAAAAATGAAATCCTCTGTACACCAAAAAGACATTTCGATCCCTTAACATACAGGGAGTTTTCCCTCAAAATCCGGAACACAGTCCGAACATGTTCCACATGAGAGTCCCAATCCCTGGAAAAGATCAAAATATCATCCAAATAGATGATAAGAAACTTATCCACAAAGTCCCGGAAAATATCATTCATGAAGCACTGGAAGACAGAAGGTGCGTTAGTGAGCCCAAAAGGCATCACCAGGTACTCAAAATGTCCCTCCGGAGAATTAAACGCTGTCTTCCATTTATCCCCATGCTTAATGCGAATAAGATTATACGCCCCTCTGAGGTCAAGCTTGGTAAACCAGCAAGCACCTTCAACTCTAGAAAATAGGTCAGAAATCAGGGGTAACGGATACTGATATTTAACAGTAATTTTGTTAAGGGCGCGATAGTCAATACAGGGCCTTAATGAACCATCCTTCTTGGCCACAAAAAAAAACCCCAGCACCCAAGGGTGAAGAGGATGGTCTAATATGACCCTTCTCCAACGACTCCTTAATATAAGAATGCATAGCCTCATGTTCGGGTACAGATAAATTAAAAAGTCGACCCTTGGGAAATTTACACCCCGGACTCAGCTCAATTGCACAGTCATAACTCCTATGAGGAGGCAAAGATGCAGACTTACTCTCACTAAACACATCATAAAAATCAGCCAAATAGTCAGGAACCTCATGCGACTGGGGAGAGGTGGAGAAAACAGGAGTGTCACTAAGAGCACACCGACAACCCCAACTCACCACAGTCACAGATTTCCAATCCAAAACTGGATTATGGATTTGCAACCAGGGGAACCCCAGCACGATGGTATCATGCAAATTATGCAACACCAAAAATCTGCAATTTTCTTGATGGTCTGGGGCGACCCGCATTACCACCTGGGTCCAAATCTGAGGTTTATTCTTCGCCAAAGGAGTAGCATCAATACCCCTCAAAGGAATAGGTGTCCGCAGGGGTGTCATAGGGAAACCACAACTTTTAGCAAAATCTAAATCCATTAGGTTCAAGGCTGCTCCTGAATCCACAAAGGCTTTAGCAGAAAATGTGGACAGGGAGCAGATCAGAGTAATTGCCAGAAGAAACTTAGGTTGTACACCACCTACAGCAAATGTGTGTGCAAAACGTTTCTCTCGTTTAGGGCAGACAGAAATAATATGAGAGGCATCTCCACAGAAAAAACACAGCTTATTACGCCTTCTGAACTCCTGACTAGAGTTGAGCGACTTTTGGTTTTTTAGGGTCGCGTTTCGTTTCGTGAAACCCGACTTTTCCAAAAGTCGGGTCGAGCAAGATCGTCCGATTATAGGGAAAAATCGGGGTCGTCCCGAAACACGAAACCCAATGTAAGTCAATGGGGAATAAAAGTCGGCAGTGAGAGGAGGACAGGAAACACACCTACAGTGCCCATTTGAATGCCAAAAGCATCAATTCTTCTTACTTAAGCTTGTCAACCTTAATTAACTTCATAATACAAGTTACGCACTGAAAAATGGGGGTTATTTGGCTAAAGTTGTGGGGGGGGGGCTGGCTCCAGGTTTTCATGTGCTCTGGGCGAAAGAGTGCCCCTTTAACACATACCAAAACTCATCATGCTCCGATACGGCAGAGAAATAGCGGTATAGTACAATGAAAAATACTTCACTTTTTACATCTCATGACGAGGCCCATCTATTTCTCCATACAGAATCATTGGTCCCATATAATGTTTGAAACAGTATATGATGAGCTCCACATAATGCTACAGTATATGTTGGTCCCCATGGATGAAGCTCCACTGTCTTATGGGCCCAAATAATGCTCCAAACATAATGGGCCCCATTTCTAATGCTCTAGTGTATAATGGGCCCTGTAAATGCTGCTCCAGTGTCTGATGTCCACCTTTGGAATGTTCCAGTGTATGGTGGGCCCCATCTATCATTCTCCAGAGTAACGTGCTCCCCAAAAATTGCTGTCCCAACATTGAAAACAATCAAATAAGTCTCCTCGCTAGGGAATCCCTGTACTAGACTGGACTCCTCGTCGTCCCCATCTTCCATCTCACTGCACAGTATTTCAACCTTGCAAGTGCTGTGATCCTGAGCAAGCAGGGGGGGCCCACTCGTTGGCGACGGCACTGGCACAGGGCCCCTGATAGTACGGTGGTGTGTCTGATGGCGGGTGGGCCGAACCTGCACTTTCATCTGCAGCTTCCTCTTTGTCACCGTGTAAGATGGAACTGTATATGGGAAGGGTAACCTGAGTTTCATCAGGGTCAGATTCAGGCCGTGTAGCGTGCGAGTGGAATGTAGTGGTCTGGGTCAATGTACCAGCAGATTCATCGAGCAGTGGCTGGGCATCAGTGCACTTGTCACCCCCAGGAGTACGGTCGCCACAGTGGCATTACCTTCCTCCTAGGGAGTGTGATGTCATGCTTGGGAGCAACGAAGGATCTCTCTAGCAGGTTAACTGATTGGGCGGCGTTATTCCCACGAGTCATGACCCTCCAAACAGCGTTCATGAAGGCAAATTGTTTGTTTTACGTGGGCAGTATGGTTGCAAAGCTGAACCTTAAAGGAATGTCCAGAAGGGCACCACCAGGAGTGGAGCCTACGGTTAAATTCGACTCCACCTGGGAAACCTCAACCATGCCAGCTACAGAACAGATGCACACATTGCAAGCTTAATTCCGTTAACGAACGAGACTCCGTCATGCCCCGCGGTCCGAGTCCGGCTTACTAGAGGGACACGTGAGGCTCTGGAACATGAGATTGGCCAATAACTGGTGTGTCATGCCCTTACATGTCCGTGGCTGCATGTGCGCTACACTGAAAAGGCCAGCGTTTGTCGCTTACAGGTGCAGATAACCCGCTGAACAACGTTAGTGATGGGGATCACTGATTACAATTATTACCCACGAACAATGATTTCCCAGTAAGTGCAGGTCAACTGCAGTTCCGGAATTAGGCCTAACCGTCATTCCTGAAAAAATGAAAAACTTACGTGTGCAAACCACAGGTGCTGTAGCTTGCTTAACAGCTCGCCAGCCGTTCTCACTCCCAGTATGGATTACACGTGATTGCACAAAGGTTAGAAAGGGTACCGTATCCCCAGATAACATGTATGGATAGCGTACACATTCAAAATATATGTCTCAGGAGGCAGGCTCAGACGGTGTTAGGCCCAGTATGGATTGCACGTGATTGCACAAAGGTTAGAAAGGGTACCGTATCCCCGGATAACATGTATGGATAGCGTACACATTCAAAATATATGTCTCAGGAGGCAGGCTCAGACAGTGTTAGGCCCAGTATGGATTGCACGTGATTGCACAAAGGTTAGAAAGGGTACCGTATCCCCGGATAACATGTATGGATAGCGTACACATTCAAAATATATGTCTCAGGAGGCAGGCTCAGACGGTGTTAGGCCCAGTATGGATTGCACGTGATTGCACAAAGGTTAGAAAGGGTACCGTATCCCCGGATAACATGTATGGATAGCGTACACATTCAAAATATATGTCTCAGGAGGCAGGCTCAGACGGTGTTAGGCCCAGTATGGATTGCACGTGATTGCACAAAGGTTAGAAAGGGTACCGTATCCCCGGATAACATGTATGGATAGCGTACACATTCAAAATATATGTCTCAGGAGGCAGGCTCAGACGGTGTTAGGCCCAGTATGGATTGCACGTGATTGCACAAAGGTTAGAAAGGGTACCGTATCCCCGGATAACATGTATGGATAGCGTACACATTCAAAATATATGTCTCAGGAGGCAGGCTCAGACAGTGTTAGGCCCAGTATGGATTGCACGTGATTGCACAAAGGTTAGAAAGGGTACCGTATCCCCGGATAACATGTATGGATAGCGTACACATTCAAAATATATGTCTCAGGAGGCAGGCTCAGACGGTGTTAGGCCCAGTATGGATTGCACGTGATTGCACAAAGGTTAGAAAGGGTACCGTATCCCCGGATAACATGTATGGATAGCGTACACATTCAAAATATATGTCTCAGGAGGCAGGCTCAGACGGTGTTAGGCCCAGTATGGATTGCACGTGATTGCACAAAGGTTAGAAAGGGTACCGTATCCCCGGATAACATGTATGGATAGCGTACACATTCAAAATATATGTCTCAGGAGGCAGGCTCAGACGGTGTTAGGCCCAGTATGGATTGCACGTGATTGCACAAAGGTTAGAAAGGGTACCGTATCCCCGGATAACATGTATGGATAGCGTACACATTCAAAATATATGTCTCAGGAGGCAGGCTCAGACTGTGTTAGGCCCAGTATGGATTGCACGTGATTGCACAAAGGTTAGAAAGGGTACCGTATCCCCGGATAACATGTATGGATAGCGTACACATTCAAAATATATGTCTCAGGAGGCAGGCTCAGACGGTGTCAGGCACAGTATGGATTTGACGGCCCAGATTACACAGCGGAGGAGCAGGGAGAGGTAAAGATTGCAAATGCTGGGGCCCTGCCCAAGCAAGGGGGGCCCACTCGTGGGCGTCGGTACTGGCACTGGGCCCCTCATAGTACAGCGGTGTGTCTGACGGCGGGTGTGCACCACCACCGTCAGAGACACTTGATTGCACTATGAGGGACCCTGTGCCAGTGCCCGCGCCCAAGAGTCGGCCTACCCACCTGTCCAGGGCAACGGCACTCGCACGGTGTCGTGCGCTAGGTGGTGACCCCGGCCATGGGGGGGGAGGCAGCACAGTTAGGGAGTTTTAGAAAGTGGCATATGTTGATGTTGGACATTCAGCTGATGCAAAAGGCGAAATAGGTCAAGTCCCAGGAAGAGGTGGACCAAAGCAAGCCATTTTTCTGTCACCCTATGTGTCATCAGGGGAAGGTGGGACAAAATCCTTGGAAACCCATGCATGGTTCATTTTAATGAAGGTTAGATCATCCACATTTTGGGTTGACAGACGGGTCCTTTTTTTCTGTCAGGATTGATCCAGCTGCACTGAAGACTCTTTCCGATAGCACACTTGCAGCTGGGCAAGCGAGCTCCTGTAAGACATATTGGGCCAATTCAGGCCAGGTGTCCAGTTTAGCGGCCCAATAGTCAAAGGGGAATGACCTGTGTGGGAGAACATCGATATGGGAGGAAAAGTAGTTTGTAACCATGGTTGACAACTGCTGTCTCCTGTCACTTTCCATCGATGCAGTATTACCAGTTGTGTGAGCGGTATTTGAAAAATCAGTCCACAACATTGTCATGAAACCCCTGTCTCCAACGCCACTTCTGCTGTGTGCACCACGAACACCTCTGCCAAGCTGCCCCCGGCCCGTACGGCTCGTGTGAGAACCATCACCGCTGCTGTGTGCGGGGAATGCCTCAAGCAACCGATTTACCAGAGTTGCTTGTTTATTAGCCAACATTAGGTCAAGGTTCTCCTGTGGCATGATGTTTTGTAATTTGCCTTTATAGCGTGGATCCAGGATGCTGGCCAACCAGTAGTCGTCATCGTTCATCATTTTGGCAATGCGGGGGTCCCTTTTTAGGATCCGCAAAGCATAATCTGACATGTGGGCCAATGTTCCTGGTGTCAATTATGCACTGCGAGTGCTGGTTGGAGGAGCACTTTCTGGCAAATCCACATCCCTCCAGTCACACACAAACCCTGTACCAGACCTTGCCACGCCAACATTTTCACTTGCCCCACGAGATGCATCCTCCTCCCATAAGTAATCATCCCCATCATCATCCTCCTCTTCTTCCTCCACCTCGTCCAGGAGAGGTCCCTGAGCAGACAATGGCTGAATGTCATCAAGGATTCCCTCCTCCTCTTCCTCCTCATCAACATTGGCTGCAGATGCCTGCTCCTTAAGGTGCGTCAAAGTTTGCATGAGCAGACGCATAAGTGGGATGCTCATGCTTAGGATGGCGTCGTCTGCGCTTACCAGCCGTGTGCATTCCTCAAAACACTGAAGGACTTTACAGAGGTCTTTCAGCTTCGACCACTGCACACCTGTCAACTCCATGTCTGCTCTCAAAGTGCCTGGCCGTGTATCCTCCCACAAATGCATTATGGCCTGCCTCTGCTCGCACAGCCGCTCCACCATGTGCAGGGTGGAGTTCCACATTGTTGCAATGTCGATAATGAGGCGGTGGTTGGGAAGGTGGAGCAATCGCTGCAGCTTCTGCATACGAACGGAGTGTACAGGCGACCGGCGGATGTGCGCGCACAGTCTTCGCACCTTCTGGAGCAGGGCTGTTAACTCCGGATAATTTTTGAGGAAGCACTGCACCACCAGGTTCAAGGTGTGAGCCAAGCAAGGTATGTGGCTGAGTTTTGAAAGGGCTATGGCTGCCACAAAATTACGGCCGTTATCACTAACTACCTTGCCTGCCTCAAGATGTACACTGCCCAGCCATGACTCAGTTTGTCGCTTCAAGTACTCGGCCAGCACCTCGGCGGTATGTCTGTCGCCCAAACACATCATCTGCAACACAGCCTGCTGACGCTTTCCACTAGCTGCTCGATAGGGGGACACATCATGTGCAACAGTGGCAGCTGCAGATGGAGTGCTCGTACGACTGCGCTCTGTGGACGAGCTTTCGCTTCTGGAGGAGGAGGAGGAGGGTGGAACGCCTACAGCCAACTGTTTCCTATACCGTGGGCTAGGCAGCACTGTCCCACCACCGCTGTCCCCTGTGGACCCTGCCTCCACCACATTAACCCAGTGTCCAGTGATGGACACGTAACGGCCCTGGCCATGCCGACTGGACCATGCATCAGTAGTGAGGTGCACCTTTCCGCTCACTGACTGCTTGAGTGCATGGACAATGCGGTCTTTCACATGATGGTGGAGGGCTGGGATGGCTTTGCGAGAGAAGAAGTGGCGACTGGGTAGGTCATAGCGTGGTACTGCATAGGCCATGAGTTCGCGGAAAGCTGTGCTTTCCACCAACCGAAAGGGCATCATCTCAAACGAGATTAGTTTGGCAATGTGGGCGTTCAAACCCAGTGTACGCGGATGAGAGACTGAGTACTTTCTTGACCTACTCATAGTGTCTGGGAGGGTGAGCTGGACTTGAGAGCTGCATATGGTGGAAGTAGCGGTGGACAGGGCGGACTGAGAGAGGGTTGATGATGGTGATGGAGTTGGTGTTCTTTCTGATGGCCTAGAATCAGTCTTTCGTTGATATAACAGTGGGATTCCATGACTGCTGTGGCCTTGCAACGACACCTCAACATTTGCTGCTGTGCTAACCGGTGGGCTTACAGTGGGGGAAACAATGTAGCGTTGCTGACTACCTTCGTTGTGATCAGTTGCACATGTGGCACTTGAGGTTTGGTGTTGTGTCCACGCTTGCAAGTGCATGCTGGTTAAATGTCTAAGCATGCAACTGGTATTCAAATTTTTCAGATTTTTCCCTCGGCTAAAGGTCTTTGCGCACTTCTTACAGATAACCTTGGCCTGATCATGAGGATTTTGTTCAAAAAAGTGCCACACTGCACTCTTCCTACTTTGGCAGACATTTTGCGGCCTAGCACGCTGTGATCTTTTGACCCTCTGGACAAGCTGTCCAGCAACTCTTTTGATGTTTGGAACCTGTCTTTGGAGTGCTCCGGGCCTGCCAGATAACAGCTGTTGCGATGTCGATGTCTGCTGTGGATGCTCCTCATCTGAGCTATTGGAAGCAGCACCCTCTTCCCCCAATGGATGCCAATCTGGGTCAACAACTGGGTCATCCATCACCTCCTCTTCTATGTCATGTGCACCTTCCTCTGTGTCACTGTGTATGGTGGTATAGTGTGCGGGAAGGGGCACCTGAGTCTCATCAGGGTCAGAATCTGGCTTTGTACACTGCGAGGACAATGTAGTGCTCTGAGTGAATGTACCAGCAGAATCATCCATCAGCGGCTGTGCATCAGTGCACTACATGTCAGATTCATCTTGGCCTGGGTAATTCACCATTTCACTTGATAATCCAGGCATGGTATGTGAAAACAGCTCCATGGAGTAATCAGTAGTATGGCCTGCGTCATCCTTCAATCTTGGTTGGGGTGAAGGACACAAGGAAAGGTGTGGTTCATGAACATGAGCCTCCAATGACGACTCAGTGCTTTTACTTTTTACAACTGAAGAAGAGGAGGCGATAGAGCTGGAGGCTGAGTCAGCAATGTAAGACAAAACTTTTTCCTGATCCTCTGGCTTTAAAAGCGGTTTGCCAACTCCTAGAAAACTAAGCGTTCGAGGCCTTATGTAGCCAGACGATGACGCAGGCTCAACACCTCCTGCATTCGGTCCTATTTTGCTCTTGCCACTACCATCAGATCCACCACCAACACCATCATTACCAGCTGCCAACCCCCGCCCAATTCCACGGCCTCTTCCACCAGCCTTCCTCATTTTTGGTAGAAATGTAGACAAAATCCAACAAACTATATAGTATGTAAAACAAGGTACAAGGTGTCTATAGGACAGGGGAGATTTTGAATTTCTGCACACACTTTTGGACACTGGATACTTTTGGATTGTGTGAGGCCCAATGAATATCTGAGCGCTATGTGACAGGCTCGATGGCACAGCTGTGACCTAAGTGACTAGAGGATAAGTGAGATTTTGAATCTCTGCACACACTTTTGGACACTGGACACTTTTGGATTGTGTGAGGCCCACTGATATCTGAGCGCTATGTGACAGGCTCGATGGCACAGCTGTGACCTAAGTGAATAGAGGATAAGTGAGATTTTGAATCTCTGCACACACTTTTGGACACTGGACACTTTTGGATTGTGTGAGGCCCACTGATATCTGAGCGCTATGTGACAGGCTCGATGGCACAGCTGTGACCTAAGTGACTAGAGGATAAGTGAGATTTTGAATCTCTGCACACACTTTTGGACACTGGACACTTTTGGATTGTGTGAGGTCCACTGATATCTGAGCGCTATGTGACAGGCTCGATGGCACAGCTGTGACAAAAGTGACTAGAGGATAAGTGAGATTTTGAATCTCTGCACACACTTTTGGACACTGGACACTTTTGGATTGTGTGAGGCCCACTGATATCTGAGCGCTATGTGACAGGCTCAATGGCACAGCTGTGACCTAAGTGACTAGAGGATAAGTGAGATTTTGAATCTCTGCACACACTTTTGGACACTGGACACTTTTGGATTGTGTGAGGCCCAATGAATATCTGAGCGCTATGTGACAGGCTCGATGGCACAGCTGTGACCTAAGTGACTAGAGGATAAGTGAGATTTTGAATCTCTGCACACACTTTTGGACACTGGACACTTTTGGATTGTGTGAGGCCCACTGATATCTGAGCGCTATGTGACAGGCTCGATGGCACAGCTGTGACCTAAGTGACTAGAGGATAAGTGAGATTTTGAATCTCTGCACACACTTTTGGACACTGGACACTTTTGGATTGTGTGAGGCCCACTGATATCTGAGCGCTATGTGACAGGCTCGATGGCACAGCTGTGACCTAAGTGACTAGAGGATAAGTGAGATTTTGAATCTCTGCACACACTTTTGGACACTGGACACTTTTGGATTGTGTGAGGCCCACTGATATCTGAGCGCTATGTGACAGGCTCGATGGCACAGCTGTGACCTAAGTGACTAGAGGATAAGTGAGATTTTGAATCTCTGCACACACTTTTGGACACTGGACACTTTTGGATTGTGTGAGGCCCAATGAATATCTGAGCGCTATGTGACAGGCTCGATGGCACAGCTGTGACCTAAGTGACTAGAGGATAAGGGAGATTTTGAATCTCTGCACACACTTTTGGACACTGGACACTTTTGGATTGTGTGAGGCCCAATGAATATCTGAGCGCTATGTGACAGGCTCGATGGCACAGCTGTGACCAAAGTGACTAGAGGATAAGGGAGATTGGATTGCTTTTAAAAAAGCAGTTTGCGGAGCAGTGGGTAAACAGCAATGCCAGCCTGTCAGGAAGCCTTAAAAGGCAGCCCAACAACCAACACTACTGATACACCACAATATAGCCTCCCCTTGCACTGCACACACAGTGACTGGTGTGTTGTGCAGGCCAAATTGCTATCAGCAGCAGAAGCAGTTTTTTTTTCTTCTCAGAAGGACAAAAAAAAAAAATTGGGCTTGCTTTTAAAAAAGCAGTTTGAGGCCCAATGAATATCTGAGCGCTATGTGACAGGCTCGATGGCGCAGCTGTGACCAAAGTGACTAGAGGATAAGGGAGATTGGATTGCTTTTAAAAAAGCAGTTTGCGGAGCAGTGGGTAAACAGCAATGTCAGCCTGTCAGGAAGCCTTAGAAGGCAGCCCAACAACCAACACCACTGATACACCACTATATAGCCTCCCCTTGCACTGCACACACAGTGACTGGTGTGTTGTGCAGGCCAAATCGCTAGCAGCAGAAGCAGTTTTTCTGTCTTCTTCCCTGCCTAACGCTCTCCCTACAGAATCAGCAGCAACCTCTCCCTATGCTAAGATCGGCAGAAGTAAGATGGCGGTCGGCGTGCACGCCCTTTTATACCCCCTGTGACGCCCACCAAAGCAAGCCAATCACTTGCATGCCCTTCTGAAAGATGGTGGTGACCCGTGCCTATGTCATCACGTTGCCCACAGTGTCCGTGGATCCTGATTGGCTGAAAAAGAGTGCAAAACAAACTTTTGAAACGCGACTTTGGCGCGTAAGTCGCCGACCTCGTGGCCGACCTCATCCTAGGGTCGGGTTTCGTTTCATGAAACCCGACTTTGCTAAAAGTCGGCGACTTTTGAATTTTTTCGACCCGTTTCGCTCAACTCTACTCCTGACGTTGCGCCCTAGACAAAACTCTATCACACTGCATAGGTTCAGACATTTGTTCAACAGGTGGCAGCATTTCCAGTATTATTTTACATTCACGTAAACGCCGATCAACCTGAATGGCTAATGACATAGAATCGTCAAGACCAGAGGGAACAGGAACTCCCACCATAGTATCTTTTACGGTTTCTGACAAACCCTTCCGAAAGAGAGCTGCCAAGGCACCATGATCCCAAGTGGTGAGAACCACCCACTTTCGGAATTTTTGACAGTAGAGTTCTGCAGAATCCTGACCCTGGCTCAATGCCAACAGGGTCTTTTCAGCATGATCAATCGCATTAGGTTCATCATACAACAACCCCAATGCCTGAAAAAATGCGTCCACATTAGTTAGAATAGGATCATCTGGTACTAAAGAAAACGCCCAATCCTGGGGATCGCCGCGCAGCAAGGAGATGACAATTTTAACCTGCTGCGCAGAGCTCCCCGATGAGTTAGGCTTCAAGGCAAGAAATAATTTACAATTATTCTTAAAATTCAAAAATTTAGACTGATCCCCAAAAAACACTTCAGGAGTGGGGATTTTTGGTTCAGCAGCGTGTGAACGAGCAAGATAGGCGGAAATTCCCCGCACCTCAGCAGCAAGCTGCTAAACACGATTAGACAATTGCTTAAACTCCATCAGAAAAAAAAAAATATTCCTCCTACGGCCTCAGAGAAAAAGAGGAAAAAATATACACACAAAAAAAAAAAATTCTGACACTTTTTTTTTTTCCTTTTTTTTATTTTTTTTAAACAATTCCTTCCTGCTTTTGAGTACCCTAGAATCTGCAGTATGGCTGGTGATTCTCTTATGATTGAGTCACCGAGGAGGAAAAAACAAAACACAAGCTCAGCCCAGAAAATCAGAGAGGTTGGAAACTAGTGGGTTGCAGACCCCTAATCCTATCACACAACTAGCAGTAGCCGTGGAGTGTTCCTACGGTGATCCTAGAACCTCGTCACAACCGGAGATCTACATAAGTCTAAAGAGAGAAAAGGGAAAAATTGACTGCCCCAGAGCAGACCCCAAAACAATAGGCAGCCTCCAACATATAATGAAGGTGAAGCAAGATGAAAACACTAACACAGATAGAAAGATAGGTTGAGCAAACGATGGGGCCCAAGCTAACTAAAAAGGACAGGATAGAAAAGCTGCTGTCTGCAATCCGAGAAAACCCTGCTAAAAATATTACCAACACAACTGATAAGCAAAAAGGACCCTGAAGTCACTAGACTTCAAACCCTATATCAGCACTCAGAATATTCTGGAAGCAGAGCAAAAGAGAACACTGATCAAGGAAAAAGAATCCAGCACACCCCCGGCCGGGGATGGCTGAACTCCAAAATACAAGGTAAATAAAACCAAAACTAATAAGTTCAATAGCAGAGCAAAAACTTATCTTTGGGAAGCAGGAATCAGCCTGGTCTCCAAGAATCCAGCAGAGAAATCACCAGCGACTCAGAAGGGTGTCGGCTGCCTTATATCCAGTCAGAAGTTCCCTTTACCCAGTCACCATCCACCTGATCAGGTGTTTGGTAATCAGCCTCACTACCTTCCTTCACCAGAAGAGGGAGATCCTCGGACACAAAAGATGAATGAACAGATGAGCTCACAACAAAGAGGACTGTGATTGGACATCAGGAATTTCTGATTGGATTTAAGGCAGCCGACTCCCTAGTTTCTTGCTGGTGATTTCTCCTGACTGTGGCTTCTGGTTTCCAGTTTGGTTCCTGCCTTCTTAAAGCTAAGTTTTCTCTGCTATTGTTCATATTAGTTTTCATCTAGTTTACTTATTTTTTTTGTTCAGCCAGCCCTGGCTGGGACTGGGCTGAATCCCCATTTTGTCTCTGATCAGTTGATCTCTTTTGCTCTGTCTTCAGAATATACCTGAGTGCTGATATAGGGAATTGAAGTCTAGCGACTTCAGGGCCTTTTTCTATAAGACGTCTTGGACATTTTTTGGCAGGGTTTTTGCGTGATTGCAGACAGCAGCTTTTCTTTCCTGTCCTTTCTTGTTAGTGAGGGACCCATCATTTGTTCAGCCTATCTTTCTATCTGTGTTTGTGTTTTCATCTTGTTTCACCGACAATACATGTTGGGGGCAGACGCACGGACCCCCCCAGGACTCTCCGACCTACCGACTTATTTTGGTGAGATTCAACTGCTCCCGGTCTGTAATTTTGAATGAGTGGGAATTGAGCTAAGTACTATCTGGACTGGGACTATGGCCAGAGCTATATGACATTCATCTCGGTATGGTGGGATTGTGCAGGAACCTATACCCCATATATATTTGGACCTTCTCTTGTATAGCACTCCTTTGGTATTTGTGTTATAGTGATTCATGGGCTCATACTGATGCTGCGACATGCTGTTAAGGTGGGCTTGATTATTGATATATATAACTTATGGGGATTTATATGACGCATGAAGGTATTTAGGTGACCACAGTTGTATTTCATATATATATATTTGTTCTGTTTTGGAATATAATATGATGAGTTCCTTAGGTGGGTCTGTTTTACAGTTCACACTGCGTGGGTTGTTTTTATGTACCATTCCACACTGTCTTTGTCCTGTACTGTATACTTGTCTTAATAAAGATATTCTATTTTTATACTGGATCTGTAGTCGCATTTTTGTGGTTTTTCCACCCCTTCTTATGTTGGGGGCTGTCTATTGCTTTGGGGTCTCCTCTGGGGCAGTTTAGATTTTCCCTCTCTTTCTTTAGGCTTATTTAGTTCTCCAGCCGTGACGAGGCGTCTAGGACCACCGTAGGCACACTCCACGGCTACTGCTAGTTGTGTGTATAGTATCAGGGGTCTGCAATCCGCTAGTTACCAACCTCTCCGGTTTTCTAGGCTTAGCTTTCTTTTTGTTTTTTCCTCCTCGGTGACTCATTCATAACATTGTCCCTTGTATGTGCTATTATTTGGTCACTTTGTGGTGGTAATATGTTGTCTGGTCATGGTGCGGTGGTATTTGTTCCTTGTATGTGATATTATTCGGTCACTGTGGTAGTAATATATAGTCTGGTCCTTGTGTGGTGGTATTTGTTCCTTGTATGTGGTATTAATAATAGGTCACTATGTGGTGGTAATATTGTGTCTGGTCATGGTGCGGTGGTATTTGTCCATTGTATGTGATATTAATGGTCATTTTAAAAATTGAAAAATAAATACTAATGTACCTAAATTGTATTGCATATTTTAACAAATATTTAATAGGTTACAGTAGAGTAGAGCTCGGCCAAAAGTGTCTACAGTGTTGTGATGGCGGCTTTAAAAATATTTTGGCAAAAAAAAAAAAATCTGCTCGCTATATGTGTGATCTGGTGATGGGAACTGTTAATCTGTGATTGGTGAGAAGTGGAGTTTTCCAAGAGAGGGCGGTGGGACTGTGCACAGTTTGAAGGGTAGAGGCGGGGCTGGGGTGGAGCCTGGGTGGAGTCTTACGGGGACCCAAAAAATTTTCCCAGTATGGGGCCCCGAAATTCCTAGTGGCAGCCCTGCCCCTGCCCATATGCTGCAGCAGTTCAGGAATGTGCGGAGTGCGGACACTGGACAGTGTGGAATGGATGGATCCTATTGGTCTGGCCTGCCTTGCCTCCTCCAGGTAAGAGTACTGCCAGAGCTGAGCAGGACTGAGGGACTGGGACTGAGGCACAGGCATGATTTTGTGGGGCTCCTGGGGTGGGGGAGAACTAAACATGGCAGGCATGATTTTGGGGGGCTCCGTCCTGGGGGAGAACTGAAGCATTATGGCCTGGCTGCTCATGAATGGGGGGGGCCCTGGGGAGAAGCATGGCTGCTCATGAATGGGGGGGCCCCTGGAGAGAAGCATGACTGCTCATGAATGGGGGGCCCCTGGGGGAGATGCGTGGCTGCTCATGAATGGGACGGCTCATGGGGGGGAGAAGAAACATGAATCGGGCAGCCAACATAGGGGGAGAAGCAGCATAAACTGGGGGGGCCACATGGGGAGAAGCAGCATAAACTGGGGGGGCCGCAAAGGGCGAGAAGCACTATGCCAAAAGTAGACCACATATGGGGGAGAGCATTATGAAACACAGGGAAACGGGGGTGCCTATATATATTACCTATCTATATGTTTACATAACTTTGTTGCCCTATGAAGGACGGGGGGGCCCCGAAAAATTTCATGCACGGGGGCCCACTACAGTCTGTGTCCGCCCCTGTGTTGATACCACCGATCCCAACCATTTAACCCTCTAGATGGTTCACAGAGGGAAGGGATTCCCTCTTACACCCATCAGCCCTCTGCAACTTGATTTTAGGATGCTCATAATTCCTATGGAAAACAGATCTAATTGTACCAGAGGTCAAATTGTTAAATATTCAAGTACCATTGTGTGACTAGGTAAAAATATCTTAGTAAAATAAAAAAAAACAATGCAAACAAATAGAAATTGACATTTCTTGCATTTAAGTCCTTTACTACTGAAAATAAAAAAATAAAAAAAACTATACATATTTGGAATTGCTGCTAGCAATCTAAACTATAAAACTAGCATGTCAATTAACCTGCAAAATAAACACTTAAACAGTTTTTCATCAGCCTTAATATAACAACATAGTTTTTAAAAAAAAAAGTATTTTGTAGTTCAAAAGTAATAAAGCTTAAAAAATATACATAATTCATATAACGGAGTATTTTATTTTAAAAAAGTAATAAAATAGAAACTGTCCACATTTTGACATTGCCATATCCATAATGATCCAAACTATAAAATGAGAATGAGAATTATCTTGCACATTGAACACCATTGTTTCTGTTTCCTTGTCTCATACAAAATGGTGTAAAAAGTGATAAAAGTCATAAGTTGTACAATTACATTTAATTGAAAATTACAATTTACATGGAAATTAAATTTTCACTTTATGCCATCCGCAGCACCTTAGCTTCGTTAAGACACAATTGGTGTTAAAATGGTCACTACACCACCTTGAGGGGTATGGTTTCCAAAATGGAATGACTTCTAGGGGTTTTTACTGTAGTAATATCACAAATACTATGCAATTGTAATATGATGAAATAAAAACCACTCCAAAAAAATTTGCACTCCAGAAGCTAAATAGCGCTCCTTCCTTTTTGAACCCTGCTATGAGCCCACACAGTACATAACCATAAGCACTAGAGTTGAGCGAAACGGGTCGAAAAAATTCAAAAGTCGCCGACTTTTGGCAAAGTCGGGTTTCATGAAACGAAACCCGACCCTAGGATGAGGTCGGCCACGAGGTCGGCGACTTACGCGCCAAAGTCGCGTTTCAAAAGTTTGTTTTACACTCTTTTTCAGCCAATCAGGATCCACGGACACTGTGGGCAACGTGATGACATAGGCACGGGTCACCACCATCTTTCAGAAGGGCATGCAAGTGATTGGCTTGCTTTGGTGGGCGTCACAGGGGGTATAAAAGGGCGTGCACGCCGACCGCCATCTTACTTCTGCCGATCTTAGTATAGGGAGAGGTTGCTGCTGATTCTGTAGGGAGAGTGTTAGGCAGAGAAGAAGACAAAAAAACTGCTTCTGCTGCTAGCGATTTGGCCTGCACAACACACCAGTCACTGTGTGTGCAGTGCAAGGGGAGGCTATATAGTGGTGTATCAGTGGTGTTGGTTGTTGGGCTGCCTTTTAAGGCTTCCTGACAGGCTGGCATTGCTGTTTACCCACTGCTCCGCAAACTGCTTTTTTAAAAGCAATCCCAATTTTTTTTTTGTCCTGCTGAGAAGAAAAAAAAACTGCTTCTGCTGCTGATAGCAATTTGGCCTGCACAACACACCAGTCACTGTGTGTGCAGTGCAAGGGGAGGCTATATAGTGGTGTATCAGTGGTGTTGGTTGTTGGGCTGCCTTCTAAGGCTTCCTGACAGGCTGGCATTGCTGTTTACCCACTGCTCCGCAAACTGCTTTTTTAAAAGCAATCCAATCTCCCTTATCCTCTAGTCACTTTTGTCACAGCTGTGCCATCGAGCCTGTCACATAGCGCTCAGATATCAGTGGGCCTCACACAATCCAAAAGTGTCCAGTGTCCAAAAGTGTGTGCAGAGATTCAAAATCTCCCTTATCCTCTAGTCACTTTTGTCACAGCTGTGCCATCGAGCCTGTCACATAGCGCTCAGATATCAGTGGGCCTCACACAATCCAAAAGTGTCCACTGTCCACAAGTGTGTGCAGAAATTCAAAATCTCCCTTATCCTCTAGTCACTTTTGTCACAGCAGTGCCATCGAGCCTGTCACATAGCGCTCAGATATCAGTGGGCCTCACACAATCCAAAAGTGTCCAGTGTCCAAAAGTGTGTGCAGATATTCAAAATCTCCCTTATCCTCTAGTCACTTTTGTCACAGCAGTGCCATCGAGCCTGTCACATAGCGCTCAGATATCAGTGGGCCTCACACAATCCAAAAGTGTCCAGTGTCCAAAAGTGTGTGCAGATATTCAAAATCTCCCTTATCCTCTAGTCACTTTTGTCACAGCAGTGCCATCGAGCCTGTCACATAGCGCTCAGATATCAGTGGGCCTCACACAATCCAAAAGTGTCCAGTGTCCAAAAGTGTGTGCAGATATTCAAAATCTCCCTTATCCTCTAGTCACTTTTGTCACAGCTGTGCCATCGAGCCTGTCACATAGCGCTCAGATATCAGTGGGCCTCACACAATCCAAAAGTGTCCACTGTCCACAAGTGTGTGCAGAAATTCAAAATCTCCCTTATCCTCTAGTCACTTTTGTCACAGCAGTGCCATCGAGCCTGTCACATAGCGCTCAGATATCAGTGGGCCTCACACAATCCAAAAGTGTCCAGTGTCCAAAAGTGTGTGCAGATATTCAAAATCTCCCTTATCCTCTAGTCACTTTTGTCACAGCAGTGCCATCGAGCCTGTCACATAGCGCTCAGATATCAGTGGGCCTCACACAATCCAAAAGTGTCCAGTGTCCAAAAGTGTGTGCAGAAATTCAAAATCTCCCTTATCCTCTAGTCACTTTTGTCACAGCAGTGCCATCGAGCCTGTCACATAGCGCTCAGATATCAGTGGGCCTCACACAATCCAAAAGTGTCCAGTGTCCAAAAGTGTGTGCAGATATTCAAAATCTCCCTTATCCTCTAGTCACTTTTGTCACAGCAGTGCCATCGAGCCTGTCACATAGCGCTCAGATATCAGTGGGCCTCACACAATCCAAAAGTGTCCAGTGTCCAAAAGTGTGTGCAGATATTCAAAATCTCCCTTATCCTCTAGTCACTTTTGTCACAGCAGTGCCATCAAGCCTGTCACATAGCGCTCAGATATCAGTGGGCCTCACACAATCCAAAAGTGTCCAGTGTCCAAAAGTGTGTGCAGATATTCAAAATCTCCCTTATCCTCTAGTCACTTTTGTCACAGCTGTGCCATCGAGCCTGTCACATAGCGCTCAGATATCAGTGGGCCTCACACAATCCAAAAGTGTCCAGTGTCCAAAAGTGTGTGCAGACATTCAAAATCTCCCTTATCCTCTAGTCACTTTTGTCACAGCTGTGCCATCGAGCCTGTCACATAGCGCTCAGATATCAGTGGGCCTCACACAATCCAAAAGTGTCCAGTGTCCAAAAGTGTGTGCAGAGATTCAAAATCTCACTTATCCTCTAGTCACTTAGGTCACAGCTGTGCCATCGAGCCTGTCACATAGCGCTCAGATATCAGTGGGCCTCACACAATCCAAAAGTGTCCAGTGTCCAAAAGTGTGTGCAGATATTCAAAATCTCCCTTATCCTCTAGTCACTTTTGTCACAGCTGTGCCATCGAGCCTGTCACATAGCGCTCAGATATCAGTGGGCCTCACACAATCCAAAAGTGTCCAGTGTCCAAAAGTGTGTGCAGATATTCAAAATCTCCCTTATCCTCTAGTCACTTTTGTCACAGCAGTGCCATCGAGCCTGTCACATAGCGCTCAGATATCAGTGGGCCTCACACAATCCAAAAGTGTCCAGTGTCCAAAAGTGTGTGCAGATATTCAAAATCTCCCTTATCCTCTAGTCACTTTTGCCACAGCAGTGCCATCGAGCCTGTCACATAGCGCTCAGATATCAGTGGGCCTCACACAATCCAAAAGTGTCCAGTGTCCAAAAGTGTGTGCAGATATTCAAAATCTCCCTTATCCTCTAGTCACTTTTGTCACAGCAGTGCCATCGAGCCTGTCACATAGCGCTCAGATATCAGTGGGCCTCACACAATCCAAAAGTGTCCAGTGTCCAAAATGTGTGCAGAAATTCAAAATCTCCCATATCCTCTAGTCACTTTTGTCACAGCAGTGCCATCGAGCCTGTCACATAGCGCTCAGATATCAGTGGGCCTCACACAATCCAAAAGTGTCCAGTGTCCAAAAGTGTGTGCAGATATTCAAAATCTCCCTTATCCTCTAGTCACTTTTGTCACAGCAGTGCCATCGAGCCTGTCACATAGCGCTCAGATATCAGTGGGCCTCACACAATCCAAAAGTGTCCAGTGTCCAAAAGTGTGTGCAGATATTCAAAATCTCCCTTATCCTCTAGTCACTTTTGTCACAGCAGTGCCATCGAGCCTGTCACATAGCGCTCAGATATCAGTGGGCCTCACACAATCCAAAAGTGTCCAGTGTCCAAAAGTGTGTGCAGAAATTCAAAATCTCCCCTGTCCTATAGACACCTTGTACCTTGTTTTACATTACTATATAGTTTGTTGGATTTTGTCTACATTTCTACCAAAAATGAGGAAGGCTGGTGGAAGAGGCCGTGGAATTGGGCGGGGGTTGGCAGCTGGTAATGATGGTGTTGGTGGTGGATCTGATGGTAGTGGCAAGAGCAAAATAGGACCGAATGCAGGAGGTGCTGACCCTGCGTCATCGTCTGGCTACATAAGGCCTCGAACGCTTAGTTTTCTAGGAGTTGGCAAACCGCTTTTAAAGCCAGAGCATCAGGAAAAAGTTTTGTCTTACATTGCTGACTCAGCCTCCAGCTCTATCGCCTCCTCTTCTTCAGTTGTAAAAAGTAAAAGCACTGAGTCGTCATTGGAGGCTCATGTTCATGAACCACACCTTTCCTTGTGTCCTTCACCCCAACCAAGATTGAAGGATGACGCAGGCCATACTACTGATTACTCCATGGAGCTGTTTTCACATACCATGCCTGGATTATCAAGTGAAATGGTGAATTACCCAGGCCAAGATGAATCTGACATGGAGTGCACTGATGCACAGCCGCTGATGGATGATTCTGCTGGTACATTCACTCAGAGCACTACATTGTCCTCGCAGTGTACAGAGCCTGATTCTGACCCTGATGAGACTCAGGTGCCCCTTCCCGCACACTATACCACTATACACGGTGACACAGAGGAAGGTGCACATGACATAGAAGAGGAGGTGATGGATGACCCAGTTGTTAACCCAGATTGGCATCCATTGGGGGAAGAGGGTGCTGCTTCCAATAGCTCAGATGAGGAGCATCCACAGCAGACATCGACATTGCAACAGCTGTTATCTGGCAGGCCCGGAGCACTCCAAAGACATGTTCCAAACATCAAAAGAGTTGCTGGACAGCTTGTCCAGAGGGTCAAAAGATCACAGCGTGCTAGGCCGCAAAATGTCTGCCAAAGTAGGAAGAGTGCAGTGTGGCACTTTTTTGAACAAAATCCTCATGATCAGGCCAAGGTTATCTGTAAGAAGTGCGCAAAGACCTTTAGCCGAGGGAAAAATCTGAAAAATTTGAATACCAGTTGCATGCTTAGACATTTAACCAGCATGCACTTGCAAGCGTGGACACAACACCAAACCTCAAGTGCCACATGTGCAACTGATCACAACGAAGGTAGTCAGCAATGCTACATTGTTTCCCCCACTGTAAGCCCACCGGTTAGCACAGCAGCAAATGTTGAGGTGTCGTTGCAAGACCACAGCAGTCAGGGAATCCCACTGTTATATCAACGAAAGACTGATTCTAGGCCATCAGAAAGAACACCAACTCCATCACCATCATCAACCCTCTCTCAGTCCACCCTGTCCACCGCTACTTCCACCATATGCAGCTCTCAAGTCCAGCTCACCCTCCCAGACACTATGAGTAGGTCAAGAAAGTACTCAGTCTCTCATCCGCGTACACTGGGTTTGAACGCCCACATTGCCAAACTAATCTCGTTTGAGATGATGCCCTTTCGGTTGGTGGAAAGCACAGCTTTCCGCGAACTCATGGCATATGCAGTACCACGCTATGACCTACCCAGTCGCCACTTCTTCTCTCGCAAAGCCATCCCAGCCCTCCACCATCATGTGAAAGACCGCATTGTCCATGCACTCAAGCAGTCAGTGAGCGGAAAGGTGCACCTCACAACTGATGCATGGTCCAGTCGGCATGGCCAGGGCCGTTACGTGTCCATCACTGCGCACTGGGTTAATGTGGTGGATGCAGGGTCCACAGGGGACAGCGGTGGTGGGACAGTGCTGCCTAGCCAAAGGTATAGGAAACAGTTGGCTGTAGGCGTTCGACCCTCCTCCTCCTCCTCCAGAAGCGAAAGCTCGTCCACAGAGCGCAGTCGTACGAGCACTCCATCTGCAGCTGCCACTGTTGCACACGATGTGTCCCCCTATCGAGCAGCTAGTGGAAAGCGTCAGCAGGCTGTGTTGCAGATGATGTGTTTGGGCGACAGACACACCGCCGAGGTGCTGGCCGAGTACTTGAAGCGACAAACTGAGTCATGGCTGGGCAGTGTACATCTTGAGGCAGGCAAGGTAGTTAGTGATAACGGCCGTAATTTTGTGGCAGCCATAGCCCTTTCAAAACTCAGCCACATACCTTGCTTGGCTCACACCTTGAACCTGGTGGTGCAGTGCTTCCTCAAAAATTATCCGGAGTTAACAGCCCTGCTCCAGAAGGTGCGAAGACTGTGCGCGCACATCCGCCGGTCGCCTGTACACTCCGTTCGTATGCAGAAGCTGCAGCGATTGCTCCACCTTCCCAACCACCGCCTCATTATCGACATTGCAACAAGGTGGAACTCCACCCTGCACATGGTGGAGCGGCTGTGCGAGCAGAGGCAGGCCATAATGCATTTGTGGGAGGATACACGGCCAGGCACTTTGAGAGCAGACATGGAGTTGACAGGTGTGCAGTGGTCGAAGCTGAAAGACCTTTGTAAAGTCCTTCAGTGTTTTGAGGAATGCACACGGCTGGTAAGCGCAGACGACGCCATCCTAAGCATGAGCATCCCACTTATGCGTCTGCTCATGCAAACTTTGACACACCTTAAGGAGCAGGCGTCTGCAGCCAATGTTGATGAGGAGGAAGAGGAGGAGGGAATCCTTGATGACATTCAGCCATTGTCTGCTCAGGGACCTCTCCTGGACGAGGTGGAGGAAGAAGAGGAGGAGGAGGATGATGATGGGGATGATTACTTAGGGGAGGAGGATGCATCTCGTGGGGCAAGTGAAAATGTTGGCGTGGCAAGGTCTGGTACAGGGTTTGTGCGTGACTGGAGGGATATGGATTTGCCAGAAAGTGCTCCTCCACCCAGCACTCGCAGTGCATCATTGACACCGGGAACATTGGCCCACATGTCAGATTATGCCTTGCGGATCCTGAAAAGGGACCCCTGCATTGCCAAAATGATGAACGATGACGACTACTGGTTGGCCAGCATCCTGGATCCACGCTATAAAGGCAAATTACAAAACATCATGCCACAGGAGAACCTTGACCTAATATTGGCTAATAAACAAGCAACTCTGGTAAATCGGTTGCTTGAGGCATTCCCAGCACACAGCAGCGGTGATGGTTCTCACACGAGCTGTACGGGCCAGGGGCAGCTTGGCAGAGGTGTTCGTGGTGCACACAGCAGAAGTGGCGTTGGAGACAGGGGTTTCATGACAATGTTGTGGACTGATTTTTCAAATACCGCTCACACAACTGGTAATACTGCATCGATGGAAAGTGACAGGAGACAGCAGTTGTCAACTATGGTTACAAACTACTTTTCCTCCCATATCGATGTTCTCCCACACAGGTCATTCCCCTTTGACTATTGGGCCGCTAAACTGGACACCTGGCCTGAATTGGCCCAATATGCCTTACAGGAGCTCGCTTGCCCAGCTGCAAGTGTGCTATCGGAAAGAGTCTTCAGTGCAGCTGGATCAATCCTGACTGAAAAAAGGACCCGTCTGTCAACCCAAAATGTGGATGATCTAACCTTCATTAAAATGAACCACGCATGGGTTTCCAAGGATTTTGTCCCACCTTCCCCTGATGACACATAGGGTGACAGAAAAATGGCTTGCTTTGGTCCACCTCTTCCTGGTACTTCACCTATTTCGCCTTTTGCATCAGCTGAATGTCCAACATCAACATATGC
Organism: Dendrobates tinctorius; assembly: GCF_039654945.1. NCBI lineage: Eukaryota > Metazoa > Chordata > Amphibia > Anura > Dendrobatidae > Dendrobates > Dendrobates tinctorius. Next base: position 116,684,682 of record NW_027361679.1, read on the forward strand.
CACTTTCTAAAACTCCCTAACTGTGCTGCCTCCCCCCCCATGGCCGGGGTCACCACCTACCGCACGACACCGTGCGAGTGCCATTGCCCTGGACAGGTGGGTAGGCCGACTCTTGGGCGCGGGCACTGGCACAGGGTCCCTCATAGTGCAATCAAGTGTCTCTGACGGTGGTGGTGCACACCCGCCGTCAGACACACCGCTGTACTATGAGGGGCCCAGTGCCAGTACCGACGCCCACGAGTGGGCCCCCCTTGCTTGGGCAGGGCCCCAGCATTTGCAATCTTTACCTCTCCCTGCTCCTCCGCTGTGTAATCTGGGCCGTCAAATCCATACTGTGCCTGACACCGTCTGAGTCTGCCTCCTGAGACATATATTTTGAATGTGTACGCTATCCATACATGTTATCCAGGGATACGGTACCCTTTCTAACCTTTGTGCAATCACGTGCAATCCATACTGGGCCTAACACCATCTGAGCCTGCCTCCTGAGACATATATTTTGAATGTGTACACTATCCATACATGTTATCCAGGGATACGGTACCCTTTCTAACCTTTGTGCAATCACGTGCAATCCATACTGGGCCTAACACCGTCTGAGCCTGCCTCCTGAGACATATATTTTGAATGTGTACGCTATCCATACATGTTATCCAGGGATACGGTACCCTTTCTAACCTTTGTGCAATCACGTGCAATCCATACTGGGCCTAACACCGTCTGAGCCTGCCTCATGCTGTATAGACATATATTTTGAATGTGTACGCTATCCATACATGTTATCCAGGGATACGGTACCCTTTCTAACCTTTGTGCAATGACGTGCAATCCATACTGGGCCTAACACCGTCTGAGCCTGCCTCATGCTGTATAGACATATATTTTGAATGTGTACGCTATCCATACATGTTATCCAGGGATACGGTACCCTTTCTAACCTTTGTGCATTCACGTGCAATCCATACTGGGCCTAACACCGTCTGAGCCTGCCTCCTGAGACATATATTTTGAATGTGTACACTATCCATACATGTTATCCAGGGATACGGTACCCTTTCTAACCTTTGTGCAATCACGTGCAATCCATACTGGGCCTAACACCGTCTGAGCCTGCCTCATGCTGTATAGACATATATTTTGAATGTGTACGCTATCCATACATGTTATCCGGGGATACGGTACCCTTTCTAACCTTTGTGCAATCACGTGCAATCCATACTGGGCCTAACACCGTCTGAGCCTGCCTCATGCTGTATAGACATATATTTTGAATGTGTACGCTATCCATACATGTTATCCGGGGATACGGTACCCTTTCTAACCTTTGTGCAATCACGTGCAATCCATACTGGGCCTAACACCGTCTGAGCCTGCCTCCTGAGACATATATTTTGAATGTGTACGCTATCCATACATGTTATCCAGGGATACGGTACCCTTTCTAACCTTTGTGCAATCACGTGCAATCCATACTGGGCCTAACACTGTCTGAGCCTGCCTCATGCTGTATAGACATATATTTTGAATGTGTACGCTATCCATACATGTTATCCAGGGATACGGTACCCTTTCTAACCTTTGTGCAATCACGTGCAATCCATACTGGGCCTAACACCATCTGAGCCTGCCTCATGCTGTATAGACATATATTTTGAATGTGTACGCTATCCATACATGTTATCCAGGGATACGGTACCCTTTCTAACCTTTGTGCAATCACGTGCAATCCATACTGGGCCTAACACCGTCTGAGCCTGCCTCCTGAGACATATATTTTGAATGTGTACGCTATCCATACATGTTATCCAGGGATACAGTACCCTTTCTAACCTTTGTGCAATCACGTGCAATCCATACTGGGCCTAACACCATCTGAGCCTGCCTCATGCTGTATAGACATATATTTTGAATGTGTACGCTATCCATACATGTTATCCAGGGATACGGTACCCTTTCTAACCTTTGTGCAATCACGTGCAATCCATACTGGGCCTAACACCGTCTGAGCCTGCCTCCTGAGACATATATTTTGAATGTGTACGCTATCCATACATGTTATCCGTGGATACGGTACCCTTTCTAACCTTTGTGCAATCATGTGTAATCCATACTGGGCGTGAGAACGGCTGGCGAGCTGTTAAGCAAGCTACAGCACCTGTCCAGACAAGTACAGGGATTCCCTAGCGAGGAGACTTATTTGATTGTTTTCAATGTTGGGACAGCAATTTTTGGGGAGCACTATACTCTGGAGAATGATAGATGGGGCCCACCATACACTGGAACATTCCAAAGGTGGACATCAGACACTGGAGCAGCATTTACAGGGCCCATTATACACTAGAGCATTAGAAATGGGGCCCATTATGTTTGGAGCATTATCTGGTCCCATAAGACAGTGGAGCTTCATCCATGGGGACCAACATATACTGTAGCATTATGTGGAGCTCATCATATACTGTTTCAAACATTATATGGGACCAATGATTCTGTATGGAGAAATAGATGGGCCTCGTCATGAGATGTAAAAAGTGAGGTATTTTTCATTGTACTATACCGCTATTTCTCTGCCGTATCGGAGCATGATGAGTTGTGGTATGTGTTAAAGGGGCGCTCTTTCGCCCAGGGCACATGAAAACCTGGAGCCAGCCCTCCCCCCCCCCACAGTTTGTAGCCAAATAACCCCCATTTTTCAGTGCGTAACTTGGATTATGAAGTTAATTAAGGTTGACAAGCTTAAGTAAGAAGAATTGATGCTTTTGGCATTCAAATGGGCACTGTAGGTGTGTTTCCTGTCCTCCTCTCACTGCCGACTTTTATTCCCCATTGACTTACATTGGGTTTCGTGTTTCGGGACGACCCCGACTTTTCCCTATAATCGGACGATCTTGCTCGACCCGACTTTTGGAAAAGTCGGGTTTCACGAAACGAAACGCGACCCTAAAAAACCAAAAGTCGCTCAACTCTAATAAGCACGCAATTGCAGCACTCAGAAGAAATTGTACAATAGATTATTGAGTACAATTTTCTTATTGACCTTGTAAAAATAAATTTGAGCTAAATATCCATAATATTGTAACAAATGTAATTTTTCATTTTCAAAGTCCAATATTTAATAAATCTGTGAAAAACCCAAGGGGTAAAATGCTCACTACATTATAACAATTCCTAGAGGATATAGTTTTCAAAAAGGAACCCGGGGGTTCATTTCTGGGGGTCTTGCACTGTACTGGTACCCTAGGAGCTCTACAAATGTGACTTGGCAACAAAAAACCATTCCAGCAACGTTTGTACTCCAAAAGCCAAATAGTTATTCTTCCCTTTTGAGCAATGATGTGTTCCCAAACAGTAGTCAATGGCTGCAAATACAGTCATATGTAAAGTTTGGGCACCCCTATTAATGTTAACCTTTTTTCTTTATAACAATTTTGGTTTGTGCAACAGCTATTTCAGTTTCTTATATCTAATAACTGATGGACTCAGTTATATTTCTGGATTCAAATGAGGTTTATTGTACTAACAGAAAATGTGCAATCTGCATTTAAACAAAATTTGACCGGTGCAAAAGTATGGGCACCCTTATCATTTTTTGATTTGAACACTCCTAACTACTTTTTACTGACTTCATGAAGCACTAAATTGGTTTTGTAACCTCATTGAGCTTTGAACTTCATAGCCAGGTGTATCAAATCATGAGAAAAGGTATTTAAGGTGGCCACTTGCAAGTAGTTCTCCTATTTGATTCTACTATGAAGAGTGGCATCATGGGCTCCTCAAATCAACTCTCAAATGATCTGAAAACAAAGATTATTCAACATAGCTTTTCAGGGGAAGGATACAAAAAGTTGCCTCAGAGATTTAACCTGTCAGTTTCCAATGTGAGGAACATAGTAAGGAAATGGAAGAACACAGGTACAGTTCTTGTTAAGCCCAGAAGTGGCAGGCCAAGAAAAATATCAGAAAGGCAGAGAAGAAGAATGGTGAGAACAGTCAAGGACAATCCACAGACCACCTCCAAAGACCTGCAGCATCATCTTGCTGCAGATGGTGTCACTGTGCATCGGTCAACAGCACAGCGCACTTTGCACAAGGAGAAGCTGTATGGGAGAGTGATGCGAAAGAAGCCGCTTCTGCAAGCACGCCACAAACAGAGTTGCCTGAGGTATGCAAAAGCACATTTGGACAAGCCAGTTACATTTTGGAAGAAGGTCCTGTGGACTGATGAAACAAAGATTGAGTTGTTTGGTCATACAAAAAGGCGTTATGCATGGAGGCTAAAAAACACAGCATTCCAAGAAAAACACTTGCTACCCACAGTAAAATTTGGTGGAGGTTCCATCATGCTTTGGGGCTGTGTGGCCAATGCTGGCACCGGGAATCTTGTTGAAGTTGAGGGTCCCATGGATTCAACTCAGTATCAGCAGATTCTTGACAATAATGTGCAAGAATCAGCGACGAAGTTGAAGTTACGCAGGGGATGGATATTTCAGCAAGACAATGATCCAAAACACCACTCCAAATCTACTCAGGCATTCATGCAGAGGAACAATTACAATGTTCTGGAATGGCCATCCCAGTCCCCAGACCTGAATATCATTGAACATCTGTGGGATGATTTGAAGCGGGCTGTCCATGCTCGGCGACCATCAAACTTAACTGAACTGGAATTGTTTTGTAAACAGGAATGGTCACAAATACCTGAACTCATTAATAGCTACAGGAAGCGACTAGAGGCTGTTATTTTTGCAAAAGGAGGATCTACGAAATATTAATGTCACTTTTATGTTGAGGTGCCCATACTTTTGCACCGGTCAAATTTTGTTTAAATGCAGATTGCACATTTTCTGTTAGTACAATAAACCTCATTTGAATCCAGAAATATAACTGAGTCCATCAGTTATTAGATATATGAAACTGAAATAGCTGTTGCAAAAACCAACATTGTTATAAAGAAAAAAGGTTAACATTAATAGGGGTGCCCAAACTTTAACATATGACTGTAGGGTCCTGCTATACATGGGAGAAACTGCATAACATATTATAAGGTATCTTTTCTCTTTTTACCTCTTGGGAAAATTAAAAAAAAAACATATATTTACAATTTCTACATTAACCCCTTTACAACCTTAAATGTATCAGATTTTGTGCACACAGGCTACAGCTGACACCCGGCTTTCAGTGCCAGGAGTGGTGCCGGTACCACTTCCGGCACATTAACTCCCTAAATGCTGCGATCGCAGCATTTTGTGAGAAGGCAGAGGGAAGAAAGAGCCTCTGCCCTTGGATCGGACCCATTGAATCGGTAATACGCGAAACAACCGTCGTCCATCCCTGCACTCCCCGCACTCCTCCCCAATCTGCATTCCAAGCTCAAATGCCTGCACCATAAAGATAAAATAAAGAACTTTTGAGATTTTCTTCAGCATGGTGAGTGCTGCAAGTTTGTTCTTTTTATATCTACTATGAATTCATGGAGAGTTGTAGCTTGTAAAATGGGTTAAAGAAGAATTAATATTGAAACGTAACTTGTAATAACAAATTTTATGTAGATTTTTTTTTATTTTACTATTATTAAAACACACAAAAGTGCCTGGTCGACTGCAAAATTCCCTTTGACATCCTTATTGAGATCTGCAGTTTCGGCACAGATGTTAAACAATCTAATAGATTGAAATAAACAATAAGGTATCGTGCCCTATCAATTGGAGAGCAAATTTTATTTAATTTAGTTACAACAACGTAGTATTTTCTCCTCTTTTGTTCATGTACTGTCATTCAGGTTTTTGCCCCCACAGTATAATAGATTTAATCAATATTACATTTCCTATTAGAACCTGAGAAGATAACTGCCCTTAACAAGCTATAAGTCTGGATGTTATTACGTGTATTTTCAGCAGCTGCCCACCGTATCATTGGATGGAGCTGCCACTCTGATTATTTAAATACAGTTTTCAATAAACGTTGAAATTGTAGCAATTTCTAACAGCAACGTGCTGTATATTAAGTGGAGCTATTGCTATAATAAAATTATTTATTGTCATTGGACAAATTTTTGACAGCAAGACACTGTTGGAGCTATCAATATAACTCGTATTGGGGTGCCCTCCTTTAGGATATCAATAGAAAACACATGGGCATCATCGCTCTCCTAACATAATATAGGCTAAAAAGTAACATACTGTACTCTTCAGTATGGAACCACAGATCCAAACCAGGATCTACACCGGATAAATCAATTTTCAAATGTATAAATCAATTCTAATTTCATTATAATGTAACTAGAGTTGAGCGACTTTTGGTTTTTTAAGGTCGCGTTTCGTTTCGTGAAACCCGACTTTTCCGAAAGTCGGGTCGAGCAAGATCGTCCGATTATAGGGAAACGTCGGGGTCGTCCCGAAACACGAAACCCAATGTAAGTCAATGGGGAATAAAAGTCGGCAGTGAGAGGAGGACAGGAAACACACCTACAGTGCCCATTTGAATGCCAAAAGCATCAATTCTTCTTACTTAAGCTTGTCAACCTTAATTAACTTCATAATACAAGTTACGCACTGAAAAATGGGGGTTATTTGGCTAAATTTGTGGGGGGGGAGGGCTGGCTGCAGGTTTTCATGTGCCCTGGGCGAAAGAGCGCCCCTTTAACACATACCACAACTCATCATGCTCCGATACGGCAGAGAAATAGCGGTATAGTACAATGAAAAATACCTCACTTTTTACATCTCATGACGAGGCCCATCTATTTCTCCATACAAAATCATTGGTCCCATATAATGTTTGAAACAGTATATGATGAGCTCCACATAATGCTACAGTATATGTTGGTCCCCATGGATGAAGCTCCACTGTCTTATGGGCCCAAATAATGCTCCAAACATAATGGGCCCCATTTCTAAAGCTCTAGTGTATAATGGGCCCTGTAAATGCTGCTCCAGTGTCTGATGTCCACCTTTGGAATGTTCCAGTGTATGGTGGGCCCCATCTATCATTCTCCAGAGTATAGTGCTCCCCAAAAATTGCTGTCCCAACATAGAAAACAATCAAATAAGTCTCCTCGCTAGGGAATCCCTGTACTTGTCTGGACAGGTGCTGTAGCTTGCTTAACAGCTCGCCAGCCGTTCTCACGCCCAGTATGGATTGCACGTGATTGCACAAAGGTTAGAAAGGGTACCGTATCCCTGGATAACATGTATGGATAGCGTACACATTCAAAATATATGTCTATACAGCATGAGGCAGGCTCAGACGGTGTTAGGCCCAGTATGGATTGCACGTCATTGCACAAAGTTTAGAAAGGGTACCGTATCCCCGGATAACATGTATGGATAGCGTACACATTCAAAATATATGTCTATACAGCATGAGGCAGGCTCAGACGGTGTTAGGCCCAGTATGGATTGCACGTCATTGCACAAAGGTTAGAAAGGGTACCGTATCCCCGGATAACATGTATGGATAGCGTACACATTCAAAATATATGTCTATACAGCATGAGGCAGGCTCAGACGGTGTTAGGCCCAGTATGGATTGCACGTCATTGCACAAAGGTTAGAAAGGGTACCGTATCCCCGGATAACATGTATGGATAGCGTACACATTCAAAATATATGTCTATACAGCATGAGGCAGGCTCAGACGGTGTTAGGCCCAGTATGGATTGCACGTCATTGCACAAAGGTTAGAAGGGGTACAGTATCCCCGGATAACATGTATGGATAGCGTACACATTCAAAATATATGTCTATACAGCATGAGGCAGGCTCAGACGGTGTTAGGCCCAGTATGGATTGCACATCATTGCACAAAGGTTAGAAGGGGTACCGTATCCCCGGATAACATGTATGGATAGCGTACACATTCAAAATATATGTCTATACAGCATGAGGCAGGCTCAGACGGTGTTAGGCCCAGTATGGATTGCACGTCATTGCACAAAGGTTAGAAGGGGTACCGTATCCCCGGATAACATGTATGGATAGCGTACACATTCAAAATATATGTCTATACAGCATGAGGCAGGCTCAGACGGTGTTAGGCCCAGTATGGATTGCACGTCATTGCACAAAGGTTAGAAAGGGTACCGTATCCCCGGATAACATGTATGGATAGCGTACACATTCAAAATATATGTCTATACAGCATGAGGCAGGCTCAGACGGTGTTAGGCCCAGTATGGATTGCACGTCATTGCACAAAGGTTAGAAGGGGTACCGTATCCCCGGATAACATGTATGGATAGCGTACACATTCAAAATATATGTCTATACAGCATGAGGCAGGCTCAGACGGTGTTAGGCCCAGTATGGATTGCACGTCATTGCACAAAGGTTAGAAGGGGTACCGTATCCCCGGATAACATGTATGGATAGCGTACACATTCAAAATATATGTCTATACAGCATGAGGCAGGCTCAGACGGTGTTAGGCCCAGAATGGATTGCACGTCATTGCACAAAGGTTAGAAAGGGTACCGTATCCCCGGATAACATGTATGGATAGCGTACACATTCAAAATATATGTCTATACAGCATGAGGCAGGCTCAGACGGTGTTAGGCCCAGTATGGATTGCACGTCATTGCACAAAGGTTAGAAAGGGTACCGTATCCCCGGATAACATGTATGGATAGCGTACACATTCAAAATATATGTCTATACAGCATGAGGCAGGCTCAGACGGTGTTAGGCCCAGTATGGATTGCACGTCATTGCACAAAGGTTAGAAGGGGTACCGTATCCCCGGATAACATGTATGGATAGCGTACACATTCAAAATATATGTCTATACAGCATGAGGCAGGCTCAGACGGTGTTAGGCCCAGTATGGATTGCACGTCATTGCACAAAGGTTAGAAGGGGTACCGTATCCCCGGATAACATGTATGGATAGCGTACACATTCAAAATATATGTCTATACAGCATGAGGCAGGCTCAGACGGTGTTAGGCCCAGTATCGATTGCACGTCATTGCACAAAGGTTAGAAGGGGTACCGTATCCCCGGATAACATGTATGGATAGCGTACACATTCAAAATATATGTCTATACAGCATGAGGCAGGCTCAGACGGTGTTAGGCCCAGTATGGATTGCACGTCATTGCACAAAGGTTAGAAGGGGTACCGTATCCACGGATAACATGTATGGATAGCGTACACATTCAAAATATATGTCTATACAGCATGAGGCAGGCTCAGACGGTGTTAGGCCCAGTATGGATTGCACGTCATTGCACAAAGGTTAGAAAGGGTACCGTATCCCCGGATAACATGTATGGATAGCGTACACATTCAAAATATATGTCTATACAGCATGAGGCAGGCTCAGACAGTGTTAGGCCCAGTATGGATTGCACGTCATTGCACAAAGGTTAGAAGGGGTACCGTATCCCCGGATAACATGTATGGATAGCGTACACATTAAAAATATATGTCTATACAGCATGAGGCAGGCTCAGACGGTGTTAGGCCCAGTATGGATTGCACGTCATTGCACAAAGGTTAGAAGGGGTACCGTATCCCCGGATAACATGTATGGATAGCGTACACATTCAAAATATATGTCTATACAGCATGAGGCAGGCTCAGACGGTGTTAGGCCCAGTATGGATTGCACGTCATTGCACAAAGGTTAGAAAGGGTACCATATCCCCGGATGACATGTATGGATAGCGCACACATTCAAAATATATGTCTATACAGCATGAGGCAGGCTCAGACGGTGTTAGGCCCAGTATGGATTGCACGTCATTGCACATAGGTTAGAAAGGGTACCGTATCCCCGGATAACATGTATGGATAGCGTACACATTCAAAATATATGTCTATACAGCATGAGGCAGGCTCAGACGGTGTTAGGCCCAGTATGGATTGCACGTCATTGCACAAAGGTTAGAAGGGGTACCGTATCCCCGGATAACATGTATGGATAGCGTACACATTCAAAATATATGTCTATACAGCATGAGGCAGGCTCAGACGGTGTTAGGCCCAGTATGGATTGCACGTCATTGCACAAAGGTTAGAAGGGGTACCGTATCCCCGGATAACATGTATGGATAGCGTACACATTCAAAATATATGTCTATACAGCATGAGGCAGGCTCAGACGGTGTTAGGCCCAGTATGGATTGCACGTCATTGCACAAAGGTTAGAAAGGGTACCGTATCCCCGGATAACATGTATGGATAGCGTACACATTCAAAATATATGTCTATACAGCATGAGGCAGGCTCAGACGGTGTTAGGCCCAGTATGGCTTGCACGTCATTGCACAAAGGTTAGAAAGGGTACCGTATCCCTGGATAACATGTATGGATAGCGTACACATTCAAAATATATGTCTATACAGCATGAGGCAGGCTCAGACGGTGTTAGGCCCAGTATGGATTGCACGTCATTGCACAAAGTTTAGAAAGGGTACCGTATCCCCGGATAACATGTATGGATAGCGTACACATTCAAAATATATGTCTATACAGCATGAGGCAGGCTCAGACGGTGTTAGGCCCAGTATGGATTGCACGTCATTGCACAAAGGTTAGAAAGGGTACCGTATCCCCGGATAACATGTATGGATAGCGTACACATTCAAAATATATGTCTATACAGCATGAGGCAGGCTCAGACGGTGTTAGGCCCAGTATGGATTGCACGTCATTGCACAAAGGTTAGAAAGGGTACCGTATCCCCGGATAACATGTATGGATAGCGTACACATTCAAAATATATGTCTATACAGCATGAGGCAGGCTCAGACGGTGTTAGGCCCAGTATGGATTGCACGTCATTGCACAAAGGTTAGAAAGGGTACCGTATCCCCGGATAACATGTATGGATAGCGTACACATTCAAAATATATGTCTATACAGCATGAGGCAGGCTCAGACGGTGTTAGGCCCAGTATGGATTGCACGTCATTGCACAAAGGTTAGAAAGGGTACCGTATCCCTGGATAACATGTATGGATAGCGTACACATTCAAAATATATGTCTCAGGAGGCAGGCTCAGACGGTGTCAGGCACAGTATGGATTTGACGGCCCAGATTACACAGCGGAGGAGCAGGGAGAGGTAAAGATTGCAAATGCTGGGGCCCTGGCCAAGCAAGGGGGGCCCACTCGTGGGCGTTGGTACTGGCACTGGGCCCCTCATAGTACAGCGGTGTGTCTGACGGCGGGTGTGCACCACCACCGTCAGAGACACTTGATTGCACTATGAGGGACCCTGTGCCAGTGCCCGAGCCCAAGAGTCGGCCTACCCACCTGTCCAGGGCAATGGCACTCGCACGGTGTCGTGCGGTAGGTGGTGACCCCGGCCATGGGGGGGGAGGCAGCACAGTTAGGGAGTTTTAGAAAGTGGCATATGTTGATGTTGGACATTCAGCTGATGCAAAAGGCGAAATAGGTGAAGTACCAGGAAGAGGTGGACCAAAGCAAGCCATTTTTCTGTCACCCTATGTGTCATCAGGGGAAGGTGGGACAAAATCCTTGGAAACCCATGCGTGGTTCATTTTAATGAAGGTTAGATCATCCACATTTTGGGTTGACAGATGGTCCTTTTTTCTGTCAGGATTGATCCAGCTGCACTGAAGACTCTTTCCGATAGCACACTTGCAGCTGGGCAAGCGAGCTCCTGTAAGGCATATTGGGCCAATTCAGGCCAGGTGTCCAGTTTAGCGGCCCAATAGTCAAAGGGGAATGACCTGTGTGGGAGAACATCGATATGGGAGGAAAAGTAGTTTGTAACCATAGTTGACAACTGCTGTCTCCTGTCACTTTCCATCGATGCAGTATTACCAGTTGTGTGAGCGGTATTTGAAAAATCAGTCCACAACATTGTCATGAAACCCCTGTCTCCAACGCCACTTCTGCTGTGTGCACCACGAACACCTCTGCCAAGCTGCCCCCGGCCCGTACGGCTCGTGTGAGAACCATCACCGCTGCTGTGTGCTGGGAATGCCTCAAGCAACCGATTTACCAGAGTTGCTTGTTTATTAGCCAATATTAGGTCAAGGTTCTCCTGTGGCATGATGTTTTGTAATTTGCCTTTATAGCGTGGATCCAGGATGCTGGCCAACCAGTAGTCGTCATCGTTCATCATTTTGGCAATGCGGGGGTCCCTTTTTAGGATCCGCAAGGCATAATCTGACATGTGGGCCAAAGTTCCCGGTGTCAATGATGCACTGCGAGTGCTGGGTGGAGGAGCACTTTCTGGCAAATCCACATCCCTCCAGTCACGCACAAACCCTGTACCAGACCTTGCCACGCCAACATTTTCACTTGCCCCACGAGATGCATCCTCCTCCCCTAAGTAATCATCCCCATCATCCTCCTCCTCCTCCTCTTCTTCCTCCACCTCGTCCAGGAGAGGTCCCTGAGCAGAAAATGGCTGAATGTCATCAAGGATTCCCTCCTCCTCTTCCTCCTCATCAACATTGGCTGCAGACGCCTGCTCCTTAAGGTGCGTCAAAGTTTGCATGAGCAGACGCATAAGTGGGATGCTCATGCTTAGGATGGCGTCGTCTGCGCTTACCAGCCGTGTGCATTCCTCAAAACACTGAAGGACTTTACAAAGGTCTTTCAGCTTCGACCACTGCACGCCTGTCAACTCCATGTCTGCTCTCAAAGTGCTTGGCCGTGTATCCTCCCACAAATGCATTATGGCCTGCCTCTGCTCGCACAGCCGCTCCACCATGTGCAGGGTGGAGTTCCACCTTGTTGCAATGTCGATAATGAGGCGGTGGTTGGGAAGGTGGAGCAATCGCTGCAGCTTCTGCATACGAACGGAGTGTACAGGCGACCGGCGGATGTGCGCGCACAGTCTTCGCACCTTCTGGAGCAGGGCTGTTAACTCCGGATAACTTTTGAGGAAGCACTGCACCACCAGGTTCAAGGTGTGAGCCAAGCAAGGTATGTGGCTGAGTTTTGAAAGGGCTATGGCTGCCACAAAATTACGGCCGTTATCACTAACTACCTTGCCTGCCTCAAGATGTACACTGCCCAGCCATGACTCAGTTTGTCGCTTCAAGTACTCGGCCAGCACCTCGGCGGTGTGTCTGTCGCCCAAACACATCATCTGCAACACAGCCTGCTGACGCTTTCCACTAGCTGCTCGATAGGGGGACACATCGTGTGCAACAGTGGCAGCTGCAGATGGAGTGCTCGTACGACTGCGCTCTGTGGACGAGCTGTCGCTTCTGGAGGAGGAGGAGGAGGAGGGTCGAACGCCTACAGCCAACTGTTTCCTATACCGTGGGCTAGGCAGCACTGTCCCACCACCGCTGTCCCCTGTGGACCCTGCATCCACCACATTAACCCAGTGCTGGGTGATGGACACGTAACGGCCCTGGCCATGCCGACTGGACCATGCATCAGTTGTGAGGTGCACCTTTCCGCTCACTGACTGCTTGAGTGCATGGACAATGCGGTCTTTCACATGATGGTGGAGGGCTGGGATGGCTTTGCGAGAGAAGAAGTGGCGACTGGGTAGGTCATAGCGTGGTACTGCATAGGCCATGAGTTCGCGAAAAGCTGTGCTTTCCACCAACCGAAAGGGCATCATCTCAAACGAGATTAGTTTGGCAATGTGGGCGTTCAAACCCAGTGTACGCGGATGAGAGACTGAGTACTTTCTTGACCTACTCATAGTGTCTGGGAGGGTGAGCTGGACTTGAGAGCTGCATATGGTGGAAGTAGCGGTGGACAGGGCGGACTGAGAGAGGGTTGATGATGGTGATGGAGTTGGTGTTCTTTCTGATGGCCTAGAATCAGTCTTTCGTTGATATAACAGTGGGATTCCCTGACTGCTGTGGCCTTGCAACGACACCTCAACATTTGCTGCTGTGCTAACCGGTGGGCTTACAGTGGGGGAAACAATGTAGCGTTGCTGACTACCTTCGTTGTGATCAGTTGCACATGTGGCACTTGAGGTTTGGTGTTGTGTCCACGCTTGCAAGTGCATGCTGGTTAAATGTCTAAGCATGCAACTGGTATTCAAATTTTTCAGATTTTTCCCTCGGCTAAAGGTCTTTGCGCACTTCTTACAGATAACCTTGGCCTGATCATGAGGATTTTGTTCAAAAAACTGCCACACTGCACTCTTCCTACTTTGGCAGACATTTTGCGGCCTAGCACGCTGTGATCTTTTGACCCTCTGGACAAGCTGTCCAGCAACTCTTTTGATGCTTGGAACCTGTCTTTGGAGTGCTCCGGGCCTGCCAGATAACAGCTGTTGCGATGTCGATGTCTGCTGTGGATGCTCCTCATCTGAGCTATTGGAAGCAGCACCCTCTTCCCCCAATGGATGCCAATCTGGGTCAACAACTGGGTCATCCATCACCTCCTCTTCTATGTCATGTGCACCTTTCTCTGTGTCACCGTGTATGGTGGTATAGGGTGCGGGAAGGGGCACCTGAGTATCATCAGGGTCAAAATCTGGCTCTGTACACTGCGAGGACAATGTAGTGCTCTGAGTGAATGTACCAGCAGAATCATCCATCAGCGGCTGTGCATCAGTGCACTCCATGTCAGATTCATCTTGGCCTGGGTAATTCACCATTTCACTTGATAATCCAGGCATGGTATGTGAAAACAGCTCCATGGAGTAATCAGTAGTATGGCCTGCGTCATCCTTCAATCTTGGTTGGGGTGAAGGACACAAGGAAAGGTGTGGTTCATGAACATGAGCCTCCAATGACGACTCAGTGCTTTTACTTTTTACAACTGAAGAAGAGGAGGCGATAGAGCTGGAGGCTGAGTCAGCAATGTAAGACAAAACTTTTTCCTGATGCTCTGCCTTTAAAAGCGGTTTGCCAACTCCTAGAAAACTAAGCGTTCGAGGCCTTATGTAGCCAGACGATGACGCAGGGTCAGCACCTCCTGCATTCGGTCCTATATTGCTCTTGCCACTACCATCAGATCCACCACCAACACCATCATTACCAGCTGCCAACCCCCGCCCAATTCCACGGCCTCTTCCACCAGCCTTCCTCATTTTTGGTAGAAATGTAGACAAAATCCAACAAACTATATAGTAATGTAAAACAAGGTACAAGGTATTTATAGGACAGGGGAGTTTTAGAATTTCTGCACACACTTGTGGACAGTGGACACTTGTGGATTGTGTGCGGCCCACTGATATCTGAGCGCTATGTGACACGCTCGATGGCACAGCTGCCTGTGACCAAAGTGACGAGAGGATAATGGAGATTTTGAATCTCTGCGTACACTTGTGGACAGTGGACACTTGTGGATTGTGTGCGGCCCACTGATATCTGAGCGCTATGTGACACGCTCGATGGCACAGCTGCCTGTGACCAAAGTGACGAGAGGATAATGGAGATTTTGAATCTCTGCGTACACTTTTGGACAGTGGACACTTGTGGATTGTGTGCGGCCCACTGATATCTGAGCGCTATGTGACACGCTCGATGGCACAGCTGCCTGTGACCAAAGTGACGAGAGGATAATGGAGATTTTGAATCTCTGCGTACACTTTTGGACAGTGGACACTTGTGGATTGTGTGCGGCCCACTGATATTTGAGCGCTATGTGACACGCTCGATGGCACAGCTGCCTGTGACCAAAGTGACGAGAGGATAATGGAGATTTTGAATCTCTGCGTACACTTTTGGACACTGGACACTTGTGGATTGTGTGTGGCCCACTGATATCTGAGCGCTATGTGACACGCTCGATGGCACAGCTGCCTGTGACCAAAGTGACGAGAGGATAATGGAGATTTTGAATCTCTGCGTACACTTTTGGACACTGGACACTTGTGGATTGTGTGCGGCCCACTGATATCTGAGCGCTATGTGACACGCTCGATGGCACAGCTGCCTGTGACCAAAGTGACGAGAGGATAATGGAGATTTTGAATCTCTGCGTACACTTGTGGACAGTGGACACTTGTGGATTGTGTGCGGCCCACTGATATCTGAGCGCTATGTGACACGCTCGATGGCACAGCTGCCTGTGACCAAAGTGACGAGAGGATAATGGAGATTTTGAATCTCTGCGTACACTTGTGGACAGTGGACACTTGTGGATTGTGTGCGGCCCACTGATATCTGAGCGCTATGTGACACGCTCGATGGCACAGCTGCCTGTGACCAAAGTGACGAGAGGATAATGGAGATTTTGAATCTCTGCGTACACTTTTGGACAGTGGACACTTGTGGATTGTGTGCGGCCCACTGATATCTGAGCGCTATGTGACACGCTCGATGGCACAGCTGCCTGTGACCAAAGTGACGAGAGGATAATGGAGATTTTGAATCTCTGCGTACACTTGTGGACAGTGGACACTTGTGGATTGTGTGCGGCCCACTGATATCTGAGCTCTATGTGACACGCTCGATGGCACAGCTGCCTGTGACCAAAGTGACGAGAGGATAATGGAGATTTTGAATCTCTGCGTACACTTTTGGACACTGGACACTTGTGGATTGTGTGCGGCCCACTGATATCTGAGCGCTATGTGACACACTCGATGGCACAGCTGCCTGTGACCAAAGTGACGAGAGGATAATGGAGATTTTGAATCTCTGCGTACACTTTTGGACACTGGACACTTGTGGATTGTGTGCGGCCCACTGATATCTGAGCGCTATGTGACACGCTCGATGGCACAGCTGCCTGTGACCAAAGTGACGAGAGGATAATGGAGATTTTGAATCTCTGCGTACACTTTTGGACAGTGGACACTTGTGGATTGTGTGCGGCCCACTGATATCTGAGCGCTATGTGACACGCTCGATGGCACAGCTGCCTGTGACCAAAGTGACGAGAGGATAATGGAGATTTTGAATCTCTGCGTACACTTTTGGACAGTGGACACTTGTGGATTGTGTGCGGCCCACTGATATCTGAGCGCTATGTGACACGCTCGATGGCACAGATGCCTGTGACCAAAGTGACGAGAGGATAATGGAGATTTTGAATCTCTGCGTACACTTGTGGACAGTGGACACTTGTGGATTGTGTGCGGCCCACTGATATCTGAGCGCTATGTGACACGCTCGATGGCACAGCTGCCTGTGACCAAAGTGACGAGAGGATAATGGAGATTTTGAATCTCTGCGTACACTTTTGGACACTGGACACTTGTGGATTGTGTGCGGCCCACTGATATCTGAGCGCTATGTGACACGCTCGATGGCACAGCTGCCTGTGACCAAAGTGACGAGAGGATAATGGAGATTTTGAATCTCTGCGTACACTTTTGGACACTGGACACTTGTGGATTGTGTGCGGCCCACTGATATCTGAGCGCTATGTGACACGCTCGATGGCACAGCTGCCTGTGACCAAAGTGACGAGAGGATAATGGAGATTTTGAATCTCTGCGTACACTTGGGGACAGTGGACACTTGTGGATTGTGTGCGGCCCACTGATATCTGAGCGCTATGTGACACGCTCGATGGCACAGCTGCCTGTGACCAAAGTGACGAGAGGATAATGGCGATTTTGAATCTCTGCGTACACTTTTGGACACTGGACACTTGTGGATTGTGTGCGGCCCACTGATATCTGAGCGCTATGTGACACGCTCGATGGCACAGCTGCCTGTGACCAAAGTGACGAGAGGTTAATGGAGATTTTGAATCTCTGCGTACACTTTTGGACACTGGACACTTGTGGATTGTGTGCGGCCCACTGATATCTGAGCGCTATGTGACACGCTCGATGGCACAGCTGCCTGTGACCAAAGTGACGAGAGGATAATGGAGATTTTGAATCTCTGCGTACACTTGTGGACAGTGGACACTTGTGGATCGTGTGCGGCCCACTGATATCTGAGCGCTATGTGACACGCTCGATGGCACAGCTGCCTGTGACCAAAGTGACGAGAGGATAATGGAGATTTTGAATCTCTGCGTACACTTTTGGACAGTGGACACTTGTGGATTGTGTGCGGCCCTCTGATATCTGAGCGCTATGTGACACGCTCGATGGCACAGCTGCCTGTGACCAAAGTGACGAGAGGATAATGGAGATTTTGAATCTCTGCGTACACTTTTGGACACTGGACACTTGTGGATTGTGTGCGGCCCACTGATATCTGAGCGCTATGTGACACGCTCGATGGCACAGCTGCCTGTGACCAAAGTGACGAGAGGATAATGGAGATTTTGAATCTCTGCGTACACTTTTGGACAGTGGACACTTGTGGATTGTGTGCGGCCCACTGATATCTGAGCGCTATGTGACACGCTCGATGGCACAGCTGCCTGTGACCAAAGTGACGAGAGGATAATGGAGATTTTGAATCTCTGCGTACACTTTTGGACAGTGGACACTTGTGGATTGTGTGCGGCCCACTGATATCTGAGCGCTATGTGACACGCTCGATGGCACAGCTGCCTGTGACCAAAGTGATGAGAGGATAATGGAGATTTTGAATCTCTGCGTACACTTTTGGACAGTGGACACTTGTGGATTGTGTGCGGCCCACTGACATCTGAGCGCTATGTGACACGCTCGATGGCACAACTGCCTGTGACCAAAGTGACGAGAGGATAATGGAGATTTTGAATCTCTGCGTACACTTGTGGACAGTGGACACTTGTGGATTGTGTGCGGCCCACTGATATCTGAGCACTATGTGACACACTCGATGGCACAGCTGCCTGTGACCAAAGTGACGAGAGGATAATGGAGATTTTGAATCTCTGCGTACACTTTTGGACACTGGACACTTGTGGATTGTGTGCGGCCCACTGATATCTGAGCGCTATGTGACACGCTCGATGGCACAGCTGCCTGTGACCAAAGTGACGAGAGGATAATGGAGATTTTGAATCTCTGCGTACACTTTTGGACAGTGGACACTTGTGGATTGTGTGCGGCCCACTGATATCTGAGTGCTATGTGACACGCTCGATGGCACAGCTGCCTGTGACCAAAGTGACGAGAGGATAAGGGAGATTGGATTGCTTTTAAAAAAGCAGTTTGCGGAGCAGTGGGTAAACAGCAATGCCAGCGTGTCAGGAAGCCTTAAAAGGCAGCCCAACAACCAACACCACTGATACACCACAATATAGCCTCCCCTTGCCCTGCACACACAGTGACTTGTGTGTTGTGCAGGCCAAATCGCTAGCAGCAGAAGCAGTTTTTTTGTCTTCTTCCCTGCCTAACGCTCTCCCTACAGAATCAGCAGCAACCTCTCCCTATACTAAGATCGGCAGAAGTAAGATGGCGGTCGGCGTGCACGCCCTTTTATACCCCCTGTGACGCCCACCAAAGCAAGCCAATCACTTGCATGCCCTTCTGAAAGATGGTGGTGACCCGTGCCTATGTCATCACGTTGCCCACAGTGTCCGTGGATCCTGATTGGCTGAAAAAGAGCGCAAAACAAACTTTTGAAACGCGACTTTGGCGCGTAAGTCGCCGACCTCGTGGCCGACCTCATCCTAGGGTCGGGTTTCGTTTCATGAAACCCGACTTTGCCAAAAGTCGGCGACTTTTGAATTTTTTTGACCCGTTTCGCTCAACTCTAAATGTAACATATTGGCAAGGTTACGGCAAGCAACCTTGCCGATACATTACATAATGATATTAGAATCACGTTGAACTTCTAGCCCCTGATGATCATGACAGTAATCGATCATGATTAGAGTTGAGCGAAACAGGTCGGTCAGATTAAAAAATCGCAGACTGGGGGCGTGGCCTGAGCTGGCGATGGTGTAACACGCACGGCTCAGGATCTCTGAGGAGGCATCTCCTAAAGCGACAAATAAAGCAAAATAAAATTGCTCTCTTTGATAACCCACGTAAGCATTGTTTTCTCATTACTCAGAGGTACATTCTGATACCCCTTGTTTAAGCTTTGGACATTAAAAAAGACATTTTTGAAATCTGAGACCTTTTCCCACCTTTTTACTCCAAGGTGACACCATTTTGAACCGTGAGTGAAAAAATCCTTTCCCTGCTCCCTCCATTACCCACCGGCTGTCCTTGTCCTCAGAAAAAGTATCTCCATGCTTGTCTACCACATTTTAAAGATTTTTATTGTCTTTTGGAGATATTTTTTTTAGAAAAATCCTGTCATATACCAGCTGATTGGCGGAAGGATACAAAATAGTCCCTACCCTGTGCCTAATCTGACAGGATTTCTCTCGTTGCATAATTAAAAGACATTGACATTTTTTTTTGGAATCTCCTCTTGTCTGTTTTAGACCCTTTGGAAGTCCCAGGGTGTCCTTATTTAGCTATATTCCCCTGCTTTGTGTGAGGCTGCGGGAGCTATAACGGCTGCAGAGGGATCTCTTTCATCTCAATGTCCTATCTCAAGTACGCCATTTTCCTCTCATAACAGATCTGTGAGGCAGAAGGACAGAAAATAGTCTGTGAATTGTGCCTATTTCTATGTTACCTCTGCTCCCCACCACTCCTGTGCAGCTCCACTGGGGTGATCTGCCTTTCTTCAGCGGTGCCGTGTATCAGATGCCGGCTCCCCTGTTGCAAATTTTATGAGCAGGGACTGACGTCACTGAGCCCTGTGTGAAGACTAGCCGCCTGTCACGGCTGCATTTAAAGTCACAGGGAGCGCGTCTATATCAGTGCGCAGTTAATAAAGGATTTTACTGTATGCATCATACAATATTAAAAGTGCCATCTGATTCTGTGGTGTATCTCATTCCTCACGATCCCTTTTATAAAAAGGCATAGAAAGACACAAGAATTTTCTATATTTTTAAAGTTTATTCAGTATAAACATCACCAATAATACCAATTCTCTCTAATATAATCCCTGCAAGGCAGGATTCAAAAAAGGGCACAAGATGAGTCACAAGTAGAGTTGAGCGATACCGTCCGATACTTCAAAGTATCGTATCGGATGGTATCGGCCGATCTTTAAAAAAAAGTATCGGTATCGCCGATTCCGATACCGGAAGTCCCATTCAAGTCTATGGGACTTCCGGTATCGGAATAAGAAAAACCCTTTCCTGCCCTTGTACAGCCTCTCTGGGGTCTGTACGGGCCTTTCGGGGGGCTGTGCCGGCCTGCCAGGGGGTCTGTGCAGGCTCTGGTGGTCTGTGCCGGCCTGCCGGGGGGCTGTGCCGGCCTGCCAGGGGGTCTGTGCAGGCTCCGGTGGTCTGTGCCGGCCTGCCGGGGGGCTGTGCCGGCCTGCCGGGGGGCTGTGCAGGCTCCGGGGGGCTGTGCCGGCCTGCCGGGGGGGCTGTGCCGGCCTGCCGGTGGTCTGTGCAGGCTCCGGGGGGCTGTGCAGGCATCGTCCAATGGGACTACAAGTACCATCGGGCGATGCCTGCTACCATGACAGTGATTGACACATTAGCCAATGATGGGACAGTAGTAGTCCCATCATCCGGCTAATGTGTTAAATGTAAAAAAAAAAAAAAAAAATTACATGCTACATACATACAACATGCATACTACATACATGCTACATTCATACTACATACTACATACATGCTACATTCATACTACATAAATACTACATGCAACATACATACTACATATATACTACATACATACTACATATATACTACATGCATGCTACATACATACTGCATGCTACATACATACTACATGCTACATACATACCACATATATACTACATACATACTACATACATACTACATGCATGCTACATACATAACACATATATACTACATGCATGCTACATACATACTACATGCTACATACATACCACATACATACTACATGCATGCTACATACATACTACATGCATGCTACATACATACTACATGCTACATACTACATATATACTACATGCATGCTACATACATACTAGATGCTACATACTACATATATACTACATGCATGCTACATACATACTACATGCTACATACTACATATATACTACATGCATGCTACATACATACTACATGCTACATACATACTACATGCTACATACATACTACATATATACTACATGCATGCTACATACATACTGCATGCTACATACATACTACATACATACTACATGCTACATACATACCACATATATACTACATACATACTACATACAATACATTCATACAATACATACATAGACATACAGTACATATAACATAGAGTAACATACTTACCAATACTTGTCACATTGTTCCCCGAAGCCATTGTCTTTTCCGGAATAAATTTTAACATAACAAACCACAAAAATACTCACCCACGATCCGAAGCAGTCCACGAGTGTGTCCCACGACGATCTTGGGTAGAGAACTGCAGCATCAGATGATGCTGCCGTTCTCTACGGGCTGCAGGAATCCAATGACGGAAGGTAGGTATCCTTCCGCACTGTATTCCTCCGCCACTTAAAAAAAAAAAAAGTCCCTAGTCTCACTTTATGCCATTGCTGCGTGGGAAATTCCCACACAGCAATGGCATAAAGTGAGACTAGGGACTTTTTTTTTTTTAAGTGGCGGAGGAATACAGTGCGGAAGGATACCTACCTTCCGTCATTGGATTCCTGCAGCCCGTAGAGAACGGCAGCATCAGCTGATGCTGCAGTTCTCTACCCAAGATCGTCGTGGGACACACTCGTGGACTGCTTCGGATCGTGGGTGAGTATTTTTGTGGTTTGTTATGTTAAAATTTATTCCGGAAAAGACAATGGCTTCGGGGAACAATGTGACAAGTATTGGTAAGTATGTTACTCTATGTTATATGTACTGTATGTCTATGTATGTATTGTATGAATGTATTGTATGTATGTAGTATATATGTGGTATGTATGTAGCATGTAGTATGTATGTAGTATGTATGTAGCATGCAGTATGTATGTAGCATGCATGTAGTATATATGTAGTATGTATGTAGCATGCATGTAGTATATATGTAGTATGTATGTAGTATGTATGTGGTATGTATGTAGCATGTAGTATGTATGTAGCATGCATGTAGTATATATGTAGTATGTATGTAGCATGTAGTATGTATGTAGTATGTATGTAGTATGTATGTGGTATGTATGTAGCATGTAGTATGTATGTAGCATGCATGTAGTATGTATGTAGCATGCATGTAGTATGTATGTAGCATGCATGTAGTATGTATGTAGTATGTATGTAGCATGCATGTAGTATGTATGTAGTATGTATGTAGTATGTATGTAGCATGCATGTAGTATGTATGTAGTATGTATGTAGTATGTATGTAGTATGTAGCATGTATGTAGCATGTAGTATGTATGTAGCATGCATGTAGTATATATGTAGTATGTAGTATGTATGTAGTATGTTTGTGGTATGTATGTAGCATGTAGTATGTATGTAGCATGCATGTAGCATGCATGTAGTATGTATGTAGCATGCATGTAGTATGTATGTAGCATGCATGTAGTATGTATGTAGCATGCATGTAGTATGTATGTAGCATGTATGTAGTATGTATGTAGTATATATGTAGTATGTATGTAGCATGTAGTATGTATGTAGCATGCATGTAGTATGTATGTAGTATTTTTTTTTTTTTAACATTTAACACATTAGCCGGATGATGGGACTACTACTGTCCCATCATTGGCTAATGTGTCAATCACTGTCATGGTAGCAGGCATCGCCCGATGGGACTTGTAGTCCCATCGGACGATGCTTGCACAGACCCCCGGACATCAGCACAGCCCCCCGGCAGGCCGGCACAGCCCCCCGGCAGGCCGGTACAGACCCCCACAGGGTGCACAGACCACCGGCAGGCCGGCACAGCCCCCCGGCAGGCCGGTACAGACCCCCACAGGGTGCACAGACCACCGGCAGGCCGGCACAGCCCCCCGGCAGGCCGGTACAGACCCCCACAGGGTGCACAGACCACCGGCAGGCCGGCACAGCCCCCCGGCAGGCCGGTACAGACCCCGGGCAGTCCACACAGCCCCCCGGCAGGCCGGCACAGCCCCCCGGCAGGCCGGCAGAGACCCCCGGAAGGCCCGAAATGACGGCGCATCATGATGCGCACACACCGCGCATCATGATGACGTCAGTCTGTCAATCAACTTTGAACTTCCGATTCCGATGCCGAATTCCGATATTGAAAAAATATCGGAAGTCGGTATCGGAATTCCGATACAGCAAGTATCGGCCGATACCCGATACTTGCGGTATCGGAATGCTCAACACTAGTCACAAGGCTACTCCAGTGCCCAAATCAACGAAAGTGTCTAATGCGACTCCTCAAAAAGCACAAAAATTTCAGGATTCTTACAATCCTCACTTTAAAGATCAAATGGATATCGTTAACCCATTTAAGGCCAGATCTCCTCATAAAGAGGTCATGGATACATCTCTCATCAAAAAGGAAAAATCCTGGTAAAACTTCTGAAAAATTCACATCGCCAGCCGACGCTTCAAGTCCTGATTCTGGAGATAATTCACCAAACTTTTCGCCGGAAAGGTCAAAATTTAAGATGGATAACACCAATCCTTCTCCTTCCCAAAATCAGGATGTTATATCCATACACTCTTACATGGATACTCTTGCCCAGAAAATCACGTCCAGTATGTCTCAATCATTTGAAAACCAAAATAAAATTTTACAGTCCACCTTGGATAAATTTAGCAGCAGGTTAGACAACCAAGAAAAACAGCTAACTGTAGTAGAAGAACACACTGATGATTTATCAAAAGACACCCATGACCTCAAATCTGAATTTCACAGACTTAAAATTAAAGTTGCGGATATAGAAGACAGGAACAGACGAAACAACTTGAAAATAAGAGGAATATAAAAATCTATCTCACCGGATAAACCAGAAGACTTCGTCAAGACAATTTTCAAAAAATTACTGCTGGCACTTACAGACCAGGATCTCATCATAGATAGATCCACAGACTTCCCAAACCACAGAATATTGATAAAGATCTACCTAGAGATACCATCTTAAGGGTCCACTTCTTCAAGATCAAGGAAAAAATTCAAAAATCGGTTAAAGATCTAGGAGGTTTTCCAGAACCCTATGCTCACCTTCAGCTATTCACGGATCTTTCTAAAGGAAGAAAGTCTTTTAAGCCAGTCACCTCCACCTTGAGGGAAAATAATATCCCCTATAAATGGGGCTTTCCACTTAAACTTTTGGTATTCTACAAAGGAAAGATGACCGTCCTATTCTCGCCTAAGGAAGGAAGAGATTTCCTGTCCTACTGCAGGATACCCGATCGCCGTAGAAACTCTAACTCTCAAGACCCCAGGCCCTCTTCAGAGACCCTGCCTACATATTTTCTCTCCTGGTTAAAAGGCCTCTCTACAATTATTGATTATTTGTTCAGTGTATTACTCTGCTTATTATTCTTCTTTCCACAGGTTTTCTTACTTCTCTACTTCTTTATGGACTCATATATCACATGAGATTATTTTTCTTCTAGGAACAGCGCAGTTATGATTGACAACTAAAGGATGCCTCTAATGGGATCCTTACACAAATTTTCCCCACTAAGGAATTAGAGCCTACCGGCTAGGCTCTTTCTGAAGGACAATTTTGTTCTTACTGTTTTGTGTTTTTCTGCTTTCGGTTTTAAACAGGTCTTCAGTCTTAGTTTTTTTTTTTTGTTAACTAAGTTCTTCAAAGGTAGGTGCCCTCTGGTTTCCTTATTTCATCTACCCCACTTCATACGGTCCTTGCCACTCTTGTAACATGAAAATAAAAGTTGTGTCTTATAATGTCAGGGGGCTAAATAGCCCTTGGAAGAGATTTTCCATTGGTTAAGAAATTAACGGGTTACATCCTGAGGTTGTATGCCTCCAAGAAACTAAGTTCAAAAAAGACAACCACCCTTCTATAAATCTCAAAAATTTCCCATTTGTATTTGAGTCTTGCGGCCCACGAAAGAAAGCTGGGGTTTTAACCCTGATTGGTAATTCAATTTCCTTTGAATTTCTCTCTGAAGTCAAGGACTTAAAAGGTCACTATCATATTCTCCTATGCAAATTGAACGGCCACAGCTTCACAATAGTTAATACTTATGCTCCCTCCATCAGACAACTTAGCTTCCTAAATAAGCTAATGAAAAAAATCGACACCTTACGCTCAGGAACTCTACTTTTATTAGGTGACTTTAATATGGTGCCAGATAATACACTAGACTCCAACTCCCCCAGCAGACAAAGATCGCAATCCTTGAACAGCTGGATTTATAAACACGAGCTATTCGACTCATTCCGCTGTTTGAACACCACATCTAGAAAATTTACTCATTTTTCTGATGGCCATCAGTCGGCCTCTAGAATAGACTTGATACTCACGGATGTCTTCTCCTTGCCAAGGTTCTCCTCCGTCTCCATACTTAATAAATCTATTTCAGATCATTCTCCGGTAACTGCAGAATTGACAATAGGGCCTCCAACTCACCCCCAATTCATGTGGAAATTCAACTCCTCTTTGCTTCATAACCCCTCCACCAAATCTGAAATCAGCTCAGCCTTACAGAATTATTTTAGTGAAAACGACTCCGTCCTCCTATTTCCATTTTCCTGTTGGAACGCTCACAAGGCGGTATTGAGGGGAGTTTTGATCCAAATTTCTTCCAGACAAAATTTAACAGAGATAAAATCCTTACCCTACAACAGTCAATTAAATCTAAAGAAGAGGAACTTTGTCGATCCTCTGTTTCCTCTAGCAAACAGGCTGTATTATCAGAACTTACCGATCTTAGAATGCAATTAAGGAAACTCCTATTCAATTTTTACGACTCAGCTATTAGATCGGCAAAATGCAAGCATTACTTATCTATAAATCGCCCTTCAAAATACATGTCAAACAGAATTAAGAATATACGGAAACGGAATAGAATTGACACTATAACTTCCTCTAATGGTACATCTCTGGTCCACCCTAAAGATATTGTAAAGGCTTTTGCTGATTATTGCAAAAATCTGTATAATATTAATCAGGATAACCCTAATTTGCAGCCAACTACCTCAGAGATTGGATCATTCCTTTCCAGCATGAACCTTCCAAAACTCAACTCTGAAGACTTATCTTTTTTGTCTTCTCCCTTCACTGAACAAGAAGTCCTGGAAACTATAAAAAAACTTAAAACATTTAAATCACCCGGACCAGACGGGTTTAGTAATGATTATTTCAAGTCTTTTAGTAATTTATTGGCCCCTCACCTTGTAAAACTATTTAATTCAGCTTTCCAATCAGGTCAATTTCCCAAAGAGATGCTGGAAGCGACCATTGTCGTAATCCCTAAACCAAATTCTGACACTAGCCAAATTTTTAATTATAGACCTATATCCATCATCAACACAGATGGAAAAATTTACGCAAAAATCTTGGCTAATAAACTAAATCAATTTCTCCCGACACTAATTTCCAACGATCAGATAGGCTTCATTAAAGGAAGACAATCCATAGATGGTACGAGAAGGCTCATTAACATAATTAAGCTCATTTCCTCGAAAAACCTCAAAGCCACTGTTATCTCTCTTGATGCTGAGAAAGCGTTTGAACGCCTTAATTGGTCTTTTCTCGAAGCGACTCTCAAAAAATTTGGAATGAATTCTCGACTCATGGGAGGTATTATGGCTTTGTACTCCGGCCCTGGGGCGAGGGTATATTCCAACAACCATCTTTCCCCTACGTTTAATATAGCTAATGGGACTAGACAGGGCTGCCCCATGTCACCATTGCTTTTCGCATTGGCCATTGAACCTCTGGCCTAATTAATCAGGAATAGTACAAAGATCTCAGGAATTAAAACCTTGCATAGAGATTTTAAAATAGCATTATATGCAGATGATATAATTCTTACCCTTACCAATCCAAGCAACTCTTTCACAGCCTTACAAACTCTAATCCAGACTTTTTCCAAGGTCTCTTATTTTAAAATAAACGACTCTAAATCCAAAATACTTGGCTTTAACCTGGGAATAGACCAGGAAAAAATTGAGGGCCTCTCGCCTTGGGGTTGGGCTACTGATGGGCTGACATACCTAGGCCTAAAATTTTTAAAAAATATAAACTCTTATAAAATTAAACTTAGAGATTCTTACCAAAAAGCTTTTTAATGAATTTCGTATATCTAGAGATGATGGACTCTCTTGGTGGGGAAGAATCATGATGGTTAAATCATACATCTTCTCAAAAATCCTATATCTACTTCGCTCTCTTCCTTTAAAAGTTCCCACTTCTTCTCTTACAAATCTCCAAGCCTCATTGAATTCCTTTATATGGTATAACAAAAGACCCAGAATAGCAAAAAACATTCTCTACAATCATAAATCTTATGGTGGAGCTGGTTCCCCAAATATCACGGCTTATTACACTGCAAATTTAGTCAAACAAAGCGCATTCTGGTGGCCACATGATAAGCCACCAGCTTGGCATGAACTAGAATTGTCTTTTAACAATTATAAACCTCTTCACCTACTAATTCTGAACCAACTCCTTCATAAAAAATTAATTGAAAACTCTCATCCAATTTTTCAAGCTATTTCTGAAGCTTGGAAAAAATTTTCTGTTTCAAAAAGAGGCTCTAATAAAGAAGTCACATTAAAAAATTTGACCTTATCAGTTATTTTTTAAGCATCCAATCAGACTATTGACCCCGTTTGGTCTGCACTTGGTCTCAAAAGACTCAAAGATTTATACGATGGTGCTCTTTGTACACCTTATATCAAACTCAAGAATAGATTTCAATCTACTACTCCTGCTTTCTTACAATATGTCATCCTTAAAGAAAAACTCCATGAGTTCCTTGCTATTTCACCAAGAATTTCTGAACCAGCAGTTAATCTTATTTGTAATATAGATCATAATATTTTCTGGAGTTTTGAGTATACTTACAAGTGATGTAATAATAGCTTTGCAGTGGTCAAGACTCAAAATATTATCAAATGGGAAAACGAATTACATACAATAATTGACCCTCCTGACCTTGAACAGGCATGCTCCCTCTCGTACGCCTCTACCATTTCCTTATCACTACAAGAGACCCACTTCAAACTTTTAACGAGATGGTATTATACCCCTGTAAGGCTGGAGTCACACTAACCTGCGCAAAATACGGTCAGTATTTTACATGCGTAATACGGATGACAGACCCCTAAACAGTGCTCCGTATGTCATCCGTAATCAAGGTGTGGTCGCGTATTTTGCGCATGTCAGCATCCGTATGTAATCCGTATGGCATCCGTATGGTGAGATTTTCTCGCAGGCTTGCAAAATGGACATATAATGGAGCCCTATGACAGTTTTAATAAAGAAATGAAAGAATAGATATAGACACATAGAATGCATATATATATATATATATATATTCTATGTGTATATATCTATTCTTTCATTTCTTTATTAAAACTGTCAGTGTGAGTTTACTGTATAGCGCACTGAATTGCCGGCTTTGCTAAAAGACACCGGGTGCGTATTTCTCGCAAGTCACACGTGTGGTCCGTGTGTAATCCGTATTTTTTGCGCACCCATAGACTTGCATTGGCGTATTACGGGCTTAGTACGCTGACAATCGCAGCATGCTGCGAGTGGCACGGAGCGTAGGATACTGAGGAGAAATATACGGCTGGTGCGAGTGACCCCATAGAAAATCATTGGTACGTGTCTAAGGCGTGCTTTTTGCGCCTCTCACTCTCCCGTATTCCTCGCCAGTGTGACCCCGGCCTTAGACTCCATAGAATCAACCCTGACAATTCTCCGCTCTGTTGGAGGGGTTGTGGAAGGCCAGGAAATATTTTGCATATATTTTGGCAATGTCCCAAAATTGTTCCCTTTTGGAGAAAGGTTTCAAATCTTATCGATTTTATCTTAGGAACGCAACTTATTTTGTCTCCTCGTCTGGCCCTTCTTTCTCTAGACGCTGACAAAATTGACCCTACTAACAGGCTGTTGATTATGCACATTTTACTAGTTTCCAAACACAATATCGCTTTCCTTTAGAAAAATCCAAAACCTCCACAAATTAACGATATTATAGACAAAATTAGCCTTCATCATTCCTTTGAACTGAAATTTGCACATATGCATGATCAATTTGCCAAACATGCTAGGAAATGGTCTAGATGGCTGGAGCTGTTCTCTTAAGGTTTTCAACCAGAGTGCACCTGCCTAGGCCCCTTTGGGGTTAGGTCTTTGGCTTGGAACAAATTTAATATATTATATGCTTAAATACTTACCTTTGTAATAGTTCATTGCATAATATGCTTCTGCATTAACATGTTACATTTTATGTATTCTTTACATTTGGACATTGTTGTCCTTCCTTTTTTCCTTATTTTCCTTTTCATCTTTCCTCCCTCCCCTACACCTTCTTCCCCATTTATTAAAACTCCAATAAAATGTTTGGAAAACAAAAATCGCCGACTTTCGCCAAAGTCAGGTTTCGCCGATCGAAGTCACATTTCAAATGATGCTTTCAGCGCCTTTTCTCACCCAATGATGGAGGACGCACACTGTGGACAACGCGATGACATGCGCAGCGGCCAGCACCATCTTAGAGGGCATTGAAGTGATTGGCTGGCTTTGTGTGGCGTCACAGTGGGTATAAATGGCTGTGAACGCCAACCGCCATCTTACTTCTGCCGATTTTGCAATAGGGAGAGGGGCTGCTGCAGATTCTGAACAGGGAGAGCGTTAGGCAGGGAAGAAGAAAAAAACTGCTTCTGCTGATAGCGCTATTCACTGTACAGTTAGTGTGCAGTGAAAGGGGAGGATTTTTGTTGTGTGCAGCAGCGCTGGTGGTGATTAGGCTGCCTTTTAAGGCTACCTGCTAGCTTCATTGCTGTGTGCACATTGCTGTTCAAACTGCTTTTTTCCAAAGCACTCCAAATTATATTATTTTGCCCTGGTGAGTTACTGAGCGTTCATTTTTTCACACACCGTCTAGCGGTGTACGCTCCTCACACTCTACCGTTTATCGGCTGGTATCACAGACAAATAGAAGCTATCTGGGTGTGACTCTGGAAGAAAAAGCCGAGGACTTTGTCCGTTTTTCCCTACCTACACCTTAGAGTTGTGTCCGTTTTTCAAACAGTTTTGTATATCTGCTGTTTGATTACAGTCAAAACTAGACAGAGACAGCGTGTGTCAGTCCGTATACAAATACACGGAGCTTGACAATTTTCTATCGTCTAGCGGTGTACGCTCCTCACACACTGCCGTGTAATGGCTGGTATCACGGACAAATAGAAGCTATCTGGGTGTGACTCTGGAAAAAAAAGCCAAGGAGTTTGTCTGTTTTTCCAGACCTACACCTTAGAGTTGTGTCCGTTTTTAAAACAGTTTTGTATATCTGCTGTTTGATTACAGTCAAAACTAGACAGAGTCAGTGTGTGTCAGTCCGTATACAAATACACGGAGCTTGACAATTTTCCATACAGACACCATCTAGCGGTGTACGCTCCTCATACACTACCATGTACCGGCTGATATCATGGACAAATAGAAGCTATCTGGGTGTGACTCTGGAAGAAAAAGCCGAGGAGTTTGTCCGTGTTTCCAGACCTACTCCTTAGGCCTCTTTCACACTTCAGTTTTTTGCATCAGTCATAATCCGCCAAAAGGACGGATGGCGGATCCGTTGTAGAACTGATGACAACGGATGCCACCCGTCCGTTTTTTGACGGATCCGACAAATGCAGATTTTTAAAGGAATCGCAGCCTGGAAAAGAAGAGAGAGAGAGAGAGAGAATATTTTTTTAGTCCGGCAGCCAGAAAGAATTTCGGGTTAAAACAGTGTCTGGAGGATCCGCCAGAAAAAAAAACGTTGCAAGCTCCGTTTTGAAATCTTTGAGGATGGTAACGGACAGCAACTTTTGGCGGATCCGCAAAAAAAACGGATGCAACGGACGGCAATCCGTCACAATCCGCCCATAATGCAAGTCAATGGGGAAAAAAAACGGATCCTCCAAAAAAAATTGCGGATCCGTTTTTTTCAAAACCTGGCGGATTGTGACTGATTGTAAAAAACTGAAGTGTGAAAGAGGCCTTAGAGTTGTGTCCGTTTTTCAAACAGTTTCGTATATCTGCTGTTTGATTACAGTCAAAACTAGACAGAGACAGTGTGTGTCAGTCCGTATACAAATACACGGAGCTTGACAATTTTCCATAGACACCGTCTAGCGGTGTACGCTCCTCACACACTACCGTGTACCACCTTCTAGCACGGACAAATAGAAGCTACCTGTGTGTGACACTGGAAAAAAAAACGAGGAGTTTTTCCATTTTTCCAGACCTACACCTTAGAGTCGTGTCCATTTTTCAAAGTTTCGTATATCTGTTGTTTGATTACGGTCTAAACTAGACAGAGACAGCGTGTGTCAGTCCGTATACAAATACACGGAGCTTGACAATTTTCCTTACACACATCGTATAGAGCTGTCCGATTCTCCAACAGTATTGTATATCTGCCGTTCGCATTACAGTCACTTTTATACCTAGTCAGTGTGTGTGTGTGACTCTCCGTAAATACATATACGGAGATTGTTAGTTGCACAAAAACCGTATACAGCTGTACACTTCTGATACAGTTCCATATATCTGCTTGTTGGATTACGGTCCAATACATACTGTGAGAGCATCTGTGACTAACATAATATATACGCTGATTTAATTTGTTTAATACACCTTACACAGCTGGACGCTCCTCATACAGTACCATCTCTTGGCGTTCCAAGGTCAGGGAGAGTGTTTGTGCGTGACTGTAGGGATGTGGATTTGCCAGAAACTGCTCCTCCACCCACCACGGGCAGTGCATCATTGACACCTGGAACATTGGCCCACATGTGCAATTATGCCTTGTGGATCCTAAAATGGAC
Organism: Dendrobates tinctorius; assembly: GCF_039654945.1. Lineage (NCBI taxonomy): Eukaryota > Metazoa > Chordata > Amphibia > Anura > Dendrobatidae > Dendrobates > Dendrobates tinctorius. The sequence goes on from NW_027361679.1 coordinate 116,717,427, forward strand.
CCCCGCACTGCCAAAATGAGGAGGGATGACGACTACTGGCTGGCCAGCATCCTCGATCCACGCTACAAAGGCAAATTACACAACATCATGCTACAGGAGAACCTAGAGATAATATTGGCAAACAAGCAAGCAACTCTGGTAAACCGTTTGTTTGAGGCTTTCCCAGCACACAGCAGCAGTGCTGGTTCTCCCAAGAGCTGTAGTTGTTAGGCGTCAGGTTTCTGCATCTGCTCTGCAGGAATCCAGAGCCTCACATTCCGCGGTTTCCTGCTGTCTATCTACTGCAGAGATTACTTTGCAGCAGACCGCTCCAGAGACTAAGATCCTCTGTGCTCCTACTGGGCATGCTCACGAGACAATCTCCCATTGGAGATCGGGAGTCATGTGCCCAGGTCCTGCTCCAGATCTCATTGGTCCATCTTGGAAATCTGGAAGGTCCCGCACGGCTATAAAAAGCGCGCATGACCATTCGGCCATGTGCTAGTATAGACTATACTTGCTATGTGTGAATGATGACGGATGTATGTTTCTGGTGACTGACTTATTATAAAACCCCTTCCCTCTGATAGTACGCATGTGGATAGGGAATTAGTTTAGCAGTCAGCGCCAGTCAGTGGCAAGCCTTAAGCCACTGTGCACACCGCACCGCTACGCTAGCGTCCAACATTGCGCTTGCTTTCTGGCTTTGTAGTCCAGCGGCAGTGTCCTACTCCGCGCTGCAGTTGCAGCCCTTCTTGGCGCTCGCAGAAGCAACGCCGCACACACGGTAGGTCTAGAGGGACGCAGCTCCTCTGTCTTGGGTCCTGCTCCTGTGACCAGATACCGTTTGTGCATTTACCTGAGGCCTGTGTCACTAACAGGTTCAACATTTTGTATGTTTTTGTTGCGGCACCTCTGTGTGTGAACAGAGCCCGCTATGCGCACTCCAGGTGAAGTTGAACCCGTGCGCATTATGCCGCCATATCGGCACCTCTGTGTGTGAACAGAGCCCGCTCTGCGCACTCCGGGTGAAGTTGAACCCGTGCGCATCATACCGCCATATTGCTCCCCTGTCATTACCTAGCAGCAGTGTAACACCTACTGCACGGTGGACCCCGAGCGGCGAACGCACTTTATTATCTATTTTTATTTAGTGCGTTCTGCCGTTCCTAACATTATACTAGCGCCAGGGTCTGGCTAGTAATGGCAGATCAGCAGCAACTCCTTCAGTGCATTCGCCAGCTAGAGGGCTGGTTGGCTACTCTTGAGAGTGTTATCGCAGCCGTGAAGTCTTTGGAGGCTGCTGTACAGGCAATCGCAGAGGCAGTTTCACGTATGTCCAAGTCCTCCCACGCGCCGACAGTTACCCGCCTCCTGTTGCCCGATAAATTTTCTGGCGATGGCGCCTCCTGTTGGGGTTTCATCAGTCAGTGCTCTATCCAGCTGGAGATACTGGCTGCGCGATTCCCTACGTAACGGGCCAAGGTGGGGTTTATTGTTTCCCTTTTGTTGGGCAAGGCGTTGGAGTGGGCTATACCACTATGGGAGCGTGGTGACCCAGAGGTTCGGACCGCTGCTCAGTTTCTAACAGCTATTAAGCAGGTCTTCCTGGGACCACGGGTCACGCACGACACCTCTCTTCAGCTACTCGCTCTGACTCAGGGATCCCTCTCAGTTAGCCAGTATGCCGTTCGTTTTCGGACACTGGCTTCCGAGCTGGAGTGGTCTGATAAAGCCCTCATCCCTGTGTTTTGGAGAGTTTTGGCGGAGCATGTTAAGGATGCTCTCTCTACCAGAGAGGTTCCTGCAAGTTTGGAAGAGCTGATTGCCATTTCCACCCGCATTGATCTCCGTTTTTCGGAGCACGGTCTGGAGCGTGCTCAATCCAAACGGAAGGTTACCTCGGCTCCCAACTTTTTTGAGCCTCTGGAACCACCCGAGCCAGAGACTCCACTCCCAGAGCCCATGGAGGTGTCTCGCGCCGTTCTCGAGGCGCGTCCGGTGCAAAACTCCATTTGCAGTTACCATTGTCAGCGTGCTGTTTCTCAGGACAACAGTGTCCCGCAATGGCCAAACTCTGTGCCGCCGGGCAAGACCTTTGTCCCTCCCCACCTTTGGCCGAAGGTCCTCGCGTGGGCACACGCGTGCAGGGCGGGTGGTCACTGTGGCTACATGCAGACCACAAAACTCCTGGTGGGGTCGTATTGGTGGCCGCACAGGGCTCAGGACATTAAAAAATATATTCAGGCATGCGCCTCATGTGCTCGGGTTAGCCTCCTTAAGCAGAGAGTGGAGACGTCCGCCGTCACACCGCGGCATTCCATTTCAACTTATACTCCAGGCGGTTTTGCCGCGCCCGTTGTCTCCCATGCGTCCCTTCTTAAACCTGGCGATCTTGCCGCCTCTGATACCTTCCACGTGTCCCAGTTTTCCGTGTCACCTACCAGGACATCAGACTTGCCTCCGGACGAGTCTCAGGCCTATGCCTCTGATGGGCACAGGGTGGTGGATTGGAAGGTTCAGAGAGGAGGGGGCCCTAGGAGGTGGGTAATGTTAGGTGTCAGGTTTCTGGGTCTGCTCTGCTGGAATCCAGAGCCTCACATTCCGCGGTCTCCTGCTGTCTATCTACTGCAGAGAAGATGACTTTGCAGCAGACCGCTCCAGAGACTAAGTTCCTCTGTGCTCCTACTGGGCATGCTCACGAGACAATCTCCCATTGGAGATCGGGAGTCATGTGCCCAGGTCCTGCTCCAGATCTCATTAGTCCATCTCAGAAATCTGGAAGGTCCCGCACGGCTATAAAAAGCGCGCATGACCGTTCGGCCATGCGCTAGTATAGACTATACTTGCTATGTGTAAATGGTGACGGATGTATGTTTCTGGTGACTGACTCATTATAAAACCCCTTCCCTCTGATAGTACGCATGTGGATAGGGAATTAGTTTAGCCAGTGCCAGTCAGTGGCAAGCCTTAAGCCACTGTGCACACCGCACCGCTACGCTAGCGTCCGACATTGCGCTTGCTTTCTGGCTTTGTAGTCGAGCGGCAGTGTCCTACTCTGCGCTGCAGTTGCAGCCCTTCTTGGCGCTCACAGAAGCGACACCGCACACATGGTAGGTCTAGAGGGACGCAGCTCCTCTGTCTTGGGTCCTGCTCCTGTGACCAGATACCGTTTTTGCATTTACCTGAGGCCTGTGTCACTAACAGGTTCAGCATTTTGTATGTTTTTGTTGCGGAACCTCTGTGTGTGAACAGAGCCCGCTCTGCGCACTCCGGGTGAAGTTGAATCCGTGTGCATCATACTGTCATATTGCTTCTCTGTCATTACCTAGCAGCAGTGTAACACCTACTGCACTGTGGACCCCGAGCGGCGAACGCACTTTATTATTTATTTTTATATAGTGTGTTCCGCCGTTCCTAACAGTAGTGGTCACAATGGAAGAGGTGTTCGTGGTGCACACAGCAGAAGTGGCGTTGGAGACAGGGGTTTAATGACCAAGTTGTGGAATGATTTGTCAAGTACCGCTCACACGACTGCTAATACTGCATCGATTAAAAGTGACAGGAGGCAGCAGTTGTCAACTATGGTTCCAAACTACTTTTCCTCCCATATCGATGTTCTCCCTCACAGGTCATTCCCCTTTGACTATTGGGCCTCTAAACTGGACGCCTGGCCTGAATTTTTCACAATATGCCTTACAGGAGCTCGCTTGCCCTGCTGCTAGTGTGTTATCTGAAAGAGTCTTCAATGCTGCTGGATCAATCCTGACAGAAAAAAGGACCCGTCTCTCGACCCAAAATGTTGATGATCCAACCTTCATTAAAATGAACCATGCATGGGTTCCAAAGGATTTTGTCCCACCTTCCCCTGATAAGATATGATAAGATAAGAAGATAATCCTTTAATCGTCCCACCATGGGGAAATTCAGAGCATTACAGCAGCAAGGCAGGAACAAGTACAGATACAGATGCATAAAGGCATTACATTGACAGTAGGTAGGTACATATACGAAAAAAAAAAGATATAACCGGACTATCACAACTTTGGATCTATCAGTTCACTGTTTGGGTCGTTCTCCGTTTTGGACAGTGCTGGTTATACAGCCTAACTGCAGCAGGAAGGAAGGACTTTCGATAGCGCTCCCTCTCACATTTAGGATGAAGTAGCCGGTCACTGACAGTACTGCACATCTTTGTCACGGTCTCATGCATGGGATGGGAATCATTCTGCACCATGTAGCTCACCTTGGCCAGTATCCTCCTGTCGCCTACTTCCTGAACTGGATCAAGGGGGCATCCCAGGACAGAGCTGGCCCTTCTAATCAGTTTGTCCAGCCTATTCATGTCCCTGGTTGATATGCCACTACCCCAGCACGCCACACCAAAGATGACTGATGCCACAACAGAGTTGAAGATGATGCAAGGAGTGCCCCCCTAACTCCAAAGGCTCTCAGCCTTCTGAGCAGATAAAGCCTACTGTGGCCCTTCCTGTACACTGCATCCAATGGGCCCAGTCAAGCTTATTATTGAGGATCACACCAAGGTACTTATAGGTGTTGACTATCTCAATGTCATTTCCCTGAATGTTCACCACTACTGGTGGATTTTTTGACACATAGATTTTTTGATTTTTAGATTTTTTGGTGGATTTTTTGACACTGATGACACATAGGTTACCAGAAAAGGGCACCTGTTTTTTCCTCCTCTTCCTCGGACTTGCCCAATTACGCCCTTTGCAGCAGCTGAATGTCCAGCCAACACATCTACATATGCCAATTTTTAAACCTCCCTAACTGGGCTGCCCACCCCTCTGGGGTCAAGACCTGGCACACCCGGGAAAGTGCCGTTGCTCTGAACAGGTAGACGGGCCCACTGATGGCTGACGCCAATGGCACAGGGCCCCTCATAGTACAATACAATGTCTCAGAAGGTGGGAGGGACCACTGCCGTCAGACATACCAGAGTACTATGAGGGGCCCTGTGCCAGTACCATCAACCACGATTGTGCCCCCCCTGCTTGGTCATGGCCACAGCACTTGCAAGTTGCAATACTTACCTCTCCCTGCTCCACCGCTGTGTAGTCTGTGCAGTTAAATCCTTCACAGGGACGGCCACTAGAAATTTGGTGTATTGATCAATGATGGTTAAGATGTAGCTATGACCTGTCCTTCTGGCCTCTACCTTCAGATGATCAATGGTCTACCATTTGAAATGGACGTCAACTTACAAGCGGATGCAGTGGTGGTTTATGATCACCTTTCACAGACGTGTGACATTCCTGCCACCATTTTTCAATGTCTCCTCTCATGACAATCCAATACAATCGCCTACGGCCTGTGGCTTCTGTCTTTTGCACTCCAAAATGACCAGACACATCATCATAGGCAGTAAGGACCATGGAATCATAGAATCGTAGAGTTGGAAGGGACCTCCTGGGCTATCTGGTCCAACCCCCTGCTCAAAGCAGGATTCGCTAAATCATCCCAGTCAGATGTCTGTCCAGCCTCTGTTTGAAGACTTCCATTGAAGGAGAACTCACCACTTCTCGTGGCAGCTTGTTCCACTCATTGATCACTCTAACTGTCAAAAAGTTTTTTCTAATATCTAATCTGTGTCTCCTCCCATTTAGTTTCATCCCATTGCTTCTAGTCTTTCCTTGTGCAAATGAGAATAAAGTTGATCCTTCAACAATGTGACAGCCCTTTAGATGGGTACATCTCTCCCTGTGATCACGCTTTGATGGAGATGAATAACGGTGATGTGATCCACGCTACTGTGATAAAGCAATCCTTCACAAAGAACCTTTTTCGCTTTCTCCACAGACACAGTAATTGAGGGTCTGCATCGCCTCTGCAACATCTACCGGGAGGTTTTCCCGCGATGAGTAATTCCAAAAGTTTTGCTAACACTCGATTTTGCGTCTATACTTGTATCTATGTAGTTTCCAGTAGCAGAGATTCTTGACTGGCTTACTGAGATTGAAATATATATGAAGATTTAAAAGTACTACAACACTGTATACTGGTGTACGCTATGAATACCTTTCCCTTTTTCTACTTTTGTAATTCTGGTGTAATGCATAGTGAGCCTGTGAGTGTCTGTGTCTGACTCCGGAAGTATAGACGGAAATTTAACCCTAGACTGGACACACCTGGTATGTGCTGATACAGTACTGATGAAGGCTTAGCGCCAAAACACGCGTTGGGGCAGGGCGTCTATCCCAGGAGACCAGGAATAATCCATATAGCACACTTTGTAAGTCACATATCATATATTTTTTAATTTGGTTTATGGTATACCATTCTCCTGGTCAGCAGACATACAGATTATTTTGTGACACCTTTTGCGGTTTTTTGGGTATCACTTGTATGGTCTGCATAGGCATACTGACATTTTTCAATCGCAATGAGCACAGCACTTTATTTATGATTCACATATGATATATTAGCACTGATTGTTTTATTGTAACAAATGCACAACACTTTATTTTATATGCACTTTATACATTTATGGAGTTGTAATTTTATTATTAAATTTATGTACATTTTTCACAATTTTAATACTGCCAGGTGAATGTATGTCCTATAGGGATGGTACTGCCCATATCTCTGATATAATTTTAAATATTTGTATATTTCTTCAAATATATGTACAAAAATTGTCATATTCCATATATTGATACCTGTTTTTACCTGATTTTATTTGATTGTAATAATAAATCTTGTACTTTATTGGGACTTATGGTCGTGGTGTTGTTCTTTTGTGTGTTAGTTTAGTGATATTCACGACTGTCCCTATATTAGTTCCATCTTACTGGCAATAATCATACTTGTAACTTGAATTTATAACGCATTGTATCACAATTTTTTTGATTGAATTGCCAGTTCTTCTTACCTCTCTCTTTGTGTGGTGGTATATACAGTATACCTTGTATCTGGTGATACTGTACCCATTTTCAACTTGTTATTTTATTGGGTAATCCATACTGAGCCTGTGAGCGTCTGTGTATGCCTCATGAAATATATACGGAGATTTACTGTTATCCATAGACTGTACAGAGCTGTACGCTTCTGATACCATACCATATATCTGCTGGTATTTTGGGTCTATTTTCAAAAACATGCGGAAGTATGGTGGAAGAGGATGCGGATATGGGTGTGGAGGACCACCTGGTACTGGTGATGGTGGTGGTGCATCTGCTGGTAGTGCCAAAAACACAATAGCAGCTAAGGCAGGAGGTGTTGAGCCAGCTTCATGGTGTAGCTCTGGAAGGCCTGTAAGGCTCCCTTTTCTGGGAGTAGGTAGACTGCTTTTAAAGCCGGAGTATCAGGAACTGTTTGTGGCTTACATTGCTGAAACAGCCTCCAGCTCTATCGCCTCCTCTTCTGAAGTTGTAAAAAATGCAAGCACTGAGTCGTAACTACAGGCTTCTGGTCAGGAGCAACCCCTTTCCTTGTGTCCTTCACCCACACCAAAAGTGAAGGATGTGGAAGCACACACCTCAGATTACTCCATGGAGCTCTTTTCACATACCATGCCTGGGTTAATTAAAAATAGGGCCCATCAAGTACTGGAGCAATGTAAATGGGGCAGATCAGACACTGGAGCAGCATCTAAGGGGACCATTATACACTGGAGCATTACAAAAGGGGCCCATTATATATGGAGCATTATTAGGGCCCATGATACACTGGAGCATCATCCATGAGGCCTATCATGTACTGGAGCAATGTAAATGGGGCAGATCAGACACTGGAGCAGCATCTAAGGGGCACATTATACACTGGAGCATTACAAATGGGGCCCATTATATATGGAGCATTATTGGAGCCCATCATACACTGGAGCATCATCCATGAATCCATGAGGCCCATGATGTACTGGAGCAATGTAAGTGGGGCAGATCAGACACTGGAGCAGCATCTAAGGTGCACATTATACACTGGAGCAATACAAATGGGGCCCATTATATATGGAGCATTATTAGGGCCCATGATATACTGGAGCATCATCCATGAGGCCCATCATGTACTGGAGCAATGTAAATGGGGCAGATCAGACACTGGAGCAGCATCTAAGGGGCACATTATACACAGGAGCATTACAAATGGGGCCCATTATATATGGAGCCCGACTCGACCCGAAAAAAGGCAAAGTCACTCATCTCTAATCATGATAAAACGCGTAGGACTTTGTTTATACATTTTAACATTGATTTATAGTCACTGTAAACAATATTTCTGTTTGTTTGAACTCTTACCCCTATAATCCTTCACTTTCTGCTAACCCCCTAATCCCTACATCTAGTAAGGAACTGTTCATCTCTCCATCCATCTCACCTCCTCCTCAGATCTGTTCCTCAACATACAATCCTCCAAAACACAGACAGCCCGCTCATGCCCTCCCCTGCACCCACCTACTAACACTTTCTCTGCTCCTCCTCACTGCCGGTGATATTTCACCAAATCCTGGCCCTCCTCACCACATCCACAGTCATTTCTACCTCCCGTCCACGCTCTATCACAGAATTCCGTAACCTCTCTAACTTTATACCCATTTGCCCAGCCCCCGCTTCCCCAGTCCCACTAACAAGAGCTTTATGGAACACTCGCTCTGTCTGCAACAAACTTTACTACATCCATGACCTTTTTATTACTAGCAAACGTTCCTTCCTCACTAGCACCGAAAACTGGCACCCCCCCTCTGACATAGCCTCTCCAGATGCACTTTCATCGTGGATTCCACCTTTCCCATACACCCCTCCTCAGCAGAAAGCATGGCGGAGGAGTTTGTTTTTCATGTCAGAAAACTGTTCTTTCACCCCAATCCCACTGCCACCCTCTGTTACCCTCCCTTCCTATGAGGTGCACTCTGTGTGCATCTACTCCCCCACCAACCCCCAACAGGCTATCATTTACTGACCCACAGGACCACCTATAACCTTCTTCAACCACTTCACCACCTGGCTACTTCATTTCCTCTCCGCTGACATCCCCACTATCATCATAGGTGACTTCAACATTCCCAATGACACTTCTATCTCAGCTGTCACGAAACTTCTATCTCTCACTTCATCCTTCGGCCTTGCTCAATAGTCTTCTGCAGCTATACACAAAGATGGCCACACACTGGGCCTCATCTTCACCTGCATCTGCTCCCTATCTTACCTCTCTAACTCACCTCTACCTCTTTCTGACCACAACCTACTTCCATTCTCTTCCCTCTCCTTTCCAGGTCCACAATCCTTACTCCACAAACTTGCACACCCTTGCAGATATCTTAAACACCTGGATCCATACTCACTCTCTGAATCCCTTCTTCCTCTTATAGACATAAGTTCCCTACTCAATGCGGATGCCGCTGCCGCTTTGTATAACACCACAAAAGCTGCAGCTCTCTAATCGATCGCCCCTCTCACACACATCAAAGCTCGTAATAGCAACAAACTACCCTGGCACACCAGCTTGACCAAAGAACTGAGACGGGCTACCAGAGTTACTAAGCGTAGATGGAAAAGATCTAACTCCAACGAGCACTTCATCGCATTCAAACAGTCTCTTAATACTTTCAAGGCAACACTCGCCATAGCAAAATGAACCTACTTCTCATCTCTCATATCCTCCTTGTCTCACAACTCTAAACAGCTATTCATCACTTTCAAGTCTCTCCTCCATCCCCCAGCACCTCCTCCCTCTCCACTCATCTCAGCTGAAGACTTAGGGTCCCGTTTCACATAGCGACGCACCAGCGATCCCAACAGCGATACAACCTGGTGCGTAGCTACATGGTCACTAGTAAGCTGCCAAACAGGCAGATCTCTTCAACGATGCACCAGCGATCCCGACAATGATACGACCTGGTAAGCATTGCTGGTGCATTGTCATACAGCAGCTATTCTGAATTATTCCAGTCTGCGTCCCTGAGTTCTGCGTCGCCAACGAGGTCGCTCATCGGCGTCAAACACAGCGATGCATGCTGGCCAGTGGGACGCCGACGATGAAAAAAATGGCCCAGGACATTCGAGCATAATCAGCGGTATCCAGCGGGGGGGGCCGGTCGCCGCTATGTGTCACATGTAGCGAGATCGCTGTTGCATCACAAAATCGGTGACGCATCAGCGATCTCGCTATGTGAGACGGGGCCATAAGCCTCATTCTTCAAGCAGAAGATTGATAACATCAGAGAAAGCTTTGGCCTACTTTACATCCCCAACAACAACTGCTCTTCCTAACTACTCAACCCTCCGCCTCCAAAACCAACTTTTCCACCATCACAGAAGATCAACTTTCTGCTGTATTCTCAAGATCGCATCTCACCACCTGTGCACTTGACCTGATTCCATCCCACTTCATCCTAAACTTCACCACAGTCTTCATCCCAACCCTAACCCATCTCTTCAACCTATCACTAACAACGGGTGTTTCCCATCATGTGTCAAACGTGCCTCAATCACACCCATCCTAAAAATCCCTCTCTTTACTCATCCTTTGTATCTAGCTATCGATGCATATCACTTCTTCCCTATGACTCAAAATTAGTGGAACAACATGTCCATTTCGAACTGTCCTCCCACCTCTCTTCCTGCTCCCTCTTTGACCGCTTACAATCTGGCTTCCGACCGCATCACTCCACTGAAACTGCCCTAGCTAAAGTCACCAATGACCTACTAACTGTCAAAGCCAAGCAACAATACTCCTCCTCTTGGACCTGTCCTCTGCCTTTGTCTCAGTGGACCACTCCCTATTACTACAGACCCTCTCATCTCTTGGCATCATAGAAATGGCCCTATCTTGGATCTCATCATATCTAACAGACCGGACATTCAGCAACTTCCACTCACACATCACCTCCTCACCTCGCCCACTATCTGTCGGAGTCTGGCAAGGTTCAGTACTAGGCCCCCTGCTCTTCTCCATTTACACCTTCAGCCTGGGACAGCTCATAGAATCTCACGGATTGCAGTATCACGTTTATGCTGATGACACATAGATCTACCTCTCTGGACCAGATATTAGCTCCCTACTAACCAAAATCTCAAAATGTCTGTTCGCTATTTCATCCTTCTTCTCTGGAAGATTTCTAAAACTTGACATGGACAAATCAGAATTTGTAAAGTTTACACCAGCTCACTCGAACCCCCAACAGACCTATCCATTAAAGTAAATGGCTGCTCACTCTCCCCAGTCCCACAATCTTTCTGCCTTGGGGTAATCCTTGACTCTGATCTCTCCTTCAAACCACATATCCAAGCCCTATCCACTTCCTACCAACTTCAGCTCAAAAATATTTCCCGGATCCATACATTCCTCAAACAAGAATCTGCAAAAATTCTAGTGCATGCTCTCATCATCTCCCGCCTTGACTACTGCAATCTCCTGCTCTGTGGCCTCCCCTCTAGCGCTCTCACACCCCTCCAAGATATTCTAATCACTGCTGCCCAACCTATTCACTTATCCCCCAGCTACTCCCTGGCCTCTCCTCTCTGAATCCCTTCAATGGCTCCACATTGCCCAGTGTCTCCAGTTCAAAGCCCTAACCATGGCATACAAAGCTATCCACAATCTGTCTCCTCCATACATCTGTGACCTTGTCTCCCAGTACTTACCAGCATGCAACCTCCAATCCTCACAAGATCTCCTTCTCTACTCCCCTCTTATTATCTCTTCCCACAATCACATACAAGATTTCTCCCGCGCATCCCCCTACTCTGGAACTCTCAACCCCAAAATATCAGACTTTCTCCTACCATGGAAACCTTCAAAAGGAGCCTGAAGACCTTCCTCTTCTGAAAAGCCTACAACCTGCAGTAACCACCAAACCACTACACGACCAGCTCTAACCCCACCTGCTGTATCCTCACCCATCCCTTGTAGATTGTGGGTCCTCGCAGACAGGGTCCTCTTTCCTCCTGTACCAATCGTGACTTGTATTGTTTAAGATTATTGTACTTGTTTTTTATTATGTATACCCTTTTAACATTTAAAGCGCCATGGCATAAATGGTGCTATAATAAATAATAATAATAATTATGGACTCCATTTTCTCCTGCTATCCTTGTGAAGATAAAAAAATTGGGGCTAAATTAACATTTTTGTGTGGAAAATGTGATTTTTTTATTTTCACGTTATAAACTTCTGTAAAGTAGCTGGGGGTTCAAGGTGCTCACCACACATCTAGTTACATTCCTTGAGGGATCTAGCTTCCAAAATGGTGTCATTTGTGTTTTTTTCACTGTTTAGGCACATCAGGGACACTCCAAATGAGACATAACACCAGCAGACCATTCCATCAAAGTCTGCGTGCCACTCCTTTTTTATATAGCCCTGCCATGACAGTACCCCCCCATATGTATATTGTATGGTGCAATTTATCCTATTACTCTTGTGAAAATGCAAAATTTGGGACTAAAAAACATTTTTGCTGGGAAAATGTGATCTTTTATTTTCCCCACAAAACAAGAGGTTTTTCCCACATATGGAGTATCGGTATGCTCAGGAGAAATTGCACAACAAATTTTAGGGTCCATGTTTTCCTGTTACCCTTGCGAAAAATAAATAAAAATTGGGTCTAATGTAAAATTTTTGTGAAAAAAAGTTACAATGCCTTGTGAAAGTATTCGGCCCCCTGGAACTTTTCAACCTTTTCCCACTTATCATGCTTCAAACATAAAGATACCAAATGTAAATTTTTGGTGAAGAATCAACAACAAGTGGGACACAATTGTGAAATTGAACGAAATTTATTGGTTATTTTAAATTTTTGTGGAAAGTCAAAAACTGAAAAGTGGGGTGTGCAATATTATTCGGCCCCTTTTACCTAATACTTTGTTGCTCCACCTTTTGCTGCGATTACAGCTGCAAGTTGCTTGGGGTATGTCTCTATCAGTTTTGTACATCGAGATACTGAAATTCTTGCCCATTCTTCCTTGGCAAACAGCTAGAGCTCAGTGAGGTTTGATGGAGATCGTTTGTGGACAGTTTTCAGCTCTTTCCACATATCCTCGATTGAATTCAGGTCTGAACTTTGACTTGGCCATTCTAACACCTGGATACGTTTATTTGTGAACCATTCCATTGTAGATTTTGCTTAATGTTTGTGATTATTGGCTTGTTGAAAGACAAATCTCTGTCCCAGTCTCAGGTCTTTTGCAGACTTCAACAGGTTTTCTTCAAGAATGATCCTGTATTTGGCTCCATCCATCTTCCCATCAGTTTTAACCATCTTCCCTGTCCCTGCTGAAGAAAAGCAGGCCCATACCATGATACTGCCACCAACATGTTTGACAGTGGGGATGGTGTGTTCAGGGTGATGAGCTATGTTGCCTTTACGCCAAACATATCGTTTGGCATTGTTGCCATAAAGTTCGGTTTTGGTTTCATCTGACCAGAGCACCTTCTTCCACATGTTTGGTGTGTCTCCCAAGTGGCTTGTTGCAACCTTTAAACTACACTGTTTATGGATATCTTTGAGAAATGGCTTTCTTCTTGCCACTCATCCATAAAGGCCAGATTTGTGCAGTTTATGACTGATTGTTGTCCTATGGACAGACTGTCCCACCTCAGCTGTAGATCTTTGCAGTTCATCCAGAGTGATCATGGACCTCTTGGCTGCATCTCTGGTCAGTCTTCTCCTTGTTTGAGATGAAAGTTTAGAGGGATGGATGGGTCTTGGTAGATTTGCAGTGGTATGATACTCCTTCCATTTCAATATGATCGCTTGCACAGTGCTCCTTGGGATGTTTAAAGTTTTGGAAATCATATTGTATCCAAATCCAGCTTTAAACGTCTTCACAACAGTATCACGGACCTGCCTGTTGTGTTCCTTGGTCTTTATGATGCTCTCTGTGCTTCAAACAGAACCCCGAGACCATCACAGTGCAGGTACATTTATACAGAGACTTGATAACACTCAGGTGGATTATATTTATCATCATTAGTCATTTAGGACAACATTGGATCATTCAGAGATCCACAATGAACTTCTGGAGTGAGTTTGCTGCACTGAAAGTAAAGGGGACGAATAATATTGCACGCCCCATTTTCAGTTTTTGACTTTCCACAAAAATTTAAGATAACCAATAAATTTTGTTCAACTTCACAATTGTGTTCCACTTGTTGATGATTCTTCACCAAAAATTTACATTTGGTATCTTTATGTTTGAAGCATGATATGTGGGAAAAGGTTGAAAAGTTCCAGGGGGCCAAATACTTTTGCAAGGCACTGTAAATCTTCATTTTTTCCTTCGACATTCCAAAAATTCCTGTGAAGCACCTGAAAGGTTAATAAACTTCTTGAAAGTGGTTTTGAGCACATTGAGGGGTGCCGTTTTTATAATGGTGTTACTTTTGGGTATTTTCTGTCATATAGGCCCCCTCAAAGTCACTCCAAATGTGATCTGGTCCCTAAAAAAATGGTTTTGTAAATTTTGTTGGGAAAATGAGAAATTGCTGATCAACTTTTAACCTTTATAACTTCCTAACCAAATAAAAATATGTTTAAAAAATTATGCTGATGTAAAGTCGTCATGTGGGAAGTTATTTATTAACTATTTTGTGTAATATAACTCTGATTTAAGGGCATAAAATATAAAAATTTGAAAATTGTAAAATTTTCTACATTTTTGCCAAATTTCCATTTTTTCACAAATAAAAGCAAGTCATATAGAATAAATTTTACCACTATCATGATGTCCAATATGTCACGAAAAAATTATAGTAATAATCATTAACATGCATACAGCCTTGGGGGGTGAAGGGGTTAATGATCGAAAAACCTTTTAAACACCTATTAGATCAAAGTGCTCATGATATCAGTAGATTAATTCCTTGAGGGGTATACTTACCAAATGTGGGCAGTTTGGTGGGCTTCCGCTATTCTGAGATCAGCCGTGTGCCCAAACAGTAGTGTACAATGACATATAGGGTGTTGCCATAATTGGGAGAACAACTTGTGGGGTGCCAACTTTCTCCTATTATTCCCTTCACTTTCCATTAAATCCTGTAAAACCACTAAAGGATTACACAATTTCTTTAATACTACTTTGAATACTTTAAAAGGGTTCACTTAAAGGGTTTGTAATAAATAGGCAACAGAGAGCTGACTCAGCCCCTAAAAAAATGGTTTTCTGAAGTTTCTCGAAAATTTGAAAAATAAGCCATGATATGTCCCTAAAAAAATAAATGGACAAAAAAAACAATGCCTACATAAAGTAGACATATGGTAAATTATATTTTAACCATTTTCTGAGATATGACTTTACTGTCAAGTATATTAAACGTTTGAAAAGTAAATGTCGTATTTTGTTAATGGATTAAAAACATATGAACCTAATTTTAATATTATCATAAAGGACAATATGCCTCAAAAAGCAGGCTCAGAAATAGGCAATAAATATGTAAAGACTATCCAAAGTTACTTTTACCCATAGTGACACATGCCAGATTTGAGAATAGGGGGTAATCCTTAGCTTATGTTGTGTTTCCGAGTATAGTAAGCCATCTTACTGACAGACAGGACTGTCGGTAACTGATTTCCCCCCTCCTAAATGTACTCAAATAAATTCCAACATAAGCTGCATCTGTCTGTACAAAGCCATATATCATTCTGCTCAACTTTCCTGTTCTTTAACATGCTGCCTGCAGGTGATGAAGCGTGTGCTGGGCAGTGACGGCTCGCTGGCGGCAGATATACGGTAAATGGATTTTATACATCTCACCACATCTCACCTGACAATTTGCTTGGATGTTAAATGAGTCCAAGACCAGTAATAATACCAGAATCCTCATCCTGTTAGAATACAATGTAAATATCAGCTTAGGTTGAGATCTACCAATGTAGATAAACTGTTGTGTACAAAGATGGAAAAAAAAAATCTGACTCACCAATACTGCAGCCCCATCCTGGATGCTTTAGACTCTTGTCATTCTTCTTGTATAAGCTCAGTCAGAACTCCAGGTGTTAGTGGAAATGGATATTTTGAAAAATAATTTCTATTTCTATTACTGACCTGTGATAAAGCGGAGGCGCACTGTGTGGTACTTTAGCTACTTCACAACTTCACTCATCCTTCCACATAAACGTGATCTCACAACTAGGATTTAGAATGTTCATATTTGTGCTCCCCATGAGCCCTCCCTTACTATTGTCAATTACTCTGAAATTTCCCTCCCACAGCAGTCACTTGTTAATCCCCCACACAGGCATCATGCCATAATGGCAAGAGAAATGTTAACAAATGCTAACAGCTGGACACTTTTCTCTTAGCCCCACAAATTGTCAAGAGCTAGAAATTATAAAGTCTAATGCTTATTATTAAGAGTGTCAGCAGCCAACTGTGCCTTTCGTGTTTTGTGTTTTTTATAATCTGCACATGATATTAAAAGAATTGCTGTCACAATTCCTCCTATCAGCATGTCTGGTCGCAGTGAGTGGTAGTTCAGCCATCGAATCTAAAGTCAGGGGGCGCTGAGCTGTAAGTGTGGTGATGGACAGCTCAGCCATCCAATCAGTCCAGTCCAGGGTTTCTTCCATGAGTCTCCTGTTTGGAGTGATTACCTGGCTATTTAGCTGTATCTCTGCCTCCAATTTCTGCCAGTTGTAGCTTAGCGCAAGTGGTGTGTTTGCTCTCCACTCTCAGTTCTTTTATTCTGATCTTTGCTCCCCGACCTTGGATTTGCCTTTGACTATCCATTTGCTTAGCCCCTTTGTCTTGATCCACTACCTTTCTGGAATTCTGATCTCAGACCATGTTTATGCCTCTGTCTTTCCCATTAGAGAAAATGGGTATGCCAGGTGGACACAGGGGGTCTTTGTGGACCACAGGAAGTAAATAAAAAGTGGGGACGATAGAGTGCTCAGGTAATAAAGCTTCCCTCATTTTGTTGGAGATGGCACCACACTCCACCCCCTTATCAAGAAGTTTGGCCAAATCTTGCTGAAATGAGGGTAGGTGTATAGTATCCAGTTTCCTGTAACAGTCGATCCTGCTTAATTGTTTGAACGCCTCTGCCTCGTACATCCGCACATGCCAAATCACTACATTGCCGCCCTATGTCCTTCATGCTTTTGCTGCTCTTAGAGGTCGTGAGAGGTTATTATAGATGATATGAGGATCCATTCTGGTAATGTCCGCTTTAATGAGCTTAACAAATATCTCGACTTGTGGGCAAGCGAGGGAACACACGCGATCGCCGGTGCAGGTACACAGGGACAGAGGAGGCCTCAGACTGCATATTTTCAGCTGCCAATGATTCTAAATCATATAGGGCTTGTAATTCAATTGCAGATATGGAAGGCTCTGATTTGGGGAAAAAATGTTTTTTTTTAAA
Organism: Dendrobates tinctorius; assembly: GCF_039654945.1. Classification (NCBI taxonomy): domain Eukaryota; kingdom Metazoa; phylum Chordata; class Amphibia; order Anura; family Dendrobatidae; genus Dendrobates; species Dendrobates tinctorius. Next base: position 116,734,734 of record NW_027361679.1, read on the forward strand.
TTAATTTGCGAACAAAGAGTTCTAGATCTTTAATCACAGTAAATCGATCGGTGAAAAGGAGAGACCTCTAGATGTGATGGAGACACTGTATGCTGGGATAGGTTAATTACCTTTAAAGTCTCCTTGTTTTCTTGTCTCTCATGTTGCTGCTGGGGAGAATGTTGTCAGAGTATTACGTCACTTTTACGGACTGACAATAAAACATACAAAACAAAAGATAAAATGGATTTTACTTTTGAAAAAATGTTAGAGACATTCTTTCCAGGATAATGAGTTGTATATAAGAAAAAATAAATAAGAGAAAAAAATGCTCCTCCACAACTTGGGCTATGTTCACACATAGTGTTTTGCTGTATTCTGGCTCATTTGCATTGCTTTCAATAGTGAAAAAAAAACTATTCACTAGGAAATGCAATTTTAACATTTCACTACCTTATCTGGCCATATGGTGTGTGAGACATGATCAGACACATTCTGTTTAATTTATGAAGCAGGGACTCTGAAAGTGACAAAGTGACTCACTATTTGTAGAGAGCCATCAGGCGAATCTTACTACTGTTAGAGGGCCAACATTCAGCCCTCACTATTATTAGAAGGCCAACAGGTGACCCTCACTATTATCAAAGGGCCATCCGGTGGCCCTCACTCTAATTTTAGAGTGCCAGCAGCCGGCAATCACTCTACAGTTTAAGAGGGCCAGCCACCATCCGTCACTAAGCATTTTTGGAAGGCAAGCAGTATAATTTATACATCTGAAGTGGGCAAATTTTCTTTTTCGTATTAATACTGTAAAGCTTGAAATTTATAGAGGGCCAGCAGGCTGTCCTCACTATTTTTAGAGGGTCAACAGGCATCTTGTGAACAGATGAGACCAATATAGAGCTTTTTGGTAATGCACATCATTCTACTGTTGACTGTAAATGCAATTAGGCCTGCAAATAAAAGAACACAGTAGTTACAATCAAATATGGTGGAGATTCAAAGAGATATGTTTTGCTGCCTCTGGCCCTGGGTGCCTTGACTTTGTGCGAGGCATCATGGAATCTGAAGATTCCCAAAGGATTTTTGGTCGCAAAACCGGGCTTGCATCCTAGGTCTCGGGTCTTCCAGTAAGACAATGACCACAAACATACTTCAAGAATCACTCAGAAATGGATAGAAGCAAAGCACTAGGAAGTTCAGAAGTAGTAATTCCAGCTACAGTAGCTTAAAGTCTCCCACCACTACCTTGTACATACAGATGATACTTAGAAACTATGAATGGGCACATTAAATCACTTAATTTAGCCTGCTTTGATTAGAGTTGAGCGATACCGTCCGATACTTCAAAGTATCATATCGGATGGTATCGGCCGATCTTTAAAAAAAGTATCGGTATCGCCGATTCCGATACCGGAAGTCCCATTCAAGTCTATGGGACTTCCGGTATCGGAATAAGAAAAACCCTTTCCTGCCCTTGTACAGCCTCTCTGGGGTCTGTACGGGCCTTTCGGGGGGCTGTGCCGGCCTGCCAGGGGGTCTGTGCAGGCTCCGGTGGTCTGTGCCGGCCTGCCGGTGGTCTGTGCAGGCTCCGGGGGGGCTGTGCCGGCCTGCCGGGGGGCTGTGCCGGCCTGCCGGGGGGCTGTGCCGGCCTGCCGGGGGGCTGTGCCGGCCTGCCGGTGGTCTGTGCAGGCTCCGGGGGTCTGTGCAGGCATCGTCCGATGGGACTACAAGTCCCATCGGGCGATGCCTGCTACCATGACAGTGATTGACACATTAGCCAATGATGGGACAGTAGTAGTCCCATCATCCGGCTAATGTGTTAAATGTAAAAAAAAAAAAAATTACATGCTACATACATACAACATGCATACTACATACATGCTACATTCATACTACATACTACATACATGCTACATTCATACTACATACATACTACATGCAACATACATACTACATATATACTACATGCATGCTACATACATACTGCATGCTACATACATACCACATATATACTACATACATACTACATGCATGCTACATGCATGCTACATGCTACATACATAACACATATATACTACATGCATGCTACATACATACTACATGCTACATACTACATATATACTACATGCATGCTACATACTACATGCTACATACATACTACATATATACTACATGCATGCTACATACATACTGCATGCTACATGCATGCTACATACATACTACATACATACTACATACATACTACATATATACTACATACATACTACATACATACTACATGCATGCTACATGCATGCTACATACATACCACATACATAACACATATATACTACATGCATGCTACATACATACTACATGCTACATACATACCATATACATACTACATGCATGCTACATACATACTACATGCATGCTACATACATACTACATGCTACATACATACTACATATATACTACATGCATGCTACATACATACTACATGCTACATACATACTACATATATACTACATGCATGCTACATACTACATGCTACATACATACTACATATATACTACATGCATGCTACATACATACTACATGCATGCTACATACATACTACATGCTACATACATACCACATACATACTACATATATACTACATGCATGCTACATACATACTGCATGCTACATGCATGCTACATACATACTACATACATACTACATGCTACATACATACCACATATATACTACATACATACAATACATTCATACAATACATACATAGACATACAGTACATATAACATAGAGTAACATACTTACCAATACTTGTCACATTGTTCCCCGAAGCCATTGTCTTTTCCGGAATAAATATTAACATAACAAACCACAAAAATACTCACCCACGATCCGAAGCAGTCCACGAGTGTGTCCCACGACGATCTTGGGTAGAGAACTGCAGCATCAGCTGTTGCTGCCGTTCTCTACGGGCTGCAGGAATCCAATGACGGAAGGTAGGTATCCTTCCGCACTGTATTCCTCCGCCACTTAAAAAAAAAAAAAGTCCCTAGTCTCACTTTATGCCATTGCTGTGTGGGAAATTCCCACGCAGCAATGGCATAAAGTGAGACTAGGGACTTTTTTTTTTTTTAAGTGGCGGAGGAATACAGTGCGGAAGGATACCTACCTTCCGTCATTGGATTCCTGCAGCCCGTAGAGAACGGCAGCATCATCTGATGCTGCAGTTCTCTACCCAAGATCGTCGTGGGACACACTCGTGGACTGCTTCGGATCGTGGGTGAGTATTTTTGTGGTTTGTTATGTTAATATTTATTCCGGAAAAGACAATGGCTTCGGGGAACAATGTGACAAGTATTGGTAAGTATGTTACTCTATGTTATATGTACTGTATGTCTATGTATGTATTGTATGAATGTATTGTATGTATGTAGTATATATGTGGTATGTATGTAGCATGTAGTATGTATGTAGCATGCATGTAGTATATATGTAGCATGTAGTATGTATGTAGTATGTATGTAGTATGTATGTGGTATGTATGTAGCATGTAGTATGTATGTAGCATGCATGTAGTATATATGTAGTATGTATGTAGCATGTAGTATGTATGTAGCATGCATGTAGCATGCATGTAGTATGTATGTAGCATGCATGTAGTATGTATGTAGCATGCATGTAGTATGTATGTAGCATGCATGTAGTATATATGTAGTATGTAGTATGTATGTAGTATGTATGTGGTATGTATGTAGCATGTAGTATGTATGTAGCATGCATGTAGCATGCATGTAGTATGTATGTAGCATGCATGTAGTATGTATGTAGCATGCATGTAGTATGTATGTAGTATGTATGTAGTATGTATGTAGCATGCAGTATGTATGTAGCATGTATGTAGTATGTATGTAGTATATATGTAGTATGTATGTAGCATGTAGTATGTATGTAGCATGCATGTAGTATATATGTAGTATGTATGTAGCATGCATGTAGTATGTATGTAGTATGTATGTAGTATGTATGTAGCATGCAGTATGTATGTAGTATGTATGTAGTATATATGTAGTATGTATGTAGCATGTAGTATGTATGTAGCATGCATGTAGTATGTATGTAGTTTTTTTTTTTTTTTTAACATTTAACACATTAGCCGGATGATGGGACTACTACTGTCCCATCATTGGCTAATGTGTCAATCACTGTCATGGTAGCAGGCATCGCCCGATGGGACTTGTAGTCCCATCGGACGATGCTTGCACAGACCCCCGGACATCAGCACAGCCCCCCGGCAGGCCGGCACAGCCCCCCGGCAGGCCGGTACAGACCCCCACAGGGTGCACAGACCACCGGCAGGCCGGCACAGCCCCCGGCAGGCCGGTACAGACCCCGGGCAGTCCACACAGCCCCCCGGCAGGCCGGCACAGCCCCCCGGCAGGCCGGCAGAGACCCCCGGAAGGCCCGAAATGACGGCGCATCATGATGCGCACACACCGCGCATCATGATGACGTCAGGCCGTCAATCAACTGAACTTCCAATTCCGATGCTGAATTCCGATATTGAAAAAATATCGGAAGTCGGTATCGGAATTCCGATACAGCAAGTATCGGCCGATACCCGATACTTGCGGTATCGGAATGCTCAACACTAGCTTTGATACATTTCTGAGTACAGATCACCGTAAAAAAACATGAATCTGTCAATGAATGTAAGGAAAAAAGCAATCAAGTTATGGACTGTGGAAGAGATGTATGTGACTAGAATGAACACTCATTTCCAACAGATGATATCTAGCACCTATCCCTATATTAAATGCAGCTAAGAGCGATATTAATAGGGAAGAGAATAGTTTTTACCTTGATTTTTTTTTAGGTTTAGCAGCAACAATTATAATTTATAAAGCAATAGTCCCTGACTAGATGACTGTAATATGCTATCCCTACTGCAACAGCTCACCCTACACGAATTGCAGATAAGAGCAGTATTATTGAAGAACATAGAAGGGATTTGAATCTGCCCTGAAAGGATTTTTTTCTTGTATGTGACAGGAACAAACTCTGGAGTAACGCAAGCAACCATGTCTGCTTCGATGAATTTCTGAGTTCAGATCACGGTAAAAAAATGAATCTGTCAATGAGTGTATGGAAAAAAGCAATAAAGTTATGGACTGTGGAAGAGATGTACATGACCAGAATGAACCCTAATTTCCAGCAGATGATTCCTAGCACCTATCGCTACACTAAAGTAGCTAACAGTGGTATTAATAGGGAATAGAATAGATGTAACCTTGATTTTTTTTAGGTTGCAGCAGCAATTATCATAATTTATAAGGCAATAACCTCACACTAGATGCCTGTAATACGCTATCCATTCTGCGACAGCTCACCCTACATGAATTGCAGATAAGAGCGGTATTATTACAGAATAGAACCTGTTTGAATTAGACCTGAAAAAAGCTTTCAGTTTAACGTAGCAGCGTCAAGAACTGTTATTTCATCAACCCTGCTGGGAAATATAGTGGAGCGTTTCTCATCTACTCAGCCTGACATGGAGGAGACCAGCAACTTCTGTCCTTACTGTACAAAGTCTCCTGTCCTGACTGTGAAATCCTGTATGCAGTGTGAGAACACCCTATGTGATGACCACCTGACAGCCCATAACAAGACACTGGATCATATACTAATAGAACCCAATTTCCAAAAATGTTCCTTCAACTAGAAAGTGGAACCTCAAAAAAAGCATTTTTTCCCATTACTAAGGAGTGGGTCTCCCAGACTGGTAAAGTGTATGCACTAAGTGCAAGGGATGCCAAAAATTAGAAGGAGACACTCAAATACTCCTTTAAACTGACATAATGTAGGGCCTCAGAAAACATTTTTTTCCCATTATTAAGGAGTGGGTATCTTAGACTGATAATGCGCATGCACTAACTGCATGGGCTGAAAAACATTTACCCCTGGGGGTATACATATAAATCAAAGAATATTAGAGGTAGGCCTTACAAAATTCTTAAAGCAGACATCATAAACACCTTTAAAAATGATAGCGAGGGTAGCATGATCACCCTGTTGATGTGATGGTGGAGGAGGAGGACAACACATAAAAGCCTAAATCCTGAAACCTATACCCATCTTTGGGTAGGAAGGGTGCATGGGAATAGACCAGAAAAAAAACCACTCGACATGAGTTTGATTTTTCTGCTGCTGTCATCCAGTGTTGCTGAGAAGTCTGGTCAATCCAGCCCTTGTTCATTTTGATAAGAGTCAACCTGTCAGCATTTTCAGTTGATAGGTAGATGAGCCTATAGGTTATAATACCCCCGGCGGCACTAAAAGTCCCCTCTGACAAAACGCAAGCTGCAGGGCAGGCCAGGACCTCCAAGGCGTAGAGAGACAGTTCATGCTACATGTCTAGCTTGAACTGTAAGTTGTAAGGCATGGAGGATGCTGGTATGGTCGGCAAGGTACTCTTTCAGCATCTTCCAAAACTTTTCCCTCCTTGTCTGAAAACTCTGCCCATTAGGGCCTGGGCACTGAGAAGGTCTGAGAAAACTGTCCCAGACCTTTGATAGTCTTCCCCTGCCTCTGCTGCATCTAGTGTGTGTCTCCCTTGTCTCTACTTCTTGGTTGTCCAAGGAGCTATGATCTCTGCTGCCAGCATTATCAGATGGGAATTTATGTTAATAATTCTTCAACTACGGCCTTCTGGTATTGCAACATTATATAAGACCTATATAATATAATATATATACAGTCATGGCCAAAAGTATTGACACCCCTGCAATTCTGTCAGATAATACTCAGTTTCTTCCTGAAAATGATTGCAAACACAAATTCTTTGGTATTATTATCTTCATTTAACTTGTCTTAAATGAAAAAACACAAAAAGAATTGTCCTAAAGCCAAATTGGATATAATTTCACACCAAACATAACAAAGAGGGTGGACAAAAGTATTGGCACTGTTTGAAAAATCATGTGATGCTTCTCTAATTTGTGTAATTAACAGCACCTGTAACTTACCTGTGGCACCTAACAGGTGTTGGCAATAACTAAATCACACTTGCAGCCAGTTAACATGGATTAAAGTTGACTCAACCTCTGTCCTGTGTCCTTGTGTGTACCACATTGAGCATGGAGAAAAGAAAGAAGACCAAAGAACTGTCTGAGGACTTGAGAAACCAAATTGTGAGGAAGCATGAGCAATTTCAAGGCTACAAGTCCATCTCCAAAGACCTGAATGTTCCTGTGTCTACCGTGCACAGTGTCATCAAGAAGTTTAAAGCCCATGGCACTGTGGCTAACCTCCCTAGATGTGGCCGGAAAAGAAAAATTGACAAGAGATTTCAACGCAAGATTGTGCGGATGTTGGATAAAGAACCTCCACTAACATCCAAACAAGTTCAAGCTGCCCTGCAGTCCGAGGGTACAACGGTGTCAACCCGTACAATCCGTCGGCGTCTGAATGAAAAGGGACTGTATGGTAGGAGACCCAGGAAGACTCCACTTCTTACCCCGAGACATAAAAAAGCCAGGCTGGAGTTTGCCAAAACTTACCTGAAAAAGCCTAAAACATTTTGGAAGAATGTTCTCTGGTCAGATGAAACAAAAGTAGAGCTTTTAGGGCAAAAGCATCAACATAGAGTTTACAGGAGAAAAAAGAGGCATTCAAAGAAATGTACACGGTCCCTACAGTCAAACATGGCGGAGGTTCCCTGATGTTTTGGGGTTGCTTTGCTGCCTCTGGCACTGGACTGCTTGACCGTGTGCATGGCATTATGAAGTCTGAAGACTACCAACAAATTTTGCAGCATAATGTAGGGCCCAGTGTGAGAAAGCTGGGTCTCCCTCAGAGGTCATGGGTCTTCCAGCAGGACAATGACCCAAAACACACTTCAAAAAGCACTAGAAAATGGTTTGAGAGAAAGCACTGGAGACATCTAAGGTGGCCAGCAATGAGTCCAGACCTGAATCCCATAGAACCCCTGTGGAGAGATCTAAAAATGGCAGTTTGGAGAAGGCACCCTTCAAATATCAGGGACCTGGAGCAGTTTGCCAAAGAAGAATGGTCTAAAATTCTAGCAGAGCATTGTAAGAAACTCATTGATGGTTACCGGAAGCGGTTGGTCGCAGTTATTTTGGCTAAAGGTTGTGCAACCAAGTATTAGGCTGAGGGTGCCAATACTTTTGTCCGGCCCATTTTTGGAGTTTTGTGTGAAATGATCAATGTTTTGCTTTTTGCTTCATTCTCTTTTGTGTTTTTTCATTTAAGACAAATTAAATGAAGACAATAATACCAAAGAATTTGTGTTTGCAATCATTTTCAGGAAGAAACTGAATATTATCTGACAGAATTGCAGGGGTGTCAATGCTTTTGGCCATGACTGTATATATAATATAATAAGGAAAGATAGAAAGTTCTCCTTGAAGCATGGGTCTAGAAGGGTGACCAACCAGTAATTAGTGTTCCAAAGTTCGCACAATGCGATGGTCATGGGAAAGGAAGTGGAACATAAATTCAGCCTAGTGTGCCAGACTGCAAACAACCAAAACTTCCCTGTCCCCACCAAGAGGACAACTGTCCAGCTTCTCATCCTCGTCCTCCTACTTGTCCTCACTCTCCTCATCTTCAGGCCATCCACAAGGAACAGACAGGATGAAGATAGTGTGGGTAGTACTGGGACGCCCTCACACCCAGGGCTGTGGGGTACTCGGTACCGGGCCCGATGAACCTCAATGGGAGATGTCACGGCAGCTGGGACCCGGCCCGTGGCCCTGGGCACACATTGTAACAAAGGGGAAATGTTCAGTGTGAATGAATGAGTCGTGACGCCACCTGTGGTGTTCGGCAATGAAGATGTTAAGCCGACGCTGCAGTCAGATCCTCAGGGACAGATGGTGTGGTGCAGCAATGATGTTATAGCCCTCCACAGGCAGGGCTTTAGTCCCAGTGCAGAGTAGGTGAAGTGACACTTAGATGGTGTAGTGTCGGGCACAGGGGATGTAGCAGTGCCGGGCCGGTTGATGCAGGAATAAGTGGAAGACACCAGGGCATGTAGTTCCAATGCTTTACTCACAGTCTGTTGTGGCACAAGAGTCCACATCCGTGCAGTGTCCTCCAGGTCAGGAGCACAGCCAACTTCCAGGGAAGATGAAGTACTCCTTTCCATCACTCCGCCAACATATGTGCCTTTTCTGAACGTCTCCCTTTTGCGCCTATAGTGAAGTACTCTCAGTACTGAGTTACACTGGAGTTCCTCCTGTCAGATGTTCCTATGAACTCTACTTGTACGGCAGACAGCTGTAGCCTGCTTCGGGGACTCCTTGCTACCAAGTCCCGGCTCACTATCGTTGCTGTTGTGCCCCCAAGTCTGGTGTGGGAATAAAGCGGTGACAACTTCTATTCCTCCGGTGTCTGCTGCAGGACCATTAGTATCCATACAACCTCGAGGACCGGTCTCCGGCCTTGCGCTGTGGACTTGAGAAGGGTTCTGCTCTAACCCTAATCCTTAGTCCTCCTCTCCTTACGTTCCGTACTAATCCTTCTTTCTTATGGAGAGAGTCAGGCTTTCCTTCAATGTCTCTTTCCTGTGCCAGCGGACCCAGGTCACTGAGGTCGGCTGCAGCACTTCCTTCATCCATCCCACTCAGGGGATCTTCACTCTTCCTCTGACTCTGTCAGACTGACCGAATCCTAAACTCTTCCCGCTCTTTTGATGCAAAACATAACTTCACACGCCTCCCAGCACGCTTCGTGTTCCAAGCAGGGAGCCATCAAAGGGTGCTTTGCTACACTATTATGTTGTGTGGGATGCAGGTGTTGGAGCGTGGTCAGGTGTCTCCAACTTACCTGGATGGTGGGGTACCACACCTCAGGAGGAGGTGTAGTACCTCTGTGGCGACTGAACCCTCAGGGGCACTACAGTACCATCTGTAGCAAAGGCATCTAGCTCCTGTCCCTTTTCCTCCTCCTTATTATCACTGAAGCTGCATTGAGAAGATTAGATGAGGCTGGGCTGTACAGGATCACCCTGTATAGTTTCTCAACTTGCTCTGCCTACAAAGCCTTCTCCCTAATTTTGAGAAGCATGCGTTTCAGTAGACAGAGAAGTGGGAAGGTTATGCTGATTATGGCGTCATCGCCGCTCACCATCCTCAAAATTTTGGAGAACCACACAGATGTCATACATCCATGCCCACTCATCAGCTCTTATGTGCTTGTTTTGTGGTTTGAGTTGAAGCTTTTATTAGGAACATTTTACATAATGTTTTGGATCACATTTATCCTGCGCTCTACGCTGACCACTTACTTTGGGGTTTCCATCTATATCTCTGAGTGACGTGATTCAGATGAAACCCCAGGGGGATCCATTCATTAGAATGAGACATCAGAGTTACTCTGGACTCCATCTGAACTCTGTTCAGCGGTGTCCTTCTTTTCAAAACAGCACAAAACTGTGGCCAACAGCACTTTTATGTAATCCTAAAAAGACGGACACCGCTGAATCACAGGTCCTATGGTGTCCACAGTGTCTCCAACTGCCTTATTATAGGGAATTTTCCTCTAGAGGTTCCGTCTGAAACATGTATTTCAGAGATTCACACAGAAACCCTGGTGTAATGGGGGGAATGGACAAAATGGTTATTATATAATTCTGGTGCATAACTGGATTGAAATGCTGAGTCTGTGTTTCAATATATGCTTAATGATATTTTATTTAGGGGGTTAAGATAATAATTCCAGTTGTGGGATGAAAGAATATTTAGAATTGAGAGTCCTCAGTGGTTGATACCTTTTAATGGCTAACTGAAAAGATGGTAACACATTGCAAGCTTTCGAAAATACTCAGGTCTCTTCATCAGGCATAGACTAATACAACATCTGAATTATATTATTCTAACCTGATGAAGAGACCTGAGTAGTCTCGAAAGCTTGCAATGTGTTACCATCTTTTCAGTTAACCATTAAAAGGTATCAACCACTGAGAACTCTCAATTCTAAATATTCTTCTATCTACTGGCTAACACGGTACAAAGATATATAGATGCGGGATGCGAATTCTAGCTAGCCTCTTGGACTTCAAATTCTTGAAGGATATAAGTGAAATGGTGTGTCCTGATGTCTGGTTCAGGGGGGTACTCCTCTGTAGAAAGTCCGTCCTTCCAAGGGGTTTACACTCTGATGTGAACGTGTAGAACTTTCTTACCTCCCCTCACCAGTTTGCTATATTCTGCATGTAGGTTTGTGTAGATTGTAATCTTTTTTCAGTTTTTCTTTTCTTTTTCTTGAATCTTCTCTCACTCTCCTCCTCCTTACTTTTATTTCTTCCTTTCAAGTGTGTTCCTTGTTGGTCGTCTCCCTTCTTCTATCCACGACCTAGATAATCATGTCCTCCGTTAAGATAGGTTCATTGAATGTGAGGGGCTTTAATGTTACACAAAAGCGCTCGCAGATTCTGTACTCGACGCACAATCACAAATTCTTATGCTACAAGAGATGCATTTTAAAAGTGGGCACACACCAGCACAGAGGGATAGATACTACTCTCTGTGGTTTCACAGCACTGGTCCAGATTCCCGTTCTAGGGGGGTTTCCATAGCGATACACAAGTCTCTGGCATATACTCTCATAGATTCTCTTATAGATGATCAAGGCAGACACGTTTTCCTCAAACTCAAAATAGCAGAAACAATGTGTACAATAGCAAATTGGTACCTCCCCAACAGAGATCAGATCCCCACATGTAGATCTTTTCTAACATCTCTTTCTGATTTTGAAGAAGGAAATTTGATTGTAGGGGGGGATTTCAACTTTACATGGAATCCTACAGTGGATTCTTCATCGGGTAAAGGTACCGTCCCTGTTAGGCTGGTTTCACATTAGCGCATTTTCAGCGCGCGCACGGCCGGGGGTAGCTCCGCCCCCGATCCGGCTCTCTGCCCGGCGTGCCCGCCCCTTGCTTGTAGCGCCGCCTACTAGCGGACAGCGGCGCCTGCGATCGGCGCACCCTATCTTTAGCATAGGGTGCGCAGATCGTGCGCAGGCCGTGCGCTAGTTGCGCTTTGACCTGCGCTGCGTACTTTTGACGGTGCGCCGTGCGCGCCAAAATCCGAAAAGTTTGATTTTGGCGCGCACGGCGCACCGTCAAAAGTGCGCAGCACAGGTCAAAGCGCAACTAGCGCACGGCCTGCGCACGATCTGCGCACCCTATGCTAAAGATAGGGTGCGCCGATCGCAGGCGCCGCTGTCCGCTAGTAGGCGGCGCTACAAGCAAGGGGCGGGCACGCCGGGCAGAGAGCCGGCTCGGGGGCGGAGCTACCCCCGGCCGTGCGTGCGCTGAAAATGCGCTAATGTGAAACCAGCCTTAAACAATTGAGATCACTGAAGTGGGTTATCCTCGCCCTCAGGCTGACGGATTTCTGGTGTGTCTTGAAACCTCAGGGTAAGGATTACACTTACCTCTCTCCTGCGCATGGCTCATACAGTCGTATAGGTTTCTTCTTATTGAGCCATCACGACCTCTCATGGAGCCCATCTGCTACAAAAGGAGATATTTTGTGGTCGGACCACGCTCCAGTTTTTTTATCCCTGTGTGTTCCTTACCTTGCCCAACGCTCATGGACATGGAGAATGAATGACTATCTTTTGAAAGATGGTCTCTGTATGGCGGAGCTGAAAGAGACTATCGATACATTTTTGCAGGTCCATGAAACGGACCAAACTTTGGTGCCTTTGCAGTGGGAAACTCTAAGGGTGAGTGCACACTCTGCGGATTCTGCTGCGGGTTTTTTCCCGTGGAAACGCAGGTAAAGTGACCTGCGGTTTTGCTGCGATTTGGCCTGCGGTTTTGCCCTGCGGTTTCACACCTCTACTATGTTAAAGGTGTGAAACCGCAGCAGAATCCGCAGAAACAATTGACATGCTGCGGAAAAAAACCTGCAGCTTTTCCGCAGGTAAAAAACCGCAGCGTGAGCACTGCGGTTTTGAAAACCCATAGGCTAACATGGTGAAGTACCATGTCTGCGGAACTGCTGCAGTTCTGCAGGGCCAAAACCGCAACAAAATCGCAGCGTGTGCACATACCCTAAAGTGTGTTATGAGAGGTGTGCTAATTTCACATGGGTCTAGGCTTAAGAGGGAGAGAAATATGGGGATGGATGATCTTTTGAAGCAGATACATGCATTGGAGGTATCACATAAAAAAACATTGTTGCCCAGCACTCTTGCAGATTTGTCCAAAAAGAGGAACGAGCTTAGAACCTTATTAGATCAGAGGTATTTGAGGCACAGGGAGCACATCAAAAGTTTCTTCTATGAATCATCCGACAAATGCGGACGAACAGAGACTACTTCACCCTCGCTCTGCGGCGGCATATGTCTCTCATATCAAAAAAAACAAATGGGGAGGACGTTCAGAATCCTAAAAAAATAGTTGATACATTTCGTTCATACTATGAGAAATTGTACAATATTAAGGGACAGTTCGCGGATCTTTCCCCGTCCGATCTTTCTAATCGAATAAGGGAGTACATGCAAGATACTGCCTTGCCACTTTTGGACAGTCAGGTGTCAGAGGCACTGGAGGGGGATATCACAGAGGAGGAGGTCAGTCTCACAATTCAGTCTACACCATCCGGTAAAAAACCTGGCCCGGATAGCTTTACACCTTGTGGTGTGACGGGTGGTTGCGTGGTTAATGGGAGGTATATGTCACATGGATGGATGCTTCCTGCGGTGCAACCCCGAGTATTTTGTCTCTAGTGTACATGAGCACTAAAGACGTCATTTAGTGCACTGGGTCTGGGTTGCGGGTAGCTATGAGAGATGGGAGGGTCTGGCTACCCATATTTCCTCACCTCTGGGTGAGGGTGTTGACTGTACCCCTGTTTTCCAATTCCTTCAAGACCTGCAGGTGGCAGGACCTGTGGTGAGGTCATGACCATGTGACCAGCCCATGTGATCCATACCTCACCTATGGGCGTGATTACAGGGCTATCTAATTGAGGTGTTTAGCACATGTGAGAGAGTGTGAGGGAGTCTGTCAGAGTGTGGACAGACTTCCATGTGTCCAGGTGGGACATTACAGAGTGGTCTCTGTGCGAGAAGGAGAAGCCCTCCTGTGTGCATGGCTTAAAACGGAGCCTCCGGGCTGGAAAGACTGTTTACCTTTCTGTTGTGGATTTTATGGTTTATGAAGCAAATAAACCCACACGGACGTGAATGAGAATGCGCCTCCTGCATCCTCCTACGCTGCTAAGTGAGTGCAAACCTTACAATTGGTGCTAGACTGCGGGCAACGGTCCAAGAAGCACATGTGGCAGTGCTGGCGATTCTGAGCAAGGAGAGCATACGGTCTGACAATCGTGAGTAATACTGACCGGGGTCAATGAGAGCTATTTTTGGGATACCGCTGCGAATAAGAGGGATCCTCGAACCTGCCTGGCCAACAGGTAAAGGAACAGAGTCCGTGTTATGCTGACCGGGGTCAGAAAGACTGTGTATTGATATTTGTGGGATACCTCTGAGGAGAAGAGGCATCCGGTAACCTGTGTGGCCGACACCAGCAGGCAATGGACAGTAGTCCGTGTTGTACTGACCGGGGTCAGTGAGAGACTGTGTGTGTGTGCTTTTTTTTTTCTTTCTATAAATCTGAAGGTGCTTGCTGTGGCTCGGCTGGGCCACGAAGGTGACAAGCGTCTGGCTGTAACTCGGCGGGGTTACGAAGCTTGCGGTGGATCGGCGGGTCTACGAAGACTGTGGTAGCAGGAGCTGCAGTTGCAAGTTGCAGCAAGAGGTTCTGCATTAGCAGGAGCTGCAGTGGCAGCAGCAGCAGCTTGTGAGAGGCATCCGGAGGTGCCAGTGGTTTGTGACTGCAATAGGAGCAGTGGCCGTGACAACAGTAGCTGGTGACGTATCATAGGAAGACAGTGTTAACCAGGTCACGCAAACTCTTAAAGGGCCAGTACAACCCAGAAAGTCCTAAGTGTACTGTGGTACTGTTGGGGCAGATAGACTGCTGTGTACAGGCCTCTAGAGGGGACATGGGGAAATCCCAAAAGGGGGTGATGGCCCAAAAAGGGGTGGAGTCCCAGGGGGAGGCAGAGTCCCAAAAGGGGATAGTGCCTCAAAACGAGGCGGAGATTTCAAAAGGGGCGGCACTGGTTACCTCAGTGGACATGTCTGGGGAACAGCTGTGTTTATGTCTTACCTATTCTGAGTGCGGCATAGACTTTCCGGCTGATGACAAGCCGCAAGAGTGTACCGTGATGCTACACCGTGAAGGAGTCTCTGGATGGCTGGACTCAAAGAGTCAGGTGACTCTGACAGGAACTCCTCTTGTTTTCTGTCTGACCGAGAAAAAGGTCAAGGTTTACTGCAACCATCGGGTCACTGTGGAGTATACTGTGGACAGAGTGATGATTGAGATGTCCAAAAGTGTTGATTGCCAAGGTGGCAGTATACCACCAAACTTATTGTATCCCTTTGAGAGGGGCCGGGACTTTGTGTTGTTTGAAGATGCATGGGAAATTGATGAAGTGTGGGGTGGCTCAAAGGTGGAGGTAGCACCCCCTAAGGTCGATAGTCCAGAGATCCGGGTGACCAAGAGAAAGTGCGGGTCTGACAATCTCGGGGACGTAGCTGGGGTGACCAAACGTGTGACCGTGGGAAACGGGGTACCTCCAGGAAAGGGTTCCGACACCTGTGTGAGTGGGGACTTGCTGTTCCAGGATGACAGGGTGAGAGGGGGTGACTCCAATTCAGACTGTGACTCGAACACAAGGGAAAGAGTGTGTAGTAAGGAGGTCACTTTATCTCGGACAAACCCCAGCACAGAGGGAGTTAGCGATGAGCTGGAGAAGGAAGTCTCTGAGCTCAGAGGTCACCTGTCAGCGTGCAAAACCATGAACAAGGCCCTGTTGGAAGAGATAGAATTGCTCAGAGAGGCCCAAGAGAAGCATCAACAGGAGATTCTCCGGAGAGAGGATGGGCATCGCTGCCTGGCAGAGGAGCGGGATAAAGTTCTCCAAGAACTCAAGATAGAGAAAGAGGCTAATGCCCAGCTTCAGTAACACATGGTTGACCGGGAAATCGAACTGTCGCGCTATCTCAGTCTGATTGCAATGGAGAGTGAGCTGGAGAGGCTGAACAAAGAAGGGGCCTCCACGGAGGAAGAAATCCAGCAGAGGAATTGCCATGCAGAAGACCACATAAGGGAGGTTGACGTCTTGGAGGGCTGCGCTGTCTCTCGGGACGACAGTATGTCCAAGGAGGGGAGACTTCACTTTTCAAGAGTATAATAGAGGTACCCGAAGACATGCGAGAAGCCTGTGTCATTGAGGATGTACATGAGGCCTTTAAAAAGGCGATAGAAGCTTGTAGTGTGCAATGTGCACCAGAGACGAACCAGTTGGTGATACTATCGACTAGGGAAGTCACAGTGAAGCGAGTGGCTGTCCTGAGGCATATGCACCTACAGTGCCTCTGCATGAAGCAGATGATCCTGTTGAGGAATAAGGAAGCCGCTCGACGTCTAGAGCGTGCGAGGAAAGTTCAAAGCCATCGGAAGGTTTGGGAAAGTGATGCAGGAGATGGTGAATAGGTCTGGTGTGATGATAGTGAGGATTCCGGCTGATGACGAAGCCCAGGACATGAGTGAAGATGGGATGATTCCATTTCTCGTTGTCAGATCCATGGAGAGCCTTGGGAATATCTGGATGCTCCTGGAGTATCGCGTGGCCTACCTCAAAGAAGTAGAGCAGCTAAGACTTGAGAGGGAGCAGATCAACAGAGAGCAGCAGGAAATGCAAAGAAGATGGCCGCCACCTTCAACTCGTGGTATAGAGAGGCGAAGAGGTTCGCTTAAGACTGTAAGTGCTCAAGCTGGAGATAACAGAGGACATAGAGATAAATGGAAGGGCTGCTCTCGGGACCATATAGACCATAGGAGAAATGGCCAGCAGAGAGATGACAGTAGGTGGCCTGACGGAAGAGGTAGAAGTATTTACGTCTCAGTTAACTCTGGACTGAGTGACTTAAGCGGAAGACCCTGTAGTGGATGTGGTGACAGAGTCAGACCAGATAGATGGTATGGGTGCAAGAGAATTGCGACGCTGGATTGTCCGCCGGGGGTGCGGGTGGTCAGACAAGGGGTCATCTCTAGAGATGAGCAACTTTTCCTTTTTTAGGGTCGAGTCGGGTTTCATGAAACCCGACTTTCTCAAAAGTCGAGTCAGACGAAATCGGCCGACTATAGGGAAAAGTCGGGGTCCGACTGAAACACGAAACCCAATGCAAGTCAGTTGGGGAAGCAAAGTCGGCAGGGAGTGGAGGAGAGTAAACATACCTACAGTGCCCATTTCAATGCCAACAACATCAATTCCTATTACTTAAGCTTGGCAACCTTAATTTACTTTATAATAATAGTTGCGCATTGAAAACTGGGGGTTATTTGGCCAAAGTTGTGGGGGGGTAGGACTGGCTCCAGGTTTTCGTGTGCCCCGGGCCAAAGAGTGTCAGTGGGCCCCTTTAACACATAACACAATTCAAGATGCTGCGATACGGTAGAGAAATAGTGGTATAGTACAATGAAAAATACTTCACTTCTTACATGACATGACTGATATCTATTTTAAATTCAACAATAGCTAAAAAAACAGACAGTGTATTACTCCATACAGTATTATGGCCACCACATAGTGCGCAATACAGAATAATGAGCCCCATATATTTCTCCATACAGAATAATTGGTCCCATATTATGATCCATACAGTATATGATGAGCTCCACATAATGCTACAGTATATGTTGGTCCCCATGGATGATGCTACACTGTCTTATGTGCCCAAATAATGCTCCATATATAATTGGCCCTATTTCTAATGCTCCAGTGTATAATGGGCCGCATAGATGCGGCTCCAATGTCTGATCTGCCCCATTTAGAATTTTCCATTATATGATGGGCCCCATGGATGTTGCTCCAGTGTCTTATGGGTCCAAATAATGCTCCATATATAATGGGCCCCATTTATAATGCTCCAGTGTATAATGGGCCCTGTAAATGCTGCTGCAGTGTCTGATGTCCCCCATTTGGAATGCTCCAGTATATGATGGGCCTCATGGATTATGCTCCAGTGTATGATGGGCCCAAATAAGGCTCCATATAAAATCTGCCCCATTTAGAATGCTCCAGTATATCATGGGCCCCAGTGTATGATGGGCCCCATATCTCATTCTCCAGTGTATAGTGCTCCCCAAAAATTGATCCCAACCTTTAAAAAAATTAAATACCTCTCCTCGCTGGGCACTGCTCTACTCTGGACTCCTCAGCGTCAACATCTTCCAGCTCTCTACACTTGGACTGTTTAGGCAGAGGGCATACAGACGTGATGTAATCGCGCTCTCTGACATGAATGTCACTGTCAGGAAACGCAGAAGACGTCACGGCGGTGGAGCAGGGAGAGGTAAGTATTGCAAGTGCTGTATCCCTGAGCAAGCAGGGGGGCCCACTCATGGGTGACGGCACTGGCACAGGGCCCCTCATAATATGCCGGTGTGTCTGACAGTGAGTGGGCCCTCCCACCGGCAGAGACACTTTTGCGTACTATGAGGGGCCCTGTGCCAGTGCCGTCGCAGAGTCAGATTCTAGCACTGTAGATTGCGAGGGGAATGTAGTGCTGTTGGTGAAGGTACCAGCAGAATCATCTAGCAGTGGCTGTGCATCAGTGCACTCCATCTCTGATTCATGTTGGACTGGGGAATTCAGGTTTTCCCTTGATAACCCAGGCATGGTATGTGAAAACAGCTCCATGGAGTAATCTGAAGTGTGGCCTGCCACATCCTTCACTTTTGGTGGGGGTGAAGGACACAAGCAAAGGGGTTGTTCCTGACCAGAAGACTGGACTGACGACTCAGTGCTTGCATTTTTTGCAACATCAGAAGAGGAGGCGATAGAGCTGGAGGCTGTTTCGGCAATGTAATCCAAAACCAGTTCCTGTTGCTCCGGCTTTAAAAGCGTTTTACCTACTCTGAGAAAAGGGAGCCTTCCAGGCCTGCCTTACCTGGTATTGTACTTTTGGCACTACCAGATGCACCACCACCACCATCAATACCAGCTAGCCACCCACACCCACGTCCAAAGCCTCTTACACCATACTTCCTAATTTTTGTGAAAATGGACCCAAAATATCAGCAGATATATGGTACTGTATCAGAAGCGTACAGCTTTACACAGTGTAGGGGTCATTGTAAATCTCGGTATATATTTCTGTAGTCCCCCTTAGACAGTCACCCAGTAAGGATTTGACCGCAAGACAACACGTCTAACAAAGGTACTCTATCACAAGATAGGAGGTGTATAAAGTAGAGTATAGGGTAAAATGTTTTTCTCCGTATATACTGAATGAGTAAAGCACACACGCTCACTGAGTATGGATTATACCGTAAGAAAAAATGTAGAACTAAGGTAGTTTCATTAAATATCAGGTGTGTATAGTGTAATCGAAAATGTTAATCTCCCTATATATAAAATCTGCCCCATTTAGAATGCTCCAGTATATCATGGGCCCCAGTGTATGATGGGCCCCATATCTCATTCTCCAGTGTATAGTGCTCCCCAAAAATTGATCCCAACCTTTAAAAAAATTAAATACCTCTCCTCGCTGGGCACTGCTCTACTCTGGACTCCTCAGCGTCAACATCTTCCAGCTCTCTACACTTGGACTGTTTAGGCAGAGGGCATACAGACGTGATGTAATCGCGCTCTCTGACATGAATGTCACTTTCAGGAAACGCAGAAGACGTCACGGCGGTGTTGCAGGGAGAGGTAAGTATTGCAAGTGCTGTATCCCTGAGCAAGCAGGGGGGCCCACTCATGGGTGACGGCACTGGCACAGGGCCCCTCATAATATGCCGGTGTGTCTGACAGTGAGTGGGCCCTCCCACCGGCAGAGACACTTTTGCGTACTATGAGGGGCCCTGTGCCAGTGCCGTCGCAGAGTCAGATTCTAGCACTGTAGAGTGCGAGGGGAATGTAGTGCTGTTGGTGAAGGTACCAGCAGAATCATCTAGCAGTGGCTGTGCATCAGTGCACTCCATCTCTGATTCATGTTGGACTGGGGAATTCAGGTTTTCCCTTGATAACCCAGGCATGGTATGTGAAAACAGCTCCATGGAGTAATCTGAAGTGTGGCCTGCCACATCCTTCACTTTTGGTGGGGGTGAAGGACACAAGCAAAGGGGTTGTTCCTGACCAGAAGACTGGACTGACGACTCAGTGCTTGCATTTTTTGCAACATCAGAAGAGGAGGCGATAGAGCTGGAGGCTGTTTTGGCAATGTAATCCAAAACCAGTTCCCGTTGCTCCGGCTTTAAAAGCGTTTTACCTACTCCGAGAAAAGGGAGCCTTCCAGGCCTGCCTTACCTGGTATTGTACTTTTGGCACTACCAGATGCACCACCACCACCATCAGTACCAGCTAGCCACCCACACCCACGTCCGAAGCCTCTTAAACCATACTTCCTAATTTTTGTGAAAATGGACCCAAAATATCAGCAGATATATGGTACTGTATCAGAAGTGTACAGCTTTATACAGTGTAGGGGTCATTGTAAATCTCGGTATGTATTTCTGTAGTCCCCCTCAGACAGTCACCCAGTAAGGATTTGACCGTAAGACAACACGTCTAACAAAGGTACTCTATCACAAGATAGGTGTATAAAGTAGAGTTTAGGGTAAAATGTTTTTCTCCGTATATACTGAATGAGTAAAGCACACACGCTCACTGAGTATGGATTATACCGTAAGAAAAAATGTAGAACTAAGGTAGTTTCATTAAATATCAGGTGTGTATAGTGTAATCGAAAATGTTAATCTCCCTATATATTTCCGTAGTCTCATACAGATAGTCAGCATGTATTTCTCCTTGATATCATCCGGTACAGCTCTATATGGTGTGTGAAATAACGAACGTTCGTTCACTGCAGGAAAACAGAATAAAAGTAGGAGTGCTGTGTAAAAACAGTCACAACAGCTGTGTCCACACAGCAATACTGCTATAAGGCAAGCTAATAATCAGTGCTGCTGCACACAAGAAAATTGTCCCTGTCACTGGCAGGCAGCCTAAAAACTAGCGCTGCTGCACACAAGAAAATCCTCCCCTGTCACTGTACACTAACAGAACAGAACAATTGTGTTCAGCGAAAGCACATAGCAACTTCTGTTTACAGGCCTAAGTGTCTCCCAAATCATAAACAGCGTCAGCAACCTCTCCCAACTGTAAAGATGGGCAGAAGAAAAATGGCGGTCGGCGGGGAGGGCTTTTATACACACTCAGTATATACAGGTGTTGGACACAATAATGCAAGCACAAAATAATGCAAGCAAACACCTAACGTGTTGTCATCATTATCTTAAAACATGTTCTAAACATGCAAACCGTGACATATGTTAATGTTTTGGAGTTGATTATTTGTGTCATGTGATATGTGTATGTAAATTAACTGTTTGTTTTGCATAATTCTAAGAACATTGAGGGAAACCTGCTACCAATGGCAGACCTCTCTGATTTTCAAAGAGCCAAAATTGTTGATGCTGGTATGGCAGGCGCTAGTGTAACTGAAAGTGACCGTATGCTTGGAGTGTCAAGCGGTACTGTCTCCAAAGTAATGGCTGCGTTTGAAAGAGAAGGAAAAACGTCCGCAGCAAAGCACAGGTCCGGCCGAAAGTCAAAGTTGACTGAGAGAGTTACTGTCGGACTGTAAAGCAAATTTGGAAAGAGGATCGCAAGACCTCTGCTCGGAAAATCAAGGCAGAGCTCAATGAACACCTACAGAAGACAGTTTCCACGAAAAAAGTTTGTCGCGAGCTGCACAAATATGGATTCTACGGAAGAGCTGGAATTGTAAAAACGTTTCTCTCAATGACAAATGTTTCCAAGCGTTTAGAGTGGTGTAGAAACCTCCAGAATAGGTCTGTCGAGCTGTGAAAACATTTAATATTCTCAGACGAATCATCGTTTACCCTATTTCCGACCTCCGGCCGAGTGTACCTTTGGAGACAGCCTAAAGAAACATTCCATCCAGACTGCCTTCTCCCAACCGTAAAATATTGCGGATGTTCTGTGATGATCTGGGGTGCTATTTCGTTAAGATACGCCGGGCCAATTATATCCCTTCATTGAAGAAGTAACAGCCGTTATTATTTAGGTGTTTTGGGCGACCAAGTTCATCCTATGGATCAAGCAATGTTCCCGGAGGGGAACGCCATCTTTCAGGATAATGCACCAATTCATACAGCTCGAATCGTTAAAGCATGGCACGAGTAACACTGTAATGAAGTTGAGCATCGCATCTGTCCCCCACAATGTTAGGCGTCAGGTTTCTGCATCTGCTCTGCAGGAATCCAGAGCCTCACATTCTGCGGTCTCCTGTTGTCTTTCTACTACAGAGGAGATTACTTTGCAGCAGACTGCTCCAGAGACTAAGTCCCTCTGTGCTCCTACTGGGCATGCTCATGAGGCGATCTCCCATTGGAGATCGGGAGTCATGTGCCCAGGTCCTGCTCCAGATCTCATTGGTCCATTCATTCGGCCATGCGCTTGTATAGACTATACTTTGCTATGTGTGAATGGTGACGGATGTATGATTCTGGTGACTCATTATAAAACCCCTTCCCTCTGATATTACGTATGTGGATAGGGAATTAGTTCAGCAGTCAGCGCCAGTCAGTGGCAAGCCTTAGGCCACTGTGCACACCGCACCTCTACGCTAGCGTCCGACATTGCGCTTGCTTTCTAGCTTTGTTGTCGAGCGGCAGTGTCCTACGCCGCGCTGCAGCCTTTCTTGGCGCTCGCAGTAGCGACGCCGCACACACGGTAGGTCTAGAGGTACGCAGTTCCTCTGCCTTGGGTCCTGCTCCTGTGACCAGATACTGTGTGTGCATTTACCTGAGGCCTGTGACACTAACAGGCTCAGCATTTTTTGTATGTTTATGTTGCGGTACCTCTTCGCACTTCGGGTGAAGTTGAACCCATGCGCTTTATACCGCCATATTGCTCATCTGTCATTACCTAGCAGCTGTGTAACACCAACTGCACGGTGAACCCCGAGCGGTGAATGCACTTTATTATTTATTTTTATTTAGTGCGTTCCGCCGTTCCTAACACACAATCCCCAGACCTCCACATTATTCATCATTTATGGCAGATTTTATCGATTCAAGTTAGACGTCGATTTCCGCCAC
This sequence comes from Dendrobates tinctorius, assembly GCF_039654945.1. Classification (NCBI taxonomy): domain Eukaryota; kingdom Metazoa; phylum Chordata; class Amphibia; order Anura; family Dendrobatidae; genus Dendrobates; species Dendrobates tinctorius. Next base: position 116,757,950 of record NW_027361679.1, read on the forward strand.
CACTGTCGCTCAAAGGACTGGAGGGTGTTTTAACTGAAGAATGGGCTAAAATTCCTTTGGAAAAATTCACACCTTGTATGAAGCCATACCTCAAATAATCGAGGCTGTAATCGCCGCATACGGTGGACCTACACCATATTAACCTAAGTTTTTTTGATGTTTCCATGTCTTTCCATTATTTTTTCCAACCACCAGATTTCATGAGTCAACCACACCCGCTCACTCTGTCAGTATGGATTTAACCATACTCAAACATGTTGGAAAAAGGTACTGTATCAACAGATACAAGGTGTATCCAGTCCGGGGGTAATTGGAAATATCCGTCTATATATCCGGAGTCAGAAAAAGACACTCACAGGCTCAGTAAGGATTAGACAAGAATATAAAAAGTACAAAAAGGGTAATATATTACAAGCGCACAGCTGCATACAGTGTTGGTGTGATTTTAAATCTCACAGTGCCTATAGTTTGAAAGAGTCAGACACAAACTCTCACAGGCTCAGTACGGATTACACCAGAATATAAAAATTAGAAAAAGGGAAATGGATTTGAAGCGTACAACAGTATTCAGTGTTGGGGTACTTTTAAATATTCGTATATATTTCAGTGTCAGTAAGCCAGTCCAGACTGTCCACTACAGGCAACAAGATGAATACAACTCCAGACGGAAAGTGTAGTGATTGCAGAAATTTTATAAATTACTAATCACGGGAAAACCTCCAGGGAGGATTCGCAGAGGCGATGCTGACCCTCAATTAATTTGTCTGTGGAGAATGCGAAACCGTTTGTTTGTGAATAAAGGGTTGCTGTCTAGCAGTAGCGTGGATACCATCACCGTTACTCATCTCCATCAAATTTTGATCACAGGGAGAGATGTACACATGGTCCTCACTGCCTATCATGATCTGCCTGTTAAATTTGGAGTGCAAAAGACAGAAGCAACAGGCCGTAGGCGATTCTATTGGATTGCCATGAGAGGAGACATTGCAAAGTGGTGGCAGGAATGTCACACGCCTGTGACTAGGAAAACTGTGAAAGCTGATCATATAGCACCCCTGCATCCGATTGTGAGTCGACATCCATTACAAATGGTAGCCATTGATCATCTGAATGTAGAGCCCAGCAGGACTGGCCATAGCTAAGTTTTAACCATCATCGATCAGTTCTGCAAAGTTGTATTGCCCATCCCTGTGAAGGATTTAACTGACCAGACTACACAGCGGTGGAGCAGGGAGAGGTAAGTCTTACAAGTGCTTGGGCCCTGAGCAAGCAGGGGGGGCACACTCATGGGCGGCGGTACTGGCACAGGGACCCTCATAGTACGGCGGTGTGTTTGACGGCGAGTGGGCCCACCCACCTGTTCAGGGCTACGGCACTTGCCCGGGTGCGCCAGGTGGTGACCACGGCCATGGGGGGAGCAGCCCAGTTAGGGAGGTTGAAAAAATGCCATATGTTGATGTCTAGGATGTACATTCAGCAGCTGCAATTTGAGGAAGTGGAGTAAGAGGAGGACAAAAGCGAGCCATTTTTATTGCCACCTATGTGTCATCAGGGGAAGGTAGGACAAATTCCTTGGAAACCCATGCATGGTTCATTTTAATGAAGGTTAGATCATCAACATTTTGGGTCGACAGACGGGTCCTTTTTTCTGTCAGGATTGATCCAGCAGCACTGAAGACTCTTTCAGATAACACACTAGCAGCAGGGCAAGCGAGCTCCTGTAAGGCATATTGTGCCAATTCAGGCCAGGTGTCCAGTTTACAGGCCCAATATTCAAAGGGGAATGACCTGTGAGGGAGAACATCGATGTGGGAGGAGAAGTAGTTTGTAACCAGTTGACAACTGCTGTCTCCTGTCGCTTGCAATTGATTCTGTATTAGCAGTCGTGTGAGCGGTACTTGAAAAATCAGTCCACAACATGGTCATGAAACCCCTGTCTCCAACGCCACTTCGGCTATGTGCACCACGAACACCTCTTCCAATTTGGCCTCTATGGCTCGTGGGAGAACCAGAACCGGTGCTGTTTGCTGGGAATGCCTCCAACAAACGGTTTAACAGAGTTGGTTGTTTGTTCGCCAATATTATCTCTAGGTTCGCCTGTGGCATGATGTTTTGTAATTTGCCTTTATAGCGTGGATCGAGGATGCTGGCCAACCAGTAGTCATCATCCTTCATCATTTTGGCAATGTGGGGGTCCCTTTTTAGGATCCGCAAGGCATAATCACACATGTGGGCCAATGTTCCAGGTGTCAATGATGCACTGCCAGTGGTGGGTGGAGGAGCACTTTCATGGAAATCAACATCCCTTCAGTCACGCACAAACCCTGTACCTGACCTTGGCACGCCAACATTCTCTCTTGGCCCCTGAGAAGCATCCTCCTCCCCAAAATAATCTCCCCCCTCATCCTCCTCCTCCTCTTCTTCCTCCACCTCATCCAGGTCAGTTGCCCTCGCTGACAATGGCTGACTGTCATCAAGGCGTCCCTCCTCCTCTTCCTCCTCCTCTGCTGCAGACGCCTGATCCTTAATGCGCGTCAAAGTTTGCATGAGCAAACGTATAAGTGGGATGCTCATGCTTATGATGGCGTCGTCTGCGCTTACCAGCTGTGTGCATTCCTCAAAACACTGAAGGACTTTACAGAGGTCTTTCAGCTTTGACCACTGCACACCCGACAATTCCATGTCTTCCCTCAAACTGCCTGCCTGTGTATCCTTCCACAAATGCATTACAGCCTGCCTCTGTTCGCACAGCCTCTCAACCATGTGCAGGGTGGTGTTCCACCTTGTTGCAACGTCTATGATTAGGCGGTGCTTTGGGAGTTGGAGCAATCGCTGCAGCTTCTGCATACGACTGGAGTGTACGCGCGAGTGACGGATGTGCGAGCACAGTCTTCGCACCTTATTGAGCAGGGCTGTTAACTCCGGATAATTATGTAGGAAGCACTGCACCACTAGGTTCAAGGTGTGAGCCAGGCAAGGTATGTGTCTCAGTTTTGCAAGGGCTATGGCTGCCACAAAATACCAGCCATTATCAATGACTACCTTGCCTGGCTCAAGATGTAGACTGCCCACCCATGACTCAGTTTGTCGATGCAAGTAGTCGGCCAGTACCTCCACGGTGTGTCTTTTGTCGCCCAAAGACATCATCTTTAAAACAGCCTGCTGCCGCTTACCACTAGCTGTTCGATAGTGGGACACCTCGTGTGCAACACTGGCAGCTGCGGATGGAGTGCTCGTGAAACAGCGCTCTCTGGATGAATTTTCGCTTCTGGAGGAGGAGGAGGAGGGTGGAACGCCTACAGCCAACTGTTTCCTATACCGAGGGCTAGGCAGCACTGTTCCACTGCCGCTGTCTCCTGTGGAGCCAGCATCCACCACATTAACCCAGTGTGCAGTGATGGACACGTAACGGCCCTGGCCATGCCTACTGGCCCATGCATCTGTTGTGAGGTGCACCTTTCCACTCACAGATTGTTTGAGTGCATGGACAATGCGGTCTTTCACATGCAGGTGGATGGCAGGGATGTCTTTTTGAGAAAAGAAGTGCCGACTGGGTAGGTCATAGCGTGGGACAGCGTAGGCCATGAGGTCTCGGAACACTTCGCTTTCAACCAAACGGAAGGGCATCATCTCTAATGAGATCAGTTTGGCAATGTAGCCGTTGAAAGCCAGTGTATGCGGATGAGATGAGTATTTTCTTGTCCTACTCAGAGTGTCTGGTTGTCACGCCGTTCTGACATACTCACCTGGCCTCCGCTCTCACGTCGTCTCTGCATACTCACCCGGCCATCGCTCCCACGCCGCAGCCCCTCGCCGCCCGACAGCCACGGCGGTCACCTCTGACAGTCTCGCGGCCGATGGCGTCTTTGCATGCAATGCGCATGCGCCATAGGCCATGGCCGCGCCTCCCTTCTGCTTCTTGTGCTCCGGCTATGCCCTGACCCGGAAGCACCCCCTGACCAATGGCAGACCAGACAGGGGCATATCAGGCCGCTTCCCCCTGAGGGAGGCGCCTGATCATTGTGTTTCCTAGCACACTGGGCCTCGCTTCTTCGTGTGCTCTCTGCAGTCTCACAGTACCGTTCTCGGTGTGCTCCCTGCAGCAGCCTCGCAGACCAGCTATCCGTGTTCCCTCCTGCTCCAGCCCTGCCTCCAGTATTCCTGTTACATCCTGCTCCAGTCCTGCCGTCCTACTCCAGTCCAGCCTCCGGTGTTCCTGTTCCATCCTGCTCCAGTCCTGCCATCCTACTCCAGTCCTGCCTCCGGTGTTCCTGTTCCATCCAGCTCCAGTCCTGCCATCCTACTCCAGTCCTGCCTCCGGTGTTCCTGTTCCATCCTGCTCCAGTCCTTCCGTCCTCCTCTAATGCTATCTCCTGTGTTCCTGCTCCAGCCATCCCTCCACGTTCCAGTCTACTGTCTTACTCTACTCCTGTCTCCTGTGTTCCAGCTCTGTTCTGTCATCTACACTTCAGTCCCACACTCCTACTCCAGTCCATCCTGAGCCGCTCCTCTCGGTACTGGCTACCATGGTACTCGAACCCCTGGGCCTGCTCCTAACGGTCCCTGTATAGGGGTCGGTTCCACCTGGCAGCTCGCCCAGGGCCCCTCGGTGCCACGGCCCAGAGGGTCCACTCCTGGAGAATCTGGCTCCAGACCAGCCACGCTAACACTGGTAGGGTGAGCTGGACTTGAGAGCTGCATAGGGGGGAACTAGCATTGGACATTAAGGATTGAGAGGGGGTTGGTGATGGTGATGGTGGTGTTGGTGATGGCGTTGATTCAGTCTTTTTTTCCAAAAACATTGTGATTCCCTGACTGCTTTGGCCTTGCGACGACACCTCAACATTTCTTGCTGGTGGTGTGCTTATCGGTGGCCTTTCAGTGGGGGAAGCAATGTAGTGTTGCTGGCTACCTTCAGTCGGGGCAGGTGCACATGTGCTACCTGAGGTTTTGTAGTCCGTCCACGCTTACAAGTGCATGGTGGTTAAATGTCTAAGCATGCAACTGGTGTTTAAATTATGGAGATTTCTACCTTGGCTAAAGGTCCTTCCGCACTTCTTACAGATAACCTTTGCCTCATCAATAGGATTTTGGTCAAAAAAGTGCCACACCGCACTCTTCCCACTATGGTATACATTTTGAGGGCTTGCACAGTGTGCAAATTTGACCGTCTGGCCAAGCTGTCCTGCAACTCATTTTGATTTTTTAACAAGTTATGGTACAGCTACGGCCCTGCCAGATAACCGCTGCTGCGAGGTCGATGCCTGCTGCGGATCCTTCTCCTCTTCTGAGCTATTGCCAGCGACACCCTCTTCCCCCAATGGATGCCAATCCAGGTCAACAACTGGGTCATCCATCACCTCCTCTTCAATGGCATCTGCACCTTCCTCTGTGTCACCGTGAAAGGTGGTATAGTATGCGGGAAGGGGCACCTGAGTTTCATCAGGGTCTGATTCTGGCTCACTATACTGCAAGGCAAATGTATATCTCTTGGTCAATGTACCAGCAGAATCATCTAGCAGTGGCTGTGCATCAGTGCACTCCATGTCAGATTCATCTTGGACTGGGGAATTAAGGATTTGACTTGATAACCCAGGCATGGTATGTGAAAAGAGCTCCGTGGAGTAATCTGAAGTGTTTTCTGCAGCAACCTTCACTTTTGGTGTGGGTGATGACCAAAACAAGGAAAGGTGTTGTTCCTGACCAGAAGCCTGCACTGACGACTCCGTGCTTGCAGGTTTTGAAACTTCAGAAGAGGAGGCAATAGAGCTGGAGGCTGTTTCGGCAATGTAAGCCAAAACCTGTTCCTGATGCTCCGGCTTTAAAAGCGGTTTACCTACTCCCAGAAAAGGGAACCTTAAAGGCCTTCTTGTGCCAGACGATGATGCCGGCTCAACACCTCCTGCCTTAGCTGCTATTGTGCTTTTGACATAACCAGCAGATGCCCCACCACCACCATCAGTACCAGCTGCACCGCCCCACCCATGTACGCGGCCTCTTCCACCAGACTTCCTAATGTTTGGAAAACTGTACCAAAAATATCAGCAGAGATATGGTACTGTATGAGAAGCGGACAGCTTATACGGTGTATGTATGGAAAATTTGAATTATCCGTCTATTTTTTAATGGAGTCACACACAGACGCTGTCTCTGTATCGATTTGACCGTAATCAAACAGCAGATATGGGATACTGTTTGACAAGCAGACAGCTCTATACGGTGTATGGATGGAAAATTTGAATTATCCATCTATTTTTTAACGGAGTCACTCACACACAGACGCTGTCTCTGTATCGATTTGACCGTAATCAAACAGCAGATATGGGATACTGTTTGACAATCGGACAGTTCTATACGGTGTATGGATGGAAAATTTGAACTATCCGTCTATTTTTTAACGGAGTCACACACAGACGCTGTCTCTGTATCAATTTGACCGTCATCAAACAGCAGATATGGGATACTGTTTGACAAGCGGACAGCTCTATACGGTGTATGGATGGAAAAATGAAAATCTCCGTCTATCTTTGTACAGAGTCACACACAGATAGCATGTATTTGTCCGTGATACCAGCCGGTACACGGTAGTGTGTGAGGAGCGTACACCTCTATACGGTGTGTGAAAAAATGAACGCTCGCTAACTGCAGAAAAAAGGAATAAATGTATTTTTGCTTTGAAAAAAGCAGTCTGCACAGCAGTGTGCAAACAGCAATGCAGCTATCAGGTAGCCTTATAAGGCAGCCTAATAACCACCATCGCTGCTGCACACAAAAGTGTGAAAAAATGAACGCTCTTTAACTGTGCAGGCAAAAGGAATAAAAGTATTTTTGCTTTGAAAAAAGCAGTCTGCACAGCAGTGTGCAAACAGCAATGCAACTATCAGGTAGCCTTATAAGGCAGCCTTATAACCACCAGAGCTGCTGCACACAAAAATATCCTCTCCTGTCACTGCACACTAACTGTTGTGTTGTACAGTGAAAATCGCTATCCGCAGAAGCAGATTTTTTTTTTGTTTCCTGCGTAAACTCTCTCCCTATTGAGAACGAGCAGCAGCAACTTCTCCCTATGCTAAGATCGGCAGACCTAAGATGGCGGTCGGCGTTCAGGGCTTTTATAGCCACTGGTGATGCCACACAAAGCCAGCCAATCACTGCAATGCCCATATATAAGATGGTGGTGGCTGCTGCCTATGTCATCGCGTTGCCCACAGTGTACGTCATTGATCATTGGCTGAGAAAAGGCGCTGGAAGCATGATGGGATACGCGACTTTGGCGCGCGGGTCGGCGACCTCATGGCCGACCTCACGCTATGGTTGGGTTTCAATCGGCGAAACCCAACTTCACCAAAAGTCGGCGACTTTTGAATTTGACCGACCCATTTCGCTCAACTCTAGTCATCTCTATTAAAAGACGTGATTGATGATGGGTATCTATAAAAGGGTTCAGTAGCACGGCCCGACTTTGACAGAAGGTTTGACTGGCAGAGACGACAGAGAAGTATCTCTGGTCGAGTAATAGAAAGTGCCAAGCCCCATGGCTTTAGGCAGAGGGGGGGAATATGTGGTGTGACGAGTGGTGGCGTGGTTAATGGGAGGTATATGTCACATGGATGGATGCTTCCTGCGATGCAATCCAGAGTATTTTGTCTCTTGTGTGCATAAGCACTAAAGACGTCATTTAGCGCACTGGGTCTGGGTTGCGGGTAGCTATGAGAGATGGGAGGGTCTGGCTACCCATATTGCCTTGCTTCTGGGTGAGGGTGTTGACTGTACCCCTGTTTTCCAATTCCTTCAGGACCTGCAGGTGACAGGACCTGTGGTGAGGTCATGACCATGTGACCAGCCCATGTGATTCATACCTCACCTATGGGCGTGATTACAAGGCTATGTAATTGAGGTGTTTAGCACATGTGAGAGAGTGTGAAGGAGTCTGTCAGAGTGTGGACAGACTTCCATGTGTCCAGGTGGGACATTACAGAGTGGTCTCTGTGCGAGGAGAAGCCCTCCTGTGTGCACGGCCCAAGACGGAGCCTCCGGGCTGGACATTGCCATGGCCTGTGTGTGCACAGGGCCTGAGGGAACAAAGCCCAGCTAAGGACTGTTTTCTGATGCTTAAAGACTGTTTACCTTTCTGTTGTGGATTTTATGGTTTATGAAGCAAATAAACCCACACGGTCAAGAAAGAGAATGCGTCTCCTGTGTCCTACGCTGCTAAGTGAGTACAAACCTTACACCCTACATTCTGTAAGTCTCTTAAAGCGCAGTTTTCCCCCATCATGAGTAAAACCTTTAACTCTCTGAATGATACAACAGGTTTTTTTCCCTCAGTCATTGGATGCTCATATTAGTGTCATCCCTAAACCAGGGAAGGCCCTCACTGTCACTACGAACTACCGGCCTATATCTTTAATAAATATTGACATTAAGATATTTTCAAAAATACTTGCAGAAAGGTTATCCCCTTTATTACCTTCCATCATAAATATGGATTAAGTGGGATTCGTAATGGGTATGGAGGCAAGGGATAACTCTATCAAAACCTTACTTTTGATCTCTAAAGCTAAGGGTGGTTCCTTGCCTATGGGTCTTTTATCTGTCGATATGGAGAAGGCCTTCGACAGGGTCCATTGGGGGTTCATGAGGGAGGCCTTACATCAAGTGGGCATTGGGCCTCGATTTCTGCAACTAATATTCTCTCTGTACTCTTGCCCTACCGCTAAAGTTAGGGTTAATGGGACCTTGTCGTCTTCTTTCGTGATACGAAATGGGACTAGACAGGGGTGTCCGTTGTCTCCCCTTCTTCATGTAATAGTAATGGAACACTTAGCCAATGCAATAAGGAAAAATAGTAGTATCCATGGGGTCACAATAGGGTCCAGAACATATAAAACAGCACTGTATGCGAATGACCTTCTCCTCTTTGTCTCACAGCCTAGGGTATCTTTCCCTTCCATAATGAAAGAATTTGAGAGATTTGGATTTCTGAGTAATTTTAAAGTATATTATTCAAAATCAGAGGCACTAAATATTTCACTGCCGCAGGGATAGGTTGAATTTGCAAAGAATAGTTTCCCCTTTAAATGGAAATCAGAGGCTATAAAATATTTGGGGGTTTCCATCACCTCTGACCTATTGAAATTGCACTTAATTATCAATCGCTATTGGATCCTACATATAAGGATCTATTGAATTACAGTAAATTGAGAATGTCATGGTTCGGGAAAATGAACGTGGTAAAAATGGATATATTGCCACGATTTCTGTATATTTTTCAAACGGTTCCTATCTTTCTCCCATGTAGCTTTTTTGGGGCATTACGTACATTAACTAGATTTGTATGGGGCAAACTCAGACCTAGGATAGGTATGCAGACTTTGAGTCGCCCTAAAATAGCTGGGGGAGCTGGATTCCCAGATTTTAAAAAATATTTCCAGGCTTCAGCTCTGGGACGTCTTGTCGATTGGCATTTCCATTATTCGACAAAGCAGTGGGTTAGTATCGAACAAGAAGGGGTGGGGGTGCCGCTAAAACATTTTCCTTGGCTCAATACAATACTGATGTCCTGGCAGTGGAGGGTTTGATGGAGATGACCAGGGGTACAGTCAAAGTTTGGAATGCAATCAGGAAAAAAAACTGTTCCACCAATACAATCAGCCTCCTCACCTCACTTTTTTTTAATCCATCTTTCCCTGCTGGATATATGCGTGGATCTTTCCTGGGCAGTTGTCACGGGGCAGTAGAGGGAAAACAGGAGACGTGGAACTGGGGTCCCTGAACTGCCCCTCAGGCTAAGGGGGTGCCCTGACTTTCCTTAACTTGGGGGTACACTTGATGGTAGTGAGGCCCAAATCCCCGACTTGGCCCTATCTCCTGTTTAGCCCTGAGCTAAACACCCTAACCCCCGCCCCAGGAAGTAAGACAGGGAATAAAGTAAACTGCACCAAAAACCAAAGAAAAGATAATACAGAACCCTCGGGATAAAATAAACTAAAAGACAAGACTTAGCTTGCTCTGCTGCAATGCTCCAGGACAGCAGTGTTAGCCCCTTGAAAACAGCATACAACTGAAGCACCACAGAACTCTGTCAGCTCCTGAACTCCAGCTTGGTTGGTCTCCAAAGAGGAACAATATCACCAACAGTTAGCTGGTGCACCTGGTGAGCTTATGTAGGAAGGTGTGAGTGGTTTCCACCTGCCTCAGATATACCAGCCATGCAATTACACCAGCAGCCTCCGGGGGCAAAAAACCACCAGCAGACTAACTAAACTTGTAGTAACACCAGCGGCCACTGGGGGCAAAAACTGAAATTAACCCCCGATGGCCTGAAAGGATAAAGGGTTATATATGAGGATCCAGATCTGACATCGATCCAAAAATGGAGCGTGACAGCGGGAGGGCAGTTGAGGATACCCGTCTTGTACAGGTGTTGAAGGATGGTAAATTACCGGCTTTTACTACATTGCAGAATAGCTCACCATCTGGGAGATTGTTGTGGATGGAATACCTACAGTTGCAGTCATTTTTGTCTTCTCTGGGGTCGGCGCCTCTATCACAGTATGTACTTTCTCCTTTCGAGAGGTTGTTTTTGAAGGAATCTCCCCCCGATCATAAGGTATTCGTGCTATACAGTTACTCAGCTGGGGGAAATTCCTCAGAGAAGTTGAATTTGGAAAAGAGAGTTGGGGTCAACTATATCCTCCAAGGACTGGGAAAAGAGTTTCTTATTCACACACAAAAATGGTAACTGCGTGTCATGCGCCGGAAAGATTTTAAAATTTTGGCAAGATGGTATCAATATCCAGTTAAATTGCATAGCATGTTCCCAGCAGTCTCCGACATTTGTTGGCACTGTGGTGAGGAAAAGGGTACTATGCTCCACATATGGTGGGAATGGAACAAGATTAAAGCTCTATGGGAGAAAGTGTTTTCAAACTATAGCTTGATCATTGGACACAGAGTGGAGAATTGCCCAGAAATAGCCTTGCTTTCTATTCTACCTTCTTCAATTAAATTTCAGAAAAATGGCATTCTGCATTTCTGCCTGAGTGCGGCACGCACGATAATTCCACAATACTGAAAATCAACCCAAATTCCTCAAATCTCAGAATGGTACCTTGAAATGATGAATATATGTAGAATGGAGGACCTCTCTGCTGATTATAATAACCGTGCTGACAAGTTCAGAGGTATATGGAGCGTGTGGATCCTGTTTCAGGATTCACCAGAGTTTCATGGGCTGTTTGAGTAATGGGCCAATGGCCCGGTGGAATGGATCTGGATTGGTGCTGGAGACTGATTGGAGAGCCGTGTTATACATACAGTAGATTCCCTTTTCCCATGCCTTCCCATCCCTTTCCTTTCGTATGTCTTTCTTTCTCCCTCCCCTCTCCATTTTTCTTTCTCTTTTTTTCTGTACATGTTTGTTTTTCCTTTTCTTTGAATTTCTCGTTCACATCTTCATTCTCTTATTTCGGTAACATGGATCCTTTAGGGGTCTTTAATAGCGGTGCCTATAATGTGCATTCTGACTTCAGTTGAAGAGGTGTTGGAGCTTTAACGAGTCGGCTTGAGATTGTTAGAAAATGCAGACTGATTTGTCCAACATGATCATATACCATGTACTGATTCCAGTTCATTTACTGTATGTTTGCATGTTGGTATCTTATTGTCTTTTCTGGAAATAAAAAAGAGATTAAAATAAAATAGATAAATCTGCGGGTTCGGATGGCATACACCCACGAGTACTAAGAGAACTAAGTAATGTAATGGACAAACCATTATTTCTTATATTTAGAGACTCTATAGTGATGGGGTACAATTGTGGCCAAAAGTATTGACACCCCTGCAATTCTGTCAGATAATACTCAGTTTCTTCCTGAAAATGATTGCAAACACAAATTCTTTGGTATTATTATCTTCATTTAATTTGTCTTAAATGAAAAAACACAAAAGAGAATGAAGCAAAAAGCAAAACATCGATAATTTCACACAAAACTCCAAAAATGGGCCAGACAAAAGTATTGCCACCCTCAGCCTAATACTTGGTTGCACAACCTTTAGCCAAAATAACTGCGACCAACCGCTTCCGGTAACCATCAATGAGTTTCTTACAATGCTCTGCTGGAATTTTAGACCATTCTTCTTTGGCAAACTGCTCCAGGTCCCTGATATTTGAAGGGTGCCTTCTCTAAACTGCCATTTTTAGATCTCTCCACAGGTGTTCTATGGGATTCCGGTCTGGACTCATTGCTGGCCTCCTTAGAAGTCTCCAGTGCTTTCTCTCAAACCATTTTCTAGTGCTTTTGAAGTGTGTTTTGGGTCATTGTCCTGCTGGAAGACCCATGACCTTTGAGGGAGACCCAGCTTTCTCACACTGGGCCCTACATTATGCTGCAAAATTTGTTGGTAGTCTTCAGACTTCATTATGCCATGCACACGGTCAAGCAGTCCAGTGCCAGAGGCAGCAAAGCAACCCCAAAACATCAGGGAACCTCCACCATGTTTGACTGTAGGGACCGTGTTTTTTTCTTTGAATGCCTCTTTATTTCTCCTGTAAACTCTATGTTGATGCCTTTGCCCAAAAAGCTCTACTTTTGTCTCATCTGACCAGAGAACATTCTTCCAAAATGTTTTAGGCTTTTTCAGGTAAGTTTTGGCAAACTCCAGCCTGGCTTTTTTATGTCTCGGGGTAAGTGGGGTCTTCCTGGGTCTCCTACCATACAGTCCCTTTTCAATCAGACGCCGACAGATAGTACGGGTTGACACTGTTGTACCCTCGGTCTGCAGGGCAGCTTGAACTTGTTTGGATGTTAGTCGAGGTTCTTTATCCAACATCCGCACAATCTTGCGTTGAAATCTGTCAATTTTTCTTTTCCGTCCACATCTAGGGAGGTTAGCCACAGTGCCATGGGCTTTAAACTTCTTGATGACACTGCGCACGGTAGACACAGGAACATTCAGGTCTTTGGAGATGGACTTGTAGCCTTGAGATTGCTCATGCTTCCTCACAATTTGGTTTCTCAAGTCCTCAGACAGTTCTTTGGTCTTTCTTATCTCCATGCTCAATGTGGTACACACAAAGACACAGGACAGAGGTTGAGTCAACTTTAATCCATGTCAACTGGCTGCAAGTGTGAGTTAGTTATTGCCAACACCTGTTAGGTGCCACAGGTAAGTTACAGGTGCTGTTAATTACACAAATTAAAGAAGCATCACATGATTTTTTGAACAGTGCCAATACTTTTGTCCACCCTCTTTTTTATGTTTGGTGTGGAATTATATCCAATTTGGCTTTAGGACAATTCTTTTTGTGTTTTTTCATTTAAGACAAATTAAATGAAGATAATAATAACAAAGAATTTGTGTTTGCAATCATTTTCAGGAAGAAACAGTATTATCTGACAGAATTGCAGGGGTGTCAATACTTTTGGCCACAACTGCATGTTCCACAGGACTGGTGCATAGCAAATGTGGTATCAATATTCAAAAAGGGCTCTAAAACTGAACCTGGAAATTATAGGCCAGTAAGTCTAAGGGTGTGTGCACATGCTGCGGATTCTGCTGCAGATCCGCAGCGGTTTTGGCCCTGCGGATCCGCAGCAGTTTCTGCTGCGATGTACAGTACCATAATATCCTATGGGAAATGGAAACCGCAGTGCAGACGGTGCGGTTTTTCCTCGCGGATTTGCTGCGGTTTCTAATCCGCAGAAAGAATTGACATGTCAATTCTTTCTGCGCATTCTGCTGCCGTTTACCATCTCCTCCATTGTAGAGGTGATAAACCGCAGGGCAAAACCACGGGCTAATCCGCAGATAAACCGCAGGTCTTTTGACCTGTGGATTTACCTGCGGATTTTGCTAAATCCGCGCGGATCAATCCGCAGCAGAATCCGCAGCGTGTGCACATACCCCAACGTCTATTGTTGATAAATATTTCTGAGGGATGTTATTCTGGATTATCTCAATGAGAATAACTGTTTAACTCCATATCAGCATGGGTTTATGAGGAATCACTCCTGTCAAAGCAATCTAATCAGTTTATATGAAGAGGTAAGCTATAGACTGGACCGAGGCGAGTCACTGGACGTGGTATATCTTGATTTATCCAAAGCGTTTGATACTGTGTCACAGAAGAGGTTGGTGCACAAAATAAGAGAATGCAGGGCTTGGGGGAAAATGTGTGTAAATGGGTAAGTAACTGGCTTAGTGATAGTGTAGTAAAAGCTGGTACGCGGTATGCAGTGACGAGGCCCGAGACGGATTGGACTTTAGGTAGTAACTTTTATACATATATATGCCGACAGGGCTATCCAGGGCTATCCTGAGCAACCAAACAAGATAACAGCAATTGTCCTCGCAGGGACCAAATACAAGAAAACACTGGTAATGAGAACACGACTACTCCGGCAAAGGCCAGTCACTATAGGGCCGCGGTCTGGCTGCGCGTTTTTTGCGCACACAAACACATGGAAAAAACGCATCATGTGTTTGTGTGCAGGTTTTGGTGCGGTTTTTTGCGCATACGTGCGCATTACAATGCGCACCCATAGACTACAATGGGTGTTTTGCTGTAAAAAACGCATTGCGTGTGCATGCGTTTTTTTGGGGCAAGTCAGACGTACAAAAAATGCAACAGGATGCATTTTGTGCGCCTGAGCGCACACTACAAAAAACCGCATGCGCATACAAAGGCGTACAAACGCATGTGTATGCGCACATAAGCGCACCCCATGTAAAATATAGGGAATAAAACGCATGCGTTTTTTGCGCTAAAAAACAGCGCAAAAAACGCAAGTGTGAAACCAGCCTAACAATATTGTATCTTACAGTTATTATGTTCTTTAAAAGGACGTAGATCTGGGGATTTATTCTGATGGAATATAGACTGAACTGGATGTACAAATGTCTTTTTTCGGCCTTGCTAACTATGTTACTATGTTACTCATTTTCTCCAGGTCCGCCAATCAGTCAACTCGGCGGCATTCTGCTTATACTGACAAAGCCACTGAGCTTACTATTTAGTTGCCATGACCTCAGCACCACAGTCAATGCCAGACACTGGGAGCTGTAATGGAGACTCACTGGTGGACCTAGGGATGGTGAATACAGATTTTTTTTATGTACTGTACGTACTTATGTACACACACACACACGCACATATATGTATAGAAACACTGCTCAAAAAATAAAGGAAACACTAAAATACCACATCCTATATATCACTGAATGAAATATTCATTACATAATGGCATATGTTGAGAACAATTAAACATAAAGATTATCAATGTAAATTAAAATTAATATCCCATGGATGTCTGGATTTTGAATGATACTCAAAATCAAAGAGGAAAGTCAAAATACAGGCTGATCCAACTTCAATGGAAATTCTACAAGACAAGGAATTGATGTTCAGCAGTGTGTGTGGCCTCCACATGCCTTTATGACCTCCCCACAATGCCTGGGAATGCTCCTGATGAGACGGAGGATGTTCCAGGCCTGGATTAAAGCATTAGACAACTCCTGGACAGTCTGCGATGCAACGTGCTGTTTTGTTGTTTAAGTGTTCCCTTTATTTTTTTGAGCAGTGTGTATATATATATATATATATATATATATATATATATATACATACAGTGTATATATTGTAGGGATTCGACTCGCTTAGGTGCAGCGGGAGACAAACATGAGGCACGTTCCTTTAAAATTTCACCAGGTTTATTACTCCATAAACCATAGACAGCATAACACTGAAATGTAACCTTCACTTCAGGCAAAGGAACAGAAATGTCCGTGGCTTCAGACTCGGACTGAGAGTCTCAGCACATGCTGGGAGCTGTAGTCCTCCCCATATACACTCTCTGTAGTGTCCCACCTGGACACATGGAAGTCTGTCCACACTCAGACAGACTCACTCTCACTCTCACATGTGCCAAACACCTCAATTACATAGCCCTGTAACCACACCCACAGGTGATCACATGGCTATGACATCACTAAAGGTTGTATTGCACATACAGGCTTCCCTGACACAGTGTAACAGAAAGATCAGCAGTACCTCTGCTGATCAATACACCCTGGAGCCTGCATCCCAAGGCCACCCACCTTGAGACCCATAATGGTCATTTAGGACCCTGCTCCTGTTACCACACTGAATGTGCCTGTACACCCGTCCTAGGACACCCACACAGCGCCCCCTAGCTGACATAGTGGTCACTACACCACATACCTCCCCCCTCTGTTCAAACTTGTGGGGTTGAACACATGACATCACCCAGGTATCTTGAGACCTGGCACCCATGTCACCTTGCCCTACAAGTCGAGAGGACATCTCCGTCTGTTTCGGTAGTCAAACTGCCTCATATTCACGTTAGGCCTCCCCCGCCCCCAGCGGTCAGTATCTCGGCCTTGGGCTTTGGCCTTCCCGTCAACGTCCGTCAGTGTGATCAGACACTCTTTAGTCTCCACCTGTTTGCAGTGCGCTCCGTCACCCGACCTTTCTCTCACTGGCCGGCTCTCCCAGTTCACACGGTCATGAGTCCCACGTCCAGCTGGGCCAACTGGCTGGTCTGAGTCTGACCCTCTGTCACTATGTCCACCACCGGGTCTCGTGCCTATGTTACTACGATTAGAACGGCCACTTGCGGACTCTCGACGTTCTTGCCTTCGACTACCTGTCCTTTCATTCCTTGGAGGATCCCTTCGGGTCCTTACACCTTGGGTTGGAGGTGGACGCCACCTGACGTTCTGTATCTGCTTATTCATTTGCAGCCGATCCTGTCTTAGCTGCTCAATCTCCTTCAGGTACGCTACCCGATATTCCAGGAGCATGCGAAGCGTCTCAATGCTTTCCACCGAACCAACCACAATGACAGGAACCATGTCATCTTCAACAGCGACTTGGATTTCACCAGCAGGTGGGATCCTCACTCTCTTCACACTGGATCGATTCACCATCTCCTGCATCACCTTTTCAAGTCTGCCAACGACTTTCCCTACCAGATTTCTGGGTACCGGAATTATGTCTTCCACAAAGCCCAGCCGACTTTGAGCTTCCCTTGCAAGCTCCAGACGTCGAGCGGCTTTCCTATTACGCTCCACGAGCATCTGTTTCGTGCGGAGACATTGTAGGTGCATCTCCTTCAGGACAGCCACCCTTCTCTCTGTGTCTTCCGTTTCTGCCAGTATCACCAACTGGTCTGTTTCTGGTGCCCAGCTCACACTATAGGCCTTTACTGCCTTTTTAAAGGTCTCATGGACACCTTCGCTGGCACACGCTTCTCGCACGTTTTCGGGTACCTCCATCACGCACTTGAAGGTCATAGACTTGCTCTCATCCTGGACAGATGGCTCTGGGTTCCCCACGGACACTTCCCTCAAGGTATCTGCCAAGACCGGGTGACTGTCTTGTGCAGCTCTTGGCTCACCATCTTCCTGAGATTTACAGTCTTCAGGACCCTTTTCCAAGATGGGCTTTGGCAGTTCTGCCTTGCTATCAGTCGGGTACGGCCGCTGTACGTCTTCGCCCATCCACTTCTCCTGCAGAAGACCTTTTACTACTCCACTGAGTTCTTGCAGAACTTTATCTCGCTCCTCTGCCAGGTAGCGACGCTCATCCTCTCTCCTGAGAATCTCCTGTTGATGCTTCTCTTGGGCCTCTCTGAGCACCTCCATATCTTCCAACAGGGTCTTGTTCATGGTTTTACAAGCGGACAGGTGACCTCTGAGCTCAGAGACTTCCTTCTCCAGCTCATCCACTCTGTGCTCAGCTGCTTGCCTTAGGACTCTTTCCCGTTCGACATGTTCTGTTACAGTCTCCTTTATCAGCTGTATCTCACGATCTTGTTCTCTTTTGTTCATCACGTGTCGCACCACTACCTCTTTAATTATATCGTTAAAGGGTACCACTGGGTCAGTCACCCCAGTCGAGTGAACCCTCCAGTTACCGTCCAGCACCAATGTGTCTAGTCTAGTCGTCTCATCCCCCAGCCCACCATCTGTCTTATCACGAGACATCAGGTCCGTCAGTTGGGCAGATGTACTTCTTCCTCTGGTCAGTTCTACCTCTGACCTGTCCATGTCAGGAGCCGTCACTGTCTCAGTGTCCGCTGGCCCCACAGTCGAAGCATCTCCATCGTCAGACCAAACGTCATCAAACAAAAGAAAGTCCCGGCCCCTCTCCCAGGCATAGACTAAGTCCCGTGGTATTCCTCTACCTTGGCACTCACCACCTTTGGTCCCCTCAAACACTACTCTGTCTACTGCGTAGTTCACCGTGACCCCGTGTTTACAGCGAACCCTGATGTTTTTCTCGGTCAGAGAGAAAACGAGAGGAGTTCCTGTCAGAGTCACCTGACTCTCTGATTCCAGCCGACCAAAGGCTCCTTCCCGGTGCAGCATCACTGTACACATCTGTGGCCCATCATTACTCCCTGGAAAGGATATTCCACATTCTGAAAAAGACCTGCACATACACTGCGGTACTCCAGACATACCTACTGAGACACCCAGTGCTGTCACTTCTTCACACTTGGCCCCTTTCTGGACCACCACCCCGCTTTGGGTTGCCACCCCAATTTTGGTCACCGCCCCCTTTTGGAACTCCACCCCTTTTTGGGTTACCACTCCAATTTGGGTCACCGCCCCCTTTTGGGACTCCACCCCTTTTTGGGTTACCACTCCAATTTGGGTCACCGCCCCCTTTTTGGACTCCACCCCTTTTTGGGTTACCACTCCCTTTTGGGTCACCGCCCCCTTTTGGGTTACCACTCCCTTTTGGGATTTCCCCATGTCCGTCCTGCAGAACCTCTTAGGCCACAGTTCACACCACACAGTTTGTCTCTCACGATACCAGACAAGTCCTTGCTGGCACCACCACAGCTTCTGCTGTCACAAACCACCGGCACCTCCAGCTGCCGTTCACACACACACAGTGGCTGGTGTCACTGCAGTTCCTGCTGCGCCATCTTCGTGGACCCGCCGATCCACTGGAAGCCGCTTGTCCCCTTTGTAAACCCGCCGGATTACTGGAAGCCGCTTGTCACCCTCAAAGATAAAAAAGCCACAAAAGTGCGCCCATAGGGCCTTACCAGTGCAGGTATAATGGGTTATGCAGCAATAATACAGGGTACTCACCCTTAATAGTTATGTAAAGCCACAACTACTGTATCCGCTTAGTCACATGCAATAAAGCTGCAGCAGGATGGTGTAGACAGACAGCGTCTGCTACCAATGCTCCCAGGGCAGATCCCAAAAAAGGAAAAACACCAGGTCCTTGTGCTGCGAGACCTTCGTGACCCCACTGAGCCACAGCAAGCACCTTCAGGTTTTGCAGAGGAAAAGAAAAAAAGAGAAAAAACACATGCACAGTCTCTCACATGTTCTGTTCGTGTGCCACTCAGGACGTACCGTCTCCACCTGAGACCGTCCAACACACAGGGCACACCGGGTGCTATTCAGGGAGCCGACCCTCCTCCCAGGGTCTCCCAACACACCAGCCTCACCAGGTCCAGGGGCTCAGCGGGTGCTCTTCAGGACATCCGTCTCCGTCTGAGACTGCCCAACACACGCCTCACCAGGTCCAAGGTCATAGCACGTGCTTCAGGGCTCTTCCCAACACTGACCCTCCAGGACCTTGCTCACTGACCCCTCCAGGAACACAGTCTCTCACTGACCCCAGTGCAACACAGACTCCTGTCTGTTACCTGTGTCGGCCACACAGGTTCCTGGACGCCTCTTCTCCTCAGAGGTATCCCACAAATTTTAATACAGTCACTTTCTCTGACCTCGGTCAGTATTACTCACAGTTATCAGACCGTCTGCTCTCCTGGCTCAGAATCGACAGCACTGCCACACGTGCTTCTGGGAATCGCTGCCCGCAGTCCGTCACCAATTGTAGGGATTCGACTCGCTTAGGTGCAGCGGGAGACAAACATGAGGCACGTTCCTTTAAAATTTCACCAGGTTTATTACTCCATAAACCATAGACAGCATAACACTGAAATGTAACCTTCACTTCAGGCAAAGGAACAGAAATGTCCGTGGCTTCAGACTCGGACTGAGAGTCTCAGCACATGCTGGGAGCTGTAGTCCTCCCCATATACACTCTCTGTAGTGTCCCACCTGGACACATGGAAGTCTGTCCACACTCAGACAGACTCACTCTCACATGTGCCAAACACCTCAATTACATAGCCCTGTAACCACACCCACAGGTGATCACATGGCTATGACATCACTAAAGGTTGTATTGCACATACAGGCTTCCCTGACACAGTGTAACAGAAAGATCAGCAGTACCTCTGCTGATCAATACACCCTGAAGCCTGCATCCCAAGGCCACCCACCTTGAGACCCATAATGGTCATTTAGGACCCTGCTCCTGTTACCACACTGAATGTGCCTGTACACCCGTCCTGGGACACCCACACAGCGCCCCCTAGCTGACATAGTGGTCACTACACCACAATATATATATATATATATATATACACACACTGTAAGGAGGCAGCTGTACATGTCCTGGACAGGAGGTATGTGCTATCGAGGTGCCAAAACTCAGTGATCTAGGACCCAAAGAAGCAGACTCCAGCATGTATAGTGCTGAGAAGTGTTTTCTGATGGGCCTAGATTTTGGGTCCAGGTTTTAAGAACAGCCATACAGCTGGAAGGGACTGGCTGTTCCCTTACCTCCAGTTCCAGTGCTTGCAACGGGCTATAAAAGGCAGTTTATCTGCCTCATTTAGTGCTAGAAGTTGAGGTGGTAACATCTCTGGTGTACTGATCAGCTTTGCAAGAGGCTGACCAGGTCATCAAAGCCTGTTTCTTTTATATGAACTGTTTTGCTTTGTTTGTTCCTTTCCTCCAATACAAGGCTGTTTATGTTGGAGAGTTTTATGGAATAAAAATAAAGAATTTGTGCCTCTGGATTCCTGAAACTGCTGCAAAAGTGTGAGTGGATCCCTACAATACTCACGTATATACATATACCAAACTTAAATTTAACTGAAAGGGGACAATCCCTTTATTTGTGCATTTTCTCTAAAAGATTATCATGAATAAGTGTTCCTAGGAATGCTCATGTCATTATAATCTTGCAGTGTAAACAGACTTTGAATAAAAAATGCTTGTTTGTTAGGTGAAATTATTTTTAAACTTGATTACCCAGTACAGATGGGGCCATTTACCACTATTTCTAACCGGGCACATTTTTTTTTCATACATAAAGTTTTAACAGCTGTAAAAATTCTCATTCAGATATAAGTTTTTTATCTTTTTTTGTGATACAAAGGGTTTCATTTTTATATCACTGTCATTTTTGTTTTTGCTGATATTGGTGGAAAAATAAAGGAAATTAGTCTACTGCAAAACCTGATGTGTTGGCTGGAAAAACACTGCATAAAATACACGTTTTTGCCTGGTTTTTGACATACATTTTGTTGCGTATTCTTCCCCACTCATTATCATGGGTGAAAAAAGCTGCAAGAATTGACGTGCTACAGATTTGAAACCTCTTCAATTCTTCAATTAAAAAAAAGAAGCAACATGTGCAGTCACTTTGTTGGGAAAGCAAAACGCTGCATATTTTTAGCGCTAAATTTGTGCTGAATATAAGTGTGGTAGGGGGCCGGATTGGGGGGTGGTCCACTGCTTACCACGACCGGACGATGCAAAGACGAGACGGAGGCAGAATTCAGTTGTAACAGATCCGGGTTTATTGGCCGTCCTCCTGACGACCTTAGCCATGCACTGCAGTTCTTTTACAGCTCTCAGTTTCCAGGCCCGGGTACCTTTCACCTTTCCTTTAGTCGTGATGACGTCCCTCGCGGATCTTTCGCTGGGGCTGTCCTAGACCAATCTACCGCCAGCGCTTAACCTGCCCGAGGTAGTCTTCTAATCAGTACCCCCGGGGCCTCGTCTGTCCTGCGGTACGTCGTGTCAGGGCCACCCCCTGACTGTCTTCTCCTGTCAGTCCCCTGGTCGAGCTCTTCACTGTTTTCCGTCTTCTGTCCTGAGTCTTCCTCTGCTGGGCTCCTCCCGGAACTAGCCTCTCTGGAACCCCAAACAGTCCTATTTATCCCCTCTCTCACTGGGAATTCCCCTCCGGGGTTCCGATCTCCTCGCCCCCCATGACTAAGCAGTTTCTATAGCCGTAAGCCATGGGTCCTCAAACTACGGTCTTTTATCCGGCCCCTGGCCAGGCCGACATTAAACTGCCTCGTTCCTCGGGCGGGACAAGGCGCCGAGTAAAGGCGTTGCGCAGCCCTCAGTATGCAGCAGAGACCACACAGGCGACGTGATTATCATCACGCGGCCTGATGACGTCACGCCGCCTGTGCCTGTACTGGAAGAAGAAGGAGGTGAGCGGGCGCCTCTTCAGAGCAGCAGGGGACATAGGTGAGTACTGTTATTTTTTTTCTTTTTAACTCCGGGTCCTATTGGGGACCTGTTCTGCATAATGGGGACCTGTGCTGCCTTTTGGGGACCTGTGCTACGTATTGGGGACATGTCCCTGCCTATTTGGGACCTGTGCTACCTACTGGGGACCTGTGCTACCTTTTGGGGACCTGTTACAGTACGTATTGGGGACATGTTCCTGCCTATTTGGGACCTGTGCTGCCTACTGGGGACCTGTGCTACCTTTTGGGGACCTGTGCTACGTATTGGGGACATGTTCCTGCCTATTTGGGTCCTGTGCTGCCTACTGGGGACCTGTGCTATGTATTGGGGACATGTTCCTGCCTATTTGGGACCTGTGCTGCCTACTGGGGACCTGTGCTACCTTTTGGGGACCTGTGCTACGTATTGGGGACATGTTCCTGCCTATTTGGGACCTGTGCTGCCTACTGGGGACATTTACCTGCCTATTGGGGACCTGTGCTACCTGTTGGGGACATTTACCTGCCTATTAGGGACCTGTGCTACCTATTGGGGACCTGTACCTGCCTATTGGGGACCTGTACCTGCCTATTGGGGACCTGTACCTGCCTATTGGGGACCTGTGCTTCCTATTGGCGACCTGTGCTGCATATTGAGCACATTTTCCTGCCTATTGGGGACCTGTGCTGCCTATTGGGGACCTGTGCTGCCTATTGGGGAACTGTGCTGCCTATTGGGGACATTTACCTGCCTATTAGGGACCTTTGTTGCCTATTGGGGATCTGTGCTACCTATTGGGGACCTGTACCTACCTATTGGGGACTGTGCTGCCTATTGGGGACTGTGCTGCCTTTTGGGGAACTGTGCTACATATTGAACACATTTTCCTGCCTATTGGGGACCTGTGCTGCCTATCGGGGACATTTACCTGCCTATTGGGGATCTGTGCTGCTTATTGGGGACATTTACCTGCCTTTTAGGGACCAATGCTGCCTATTGGGGATTCTTGCACCACACTAGTCTGAGCCTGTGGTAAAAGTGGAGTTCCACCAATATGGGCACTGGTGAGGCTGCATTGATGTGCACTGATCAGGCTGCATCGATGGGCACTGATCAGGCTGCATTGATGGGCGCTGATCAGGCCGCATTGATGGGCGCTGATCAGGCCGAATTGATGGGCGCTGATCAGGCTGCATTGATGGGCAGTGCGGTCTGTATGTTTCTGTGTGGGAAATTTCATTGCTGGTATATTGTTTTTGTAGCGCTGTATATATGTTGGTATTTTACTAATAGCAATTTTGAATCCCTAGGAAACAATGATATCAAGAAAGAGAAAAAACTGACTCGAAGTGTAGGATATTCGAAGAACCCCAAAAAATCGGTAAGTTTGATGATTTAACTACTTCTTCATTTTTAATATTGTATTTGTTCCTATTTTGTTTTATTATTTCTAAATAAGATATGTGCAGTGTGCATAGGAATTTGGTCCTAATACTTTTTAAACTATATTCCGGCCCTCCAGTGGTCCGAGGGACCGTGATCTGGCCCCCTGTTTAATAAGTTTGAGGACCCCGGCCTTAAGCTGATGTTAAGTCCTAAACTACACTCCCCCCTGCCATCTTGTGGTCAAATTTTGGTACTGCACTCCCTTTTCTGTCTTTCCCTGCTGTTACCTTTCTGTCATTACCAATCTCCGTATGTAGTGCACACATCGTCCCCTCCTACTTCCAATCAAGTCTGTCCGTCAAGTCACCTTCCCCACACTAGCATCAAAAATGCAATGTGCAGATAGATTTTAGTCTAGGGTATTTATTCCTCAGCGCCGCTTTTTAAAGGCACTGAGAAATAAAGGTATAGTGCCCCCAGCATCGGAGAATCTCTGGCCAGGGCTGGGTTTTATGGTCCCTTGTCATATGATCGCCGTTATTCACCTGCGAATAGAGAAATGGGGTCCCTGAGCTCTCCCAATACCCTTGCCATCCTCGGTTCCTCCAGCTACGTTCTCTGTCTTCCTGGAAAAAAAGTCAGGCACATGCGCAATGTGCCCGCCGAGATCTGTCTGCCGGTGTCCGGCAACATTAGTGAATTTTCTATATTGGTTCCTTTTGATCACTGTTATAGATCCTATCACAGTGATCAAAAAAAAAAAATAGTAAATCAAATCCCACTTTGTCTCCACATTAGTTCGAGAAATTTTTTTGAAATAACATTTTTTTTCGTTCTTTGCAGTTAGGGTTAGAATTAGGGTTAATGTTGGGGTTAGGGTTGGGGTTAAGGTTGTGTTGCGGTTTTTGCTGCGGATTCGCTGCGGATTTGGCCGCTGTGGATCTTCAGCAGTTCTGCAGACAGTGTACAGTAGCATGTAAATCTATGTGATTTACAATCTGCTGTGCACATGCTGCTCATTTTTAACTGCTGAAAAGCTGCAGTTTTGAATCCTCAGAAAGAAATTACATGTCACTTCTTTTCTGCGGATTCTGCTGTGGTTTACCATCTCCTCCATTGTAGAGGTGATAAACCGCAGGCCAATACACAGGTAAAACCGCAGGTCATTTTACCTGCGGTTCCGCAGATACAAATCCGCAGACCAATCCGCAGTGTGTGCACATAGCCTTAGGGTTGTGCTAGGGTTGGAGTTAGATTTGGTCTTGTTTTCAAAAGTAAAAAAAATAATGACGATATGATGGCTAGTGTTGAGCGCAAATGCTCGCTACTTGAGTTTGCATTGGGTGCTCGGGTTTGAAGGGAGTATCCCAGATCCCCACATGTTTTTATTTTAGTCTAACAGCAGCAAATCATGTGGGGCAGGGACTTGAGCATGTCATTCGAGCACCCGAGATATTTGGCGCATGCTTGAGCACGCGATGCAAACTGGAGTAGCAAGCACTTGCATATGGGGTATCGGCATTGTCAGGAGAAATTTTAGGGTCCATTTTCTCCTCTTACCCTTGTGAAAGTAAAAAAAAGTTTGGGTCTAAAGTAAATTTTTTGTGAAAAAAGTTATATGTTGATTTTTTTTGTTCCACATTGCTTCAGTTCTCATGAAGCACCTGAAGGCTTAATAAACTTCTTGAATGTGGTTTTGAGCACCTTGAGGGATACAGTTTTAAGAATGTCACTTTTGAGTATTTTCTGTCATATCAGCCCCTGAAAGTCATTTTTGATCAGAATTGTAAAATTTGGCTTGGTCATTAAGATCAATATTGGCACCACATTTTTAAATGTATCCAGGTCTAGTACAAAGAAAGGACATAACTAGAAGAACAGTGCACACTTACAGGACTCTACTGAGCATCAGTCAGAACTGACAACCGATTCATGCTCAGTAGCGACTAGCCCAGCCCCTGAAATGGACGTCACTGGGATTCTCAAACTAAGGCCGGGTTCACACTTGCATTGAATACAGATGAGTGATATGCGACCAAACATTGCATAGCACTCGGACTACTGTTAATGTTTGGGGCAGCTCCCAGGACCTTTTTTTTTTTCTCACCCGTATTCTACGTGCGAGAGAAATCGCAGCATGCTACGAATCGCACCAAGACTCGGCTGACTCTCTGCTCACTCGCACCCATATAAGTCTATGGGTGCGAGTGACACAGCGCACATCACTCGGATATCATCCGAGTGCTGTGCGATATACGCTGACACAATGGAGGAGATGGAGAAATTAGTTTCCCTGCCTCCTCCATAGCTGTGCGAGAGGCTCAGAGCACAGTAGCATTTGGCTCCAGCTCGCAGCAGAGTAGAAGTCGAGGGTCATTAGCTTAACGCATCCAATGCTCTCGCATCGGATGCCATGCGCTAGTGTGACCCTGGCCTAAGGGTCATCAAAGAAGAAGTAGTAGAAAAAAAAAAGCAGTAAGAGTAGTGGGGGAAGAATAGGGACTTGTTAAAGTATTTTTTGAAAAAAAAGATCAGATAATGACATTAGAATGATAGAGATTTAGGAGTAAAATAAAAGTTAGTTTCATACCACCACTTTAGTGAATCAGTGTCACGCTGCAGTTCTGCAATTCAGGGAAGACTGGAATACTGCTTAGGGCAGACCAGCAGCACTGCAGCGAGGCCATCACCAGGTGGCAGCAGAATAGTAAAACAAGTCGGGTCGATACCAGAGTGTAGCGCAGTACCAGGGGAAATAACAAACACAGAGTCAGAGGAACACCAAAACCATCAGTACCGGTCATAAGCAGAAATACCAGAAGCAAGAGACAGGAGCAGGTCAGAGCCAAAGCAGAGTCCAAACACGAAGGGAAACACTGAGTCGAGCTGGGAAGAGAGGAGTGTACAGACACAGGCACAGTCAGAAAAACACAGCAGTACAAATCAGGGTATAACCAGAGTCAGCTACTCATGCTGTAGGCAGAAAATATAACTTACACTGCCTGCAGGATGCAGCGCAGAGACATAGCCGACCTGACAACAGAACGAGGCAGAGAAAAGTTAACCCCTGACATGACCAGACCAGGGAAAACCCAGTCTGGATCATGACAGTACCCTCCTCTCAAGGGGGGCCACCGGACCCCCAGGTTTCCCAGGATAGTGCGCATGAAAAGCACGGACCAACCGATCTGCATGGACTGATCGCTCTGGAACCCAAGATCGATCCTCAGGACCGTAACCCCTCCAATGTACCAAGTACTGAAGCGAACTGCGAACCATCCGAGAATCAACAATCCGTTCAACTTCATACTCAGTCTGACCATCCACCAAAACAGGAGACTGAGGGGATGGAAACCCAGCAGAGGAAGGTACAAAAGTCTTAAGCAGGGACTTATGGGACACATTGGGGATACGAAGCGATGGAGGTAAGCGTAAGCGAAAGGCCACTGGATTGACAAGCTCAATGATCTCGTAAGGACTGATAAACTTGGGACCCACCTTAACAGAAGAAAGTTTGAGACGTATGTTCTTGGTAGACAACCACACTTTATCTCCTACCAGAAATATAGGTTCTACAGATCGTCGCTTATCAGCAATATGTTTCTGTTTGCCCTGAGCCACTCCAATGTTCTTCTGGACCTCCCTCCACACCTCCCCCAACCGTTCAACCACCTAATCAGCCCCTGGACACCCCGAATCCAGCCTGGAAAATTCACCAAAATGGGGTTGAAAACCGTAGTTACAGAAAAAAGGAGAAGTGCCAGTGGACTGATTAATTTGATTATTAAATGCAAACTCAGTCACGGGCAACGAGGAACACCAATCGTCCTGCTGATACGTGGCATGACACCGCAAAATTTGTTCCAGTGACTTAGTCCTCTCCGTCTGACCATTGGTTTCGAGATGGTAGGCCGAGGATAAGGTCAAGCTAATACCCAATCTTTTACAAAATGCCCTCCAAAATTTGGACACATACTGTACACCTCTATCAGAAACCAAATTCAGAGGCACGCAATGCAACCGCACAACATGCTCAATAAACAACTTAGTGTTTCTGCATTAGGTAGTCCTGCCAAAGGTACAAAATGTGCCTGTTTACTAAATCTGTCAACCACTACCCAGACCACAGTTTTGCCATTGGAAGGAGGGAAATCAGTGATAAAATCCATGGACAAATGAGTCCAAAGTCTATCCGGAAATGGCAATAGCACCAATTCCCCGGCCGTCCAGTTATGGGAGCTTTTAGCACTGGTACATGTATCACAAGCAGACACAAACACAGCGATGTCAGAAGACATGGAGGACCACCAAAACAGTCTAGCAATATCTCTCCGGGTTGCCGAGATTCCAGGGTGCCCACAGATAGCAGAATCGTGGAACTCCTGGAGCACCCTCCACCGATACTGAACAGGGATGAAGAGCTTGTTATCAGGCAAAGACGGAGGGGCAAGGGACTGATCCTCACGATTTTCCATCTCCAATTCAGAGGACACCCCCACAATGACCACCCCACGCTGAAGAATGGAGGAGGGAGGTTCATGAGGTGATATCAGATCCAAGCTGCGAGATAAGGGATCGACTTTGACATTTTTGGAACCAGGTCGAAAGGTGATGGAAAAATGAAAATGTGAAAAAAAAAGGACCACCTCACCTGTCTAGGAGTCAAACATTTGGCAGACTCAATGTTGCACAGGTTCTTGTGGTCCGTAATCACTGTGATCTGATGAACAGCCACCTCTAAAATTCATTCATTCTTTAAAAGCTAGTTTTATGACTTATAAAATTCCCAACACCGTAATTCCTCTCAGCAGGAGAATATGTCTTGGAGAAAAAGGCACAAGGTCTTAAGTTAGTCAAAGTGACAGGTCCCTGAGACAACACCACCCCCACTTCCACCTCCGATGCGTCCACCTTAACAATAAATGGTTCAGATGGATCGGGCTGGACCAATAGAGTAGCAGACATGAAATATTTTTTCAATGTAGAAAAGGCCACCACTGCTGAGGCCGACCAGTTTTTAAGATCAGCCCCTTTACAAGTGAGATCAGTGAGAGGCTTGACCACATGAGAAAACCCCTTAATAAATTTGCGATAGTAATTGGCAAAAATAAAAAAACGCTGAAGACCTTTAAGGTCTCTGGGTTGCACCAAATCAACAATAACCTGTACCTTTCCAGGGTCCATATGAAACCCCTTGGCACACAGGATGTACCCGAGAAAGGACAGCTCTTGGACAAAAAATAAGCACTTCTCAAGCTTAGCAAAGAGATAGTTCTCCCGTAACCTCTGGAGAACTGCATGTATATGACCCATGTGAGATTCTTTGTCAGATGAAAATACAAGAATGTCATCTAAATATACCACCATAAAGCGCCCAGTGAAGTCAGAAAATACATTATTAATGAAATTCTGAAAAAGCGCTGGAGCATTTGTGAGACCAAAGGGCATGACCAAATTTTCAAACAAGCCCTTAGAGGTGAGAAATGCAGTTTTCCACTCATCCCCCTCCCAAATACAGATAAGGTTATACGTTCCCCTGAGATCCAGCTTGGAAAACCACTTATCCCAAGATAATTGGTTGTACAGATCAGGGATAAGCAGAAGGGGGTAGGTATTTCTCACGGTAATTTTATTTAGTTCCAGAAAATCGAGCCAAGGGCGTAAACCACCATCTTTTTTTTTAACAAAAAAATCCAGCCGCCACAGGAGAGACAGAGGGACGGATGTGACCTTTACATAAACTTTCTGAGATACACTCTTTCATAGCGGTACGCTCCAGGCCAGAAAGATTGTACAGACGGGCCTTGAGGAATTTAGCACTCGGAATGTGATTCACAGCACAATCATATTGGCGATGTGGTGATAAGACCTCGGTCTTCTTTTCGGAAAACACGTCCTTAAAATCTTTTAGGTACTCTGAAATACCCTCCAGATTAATGGACGACACCAGTACAGCAGAAAGAAAACCTTTAGAACAATTAGGACCCCAATTCCCAATATCCAGAGATTCGCAGTCAATAACAGGGTTATGTAACTGTAACCAGGGAAATCCCAACACCAATCCTGCTGGAAGATTATCCAGAACATAACATGAGATGAGTTGCTGATGCAAGGAACCCACCTTGAGGAGAAACTCCTCCAAGACAAGTTTAACAATATTCTTAACCAGAAAACCAACAAGAAATCTTCACACAGGGCCTTATCATAATAAACAACATGATCTTTATTAAAGAAACAATAACACAATAAAAACAGAAGCTACATACCTCAAGGTACAGGAAAAAGAAGGTGGGTATGCCCAGGTAATGACCTTCAAGACAAAATATACAAAAAATATCAACAAGAATGGTTTTATACTATTATGCACAAACAGAATTCGGCACTAAGTATCATAATGATGATTATATACATAATAATTCACTTGTAACATGCAACAAGGGGCACATAGTAAATAAAATAGTAGGTTGTAGAAGCACAAGCTGCTGAAATCACATAGATAGCAATATATAGAAAAAATGTGCTCCCAGTTGCAAGGAACAATAGAAATACCAAAAAATACACAATAGTGATTTACATAATAGTGCCAAACAAAAAAACAAGTATTATTACCAATCAAATATACATACATATAAGGAGGTATAGATACCTAGAGGACACACCCAGGGAACCCACCACACCTGACACGTGTTTCGCTATGAAATGCTTTGTCCAGGGGTGATTGGGTACTGGCCAGAAAGGGTATTTATACAGAGGGGAACAAATTGTAAAAGATCACTAAATTACTCTACTCCCATTCACCTGTGACAAAATAGGCTGATTGGACAGTAAACACCATTATGCTGACGAAGGTATGAATCTTTATTTAAATGCCAGGAAGTTGTCACTGTTAACCCGGTAATAAACCAATACAAAGCGCCACCGGGAGAACACATCTGGCGCTAGCGTATGTAGGTCATGACTGCATTGCGGTACACATCCGGTGGTGATACGTCACCTAATAACGTCATTTCAGGAGGCTATCTGTGTATGTGTTGCCATACCAGCAACAGAGTCCAGAGCGTCACGTCCAGTGATACGTCACCAGGCAGACGTCACTTCAGGGTGCTGCGTGTGTATATATTTCGCCATGCCAGGGACAGGACCAAAAACGTCACATCCGGTAAAAACGCAGCCCATCACCATGGCAACAAATAACTAACACCCGCAGTGCGATACCAAGTGAATAACAAAGAAAAAACACCGTAAGCACCTAATGTACTGCAAAAAGAAAAAAGAAGTTAGATCCAGGAAGTAAGGGATATCACTTTTGAAAAATATACACACAATATATGGCTAGAGTCATACAATATGAGAGACAACAATAAGGTGACAATAATCCATAAGAAAATCATTAATAAATATAAAATGACAAGTGCAAGAAAAAGTTATTTATATATTAAATACATCCATACACAGTATGCATACATGCATGAGGACAGCAATGAACACATACATGGACACACACACATAGAAAAAAATACATTAAGGCTGTGTGCCCACGTTGCAATTTTTCTGCTTTTCCGCAGAGTTTTTGCGGCCACGGAAATGCTTAAAAACCGCTTCAAAAGCACATCCTATGGGATTCCGCAGTTGCTGTGCCCATGCTGCGGATTTTACTGCTGCGCAATCGCATAGCGGTAAAATCCGCAGCATGTCCATTCTTCCTGTGGAATCGCTGCCATAGGATTGTATTGAAACGCTCATTTTACACATGTGGCTATGCTTCATGTGCGGATGGTACCCAGGGTCTGGAGGAGAGGTGACTCTCCTCCATACCCTGGGTACCATATCCCTGTAAAAAATAGAATTAAAATAAAAAAAATAGGGATATACTCACCTTCTGGCGGCCCCCAGAGTGCTCCCGCCTCTCAGCCACGCTGGCAGCATCTTCCGTTCCCAGGGATGCATTGCGCGAATTACCTCTGATGACGTACGTAGCGGTCTCGCGAAATGCTACGTCAGAGGTCATTGTCGCAAGGCATCCCTGGGAAAGGAAGATGCCGGTAGCGTGGCTGAGAGGCGGGAGAACTCTGGGGGCCGCCAGAAGGTGAGTATCTCCCGATTTTTTTTATTTTAATTCTATTTTTTACAGGGATATGGTACCCAGGGTATGGAGGAGAGTCACCTCTCCTCCAGACCCTGGGTACCATCCGCACATGAAGCATAGCCACATGCGTAAAATGAGCCATTCAATACAATCCTATGGCAGCGATTCCACAGGAAGAATGGACATGCTGCGGATTTTACCGCTATGCGATTGCGCAGTGGTGAAATCCGCAGCATGGGCACAGCAACTGCGGAATCCCATAGGATGTGCTTTTGAAGCGGTTTTTAAGCATTTCCGTGGCCGCAAAAACGCTGCGGAAAAGCAGAAAAAATGCAACGTGGGCACACAGCCTTAATGTATTTTTTTCTATGTGTGTGTGTCCATGTATGTGTTCATTGCTGTCCTCATGCATGTATACATACTGTGTATGGAAGTATTTAATATATAAATAACTTTTTCTTGCACTTGTCATTTTATATTTATTAATGATTTTCTTATGGATTATTGTCACCTTATTGTTGTCTCTCATATTGTATGACTCTAGCCATATATTGTGTGCATAGGCAGCATCAATAGTAAAAAGTTGGCCACACTTGTCAAGCACTATGCTTGACAAGTGTGACCAACCTGTCAATAACGTTTCCAAGCGATGCTTTAAATCCCTTGGAAAAGCACAAGCATTCTGCAAGCTAAAAACGCTTGCAAAATGCTTGTGTTTTGCGGGAAAACGCATGCAAATTCCGCATGCGTTTTACCCGTGGCAGGGAGTTGTGGAAATGCTGTGAACATTTCTGCAGTATTTCTGCAACGTAGGCACATAGCCTAAAAGAGAATATAATTCTCAATAAATATTACAATATAATTAAGGACAAATATTAATAAAGTGCATAATAGTGATAAAACCAAAATATACCATCATTAATATATAGCATATCACAAAAATAAAAATATATATATCCTTTTATTTTTATATGTGAAACAATCAATTAGACAAAAAAATAAATAAGAGTATATCCCTAGAAGCCTCTTCATAATATCCACTTCCAAGATTCAAACAGTTGTCCAATCTACTGTGGAAAACCACACAGTCATATTAGAGACACCAGGAAGAGAAACCAGCAAACAGATGAATTGTAACAATAACCCTATAGCTGACAGCATTGAAACAGACACCTTTAAAATATAGATAGATAGATAGATAGATAGATAGATAGATAGATAGATAGATAGATAGATAGATATAAAAGTGATACACTTGGGACAAAGAATTATTGATCCCTTAAACGGGCAAAAATGAGACATAACTATTGTGACCATTGAGGCCAAGTGGTGTAACGGTATCCAATCTGTAGATCCACTTGGCCTCTTTTTGGGCCAGAAGTCTTTTCCACTTGCCACCCCTAGATCCAATGAAGACCCTATCAATGCCTTTAATGATCACAACCATGGGTTGCCTTGAAATGCCGTGGAATTGGTTTGAGTTTCTGAAGATCATTTTCAGAAGTTGCTTCTTCTATGTTTAATATGTGCTCACGCACTCTCCTACAGAGTTCTCGTGTAGTCATACCAATGTAGATTAATCCGCATGGGCATGTCGCATGATATATGCCCGGCCTAGTAGTACATGTGATGGTATGTGTAATCTTGTACACGTTATCATTTTTTGAATTATGAAACTCAGTTGAAATGCTAATATTTTTGAATGCCACACATTTTCCACACTTAATGCATCCCCATTTTGGACCTTTGGACCCAAAAGTGAAATTTGGACCATCACCTTTATGGTAACTATGGACTAATTGGTCCCTAAGATTTTTTGATTTCCTAAAGGTGATTGTGGGGATCTTCCCAATAAATTTAGAAATTGTACCATCAATAAGATCAGCCAATGTTTAGTAATGGCATTCCTAATCTCATTGCTCCTAGAGTTAAAGTCAAGGATACACCGTACCTGATCCGCTCGATTTTCTATTTTCCGTTTTGGAGCAATTCAGTTCTCTCACTCCGATATGCTCTCTGATAGGACCGACAGATTGTTTTTCTACCAATATTCTTAACCAGCAGTGTCTTATCAATAGCAATGATATGAATTGGAGTTTCAAGCCTAACTGTCCCTATTAGAGTTGAGCGACTTTTGGTTTTATAGGGTCGAGTTTCGTTTCGTGAAACCCGACTTTTCCAAAAGTCGGGTCGAGCAAGATCGTCCGATTATAGGGAAAAGTCGGGGTCGTCCCGAAACACGAAACCCAATGTAAGTCAATGGGGAATAAAAGTCGGCAGTGAGAGGAGGACAGGAAACACACCTACAGTGCCCATTTGAATGCCAAAAGCATCAATTCTTCTTACTTAAGCTTGTCAACCTTAATTAACTTCATAATACAAGTTACGCACTGAAAAATGGGGGTTATTTGGCTAAAGTTGTGGGGGGGAGGGCTGGCTGCAGGTTTTCATGTGCCCTGGGCGAAAGAGCGCCCCTTTAACACATACCACAACTCATCATGCTCCGATACGGCAGAGAAATAGCGGTATAGTACAATGAAAAATACTTCACTTTTTACATCTCATGACGAGGCCCATCTATTTCTCCATACAGAATCATTGGTCCCATATAATGTTTGAAACAGTATATGATGAGCTCCACATAATGCTACAGTATATGTTGGTCCCCAAGGATGAAGCTCCACTGTCTTATGGGCCCAAATAATGCTCCAAACATAATGGGCCCCATTTCTAATGCTCTAGTGTATAATGGGCCCTGTAAATGCTGCTCCAGTGTCTGATGTCCACCTTTGGAATGTTCCAGTGTATGGTGGGCCCCATCTATCATTCTCCAGAGTATAGTGCTCCCCAAAAATTGCTGTCCCAACATTGAAAACAATCAAATAAGTCTCCTCGCTAGGGAATCCCTGTACTTGTCTGGACTCCTCGTCGTCCCCATCTTCCATCTCACTGCACAGTATTTCAACTTTGCAAGTGCTGTGATCCTGAGCAAGCAGGGGGGGCCCACTCGTTGGCGACGGCACTGGCACAGGGCCCCTGATAGTACGGTGGTGTGTCTGATGGCGGGTGGGCCGAACCTGCACTTTCATCTGCAGCTTCCTCTTTGTCACCGTGTAAGATGGAACTGTATATGGGAAGGGTAACCTGAGTTTCATCAGGGTCAGATTCAGGTCGTGTAGCGTGCGAGGGGAATGTAGTGTTCTGGGTCAATGTACCAGCAGATTCATCGAGCAGTGGCTGGGCATCAGTGCACTTGTGTCGCCTCCAGGAGTACGGTCGCCACAGTGGCATTACCTTCTTCCTAGGGAGTGTGATGTCATGCTTGGGAGCAACGAACGATCTCTCTAGCAGGTTAACTGATTGGGCGGCGTTATTCCCACGAGTCATGACCCTCCAAACAGCGTTCATGAAGGCAAAGTGTTTGTTTTACGTGGGCAGTATGGTTGCAAAGCTGAACCTTAAAGGAATGTCCAGAAGGGCACCACCAGGAGTGGAGCCTACGGTTAAATTCGACTCCACCTGGGAAACCTCAACCATGCCAGCTACAGAACAGATGCACACATTGCAAGCTTAATTCCGTTAACGAACGAGACTCCGTCATGCCCCGCGGTCCGAGTCCGGCTTACTAGAGGGACACGTGAGGCTCTGGCACATGAGATTGGCCAATAACTGATGTGTCATGCCCTTACATGTCCGTGGCTGCATGTGCGCTACACTGAAAAGGCCAGCGTTTGTCGCTTACAGATGCAGATAACCCGCTGAACAACGTTAGTGATGGGGATCACTGATTACAATTATTACCCGCGAACAATGATTTCCCAGTAAGTGCAGGTCAACCGCAGTTCCGGAATTAGGCCTAACCGTCATTCCTGAAAAAATGAAAAACTTACGTGTGCAAACCACAGGTGCTGTAGCTTGCTTAACAGCTCGCCAGCCGTTCTCACGCCCAGTATGGATTACACGTGATTGCACAAAGGTGAGAAAGGGTACCGTATCCCCAGATAACATGTATGGATAGCGTACACATTCAAAATATATGTCTATACATCAGGAGGCAGGTTCAGACGGTGTTAGGCCCAGTATGGATTGCACGTGATTGCACAAAGGTTAGAAAGGGTACCGTATCCCCGGATAACATGTATGGATAGCGTACACATTCAAAATATATGTCTATACATCAGGAGGCAGGCTCAGACGGTGTTAGGCCCAGTATGGATTGCGCGTGATTGCACAAAGGTTAGAAAGGGTACCGTATCCCCAGATAACATGTATGGATAGCGTACACATTCAAAATATATGTCTATAAATCAGGAGGCAGGCTCAGACGGTGTTAGGCCCAGTATGGATTGCACGTGATTGCACAAAGGTTAGAAAGGGTACCGTATCCCCGGATAACATGTATGGATAGCGTACACATTCAAAATATATGTCTATACATCAGGAGGCAGGCTCAGACGGTGTTAGGCCCAGTATGGATTGCACGTGATTGCACAAAGGTTAGAAAGGGTACCGTATCCCCGGATAACATGTATGGATAGCGTACACATTCAAAATATATCTATACATCAGGAGGCAGGCTCAGACGGTGTTAGGCCCAGTATGGATTGCACGTGATTGCACAAAGGTTAGAAAGGGTACCGTATCCCCGGATAACATGTATGGATAGCGTACACATTCAAAATATATGTCTATACATCAGGAGGCAGGCTCAGACGGTGTTAGGCCCAGTATGGATTGCACGTGATTGCACAAAGGTTAGAAAGGGTACCGTTTCCCCGGATAACATGTATGGATAGCGTACACATTCAAAATATATGTCTATACATCAGGAGGCAGGCTCAGACGGTGTCAGGCACAGTATGGATTTGACGGCCCAGACTACACAGCGGAGGAGCAGGGAGAGGTAAAGATTGCAAATGCTGGGGCCCTGCCCAAGCAAGGGGGGCCCACTCGTGGGCGTCGGTACTGGCACTGGGCCCCTCATAGTACGGCGGTGTCTGACGGCGGGTGTGCACCACCACCGTCAGAGACACTTGATTGCACTATGAAGGACCCTGTGCCAGTGCCCGCGCCCAAGAGTCGGCCTACCCACCTGTCCAGGGCAACGGCACTCGCACGGTGTCGTGCGCTAGGTGGTGACCCCGGCCATGGGGGGGGTGAGGCAGCACAGTTAGGGAGTTTTAGAAAGTGGCATATGTTGATGTTGGACATTCAGCTGATGCAAAAGGTGAAATAGGTCAAGTCCCAGGAAGAGGTGGACCAAAGCAAGCCATTTTTCTGTCACCCTATGTGTCATCAGGGGAAGGTGGGACAAAATCCTTGGAAACCCATGCGTGGTTCATTTTAATGAAGGTTAGATCATCCACATTTTGGGTTGACAGACGGGTCCTTTTTTCTGTCAGGATTGATCCAGCTGCACTGAAGACTCTTTCCGATAGCACACTTGCAGCTGGGCAAGCGAGCTCCTGTAAGGCATATTGTGCCAATTCAGGCCAGGTGTCCAGTTTAGCGGCCCAATAGTCAAAGGGGAATGACCTGTGTGGGAGAACATCGATATGGGAGGAAAAGTAGTTTGTAACCATAGTTGACAACTGCTGTCTCCTGTCACTTTCCATCGATGCAGTATTACCAGTTGTGTGAGCGGTACTTGAAAAATCAGTCCACAACATTGTCATGAAACCCCTGTCTCCAACGCCACTTCTGCTGTGTGCACCACGAACACCTCTGCCAAGCTGCCCCCGGCCCATACGGCTCGTGTGAGAACCATCACCGCTGCTGTGTGCTGGGAATGCCTCAAGCAACCGATTTACCAGAGTTGCTTGTTTATTAGCCAATATTAGGTCAAGGTTCTCCTGTGGCATGAAGTTTTGTAATTTGCCTTTATAGCGTGGCTCCAGGATGCTGGCCAACCAGTAGTCGTCATCGTTCATCATTTTGGCAATGCGGGGGTCCCTTTTTAGGATCTGCAAGGCATAATCTGACATGTGGGCCAATGTTCCCGGTGTCAATGATGCACTGCGAGTGCTGGTTGGAGGAGCACTTTCTGGCAAATCCACATCCCTCCAGTCACGCACAAACCCTGTACCAGACCTTGCCACGCCAACATTTTCACTTGCCCCACGAGATGCATCCTCCTCCCCTAAGTAATCATCCCCATCATCCTCCTCCTCTTCTTCCTCCACCTCGTCCAGGAGAGGTCCCTGAGCAGACAATGGCTGAATGTCATCAAGGATTCCCTCCTCCTCTTCCTCCTCATCAACATTGGCTGCAGAAGCCTGCTCCTTAAGGTGCGTCAAAGTTTGCATGAGCAGACGCATAAGTGGGATGCTCATGCTTAGGATGGCGTGGTCTGCACTTACCAGCCGTGTGCATTCCTCAAAACACTGAAGGACTTTACAGAGGTCTTTCAGCTTCGACCACTGCACACCGGTCAACTCCATGTCTGCTCTCAAAGTGCCTGGCCGTGTATCCTCCCACAAACGCATTATGGCCTGCCTCTGCTCGCACAGCCGCTCCACCATGTGCAGGGTGGAGTTCCACCTTGTTGCAATGTCGATAATGAGGCGGTGGTTGGGAAGGTGGAGCAATCGCTGCAGCTTCTGCATACGAACGGAGTGTACAGGCGACCGGCGGATGTGCGTGCACAGTCTTCGCACCTTCTGGAGCAGGGCTGTTAACTCCGGATAATTTTTGAGGAAGCACTGCACCACCAGGTTCAAGGTGTGAGCCAAGCAAGGTATGTGGCTGAGTTTTGAAAGGGCTATGGCTACCACAAAATTACGCCCGTTATCACTAACTACCTTGCCTGCCTCAAGATGTACACTGCCCAGCCATGACTCAGTTTGTCGCTGAAAGTACTCGGCCAGCACCTCGGCAGTGTGTCTGTCGCCCAAACACATCATCTGCAACACTGCCTGCTGACGCTTTCCACTAGCTGCTCGATAGGGGGACACCTCGTGTGCAACAGTGGCAGCTGCAGATGGAGTGCTCGTACGACTGCGCTCTGTGGACGAGCTTTCGCTTCTGGAGGAGGAGGAGGAGGGTCGAACGCCTACAGCCAACTGTTTCCTATACCGTGGGCTAGGCAGCACTGTCCCACCACCGCTGTCCCCTGTGGACCCTGCATCCACCACATTAACCCAGTGCGCAGTGATGGACACGTAACGGCCCTGGCCATGCCGACTGGACCATGCATCAGTTGTGAGGTGCACCTTTCCGCTCACTGACTGCTTGAGTGCATGGACAATGCGGTCTTTCACATGATGGTGGAGGGCTGGGATGGCTTTGCGAGAGAAGAAGTGGCGACTGGGTAGGTCATAGCGTGGTACTGCATAGGCCATGAGTTCGCAGAAAGCTGCGCTTTCCACCAACCGAAAGGGCATCATCTCAAACGAGATTAGTTTGGCAATGTGGGCGTTTAAACCCAGTGTACGCGGATGAGAGACTGAGTACTTTCTTGACCTACTCATAGTGTCTGGGAGGGTGAGCTGGACTTAAGAGCTGCATATGGTGGAAGTAGCGGTGGACAGGGCGGACTGAGAGAGGGTTGATGATGGTGATGGAGTTGGTGTTCTTTCTGATGGCCTAGAATCAGTCTTTCGTTGATATAACAGTGGGATTCCCTGACTGCTGTGGCCTTGCAACGACACCTCAACATTTGCTGCTGTGCTAACCGGTGGGCTTACAGTGGGGGAAACAATGTAGCGTTGCTGACTACCTTCGTTGTGATCAGTTGCACATGTGGCACTTGAGGTTTGGTGTTGTGTCCACGCTTGCAAGTGCATGCTGGTTAAATGTCTAAGCATGCAACTGGTATTCAAATTTTTCAGATTTTTCCCTCGGCTAAAGGTCTTTGCGCACTTCTTACAGATAACCTTGGCCTGATCATGAGGATTTTGTTCAAAAAAGTGCCACACTGCACTCTTCCTACTTTGGCAGACATTTTGCGGCCTAGCACACTGTGATCTTTTGACCCTCTGGACAAGCTGTCCAGCAACTCTTTTGATGTTTGGAACCTGTCTTTGGAGTGCTCCGGGCCTGCCAGATAACAGCTGTTGCGATGTCGATGTCTGCTGTGGATGCTCCTCATCTGAGCTATTGGAAGCAGCACCCTCTTCCCCCAATGGATGCCAATCTGGGTCAACAACTGGGTCATCCATCACCTCCTCTTCTATGTCATGTGCACCTTCCTCTGTGTCACCGTGTATGGTGGTATAGTGTGCGGGAAGGGGCACCTGAGTCTCATCAGGGTCAGAATCTGGCTCTGTACACTGCGAGGACAATGTAGTGCTCTGAGTGAATGTACCAGCAGAATCATCCATCAGCGGCTGTGCATCAGTGCACTCCATGTCAGATTCATCTTGGCCTGGGTAATTCACCATTTCACTTGATAATCCAGGCATGGTATGTGAAAACAGCTACATGGAGTAATCAGTAGTATGGCCTGCGTCATCCTTCAATCTTGGTTGGGGTGAAGGACACAAGGAAAGGTGTGGTTCATGAACATGAGCCTCCAATGACGACTCAGTGCTTTTACTTTTTACAACTGAAGAAGAGAAGGCGATAGAGCTGGAGGCTGAGTCAGCAATGTAAGACAAAACTTTTTCCTGATGCTCTGGCTTTAAAAGCGGTTTGCCAACTCCTAGAAAACAAAGCGTTCGAGGCCTTATGTAGCCAGACGATGACGCAGGCTCAACACCTCCTGCATTCGGTCCTATTTTGCTCTTGCCACTACCATCAGATCCACCACCAACACCATCATTACCAGCTGCCAACCCCCGCCCAATTCCACGGCCTCTTCCACCAGCCTTCCTCATTTTTGGTAGAAATGTAGACAAAATCCAACAAACTATATAGTAATGTAAAACAAGGTACAAGGTGTCTATAGGACAGGGGAGATTTTGAATTTCTGCAGACACTTTTGGACACTGGACACTTTTGGATTGTGTGAGGCCCACTGAATATCTGAGCGCTGTCACAGGCTCGATGGCACAGCTTTGACCAAAGTGACTAGAGGATAAGGGAGATTTTGAATTTCCGCACACACTTGTGGACACTGGACACTTTTGGATTGTGTGAGGCCCACTGATATCTGAGCGCTATGTGACAGGCTCGATGGCACAGCTGTGACAAAAGTGACGAGAGGATAAGGGAGATTTTGAATTTCTGCAGACACTTGTGGACACTGGACACTTTTGGATTGTGTGAGGCCCACTGATATCTGAGCGCTATGTCACAGGCTCGATGGCACAGCTGTGACAAAAGTGACTAGAGGATAAGGGAGATTTTGAATTTCAGCAGACACTTGTGGACACTGGACACTTTTGGATTGTGTGAGGCCCAATGAATATCTGAGCGCTATGTGACAGGCTCGATGGCACAGCTGTGACAAAAGTGACGAGAGGATAAGGGAGATTTTGAATTTCTGCAGACACTTGTGGACACTGGACACTTTTGGATTGTGTGAGGCCCACTGATATCTGAGCGCTCTGTCACAGGCTCGATGGCACA
The DNA here is from genome assembly GCF_039654945.1 of Dendrobates tinctorius. Classification (NCBI taxonomy): domain Eukaryota; kingdom Metazoa; phylum Chordata; class Amphibia; order Anura; family Dendrobatidae; genus Dendrobates; species Dendrobates tinctorius. The sequence continues at coordinate 116,799,306 of NW_027361679.1, forward strand.
GCTGTGACAAAAGTGACTAGAGGATAAGGGAGATTTTGAATTTCTGCACACACTTGTGGACACTGGACACTTATGGATTGTGTGAGGCCCACTGAATTTCACAGCGCTATGTCACAGGCAGAAATTGGCTAGTGTATCACAAACTACAAGGTGTATGTAGAATTGGGCAGAATAGCAATCTCCCTAGAGTGCAGGTCTGTAAGAACGGAACATGTCCTCGTTTTATTCTCACAGAGTGACACACTGATAGCTTCACTGTGGCTGTGATAACAGCCGTTACACGGTACTGTGTGAGGAGCGTACACCGCTGTATGGTGTGAAAAAATGCACGCTCAGTACCTCAGCAGGACAAAAAAAAAAAATTGGGATTGCTTTTAGAAAAGCAGTTTGCGGAGCAGTGGGTAAACAGCAATGCAGGAATGTCAGGAAGCCTTAGAAGGCAGCCCAACAACCAACACCACTGATACACCACTATATAGCCTCCCCTTGCACTGCACACACAGTGACTGGTGTGTTGTACAGGCAAAATCGCTAGCAGCAGAAGCAGTTTTTGGTGTCTTCTTCCCTGCCTAACGCTCTCCCTACAAAATCAGCAGCAGCAGCAGCTCTCCCTATTCTGAGATCAGCATGAGTAACATGGCGGTCGGCGTGCACGCCCTTTTATACCCCCTGTGACGCCCCCCAAAGCAAGCCAATCACTTGCATGCCCTTCTGAAAGATGGTGGTGACCCGTGCCTATGTCATCACGTTGCCCACAGTGTCCGTGGATCCTGATTGGCTGAAAAAGAGCGCAAAACAAACTTTTGAAACGCGACTTTGGCGCGTAAGTCGCCGACCTCGTTGCCGACCTCATCCTAGGGTCGGGTTTCGTTTCATGAAACCCGACTTTGCCAAAAGTCGGCGACTTTTGAAATTTTTCGACCCGTTTCGCTCAACTCTAGTCCCTATCTTACACTTGGCCACCATGTTTGAGTCAATGAAGTTCATGGACGACCCACAGTCCATGAAAGCTGAAGTGGGTGAATAGCAATTCCCACAAGAAAGTTCCACCTCCAACAAAATCTTTTGAAATGAGGGAAAAGGTACCTGAGAGTCTGGGTGACCTCCTCAGCTGTCACCCAGACTTAGGTGTTTTCCGGCAACTTGTTAGTCCGTGGACAGGAGGGGCAGTCCTTTTTCCAATGTCCAGGATTTCCACAATAAAAACATAATTTTCCTTCTCCTCTCCTTCTCCTTGAGGTTGGTGGCCCCAACCTCCATAGGTTCAGTATATGGCACCACATCAGAATTAGCAGGATGTAAAGGAACCTCTTGCTGCATTACACCTCTCTCACGCAAATTCCGATCCGTGCGAATGGCCTGAGTCATGGCTTCTTCCAAGGAGCTGAGTGGTGGATGGAGAGCCAGAGCGTCCTTAAGATGATCCGACAATCCCCTCCTGAACTGACATCTTAGCGCAGAATCGTTCCAGGACACTTCGGTGGACCACCATCTAACATTCGGCAGTAAGTTTAACCTGAGAGAGACCCATGATGGTGTCCTCTGACACCCTGACCCGGTCTGGTTCATCAAAAATCAGTCCTAAGGCCTCAAAGAACCTATCCACAGACACATGTTCAGGGGCAGTAGCAGGTAAAGAAAAAGCCCACAATTGAGGACCCTCCCAGAGTAACGAAATAATTATCCCCACCCGTTGACACTCATCACCAGAGGATCAGGGTCTAAGGGAGAAAAGCAGCCTACAACTCTCCCTGAATGTACGGAACTTCTCCTTTCTCCAGAGAAACATTTCCCTCGAAAAAGCAATATGCGAAACGCGAGTCGGGATACCACCACCACTTGAGGTAATGTAGGCCACTTTCTGTTCCATCATTTGTTTAGGTCACCTTATTCACTATGTGTTTGTTGGGCTGCCATCCTCATGGATTTTTTCCTCCTTACTCCTGCTTACTTAAGCTGTGAAAAACACGCTTTCAGCCTATACTCTCATGTTTCTGATGTATTTATATCTGGGACCTATTTTTCAATATTGTAAAAAAGGGGGGTAATTTCCCCTCCATTTTGATCCTCTTTTTCAAGCCTATTTTGTGTGCACATATTGCAAGTGAGGTTTTTCCCACAGTTTACCTAAATATTTATAGGCTTTTTTATGATGGCTTAGTGTCTAGCTTTCTTCAATTGAGTGGTTCATTTGCACATTATCTCTCCATTCATGATATTTTTTATGTACATCTTTTAATATTGTCTCAATAAAATTTTGCTGTTTTATCATTTTTCGGCATATAGCTTCTTTCAGCCTTTTGGATATATGTATGATTTTTGAAGCTGCCTCTTGGCTCTAACTCTTTGGGATTCCACAAGAGGGCAGCAGAGTGGAGAGAAGAATACTGGAATACTGCTCAGAGCAGACCAGCAGCACTGCAGCGAGACTGCCACCAGGTGGCAGCAGAATAGTAAAAGCCGGACTGATACCAGAGAGCAGCGCAGTACCAAGGGAAATACCAAACACAGAGTCAGAGGAACGCCAAAAAGTTCAGTGCCGGTCATAAGCAGAAATACCAGAAGCAAGAGACAGGAGCAGGTCAGAGCCAAAGCAGAGTCGGGTACCGGGGAGTTGAAACACAAAGGGAAACACTGAGTCGGGACGGCGAGAGAGGAGTAAACAGACACGGGCACAGTCAGAAAAACACAGCAGGACAAATCAGGGTATAACCAGAGTCAGCTACTCACGCCGTACACAGAAAATATAACTGACACTGCCTGCAGGATGCAGCACAGAGATAGCAGACCTGACCCAGAACAATGCAGAGAACAGTTAACCCCTGACATGACCAGACCAGGGAAAACCCAGTCTGGATCATGACAATCAGAGCCAATAAGTATAGGTCTTAATCATAGGCCACTGCTCTGTGCAATAACGTTTTAGAATGTCACTGCAGAGTAGGACCGGGACTGCATGGATGTGTAAAGTCCATCAGTGGTCTAAAAACTGTTAAAATTCATTGTTCCTTGGTAGCGTATCATTATATGTAAACAGGACTCGCACTGCTGAGAGTCAAGGTGGCATATGTGCACTGAACAATGGAGTGCTGATTGTTCAATGCCTATTGTTTAGCATCGCCTGCCTATGTAAGTAGGTTAACAAAAGATCGCTGATCAGTAAATATTTGCCGATTGGTGGTTGTTTATCACTGAAAGTCAATCCATGTAAATGCACCATTTGCTAATCACTGTCACGAAACGACACGGTTAAGTCTGGCGGACGTCACAACATATAACAACAACGGGATGGAATGGGGGGAGGAAAGCCCTAACCATAGGGAACGAGGGATGGGTCACCTCCTGAACTCCAGCCTCTGCTTGTCTCTAAACTCCCCTAACGCCCTAAGCGGGGCCTTCCCTGCCGCTGTCACCTGTCACGTGCCTAGTCCCTGATTTTAACCTCACTACTTCCTGGCTAGTGCATTGGCCGGCAAAGATGCTAGCTTCACCACTGCAGATGTTGTTCAACACAGGGAGAGTGACAAAACACAAGACAGACAGAGGGGAAATTATACTTAACGACTTGTTCTGCTGCAGAGCACCACATAGCAGAGAATAAGGCTCCAGAAATCCAAAAACCTCCAGCAGCAGCAGCTAAGCCACTGACACCAGGAAGCTCCCAAACTCATAGATTGGTCTGCAAAGAAAACTGCATCACCGACAGTCAGCTGATGGGTCAAGTGACGTTTTAAAGGATAGTGGAAGTGGTCACCACCCACATCAGATGACTAGCAACAATACAGCTGCCAGCAAGGAAACTGACATTAACCCTTGCTGGTCCGATAGGAAAAAAGCTGCATTTAAATTCTAGCGGAGTCAGAGCTGCCACGAATCCAAGAATGAATGGTGACAATACCCCCCTTTCAACGAGAGTCCTCTGGACCCTCAACACCAGACTTCACCAGAAATGATGTCTCAACCCACTAGGATTAACCTCCGCAGTCACCTGATCCTCAAGGTTACAGCAAACTCAGCCCGATGGAGAGTGCAATAACGTAGGCTCCTGAGGCGCAACAAATCTCCAGAGCGCCGACCTGTGAAATACGTTATGTACCTGCTTTACTGGGGGTAACGCCAGCTGGAAAGTCACCGGGCTGAGAATGGCCAACACCCTATACGGCCCGATGACCCTAGAACTCCAGGTCTCAGATGTGTACTTCCACCTGATGTTTTTGGTGGACACCCACATGTATTCATTCACACACTGGTCCGGCCCTGAACGATTATTTCCACACATACCTTTGCCAAAAGATGGTGAACTCTTTGACTCAGGGTTTACCTGTGGTGAGGGTTGAGTCTTGCCCCTACTCCCTGGTAGCACCTTAGCTGCCACCTCTGGAGAAGGGTTAGGTTTGAGAAGGATGGCAGAGATCGTAGCTCCCAGTCAACAGTCATTACAAGACTGGTCCTAACTGACTACTTCCCAGGACCGCCAATTTATGACCGGGTTGTGTCTCTTCAGCCAGGGAAGGCCTAAGACGATGGGTGTTGGCATACCCTCCAAGACGTAGCACGACAGGGACTCTTCTTGAAGAGTCTCTGTATGCAGGTTAATATTATCTATGACTTGGGCCACATTCCCCTGTCTGAGAGGAACAGAGTCAATTGCCTGAATGGTAATGGGTCTCACCAGTGTCCTACCAATCAGACCATGGGTCTGAACAAAGCGAGAATCCACCAAATTGACTCCAGCGCCACCATCCACAAGAAGCGGTATCGTCTCAGTTTCCCCACCAACCACCACTTCAGCTAGAATGGTACACTAACAAGTAAAGGTGGAGGAAATATACACACCCTGGTTGTCTCCCTCCACACGACCGGGGAAGTCAGCTTTTGAGATGGAGTACATACTTTGGCACGAGCTTGGCAGACGTTGATGTAGCGATCGGTCAGACCACAGAATAAACATGCCCCACCCCATGGCGAATCACTGGCAACCTAGTTTGAGAGGAGGCTCCTCCCACCTGCATGGGTTCATCTGTCTGCACCAGTGTGTCCTCCACCCTAGAAAGAATAACGGGGTATATTCAGTGTATGTCTCTCCTTGAGTCATCTATCCACCCGGATAGCAAGGGCCATGACTGCCTCCAACGAGCCAGGAGTAGCACACTGCACCACAGTATCCCGAAGCCTGGCTGACAGACCCTGACAGAAATGGCTCCTAATAGCAGGGTCATTCCACTGCATGTCAAAACTCTAAGCAGTACTCCTCAGCCGGCCGGCTACCCTGCTTGATTTTATGAAGTTGAGACTCAGCCAGGGGGACGCCATCAGGTTCCCCATACACTAGTGCCAATGCCGCAAAAAACTTGTCCACTGACCGCAAAGATGGTGAATCGGTCAACAGGGAGAAGGCCCAGGATTGGTGATCACCCTTGAGATGGTAAACTATAATCCCCATATGCTGTTCCTCACTCCCTGAAGAACGAGGGCGAAGACTGAAATACAATTTACAGGCTTCCTTGAAGACCATAAATTTATCTCTCACTCCAGAAAATCTGTCAGGGAGAGCTATTTTGGGTTCCGGTTGAGCCAGGATCTGAGTCGAGACTAAGAACTCGATCACCTGCTGAAGCTGCAGTACCACCTTACTCCACAACTCGGTAACCTCATCCGTGAGAGTATGGATCAGGCGAGCTAAAGCCTCAGCCTGAGCCATGGGTTTACCGGAAAAGAGTATGGGTCGGTGATAATGTCACGAAACGACACGGTTAAGTCCAGCGGACGTCACATCATATAACAACAAAGGGATGGAATGGGGTGAGGAAGGCCCTAACCATAGGGAACGAGGGATGGGGAACCTCCTGAACTCCAGCCTGTGCTTGTCTCTAAACTCCCCTAACGCCCTAAGCAGGTCCTTCCCCCCCGCCGCCGTTACGCTGATTGTCACTACTCCTTGCTCACTACTCCTTGACTAGTGCACTGGCCAGCAAGGATGCTAGCATCACCACTGCAGACAGATAGGGGTGGAAGTTATCCTGAATGACACCACACAGCAGATCATAAGGCTCCAGAAATCCAAAATCCTCCAGCAGCAGCAGCCAAGTCACTGACACCAGGAAGCTCCCAAACTCCTAGACTGGCCTGCAAAGAAAACTCTTCAGCTAATGTGACCTTTTAAAGGATGGTGGAAGTGGTCCCCACCTACATCAGATGACTAGCAACAAAACAGCTGCCAATAAGGAAACTGACAATACCCTTGCTGGTCTGAAAGGAAAAAAAATCTACATTTAACCTATATAGGAACCAGAGCTGCCACGAATCCAAAAATAAATCGTGACAATCACGTCCACATTTTGTGGAAATCACTGGTCTGTTTTTGATACCATCTGAACTTGACTACAATCTAATGTAGGAGTCTTTTGTCAGCAACTTCTGCATCACAGAGTCTGAGACCAATGTTAGGAAAAAAAAATGGAAAGAGAGGCGCAATGAGCGTACCTGTGTTAAAATTGGCTTCCCTAACTAAATAAAAAGGGTGCTCACCTTGGGGGGTTGTGCCACCCTTGCACAACTCCGGTGTAAATGTTAGTGGTGGGTGGGTAACATCTACTCTCACCTAGGGAGGGCACTGCACGTGGCTGTCAGCAAACTCCGCTCTCCTGTTCGGTCCGTCTCTCGCCGGCTTCCGGACGTGATCCTGTAGCCGGCCCCAGCCGTAGGTACGATACCAAAGATCCTGGTATAATTTAAAAAAAAATCTCGATATTAGGATCATCTTCTAATTTCTCATAAAAATCAACATCTTCCAAAATCCTTCTCCCCTCCTCTATATACCATGCCCTATCAATTATAACTATCCCCCCCCTTGTCGGCACTACGTATGACAATATTTTCATTATCCCTAATAGAGGTAATAGCTTCTCTTTCACCTTTACTTAAATTGCACCTCCTTTTTGGTTGTGAAATTGCCCTAACTTCTTTCAAAACAAGTTGTTGGAATGTCTCAATATGGGACCCCTTATGATGAAGAGGATAGAATTTATCATTAGGATTCCTAACGTCGACATGTAACATGTTCTTAATGGGCTCTAATCCTTCTTGAATACTAGGGAATTCTTGAATATTAGTTCTACTTTTATTTTTCTCTTCCAATAAAAAGTGCCTTTGTATGGTGAGTTTCCGAAAAAATTCATTGAGATGCAAATATAATGAAAAAGTGTCTAAATCCGCAGTGGGGCAAAAGCAGAGTCCCTTTCCCAAAAGGGATTTCTCCTCCTGTGTAAGAACATGTTTGGAAAAATTATAGATCCCCAATTCTCTTTCACTACAACTTTCTTTTACTACATCTAATCCCTTCTGGGGTTGTTCCAATTGGGGCTGCCTTTAAAGGCTGTAACAATGGATGCTTCCTTCATTCCACCTGAGGAAGACGGCTGTGACCGTGGAAACGCGTTGTGGGTATTGGAGGAAGATTAAAAGCTGAGTTTTAAACTTTTTTATTGGTCTTTGCCTCTCCTTTAGCGCTCCTATAGACCGCTTTTTCTGCAGCACTGAGACCAATGTTAGGACTCACCATCTGTAATTTCTGTTTTGGGATTATAAATGCTCTTGGGACACCCTCACACCCAGGGCTGTGGGGTACTCGGTACCGGGCCTCAATGGGAGTTGTCACGGTAGCTGTGACCTGGCCCGTGGCCCTGGGCGCCCATGGTAAATGTTCAGTGTGAATGAATAAGTCGTGACGCCACCTGTGGTGTTCGGCAATGTAGATGTTAGGCCGACGCTGCAGACAGATCCTCTGGGACAGATGGTGTGGTGCAGCAGTGATGGTATAGCCCTCCACAGGTAGGGTTGTTGTCCCAGGGCAGAGTAGATATGGTGACAATTAGGTGGTGAAGTGTCAGGCGCAGGGGATGTAGCGGTGCCGAGCAGGTTGACGCTGGAATAAGTGGAGGACACCAGGGCATGTAGTTCCAAAGCTTTGCTCACAGTCTGTTGTACAAACAGGTGCCTGCATCCGTGCCGTGTCCTCCGGGTCAGGGACTCAGTCAACCTCCAGGCCAGATGGAATATTCCTTTCCAACACTCGGCCAACATGTGCCTTTCTGAACGTCTCCTCTTATAGCGCCTTTAAATGAAGTACTCCTAGTACTGAGTTACACTGGAGTTCCTCCTGTCCGATGTTCTTATGAATTCTACTTGTACGGCAGACAGATGTAGCCTGCTTCGGGGACTCCTTGCTACTAAGTCCTGGCTCACAATCCAGTTGCTGTTGTGCCCCCAAGTCTTGTGTGGGAATAAAGTGGTCACTACTTCTATTACTCCGGTGTCTGCTGCAGGACCATTACTATCCGTACAACCTCGGGGACCGGGCCCCGGCCTTGCGCTTAGAACTTCTAGGAAGGGTTCTCTTCTCACCCACGTCCTCTGTTCTCTTTTACTCCTCACGTTCTGTACTAATCTTTTCCTTCTATGGAGAGTCAAGCTTTCAGTCTATGTTGCTCTCTCGCTCTCTCTTTCCCGTGCCAGCAGACCCTGATCACTGGGATCTGCTGCAGCACTTCCATCCATCTATCCCTCTCTCTAGGGATCTTCTTCTCTCTAGCTCCTCCATCAACCACTGATTCTCAACTTAAACGCTTCCCGCTCCTTGTAATGTAAACTAACTCCACCCACCTCCCAGCATGTTTCGTGTTCCAAGCAGAGAGCCACCAATGGGTGCTTTGCTATACTCCAAGCAGGGAGCCGCCGAAGGTGCTTTGCTACACTACTTTGTGGTGTGGGGTGCAGGCGTTGGAGCGTGGTCAGGAGTTTCCACCTTACCTGGATGGTGGGGCACCACACCTCAGGAGGAGGTGCAGTACCTCTGTGGCGACTGAGCCTCAGGGGCGCCACACTCTATACACAAGTCATAAGATTTAACCCATTTACTTCACTGCCTACCTAACACACTGCTTGCTCAGGCAGCTCCACTGAGGCAATGAAAGGGTTAACACCTCTTCAGGAACACTACCCAACCCCCTCCACACCTAACTCCTCTTGTAGGAACAGCTTTTTAGAGTATATGCACACGTTGTGGTTTTTTATGCGTTTCTGCGGCGTTTTTGGAAGCGCAGAATTGCATCAAATCCGCAGTGCAGAGTGCACACAATGTTAGTGAACGGGAAATCCAAAAACGTTGTGCACACACTGCGGAAAAAAATGCGTGGATTCGCAGTGTTTTATTTTCCGCAGCATGTCAATTCTTTGTGATGAACAGCAGCGTGTCTGCACCCATTGACTTGCATTGAGTCGGGCACTTTTGCAGCAAAACCGCAGGTCTAAAACAGATCTGTGATTTTGCTGTGGGGGTCTGCCGAGGCTGTGCGGGGGTCTGCGGGGCTGTGCGGGGATCTGCCAGGGCTGTGCGGGGGTCTTTCGGGGCTGTGTGTGTTGTGTAGGCAGGCATTGTCCGATGGGACTACAAGTACCATCTGGCTATGCCTGCTGCAGTGACAGTGATTGACACATTAGCCAATGATGGTACAGTAGTAATTCCATCATCCGGCTAATGTGTTGAATGTAAAAAAAAAAAAAACACATACACATATATAGTTCATACTCACCATCTACACCTAATCCCCGAAGCCCTCGATCACCTGAAAAAAAATTAAAATAATAAACAAACATTATACTCCCTGTGTCCGACGTAGTCCAATTTATACGATTGTCTCACGACGATCTGTGGAGAGCTGTCACATCAGCTGTTGCGACTGCTCTCCAGGGGCTCCGGTGATACAATGATGGAGATAATCCTCCGCATTGTATCACTCCTGAATTCACCTGTCACTTTGCGGCACTACAGCGTGAGAATTTTCTCACGCTGTAGTGCCGTAAAGCGAGAGGCTTATCTCCGATAACACACTGTGGGAGAGTTATCTCCGGTCAGTGTGTCATCGGAGGCCTATAGAACGGGCACATCAGCTGATGTGACAGCTCTATATGGGAGATCGTCATGGGACAATTGTTATTAATGGGATTACGTTGGACAGGGAGTATATTGTTGATTTGTTTTCTTGAATTTTTTTACATGAGACGGTGGCTTCAAATGGATTTAGGCATACAATAAAAATTATTAAAAACTGTGTAGTGTTATATTTCATTAAAATACTTTACTCTAATGTGTGTGTTTTTTAACCCTTTCTTACTATAAGATTAATAATGCATAGGTGTTTTTATTGATGCCTCTCCATTATTAATCGGGCTTAATCATAGAATCGTAGAGTTGGAAGGGACCTCCTGGGCCATCTGGTCCAACTTCCTGCTCAAAGCAGGATTCCCTAAATCATCCCAGTCAGATGTCTGTCCAGCCTCTGTTTGAAGACTTCCATTGAAGGAGAACGCACCACTTCTCGTGGCAGCCTGTTCCATTCATTGATCACTCTAACTGTCAAAAAGTTTTTTCTAATATCTAATCTGTGTCTCCTCCCATTCAGTTTCATCCCATTGCTTCTAGTCTTTCCTTGTGCAAATGAGAATAAAGATGATCCTTCTACAATGTGACAGCCCTTTAGATATTTGTAGACAGCTATTAAGTCTCCTCTCAGTCTTCTCTTTTGCAAACTAAACATTCCCAAATCATGCAACCTTTCCTCATAAGACAGGGTTTGCAGACCGGTCACCATTCTGGTCGCTCTTTTCTGAACTTGCTCCAGTTTGTTGCTGTCTTTTTTAAAATGTGGTGCCCAAAACTGGACACAATATTCCAGATGAGGTCTGACTAAAGAGGAGTAGAGGGAAATAATGACTTCACGTGATCTAGGTGATCTAGATTGTATGCTTGTGTTAATACATCCTAGAATTGCATTTGCCTTTTTTGCTGCTGCATCACACTGTTGACTCATATTCAGTCTGTGATCTATTAGTATACCCAAGTCTTTTTCACATGTGCTGTTGCTAAGCCCTATTCCTCCCATTCTGTATATGCTTTTTTCATTTTTATTGCCCAGATGTAGTGCTTTGCATTTTTCCCTGTTAAAAACCATTCTGTTAGTTGCTGCCCACTGCTCCAGTTTATTTATATCTTTTTTAATCCTCTCTCTCTCTCTTCTCTAGTATTAGCTATCCCTCCTAGCTTTGTGTCATCAGCAAATTTAATCAGTTTACCCTCAATTCCTTCATCTAAATCGTTGATAAAGATGTTGAACAATACAGGGCCCAGGACAGAGCCCTGTGGTACCCCACTTGAGACATTCTTCCAACTGGATGTGCAGCCATTTACGACCACTCTTTGGGTCCGATCACTAAGCCAGTTATGAATCCACCTAACAGTTGCCTTGTCCATTCCATACTTAGTCATTTTCTCAATAAGGATTGTATGAGATACTTTGTCAAATGCTTTGCTGAAGTCAAGATATACTATATCTACAGCATTTCCTTGATCCACCCAATCAGTGATTCCGTCATAGAAGGAAATTAAGTTAGTCTGACATGACTTATTAGTTACAAACCCATGCTGACTCTGTTTAATCACTTCATTCTTATCCAGGTACTGACATACATGTTGTTTAATAATTTGTTCAAAGATCTTTCCTGGTATAGAAGTCAGACTCACCAGCCTATAGTTGCCTGGGTCCACCTTCTTCCCCTTTTTGAAGATAGGAACAACATTTGCTCTTCTCAGTCTTCTGGGACTTCTCCTGTTCTCCAAGAATTTTCAAAGATTATGGAGTGGTGTTCAAAAATTTCTTCTGCTATCTCCTTCAGTACTCTGGGGTGTAATTCATCTGGACCTGGAGACTTGAATTCATTTAGGTTAGCTAAGTGTTTCCTCACTATCTTTCTGTTTATAGATATCCTGGAGTCTTCTATTCCCATAATAGGACAGTGAAGAACAGTTGATGTTACATTTCCTTTCTGAGAGAAAACAGATGCAAAATAGGAATATAAAAGTTAGGCCTTCTCAACATCCTGTCTTACCATTTCATCATTTTCATCCTGTAAAAATCCTATAGCATCTTTGACTTTTCTTTTACTTTTGACATATCCCCAAAATCCTTTATTATTGCTTTTGACATCTCTTGCAAGCCTCAATTCATTGTCAGCTTTAGTAATCTGATTTATGCCCTGCAGACAGCATTATATTCTTCTTTAGATATGCCTCCCTCTTTCTATTTTATAAACATTTTTTTCTTCCTTTTTAGCATGTGCTTAAGTTCTGTGTTCATCCATCCTGGTTTCCTTAAATGCTTCCTATTCTTCCCTCTTTTCGGAATTGTTAACAATTGTGCTTTGAGAATTTCATTTTTCAAGATTTCCCATCCTTCCTGGACATTTTTGTCTTTAAGGATATCCAGCCATTGGATCCCTCCAATTCTCTTTCTGAATCCCTTAAAATCTGCCTTTCTGAAATCTAACCTTGATGTCTGAGTCTTCACAGGTCTTCCTCCTCTAGTTATCCAAAATTCTAAAATAGCATGGTCGCTACCTCCTAGGGTCCCAGCCACTTTTACCTCCTCAACCATTTCCTCCCTGTTTATAAGGATTAGATCCAAGGTAGCAGTTCCCCTTGTTTTCTCCCCTACCTTTTGGAAGATAAAGTTGTCAGCAAGAGAGGATAAGAATTTCCTTGACCTGTTAGTTTTGCCTGAGAGAGATTCCCAACAAATGTCTGGATAGTTGAAATCTCCCATGACAACTATGTCATATTTTTTGGAGAACTTGGCCATTTGATGCATAAAGAGTTCATCCATATCTTCAGCTTGCACAGGCGGCCTGTAATAAATGCCTACAATGGTGTCCTTTCCATTGTTCTGTCCTTGTATTCTTACCCAAACAGTTTCCACAGAACTCCCAGTCTCTGAAGCTTCAATCTCTGTGCAGATATACGTGTTTCTAACATACAATGTGACACCTCCTCCTCGTTTATCAAGTCTGTTTCTTGCAAATAAGTTGTATCCTTCTAGTCTTATATTCCAATCATCTGTATTGTCCCACCAAGTTTCAGTGATTCCAATGACATCATATTTCTTTTCCTGTGTTAGTAGTTCCAATTCTCCTTGTTTGTTGCCCATGCTTTGTGCATTAGTATAGAAACATTTTCGTTTGTGATTGGTTTCTCTTTCTCCAATATTTTTATTAATTAGATTCTTTTGTCTTTGTTCTTCCTTTCCACTTCTAATAGCAGAGTTCTCAATAGCATTTGTCAGGTGTATGGCTTTTTCTGGTCTATTGCTTCCCTTCCCATGTTGTTCTAGTTTAAAGTTCTCCTTACAAGTGTAGCAAGGCGACTTCCAAATACATGTTTTCCAGTCTTCGTAAGGTGCTCCCCATCTCTAGAAAGTAGTCCATCGTATAGGTAATTCACTCTGTGATCCAGAAATCCAAATCGCTGCTGAAGGCACCATCGACGTAGCCAGTTGTTCACCTGCAGAATCTTATTCCACCTCCTTGTTCCATGGCCATCCACTGGGAGGATGGAAAAGAAGACCACCTGCGCTCCCAGTTCTTTCACTTTCTTGCCCAAGTCTTCAAAGTCTCCGTGATCTGCACATGGTTTCCAGGTCGTTTCTTGTGGTGTCATTTGTCCCCACATGTAGTAGCAGGAATGGGTAGTCATCTGTAGGTCTGAAGAGTCCTGATATCCTGTCAGACACATCTTTAATTTTTGCACCTTGAAGACAGCACATTTCTCTTGAAGTTATGTCCAGTCTGCAGATAGCGGCCTCTGTTCCTCTCAACAGGAAATCCCCCATGACAACCACTCTCCGTTTCTTCTTCACAACATTTTTCTTTCTCCATCCAGGAGGACTCTGAAGGCGTACAAGGTTGCTGTTTGTGGGTAAAGTCTTATCCTGATGTATGTCTTCATCGTTTTCCTGCGTGAGAGCCTGGTACTGGTTCCTGAGAAGTATGGGTGCTGACTGCCTCCTGATCCTCCTGCTTCTCTGGGTCACATGTTTCCATTCCTCTGTTTCTTCAGGTGCACTTCGAAGTTTTTAGCAAGGTGACATTAACCCCTTATTACCCCATATGCCACCACTACACGGCAGTGGGAAGAGAGGGGCTAAGTGCCAGAATTGGCTCATCATACAGATGCGCCATTTCTGGGGTGGCTGTGGGCTGGTATTTGTAGTCAGGGGGGGTGCCAATATCCATGGCCCCTTCCTAGGCTATGAATATCTGCCCACAGCGGTCTGTGTAGCTTTTCTGGCAATAAAATATAGGGGGACCCCACGTCATTTTTTTGGGAGGTCCTCCTATTTTAATAGACAATAAAGGCTATGCAGACAGCTGCGGGCTGATACTCATAGCCTCGGAAGATCCATGAGTATTACCCCCTTCCCAGACTACAAATATTGGCCCCCGGCCGTCGGCTTTCCCTCTCTGGAGCCCACGCCATTTTTTTTCTTGTTTTTTTTTTTTTTTTTCAAAATTAAACATATTTTTCATTAATAAACATCGGCCTTGCTATTATTTATCTATCTATACTTATCCATAGATACAGTGGGGAAAAAAAGTATTTAGTCAGTCAGCAATAGTGCAAGTTCCACCACTTAAAAAGATGAGAGGCGTCTGTAATTTACATCATAGGTAGACCTCAACTATGGGAGACAAACTGAGAAAAAAAAATCCAGAAAATCACATTGTCTGTTTTTTTTCATTTTATTTGCATATTATGGTGGAAAATAAGTATTTGGTCAGAAACAAGCAATCAAGATTTCTGGCTCTCACAGACCTGTAACTTCTTCTTTAAGAGTCTCCTCTTTCCTCCACTCATTACCTGTAGTAATGGCACCTGTTTAAACTTGTTATCAGTATAAAAAGACACCTGTACACACCCTCAAACAGTCTGACTCCAAACTCCACTATGGTGAAGACCAAAGAGCTGTCAAAGGACACCAGAAACAAAATTGTAGCCCTGCACCAGGCTGGGAAGACTAAATCTGCAATAGCCAACCAGATTGGAGTGAAGAAATCAACTGTGGGAGCAATAATTAGAAAATGGAAGACATACAAGACCACTGATAATCTCCCTCGATCTGGTGCTCCACGCAAAATCCCACCCCGTGGGGTCAGAATGATCACAAGAACGGTGAGCAAAAATCCCAGAACCACGCGGGGGGACCTAGTGAATGAACTGCAGAGAGCTGGGACCAATGTAACAAGGCCTACCATAAGTAACACACTACGCCACCATGGACTCAGATCCTGCAGTGCCAGACGTGTCCCACTGCTTAAGCCTGTACATGTCCGGGCCCGTCTGAAGTTTGCTAGAGAGCATTTGGATGATCCAGAGGAGTTTTGGGAGAATGTCCTATGGTCTGATGAAACCAAACTAGAACTGTTTGGTAGAAACACAACTTGTCGTGTTTGGAGGAAAAAGAATACTGAGTTGCATCCATCAAACACCATACCTACTGTAAAGCATGGTGGTGGAAACATCATGCTTTGGGGCTGTTTCTCTGCAAAGGGGCCAGGACGACTGATCCGGGTACATGAAAGAATGAATGGGGCCATGTATCGTGAGATTTTGAGTGCAAACCTCCTTCCATCAGCAAGGGCATTGAAGATGAAACGTGGCTGGGTCTTTCAACATGACAATAATCCAAAGCACACCGCCAGGGCAACGAAGGAGTGGCTTCGTAAGAAGCATTTCAAGGTCCTGGAGTGGCCTAGCCAGTCTCCAGATCTCAACCCTATAGAAAACCTTTGGAGGGAGTTGAAAGTCCGTGTTGCCAAGCGAAAAGCCAAAAACATCACTGCTCTAGAGGAGATCTGCATGGAGGAATGGGCCAACATACCAACAACAGTGTGTGGCAACCTTGTGAAGACTTACAGAAAACGTTTGACCTCTGTCATTGCCAACAAAGGATATATCACAAAGTATTGAGATGAAATTTTGTTTCTGACCAAATACTTATTTTCCACCATAATATGCAAATAAAATGAAAAAAAAACAGACAATGTGATTTTCTGGATTTTTTTTTCTCAGTTTGTCTCCCATAGTTGAGGTCTACCTATGATGTAAATTACAGACGCCTCTCATCTTTTTAAGTGGTGGAATTTGCACTATTGCTGACTGACTAAATACTTTTTTTCCCCACTGTACATCAAAAGAATCTACGGATATATCTATGGATATACTGTATCTATTGTAAGGTAGTGCTGTCATTCAGGTAGGGGATACACGCTTGGCAGCCAAATAATCACGTCCGGCACGGGTTTTCCATAAAACAATAACAGTCCATGCGGTTTATTCAGGCATCATAAACCATGACCAGCAACATAAAGTTCATATAAACAGCATAGCGTCCATGACAGAACTTCACTCTGCTTATCCTGTAGTCATACAGGTTGTGCAATGTCCAGCACACAGGCTCTCGAGCCTCACAGATATATCACCTGTCAAGGTTACCTTCTCATAGCTTCTTCATACTCCATACTTCAGACGTCCATTCCCTCCAGGGAACTGTCAGGCACATGCAGCCATTACTCACAGCATTCACGTGCTGTCAGACAGGAAGCCCCATCTCCCAGCGGTAGTGATGTGTCATTCATGAACGATCGGATTCAAAGACTCAGCTCCCTGCTGTAAACGAAATGAGCCGGCTCTGCAGGGTGAACAGCGGCTTATCAGACCCAGCTTAGGCTACTTTCACACATCAGGTTTTCGGCGTCAGGCGCGATCCGGCGTCGTGCCGGAATGCCGGATCCGGCAAATGTTTTGTAAAACCTGATGTGCCGGATCCGGTTTTCTGCCGGATCCGTCTTGTTCTTGACAGACAAAACCGGATCCGTCTCATCCGGTTCATCCGTTTTTCTATCCGTTTTTACACGGATTACGCCGGATCCGGTTTTTAAAATTGACCCTTGTGGCCTTCCGAACGGGATTGGCTACTGGAAAACTATATATAGCATGTTCCTACAGCCCTTCTTTGACAGGTTGTAGAGAAGAAAGTGCAGGTTGGAGAGAAGAGCAAGTTACTGGCGAAGATGGATGTTGTCATTGGAAATATTACCACTAGAAGTTCTGTGACGGTTTCAGGGACAATTTTCCACTATACTTTATGTCACCTCAAGGCAGAGTACACTGGGATGACAGAGTGTGAAAGATTTGTGCCCTAACCAAACTTGTGTACCTTCTGGACCAACAGTATATACCTTTGCCAACCAAAGTTGGCTATCTTGTCATGGTCTTACTATTTTTACCTTTAGGCCACAGGTGTGTACCTGGTTGTGTTTTATGCAAAGTATTTCACCTTTTAACAAAAGTTGTGTACATTGGTAGGAAATCACCAACAATAAACACAACTTTTCAGGTGAAATACTTTGCTTCAAACACAACCAGGAACACAACTGTGGCAAAAAGCTAAAATTTACCCACAGTTATATACCTGGTTTTGAATACCTTTTTACCTTTGAAATACCCTGTATTTAACCTTTTTTTTAAACATAGTTCGCCGCAGAAAGAAATGACAGACAACCATTGTGAAACGATAATTTAACTTTTATTTAAAATTTTTTTTTTTTTTGTAAAATGTTTTTAAAGTGCAAAAAACTTTTTTAATAAAGGTTTTAAACCCAATGGGCATTTTTATTACAAAAAACACACATTACAAATCTGTGTACTGTGGGGTGGAAATACTGCTGGAGGGGCTGCGGGACACTTCGACACTGGGTGTGTGGAGAGAGGACTGGGATCGTGGTGGGGAAGGAACAGTTAGAGGTGAAGGTGTGGAAAAAGCTACAGAATGGGTGGACATGTGGGAGGCAGAAGAGGTGGTGGGCGGTGGAGTGGAGGGTTGGGCAGGGACTGTAGGAGCAGATGATGTTGATGGAAAGTTGTATGGGGAAGGAGTTTGGTACGGGGAAGGAGTTTGGTACGGGGAAGGAGTTTGGTACGGGGAAGGAGTTTGGTACGGGGAAGGAGTTTGGTACGGGGAAGGAGTTTGGTACGGGGCAGGTTGCTGGAAGTGGGGAGATGTCTGGTACTGGGGAGGTTGCTGGTACTGGTGAGGTTGCTGGTATGTAATAGGAGGGGGAGGATGGAAAGTGGCTGGAGGGGGTGCAGATGTAATAGGAGGGGGAGGATGGAAAGTGGCTGGAGGGGGTGCAGGTGGAGGAACTACAGTGGTGGGAGGTGGAGGTTGGGAGGTAACCTGCTGTAGAGCACCGTGGCACGAATGCATTACATGCATCTGCTGGGTAGGAGATAGTGTTGCCATGCGCTCCACAACAGACCTGAAAAAGGTGTGGTTTGGCGAAGATCTTGCTTCTGAATGCATGGTTTGCAGAAGTGTCTTCACCTCCAGAATGCTGGAGTTGATCTGCTGAAAGCCTGCGGAGATTTGCTCTGACAAGACTTTTAGACAGTTCTGGAAAGATGCATTCAGATTCAAGAACTCTTGCGCATAACTCTTTTCCTGACCCCTCTGCCGCTGCCGCCCAGTACCCGCAGGTGTACTAGAGGTGGCAGGGGCAGAAGGGTGGGGTAAAGGGAAAGCGATCTCCTCACCAGCAGCTTCATGTAATGTAGGCGGCCACGATGCTCCTGTGCTGGTGGATGGGACAGATGGGTCGAATGTGTGGGAAGGCTGGGAAGGTGCAGATGTACCGGGGCGGTCGAAGTGTCCCTCGGTGCCGGTCTCCTCAGGGATCGCCTCAGAAGGGTCCAATCGTGCAGGCTCCCGAGTGCTGCTCACCGTGCTGTGGAATAAAGAGAAAAAAAAACAATTAAAATACTGACATGGTATGGCCCTGGCTGAAAAAAAAAAGTTACATCTAACATTTTTTTCACATGTGGTGTGTAATATTTACCTTCTGGTGAGCATTGTTTCCCGGAGGAACGACAGGGCTTGTGCGTACTTGTACTTGCTCCTGCGTCCTCCAGATCCACTCGGGGCCCGCATCTCTTTATTGAACTCCTTCTTGAAACGATCCCTCACAGACCACCACCGATTCACAATTCTGTTCCCTGAAACGAGAAAGGAGTGGTTAGTATACAACATCAGTGTTTCACAAACTCCAGTCCTCATGGTCCCCAGGGGTCATGTTTTCAGGATTTCCATAGTAAATAGAAATCCTGAACACATGATCCGTGGGGACCACGAGGACTGGAGTTCGGGAAACACTGGTTTACATCAAGCAACCGGTACTGTATATACTTACGCTCTTTAATCTGGGCCCGAACATCGAGGTCCTCCCAGCGGCCCACAAGGAGCAAACAGATTTCCTCCCAGAGTCGTCGGGTAACGATCAGGTCAGCGTGGCGGCGGTCAGCCATATTCCAGAGCGGCTCCCTTTCTCTGACGAGATCGATGAGGCGGTCCACATCAATCCCTCCATCCTCACCGTCAGAGTCGGGAGCACGCTGTGAGGGCTGTTAAAGAAAAAGACAAAAATAACATAATTAGCCTCCACAAAAGAAATGAAATAAAAAGTGCAAAAAAACAAAGCAAAAATATTTATACTTACACGCTGGTGACCGCCGCGTTGCTGTCGCCGACGACCCTGGGAGGCACTGCGAGGACCTCTTGGCCGAGCACCAGATTGGGAAGACTAGAGAAGAAAACAAAAAATGTTATGTCTTTGGATGTAGGCATTTGTTTGCTGTGTGTGGTCTGCAGAACATTGTTTTCTATGTGTTGTGTGTAGTGTGATGTTGTGTTTCTGCGTTTGATGCAAAAAACTTACCAATTGTGAGCCCACTCCAGGTGTCTGTCCACCCCTTCCTTCTTCTTCTGGGAGCTCCTCTTCATCTTGTGATTCCTGTTTTGAAATAAAAGGCAATGAATAGACATATATTACAGAGATGATGGATTTTGGAAATAAAAACTTACCGTCAAACGCTGACGATGCGAGGGAGGGCTCCCAGAAGAAGATGTGCTGTCCTGTTGATGGCCAGACTCCATAGCTGTGGGTATTGCTGCTGCTGTTGCTGCTGCCAGTGATGCCATTTCTGCTGCTGCTGCTGCTGCTGCATCTCTTTGGCGGCTGTTGAATAAAGAGAAACAAAAGGCCAATGAATATCTTGCTATTCCATGGCCCTAGTTTGGAGGAATGGGGGATTTGATAATTACCGTCTCTCATCTGCTGCTGGACTCCCCTCCTCAGCATGTTCCATTTGCTGCTCCATTTGTGGTGGTGCTGATGGTGCTGCTGCTGCTGCAGATGTCTGCTGCCTTCTCCTGCTCCTGGTTCTTGGCTTGGGTGGCATGTTGGGTGTGGCTGAGGGTCCCATTGTCTTGCTTTTATATATCTCCTGTGGGCAGAGCTACTGAGCATGCTCAGACCAAAAAACCGGATCCGGCGCATTGTGGCGCTCATAGGCTTTCATTGTGTGAAAAAGCCGGACGCGCCGGATCCGGCGTGTCCAGCTTTTTCGCCGGAGACAAAAAACGTTACAGTAGCCGTTTTTTCCAGACGCCGGATCACGACACATTGCCGGATCCGGCGAAAACCGGATGAAACGCATGGCCATCCGGCGCGATCCGGCGCAAATGCAAGTCAATGGGGGGGAAACCGGATCCGGCATTGCATTTCGCCGGATCCGGTTTCTGTCAAAAGCGCCGGTTCGCGCCTGATGGCGAAAACCTGATGTGTGAAAGAGGCCTTACTGAAGCCTGACTGTGACTCATCTGGGGGCGGAGCAGTCAGGAGAGGACTGTGAATAAATGCAGGGGAGTTAACCCTTCAGTCCCAAATATACACTGCCAGTTCCTCCATGGCATATATGGCATGGAGGGACTCAGCACATTGTCATCATCATCATCTGCAATGATCTGTGCGTTACCTTTAGTCCTGAATAAAGACCTACTTTACTGGCCCCTCATCCATGGCATATACATACAGTATATGGTATGTGCAGGAGGAGAGACTCAGCACATTGTTTGGTATATCATCGTCTCATAGTGATAGGCCAGGCTCACATTCCGTTAATGTCCCTGCTTTCAACGGGATCCGTTACATAGCAAGCGGCACTAATGCTATGTAACGGACGCATTAACGCACCCATTGGCCGCAATGCTACTAACGCATCCAAACGGATGCCAAAATCAGAATGATGCGTTACTTCATGACGCACCCCCGACTGCTGCAGACCAAGGGTACGTCATGAAGTAACGCATCATGCCGATTTTGGATGCGTTAGTATCATTGCAGCCAAAGGGTGCGTTAACGCATCTGCTACATAGCATTAGTGCTGCTATGTAACGGATCCCGTTGACTGCAGGGCCAGGAGGATTCAGGACAACACTACAGGGAGGAGGATAGATGACGTCAGTTGTTGCTGCTAAGGGCTCATACTCACTAGCGAGAGAGTCGCACGTGATACTTGTGTGAGTCTCTCGCATGGAAACCTGGCACTGCCACCAGCACTCGGACCGGAGCATGCGGTTACATGTACTTCTATGCAGTCACCCCCTCTAGTCCGAGTGCCGGTGGCAGTGCCAGGTTTCCATGCGAGAGACTCACACGAGAATCACGCGAGTCTCTCGCAAGTGAGTATGAGCCTTTAGGGTAGGGTAAGTAATGTAAAGTGATTTTAGGCAAAACCTGTGGAGAGATCAGGTCCAGCTCCAATCATTATATAGGGTTAAGCTGGTTTCACACTTGCATATTTTGGATGCACACGGACCTGTTTTCCTCTCCATTGACTTTCAGTGGTGACGGATGGGACTTGCGTGTGCATCCAGTTGTCACCGTTTTCCCACAGATCCGCATGTCTGCATATTTTATCAGATGCACAAAAACGCAACTTGTTGCAGTTTCGTGTAATCTGAAAAACACACAGGCACAGGGAGACGCACGGATCCGCGGCTACACGTCTGGAATTAAAATGGAGTTCTATGGAGCACGGATACAGGACAACATGGATCCATGTGCTTCCGTGTGCAGGAATCTGTTTTGCGGCACTGAGCATGCTCGGAAGCGAGGGATGTGCTATATGGGACCAGTATGCAGACATAATATAGACTATGTCCGCATGCTGCTCTGTCATACAGTGATCTTTCCTGCCTCACTAGAAGGGCTTATGCCCTGTGTTATAGTGTGGTAATGATAATAAAATGTATTGGGAGCATGTATATTACATGGGGCACCTGGTTAGGGGCTGCACAAGTGGGGCTGCATTCACACTAGCGTTGTGGTATGGTCATACCTCCCAACTTTTGAGGTATGACCGGGGCAAATTTTAGGTCACGCCCCCTAGCCACACCCATTTTAGTAGTCACACCCATATCCACGCCCCAACCGCACCCATTTAGCACTGCTGATCACACTGACTGGTACCGAGGGCACAGTGGCTAGCATTATGGGTACTGTGGCTGGCATTATGGGCACAGTGGCTGGTACTGTTGGCACACTGACTGGTACTAAGGAAAAGAAAGAACAGAGAGAGAGAAAATAGAGAGAAAGAAAGAAGGGAAAAAAAGAACAGAGAGAAAGAAAGAGGGGGAAAGAAAGAGAGAACAGAGAAAGAAAGAGGGGAAAGAAAGAAGAGAGAGAAAGAAAGGAGAGAAAGAAAGAGGGGACAGAAAAAAGAACAGAGAGAGAGAAAGAACGAACAGAGAGAGAAAGAAAGAGGGGAAAGAAAGAGAACAGAGAGAGAAAGAACAGAGAAAAAGAAAGAAAGAATAAAGCAAAAGAAAGAACAGAGAGAAAGATAAAGAAAGAGGGGAAAGAAAGAGAACAGAGAGAGAGAAAGAAAGAACACAAAGAAAGGAAGAACAGAGAGAGAGAGAAAGAAAGAACAAAGAGAAAAATTAAGATAAGAGAGAGAAAAAAACGGAGAAAGAACAGAGAAAAAGAAAGAAAAGAGAAAAAGAAAGAACAGAGAAAGAGAAAGAAACAGGGGATAGAAAGAACAGAGATAGAGAGAAAGAACGAAAGAATAGAGAGAAAGAATGAGGGGACAGAAAAAAACAAGAGAGAGAGAGAAAAAAAGAAAGAGGGGAAAGAAAGAACACAGAGAGAGAAAGAGAACATAGAAAGAAAGAGAGAAAGAAAGAGGGGAAAGAAAGAACAGAGAGAGAGAAAGAAAGACAGAAAGAGGGGAAGAAAGAACAGAGAGAGAAAGAAAAAGGGGAAAGAAAGAACAGAGAGAAAGAAAAGAGAAAAAGAAAGAACAGAGAGAAAGAAAGAAAGAACAGAGAGAGAGGAAAGAACACAGAGAAAGAAAGAGGGGAAAGAAAGAACTGAGAGAAAAATTAAGATAAGAGAGAGAAAAAAAGACGGAGAAAGAACAGAGAAAAAGAAAACAGAGAAAAAGAAAGAACAGAGAAAGAGAAAGAAAGAGGGGAAAGAACGAAAGAATAGAGAGAAAGAATAAGGGGACAGAAAAAAACAACAGAGAGAAAAAAAAGAAAGAGGGGAAAGAAAGAACACAGAGAGAGAAAGAGAACAAAGAAAGAGAGAAAGAAAGAGGGGAAAGAAAGAACAGAGAGAAAGAAAGAGGGGAAGAAAGAACAGAGAGAAAGAAAGAAAGAGGGGAAAGAAAGAACAGAGAGAGAGAGAAAGAGAAAGAAAGAAAAGAGAGAAAGAAAGAACAGAGAAAGAAAGAAAGAACAGAGAGAGAGGAAAGAAAGAACACAGAGAGAGAGGAAAGAAAGAACACAGAGAGAGAAAGAAAGAGGGGAAGAGAACAGAGAGCTAGAAAGAACAGAGAGAGAGAAAGGGAGAACAGAGAGAGAAAGATTCTAGTGAGAAAGAAAGAGAGAGGGGAAAGAAAGCCCGGCTCACATTTTAGTGCCCACCTAAGCCTCCTGATGCAGGACATATCATGATCCGCTCACATGGCCAGCATCCCTGTGTCCAAGACGATCACGCTGTCCGCACTGTCAGAGGAAGACACGGTGATGGATCTGAAGCATTCCCTGAAGTGCCTCCATGGTTCCGTCACAATCTCCACCCGAAATTACCTCATTTCCGGTTAACTTCCAGCACGTCATTTCCGGTCACGTGCGAATTTTAAAGTGCTCCTTGGGGCTCTGACGTGTACTCCTGTGTCTGCGGGAAAAGTAACCTCCCGGCCGGGGCAGTGGGGCAGACTCAAAATCGGGACTGTCCTGCTGGATCTGGGACAGTTGGGAGGTTTAAATGCTACCCACCATACACCTTGTACACACATGGCTCTGCACACCTCATACACACACGGCTCCGCTCCGAACACCTCATGCACACACGGCTCCACTGAGTACACACATGGCTCCACTACATAAACCTCGTACACATGCGGCTCTGCTCCGTAAACCTTGAACACATGCGGCCATGCTCTGTACACCTTGTACACACATGGCTCCAATCCGTAAACCTTGTACACATGCAGCTTTGCTCCATACACCTCGTACACAAGCGGTTCCACTCTTTGCACACGCGGCTCCACTCTGTACACCCCGTACACACACGGCTCAGCTCTGTACACTTCGTACACACAGGGTTCTATTTTGTACGCCCCGCACACACGTGGCTCCGCTCCGTACAACCCGTACACACGGCTCCACTCCATACACACGCGGATCCACTCAGTACACCCCGTACACACACGGCTTGGCTCAGCACACTTTGTACACACAGGGCTCCGTTCCGTACACCTCGTACACTCGCGGCTCCGCTCTATACACCTCGAACACACGCGGCTCTGCTCCGTACACATCGTACACACGCGGCTCCGCTCCGTACACACATTGCTCTGCTCCATACACACAAGGCTCTGCTCAGTACACCTCGTACATACACGGTTCCGCTCTGTACACACATTGCTCTGCTCCATACACACAAGGCTCTGCTACATCCTCCCTGTAAACCCCTCCTGACCCCACACATAAACTTCTCTCATCCAGCACCATGACAACCAGCACAGCAGTCCTGCACACATATCACTGCACTCTTATACACATCACTGCGCTCTAATATATAAATCACTGCACTCTCATAGACATCACTGCGCTCTCATAGACATCACTGCACTCTCACAGACATCGCTGCACTCTCACAGACATCGCTGCACTCTCAGACATCGCTGCACTCTCACAGACATCGCTGCGCTCTCACAGACATCGCTGCGCTCTCACAGACATCACAGCGCTCTCACAGACATCACAGCGCTCTCACAGACATCACAGCGCTCTCACAGACATCGCTGCGCTCTCATAGACATCGCTGCGCTTTCATAGACATCGCTGCGCTTTCATAGACATTGCTGCGCTCTCATACATATCACTGCGTTCCTATAGACATCACTGCGCTCTCATAGACATTGCTGCACTCATACATATCACTGCGCTCTTATAGACATCACTGCACTCCAATATATAAATCACTGCGCTCTCATAGACATCACTGCGCTCTCATAGACATCACTGCGCTCTCACAGACATCACTGCGCTCTCATAGACATCACTGCGCTCTCACAGACATCACTGCGCTCTCATAGAAATCACTTCTTTATCATAGAAATCCCTTCGCTCTCAGGAAGATAACTGATCACACAGATGTCTCAGCTCAGGATCACTGCGCTCTCTTAAAACTCTCAAAAGAAAATCACTGCCCCCGTAACATCCATTGCACTCTTGTAAACATCACTGTGGCTTCATCCAATAAATTCCAGCATCACTGCGCTCTGCTAAAAATCACGTAGGATTTGATCAACAAATGAAGGAATTAGAAAATGTGCAGCGCTCTCAGCCTTCATATCTGTCACCTGCCCTGAGACACGGTGCAGCCAAGGTGCTAATAAGGTGCAGACACGGACTGAGGCACCTGATCACCGCAGCCCCGCCTGCAATGAACGCTAGGCTGTAATGAACTTCTCTTCTCTGTACGCACAGGACCTGTGATGAGGTCACAGGAGGAGAGGAGTCAGGAGTCACATGATGATCATGTGACCCCTGACTCCTCCCCTCCTGGACCTCACCACAGGTCCTGTGCTCACAGAGAACTAACTACACCCTAGCGTTCATTGCAGGCTGACTGGCTTCCACCGCGTCTCTGGGAGGGCAAGTATGGGGAGGGGCGTGCGGCTTGTCTCCCTGCAGTGCGGGACAAATAGTATCGCGGGCGGGACAGCGGGTGGGAGGGGCAAAAAAGGGACTGTCCCGCGGAATCCGGGACAATTGGGAGCTATGGGTATGGTGCGTTGTGATGCGTAGCAATCCTGATCCAGATTACATCACTATACATAACATAGGGACGCACGGACCTGCGTTTGCATCAGGATGCATCATGTGCACCGACACATATCACAGCACTTACTAATTCACAAAGCACATGAACAAAAAATGCCACAATACATGGTAAGGCTACAACTGAGGAGCAGGGGCCTGTTCACAAGAGCTGACAATCTGAGGAAAGAGCAATGCTGAATAACAGTCTACACTGCGTCACTAGAGACTGATACAGGAGTATAACAAGACCTCACTGTACAGGAGAGACCAGAGCGAGGAGCAGGGGCCTGATCACAAGAGCTGACAATCTGAGACAGCAATGCTGAATAACAGTTTACACTGGGTCACTAGATCCTTATACAGGGGTATAACGAGGCCTCACTGTACAGGAGAGACCGGAGCGAGGAGCAGGGGCCTGATCACAAGAGCTGACAATCTGAGGACACAGCAATGCTGAATAACAGGCTACACTGCGTCACTAGATCCTTATACAGGGGTATAAAGAGGCCTCACTGTACAGGAGAGACCAGAGCAAGGAGCCGGGGCATGATCACAAGAGCTGACATTCTGAGAAAACAGCAATGCTGAATAACAGTCTACACTGTGTCACTAGATCCTTATACAGGGGTATAATGAGGCCTCACTGTACAGGAGAGACCGGAGCGAGGAGCAGGGGCCTGATCACAATAGCTGACAATCTGAGGACACAGCAATGCTGAATAACAGTCTACACTGCGTCACTAGATCCTTATACAGGGGTATAACGAGGCCTCACTGTACAGGAGAGACCGGAGCGAGGAGCAGGGGCCTGATCACAAGAGCTGACAATCTGAGGACACAGCAATGCTGAATAACAGGCTACACTGCGTCACTAGATCCTTATACAGGGGTATAGCGAGGCCTCACTGTACAGGAGAGACCAGAGCGAGGAGCAGGGGCCTGATCACAGGAGCTGACAATCTGAGGACACAGCAATGCTGAATAACAGGCTACACTGCGTCACTAGATCCTTATACAGGGGTATAGCGAGGCCTCACTATACAGGAGAGACCGGAGCAAGGAGCAGGGGCCTGATCACAAGAGCTGACAATCTGAGGACACAGCAATGCTGAATAACAGTCTACACTGCGTCACTAGATCCTTATACAGGGGTATAAAGAGGCCTCACTGTACAGGAGAGACCAGAGCAAGGAGCAGGGGCCTGATCACAAGAGCTGACATTCTGAGAAAACAGCAATGCTGAATAACAGTCTACACTGTGTCACTAGATCCTTATACAGGGGTATAATGAGGCCTCACTGTACAGGAGAGACCGGAGCGAGGAGCAGGGGCCTGATCACAATAGCTGACAATCTGAGGACACAGCAATGCTGAATAACAGTCTACACTGCGTCACTAGATCCTTATACAGGGGTATAACGAGGCCTCACTGTACAGGAGAGACCGGAGCGAGGAGCAGGGGCCTGATCACAAGAGCTGACAATCTGAGGACACAGCAATGCTGAATAACAGTCTACACTGCGTCACTAGATCCTTATACAGGGGTATAACGAGGCCTCACTGTACAGGAGAGACCGGAGCGAGGAGCAGGGACCTGATCACAAGAGCTGACAATCTGAGGACACAGCAATGCTGAATAACAGTCTACACTGCGTCACTAGATCCTTATACAGGTGTATAATGAGGCCTCACTGTACAGGAGAGACCGGAGCGAGGAGCAGGGGCCTGATCACAAGAGCTGACAATCTGAGGACACAGCAATGCTGAATAACAGTCTACACTGTGTCACTAGATCCTTATACAGGGGTATAATGAGGCCTCACTGTACAGGAGAGACCAGAGCAAGGAGCAGGGGCCTGATCACAAGAGCTGACAATCTGAGGACACAGCAATGCTGAATAACAGTCTACACTGCATCACTAGATCCTTATACAGGGGTATAGCGAGGCCTCACTGTACAGGAGAGACCAGAGCAAGGAGCAGGGGCCTGATCACAAGAGCTGACAATCTGAGGACACAGCAATGCTGAATAACAGGCTACACTGCGTCACTAGATCCTTATACAGGGGTATAAGGAGGCCTCACTGTACAGGAGAGACCGGAGCGAGGAGCAGGGGCCTGATCACAGGAGCTGACAATCTGAGGAAACAGCAATGCTGAATAACAGTCTACACTGCGTCACTAGATCCTTATACAGGGGTATAATGAGGCCTCACTGTACAGGAGAGACCGGAGCGAGGAGCAGGGGCCTGATCACAATAGCTGACAATCTGAGGACACAGCAATGCTGAATAACAGTCTACACTGCGTCACTAGATCCTTATACAGGGGTATAACGAGGCCTCACTGTACAGGAGAGACCGGAGCGAGGAGCAGGGGCCTGATCACAAGAGCTGACAATCTGAGGACACAGCAATGCTGAATAACAGTCTACACTGCGTCACTAGATCCTTATACAGGGGTATAACGAGGCCTCACTGTACAGGAGAGACCGGAGCGAGGAGCAGGGGCCTGATCACAAGAGCTGACAATCTGAGGAGACAGCAATGCTGAATAACAGTCTACACTGCGTCACTAGATCCTTATACAGGTGTATAATGAGGCCTCACTGTACAGGAGAGACCGGAGCGAGGAGCAGGGGCCTGATCACAAGAGCTGACATTCTGAGAAAACAGCAATGCTGAATAACAGTCTACACTGCGTCACTAGAGACTGATACAGGAGTATAACAAGGCCTCACTGTACAGGAGAGACCAGAGCGAGGAGCAGGGGCCTGATCACAAGAGCTGACAATCTGAGGACACAGCAATGCTGAATAACAGTCTACACTGTGTCACTAGATCCTTATACAGGGGTATAATGAGGCCTCACTGTACAGGAGAGACCAGAGCAAGGAGCAGGGGCCTGATCACAAGAGCTGACAATCTGAGGACACAGCAATGCTGAATAACAGTCTACACTGCATCACTAGATCCTTATACAGGGGTATAGCGAGGCCTCACTGTACAGGAGAGACCAGAGCAAGGAGCAGGGGCCTGATCACAAGAGCTGACAATCTGAGGACACAGCAATGCTGAATAACAGGCTACACTGCGTCACTAGATCCTTATACAGGGGTATAATGAGGCCTCACTGTACAGGAGAGACCGGAGCGAGGAGCAGGGGCCTGATCACAGGAGCTGACAATCTGAGGAAACAGCAATGCTGAATAACAGTCTACACTGCGTCACTAGATCCTTATACAGGGGCATAATGAGGCCTCACTGTACAGGAGAGACCAGAGCGAGGAGCAGGGGCCTGATCACAAGAGCTGACATTCTGAGAAAACAGCAATGCTGAATAACAGTCTACACTGCGTCACTAGAGACTGATACAGGAGTATAACAAGGCCTCACTGTACAGGAGAGACCGGAGCGAGGAGCAGGGTCCTGATCACAAGAGCTGACAATCTGAGGACACAGCAATGCTGAATAACAGTCTACACTGCGTCACTAGATCCTTATTCAGGGGTATAACGAGGCCTCACTGTACAGGAGAGACCGGAGCGAGGAGCAGGGGCCTGATCACAAGAGCTGACAATCTGAGGACACAGCAATGCTGAATAACAGTCTACACTGCGTCACTAGATCCTTATACAGGGGTATAATGAGGCCTCACTGTACAGGAGAGACCAGAGCAAGGAGCAGGGGCCTGATCACAAGAGCTGACAATCTGAGGACACAGCAATGCTGAATAACAGTCTACACTGCATCAATAGATCCTTATACAGGGGTATAGCAAGGCCTCACTGTACAGGAGAGACCGGAGCGAGGAGCAGGGGCCTGATCACAAGAGCTGACAATCTGAGGACACAGCAATGCTGAATAACAGTCTACACTGCGTCACTAGATCCTTATACAGGGGTATAATGAGGCCTCACTGTACAAGAGAGACCAGAGCAAGGAGCAGGGGCCTGATCACAAGAGCTGACAATCTGAGGACACAGCAATGCTGAATAACAGGCTACACTGCGTCACTAGATCCTTATACAGGGGTATAATGAGGCCTCACTGTACAGGAGAGACCGGAGCGAGGAGCAGGGGCCTGATCACAGGAGCTGACAATCTGAGGAAACAGCAGTGCTGAATAACAGTCTACACTGCGTCACTAGATCCTTATACAGGGGTATAATGAGGCCTCACTGTACAGGAGAGACTGGAGCGAGGAGCGGGGCCTGATCACAAGAGCTGACAATCTGAGGAGACAGCAATGCTGAATAACAGTCTACACTGCGTCACTAGATCCTTATACAGGGGTATAATGAGGCCTCACTGTACAGGAGAGACTGGAGCGAGGAGCGGGGCCTGATCACAAGAGCTGACAATCTGAGGACACAGCAATGCTGAATAACAGGCTACACTGCGTCACTAGATCCTTATACAGGGGTATAATGAGGCCTCACTGTACAGGAGAGACCGGAGCGAGGAGCAGGGGCCTGATCACAGGAGCTGACAATCTGGGGAAACAGCAGTGCTGAATAACAGTCTACACTGCGTCACTAGATCCTTATACAGGGGTATAATGAGGCCTCACTGTACAGGAGAGACTGGAGCGAGGAGCGGGGCCTGATCACAAGAGCTGACAATCTGAGGAAACAGCAATGCTGAATAACAGTCTACACTGCGTCACTAGATCCTTATACAGGGGTATAATGAGGCCTCACTGTACAGGAGAGACTGGAGCGAGGAGCGGGGCCTGATCACAAGAGCTGACAATCTGAGGAGACAGCAATGCTGAATAACAGTCTACACTGCGTCACTAGATCCTTATACAGGGGTATAAAGAGGCCTCACTGTACAGGAGAGACCAGAGCGAGGAGCAGGGGCCTGATCACAAGAGCTGACATTCTGAGAAAACAGCAATGCTGAATAACAGTCTACACTGCGTCACTAGAGACTGATACAGGAGTATAACAAGGCCTCACTGTACAGGAGAGACCGGAGCGAGGAGCAGGGTCCTGATCACAAGAGCTGACAATCTGAGGACACAGCAATGCTGAATAACAGTCTACACTGCGTCACTAGATCCTTATTCAGGGGTATAATGAGGCCTCACTGTACAAGAGAGACCAGAGCAAGGAGCAGGGGCCTGATCACAAGAGCTGACAATCTGAGGACACAGCAATGCTGAATAACAGGCTACACTGCGTCACTAGATCCTTATACAGGGGTATAATGAGGCCTCACTGTACAGGAGAGACCGGAGCGAGGAGCAGGGGCCTGATCACAGGAGCTGACAATCTGAGGAAACAGCAGTGCTGAATAACAGTCTACACTGCGTCACTAGATCCTTATACAGGGGTATAATGAGGCCTCACTGTACAGGAGAGACTGGAGCGAGGAGCGGGGCCTGATCACAAGAGCTGACAATCTGAGGAGACAGCAATGCTGAATAACAGTCTACACTGCGTCACTAGATCCTTATACAGGGGTATAATGAGGCCTCACTGTACAGGAGAGACTGGAGCGAGGAGCGGGGCCTGATCACAAGAGCTGACAATCTGAGGACACAGCAATGCTGAATAACAGGCTACACTGCGTCACTAGATCCTTATACAGGGGTATAATGAGGCCTCACTGTACAGGAGAGACCGGAGCGAGGAGCAGGGGCCTGATCACAGGAGCTGACAATCTGGGGAAACAGCAGTGCTGAATAACAGTCTACACTGCGTCACTAGATCCTTATACAGGGGTATAATGAGGCCTCACTGTACAGGAGAGACTGGAGCGAGGAGCGGGGCCTGATCACAAGAGCTGACAATCTGAGGAAACAGCAATGCTGAATAACAGTCTACACTGCGTCACTAGATCCTTATACAGGGGTATAATGAGGCCTCACTGTACAGGAGAGACTGGAGCGAGGAGCGGGGCCTGATCACAAGAGCTGACAATCTGAGGAGACAGCAATGCTGAATAACAGTCTACACTGCGTCACTAGATCCTTATACAGGGGTATAAAGAGGCCTCACTGTACAGGAGAGACCAGAGCGAGGAGCAGGGGCCTGATCACAAGAGCTGACATTCTGAGAAAACAGCAATGCTGAATAACAGTCTACACTGCGTCACTAGAGACTGATACAGGAGTATAACAAGGCCTCACTGTACAGGAGAGACCGGAGCGAGGAGCAGGGTCCTGATCACAAGAGCTGACAATCTGAGGACACAGCAATGCTGAATAACAGTCTACACTGCGTCACTAGATCCTTATTCAGGGGTATAACGAGGCCTCACTGTACAGGAGAGACCGGAGCGAGGAGCAGGGGCCTGATCACAAGAGCTGACAATCTGAGGACACAGCAATGCTGAATAACAGTCTACACTGCGTCACTAGATCCTTATACAGGGGTATAATGAGGCCTCACTGTACAGGAGAGACCAGAGCAAGGAGCAGGGGCCTGATCACAAGAGCTGACAATCTGAGGACACAGCAATGCTGAATAACAGTCTACACTGCGTCACTAGATCCTTATACAGGGGTATAATGAGGCCTCACTGTACAAGAGAGACCAGAGCAAGGAGCAGGGGCCTGATCACAAGAGCTGACAATCTGAGGACACAGCAATGCTGAATAACAGGCTACACTGCGTCACTAGATCCTTATACAGGGGTATAATGAGGCCTCACTGTACAGGAGAGACCGGAGCGAGGAGCAGGGGCCTGATCACAGGAGCTGACAATCTGAGGAAACAGCAGTGCTGAATAACAGTCTACACTGCGTCACTAGATCCTTATACAGGGGTATAATGAGGCCTCACTGTACAGGAGAGACTGGAGCGAGGAGCGGGGCCTGATTACAAGAGCTGACAATCTGAGGAGACAGCAATGCTGAATAACAGTCTACACTGCGTCACTAGATCCTTATACAGGGGTATAATGAGGCCTCACTGTACAGGAGAGACTGGAGCGAGGAGCGGGGCCTGATCACAAGAGCTGACAATCTGAGGACACAGCAATGCTGAATAACAGGCTACACTGCGTCACTAGATCCTTATACAGGGGTATAATGAGGCCTCACTGTACAGGAGAGACCGGAGCGAGGAGCAGGGGCCTGATCACAGGAGCTGACAATCTGGGGAAACAGCAGTGCTGAATAACAGTCTACACTGCGTCACTAGATCCTTATACAGGGGTATAATGAGGCCTCACTGTACAGGAGAGACTGGAGCGAGGAGCGGGGCCTGATCACAAGAGCTGACAATCTGAGGAAACAGCAATGCTGAATAACAGTCTACACTGCGTCACTAGATCCTTATACAGGGGTATAATGAGGCCTCACTGTACAGGAGAGACTGGAGCGAGGAGCGGGGCCTGATCACAAGAGCTGACAATCTGAGGAGACAGCAATGCTGAATAACAGTCTACACTGCGTCACTAGATCCTTATACAGGGGTATAAAGAGGCCTCACTGTACAGGAGAGACCAGAGCAAGGAGCCGGGGCATGATCACAAGAGCTGACAATCTGAGGACACAGCAATGCTGAATAACAGGCTACACTGCATCACTAGATCCTTATACAGGGGTATAATGAGGCCTCACTGTGCAGGAGAGACCGGAGCGAGGAGCAGGGGCCTGATCACAAGAGCTGACAATCTGAGGAAACAGCAATGCTGAATAACAGTCTACACTGCGTCACTAGATCCTTATACAGGGGTATAAAGAGGCCTCACTGTACAGGAGAGACCAGAGCAAGGAGCCGGGGCATGATCACAAGAGCTGACAATCTGAGGAAACAGCAATGCTGAATAACAGTCTACACTGCGTCACTAGATCCTTATACAGGTGGAGAATGAGGCCCTCACTTTACAGGCAAAGACCTAGAATGAGGACTGTGGAAAACAGATTTCTATTTAAAAAAAGAGCCGTTTAAAGAGCCAAAAGAGCCGGCTCTTTATGGTGAGCGGTGCCGAATGAGCCGGATCACCAAAAAGAGCCAAACTTCCCATCACTACCCAGCGGGACCTTCCACAACGGACCAACCGGGTCCAAGCATTCACCCTTGTGACCTACCCTGGCCACCTTATATGGTCCGTAGCCACGCCCACCAGGTCACATGGCTATGACCTCATCACAGGTCCTACAAGCATTCATACATTGTTTACTATGGCGTTCTAGACACACCCCTGGGTGGATTTGTAGGTAGCTCTCCCTAACCCATTGGCACAAAACCTCAGCAGTATCACTGCTGATCAACACATACACAAGTCTTCATCTCAAAGCCACCCACCTTGAGATACATTACGATCATTCAGCATCCTACACCTATCAGGACACTGAAAATGCTTATACGCCTGTCCTGAGACACCCACACAGCGCCCCTTAGCGGACACAGTGGTCACTACACCACACTATGGATAGAGGATATATCTATAGAGAGATATATCTATAGATAGATAGATAGATATATCGATACATATATCTATAGATAGATATATCTATATCTATTTATAGATATGTCTATCTATAGATATATCCATCTATCTATCCCATATCTATCTATCTATCCCATATCCATCTATCTATCTATAGATCTATCTATACATCTCTTTATTATCTGTCTATCTGTGTGGAGCGCCCTCACTCACCAGGGCTATGGGGTACTCGGTACCGGGCCGGTTGATCATCTCAACGGGAGTTGTCACGGCAGCAGTGACCCGGTCCGTGGCCCTGGGGCTCCATTACAAAAGGGGGTTGCTTCAGTGTGCTTATGGGGGTGAAAGTTTAAGTGATTCCTGACGCCACCTGTGGTGTTCGGCAATGAAGGTGTAAGCCGACGCTGCAGACAGATCCTCTGGGACAGATGGTGTAGTGCAGCAATGACGTTAGAGCCCTCCACAGGCAGGGCTGTAGTCCCAGGGCAGTGTAGGTGAAGTGACACTTAGATGGTGTAGTGTCGGGCGCAAGGGATGTAGCAGTGCTGGATGGGTTGGCGCAGGAATAAGTGGAGGACACCAGGGCATGTAGTTCCAAAGCTTTACTAACAGTCTGTTGCAGGTACAGGTGCCCGCATCTGTGCCGTGTCCTCCGGGTCAGGAGCTCAGCCAACTTCCAGGCAAGATGAAGTACTCCCTTCCAACACTCCGCCAACATATGTGCCTTTTCTGAACATCTCCTCTTATAGCTCCTTTGAATGAAGTACTCCTAGTACTGAGTTACACTGGAGTTCCTCCTGTCAGATGTTCCTATGAGCTCTACTTGTTCGGCAGACAGCTGTAGCCTGCTTCGGGGACTCCTTGCTACTAACTCCCGGCTCACTAATATGTTGCTGTTGTGCCCCCAAGTCTTGAGTGGGAATAAAGTGGTCACTACTTCTATTCCTCCGGTGTCTGCTGCGGGACCATTAGTATCCGTGTTGTGAGCTCATTTTCGGGTTTGCCTCTGGCTTCTGGTGAGGGTTATGGAGCTGGCTGTGCTGACAGAGGAGTAGTGAGTTCTCTATCTGGACTCCCTCTGTTGGTGAAGGGAGGTAATGAAGCTGATCTAATTGGCAGAGACTGGCTACCTGAGGAAGAGGACTGCGATTGGACATCAGGAGTTTCTGATTGGATTTAAGGCAGCCGACTCCCTAGTTTCTTGCTGGTGATTTTCCTGACTGTGGCTTCTGGTTTCCAGTTTGGTTCCTGCCTTCCTAAAGCTAAGTTTTCTCTGCTATTGTTCATATGAGTTTTTGTCTGGTTTACTTAGTTTTTGTGTTCAGCCAGCCCTGGCTGGGACTGGGCTGAATCCCCATTTTGTCTCTGATCAGTTGATCACTTTTGCTCTGTCTTCAGAATGTACCTGAGTGCTGATATAGTGATTTGAAGTCTAGCGACTTCAGTGCCTTTTTCTATCAGACATGTTGGACATTTTTTTGGGCAGGGTTTTTTGTGTGATTGCAGACAGCAGCTTTTCTTTCCTGTCCTTTCTAGTTAGTGATGGCCCCATTGTTTGCTCAGCCTATCTTTCTTTCTGTGTCTGTGTTTTCATCTTGTTTCACCGACAATACATGTTTGGGGCTGTCTATTGCTTTGGGGTCTGCTCTG
The DNA here is from genome assembly GCF_039654945.1 of Dendrobates tinctorius. Taxonomy (NCBI): domain Eukaryota; kingdom Metazoa; phylum Chordata; class Amphibia; order Anura; family Dendrobatidae; genus Dendrobates; species Dendrobates tinctorius. The sequence goes on from NW_027361679.1 coordinate 116,835,490, forward strand.
GGGCAGTTTAGATTTTCCCTTTCATTCTTTAGGCTTATTTAGTTCTCCGGCCGTGACGAGGCATCTAGAACCACCGTAGTCACACTCCACGGCTACTGCTAGTTGTTGTGGATAGGATCAGGGGTCTGCAATCCGCTAGTTACCAACCTCTCCGGTTTTCTGGGCTTAGCTTGCTGTTTGTTTTTTCCTCCTCGGTGACTCATTCATAACATATCCGTACAACCTCGGGGACCGGACCCCGGCCTTGCGCTTAGAACTTGAAAAGGGTTCTCCTCTAACCCTGGTCCTTGTTCTCTTATACTCCTCACGTTCGGTGCTAATCCTTCTTCCCAATGGAGAATCAAGCTTTCTTTCACTGTCTCTTTCCTGTGCCAGCAGACCCAGATCACTGTGGCCTGCTGCAGCACTTCCTTCTTCCATCCCTCTCCCAGGGATCTTCTCTTTCTCACTCTCTGTCCTTCTACATCCTCACTCACTGACTGAGTGTAAGACTGACTGACTGACTCAACTCTTCCCGCTCCTTTATGTGAACTAAACTCCACCCACCTCCCAGCACGTTTCGTGTTCCAAGCAGGGAGCCACCAAGGGGTGCTATGTTACACTCCAATCAGGGAGCCGCCAAAGGTGCTTTGCTTTGCTACACTACTTTGTGGTGTGGGGTGCAGGTGTTGGAGCGTGGTCAGGTGTCTCCACCTTACCTGGATGGTGGGGCACCACACCTCAGGAGGAGCTGCAGTACCTCTGGGGCGACTGAACCCTCAGGGGCACCACATGTGTGTGGGTTGTACAAATGTAAAAGAGGAGGTCAGACCAGAAATCACTATTTTTTGTGTTAAATAACATACCTTTATTTAGCTTACAAAAGCACATACAATCCGTATGAAAAAAACACATGAAAATTTGCATCAAAACGTGCTGATTTTTACCTGCGTTTTCTGCCAATAGGTGCAGATTCTGTGCAGAAAATTCTGCAGGCAAATCTGCAATGTGTGCACATACCCTTATAAACACAGGAGCGTGATAAGATGATGTGCAGTGAGGTGGGAGCTGCATATTAGAGGCAGGAGCAGCTGGACACAACAAAGAACTAGTATTTTACATAATATGTCCTCCTACACACCAGGAACAAGTCCTTTTCACTAGCCAAACTGGGGGAAGAACCTATAATCAAGCCAGGGGACATACTGCTACTCTTCATTTTGTACAACCTGCATACCTCAGCCTGTTCCTGCTTGGCTGGCTGAGTGCAGATAATGAACATGCTGACTACCTGAGTCAGTGTCATCTCCACTTTTACCTTCACGTGCCTGATATGAATGTATAGAAAAGGAGGCCACATGGGGTAAATAGTGAGGTGGGGATCCATATGAAGCAATGGTTGGGGAAGCCACCACCATGCAGGGAGACTACGGTACACAAGATGAGGTACAAACAACAAAGGGTTAATTTATTGACAGGCAAGGAATGCAGTGATAGGAAGGTGTAAACAGGGGTATGCAATGACAAAAGACAATTTACAAAAGTGATATTCTTTAGCTAGGCCGTCAAATAGCACGGTGCTCCAACTATCACAGATCAATATACTTTCAACAGGCAAAACAACACAATAAACGCAATGTGATGCTTCTCTAACCGTAGTCTACCTGGCCTCTGCTAAGCAGGCCACACAGCTACCATGCTCTGTCTATTGCAGCCTATCCTAAGCCCTAACATGTGCACACAAGGGGTTAAAACAGTAATGTTGGAGTCTCAGTCCAGTCCCGGGGGCCCCCAGCAGTCCTGTAAGATTGTGCGCATGTCTTTCTGGAAGCTCTGTGAAACATGATCTTCTACTTGCTTGAGGGTCCTGGAGATGATCCTGGAAACCGACAGATTCCTTTCTTGCATTTCTTTGTGGCTCCTCACAATAACACAGGACAGCCACCTTTGTTATCCCCAGAAGAGTCCACACAATCTCAGAAGTTCAGTCAGTCTTCTGCTCACAGCTCCATGCACGCCGGCCTCCTGCACAATCTTCAGCCGAGCAAGCTCACACAGAAAATAGCCTATCCCCTCTCCAGTGCTGGCAGAACAACACAAATAGTCTTTTGCAGGGGAGAACAGGACATACCATCGCACCAGCCAAGGGGGTGCTGACTCTTAAAGTGGCAGCGTGTCTCTGCTGTCCATAGCAACGCCACCCCCTTACACCTATGCAGCAGAAGACATCAAGAGACACCAAGTGACATAGTGCCCCAGTGCAGGAACCAATCCATCTAGCAATTGCCAGAAATGCCAGATGGCCAGTCTGACCCTGTTTGTATGGCTTTTGAGGCACCTAAAATGATGTTTATGGTGGAAATAATAAACCACCAACATGCCATGACATATTGTACAGTCCCCGCAAGTACATATATGGTGCAAATGACAGAGCCTCACCATTCTGCTGGCTCGCCGGGAATTAGAACATCTACAACTTTGTGACTTCCAGGGCCAAGTACCCCAACCAGTGGCACCCCGCTTTTGGTGGGCAACAAAGGTAGCAGCAAGCTTTGGAAGCTGAGATTTCATTGAAGTATGTGGCCAGGTGACCTAATGTCCCAACCTGGGGTCTCCAAACATCTCTATGGGTTTAGCGATGGCAAGTGGTTCAAATCTGTACTCCTCCAGTTGGAGCCATGATGCCCTGGCTGCTCTCTTCTAGAAACAAAGGCAGATCCTCCTTTTATAGTCCACAGCTCTTATTCAGAACATTCTTCCACAGGATTGGGGGGAGGTGGGAGGAGGTCATCTCTCATTGTGTTCAATGAATCTGCATATTTTTGTCTTTCAATCTTTGCAGAACAACACACTGCATGGACTGATACAATAGTTAGCAGGCATTCACCAAATTAACAAACAACAATTGTTCAATTAACCTGCACCTTTGTCCCTCAAGGATAGCAGAACAATAAGCTACAAGGGACTGATAGAATAGGTAGCAGGTATTCAGGAAATTAACAAACATCAATTGTTCAATTAACCTGCGCCTTTGTCCCTCAACCCATTTTGTAAGCTACTAACCCAGTCTTTCAATCCAGCAGGAACCAAATGTGTTATGAATGGGTCACCGAGGAGAAAAACAACACAAGCTAAGTCTCAGAAAACCAGAGAGGTTGGTAACTATGCAGATTGCAGGTCACTGATCTTAACACACAACTAGCAGCAGTCGTGGAGCGTGCCTACGATGGTCCTGGACGCCTCGTCACAACCGGAGAACTAAATAAGCCTAAAGTAAGAAAAGGGAAAACTAACTCCCCCAGAGCAGACCCAAAGGAAAGACAGCCCCCCACATGTATTGACGGTGAAGCAAGATGAAAACACAAACAAAGGCAGAAAAATAGGCTGAGCAAACGATGGGGCCAAACTAACTTGAAAGGACAGGAAAGGAAAGATACTGTCTGCAATCTTCCAAAAAACCCTACCCAAAATAATGTCCAACACTTCTCATAACAAAATTAATCCTGAAGTCACTAGACTCCCACTATATCAGCACAAATATTCTGAGACAGAGCAAAAAAAGGCCAATCTAATAAAGGACAAAAGGCAAATTGGCAAATACAAATAAATAAGAGTGGAAATTCAGCACAGCCCACCCGGGCTGGCTGACCACACGAAATCTGAGCTGACCAACAAGAGCAAGTGTGAACATTAGCAAAAACAAAACTTAACTTGAGAAGACTGGAGCAGAGCTGAAGTCCAAAACCTGAGAAGCAGACTAAATCACCAGCAACAGGATAGGGCGTCGGCTGTCTTATATCCAGTCTGATACTCCAGAGATCCAATCATTATCCTCCTCGTCAGGTGGCAGACCATTACCAATTAAACTAACCTAACTACCTCCTGTCACCACCAGAGGGAAAACGGAAGGAGAACTCCCAGCTGGTGGAGCAGAAAATGAGCTCATAACACAAATGCATACAGAAAGAAGTGAGGTGAGATAGAACCATTCTTCTTTAGCACTGGTAATATTGAGCACTATATCAATGTACTGCATGCATTTTGTAGATTTATTATGTTTGTAACTGTAATTGTGCATTGAATCTATGCAAGCAGCTGAAAATACTGACAGCATTGAGTACCTTTTTTAACTGGGTATTTTGTTAGTGGGAATAAGTGTTGTCTGTTTTGAGATCAGCTCTTTTACTGTTATAATTCTTTAAAATATTTGATTAAAAGTTCATTTTTAATAAGTTAATTAGATACTTCTGCTGTAGATTTTCAAACTCTTTGAAGTGATATGGATACCATATAAGAAAAACATGGATTTCTCTGGAATAAAACACCCGATTCCAGATATACAGGTGTCACTTTATTCAGCTTCCTGTGACCAGAATGCCAATATTCACGGCTCACTTTAAGGCATGTTTCAGTGAGTTTGATGTAAAATAAATTGACTGTTTCATACAAGTCCTTGACCTCAACCCTATGAAACACATATAGATGAACCAGAATGGACATTTACAATCAGACTATCATCCAACATCTGTCCGACTTCATAAATGCTCTTCTCAGTTAATAGGCATAAATTCCCACAAACACACTCCAAAACTTTATAGAAAGTCTTGGCATAAGAGTGTGAGCTGGTTTAGTGGCAAAGAGGAGTCCAACTCCATATTAATGCCTATGAATTTAGAATGCAATGTCATAAAAGCCTCTGTATGTGCAATGTATAGGTATCTTAATACTTTTGTCCATATAGTGTATACTGTATACACTAACTGATAACAGTATTTATCTGTTGAATGATGCCACCTGCAGTTAGATATACCTTAGTGCAGAAGGATATAGCACTACTATAAGAATTTACAGAAGTTTTTTGGATTTCATCTAAATGTCGACAGTCCCTCAATTTGATTGCAGATAGGCAACCCACGAAAACTTTGGGGGAAAGCTGCAACACCAAGAAGGATAAGTCATGAAATTATGGAAATCATGGGATTGCTAGACATGTTAAATGGGTTACCTATACTGTACCATACACCAGTAGCTTAGCTACTTGAGGGTGCAGAGGAGCTCACCTGGAGGTACCCCCACTCTTAACTGTGCCAATGTGTGCAGCACGCTTATATAGTCAAAGAGTACCTGTCACCAGGTTTTTGCTACCTCATGTGAGAGCAGCATAATTTAGGCAGAGACCCTGAATCCAGCATTGTATCTGTCACGTTTCTGATGGAAGCAATACGGTTCTTGGCAAGAGCTCTGCCACTAGGGAAGGAAACAAGGGGCACCCCTGACTCTAACTCTGTGCCACCCTGAGCTCATGTAAAGGGCAAGGAAGTGAAGTTCGTTGGATGCAGTGAAGAGCCGGAGGCAGAGAAGGGCTTAACAGAATTTACTTAAACAGGTTATTGACGTACAAGCGATACTCCGCACAGGGAGATTAAATCAACAACAAAATGGCACCAGAACACTGAGCACAACAACAGAATTTGCACAAAAACACAATATTTGGGGGAAGGGGTGTATAAAAGAGGTAACTTATTGCTTGTAGATCTTGTTGGGGAGAGGCTGGAATATCTCCCGCCGGCGTCGTAGATCGTGGACAATGTCTCTGTCTCTGTTACGGAGGAACGAAATGCACTGTCTCTCGAACATGCCAATCTATCCGGGCTCACTTGGCTTGAATATGTTGGAATGTAGAAACAATCTCTTTTGTTGATTCCTCTGGGATGTCGCAGAAGACGTGCAACATGCAGGTCTGCAGGCCACGGAAGCGCGGGAACCTACAACGGACTCACTTTGATCAGAGCGAGTAAAGTTATCTTTCAGTGGGAGCGATAAGGACCTGACTGGAACAGGAACGTCCGGGAACAGCTCAGTTAGGACACACTTCATTGGTAAGTCAATCTGCAGGGAACTAGAGTATACTGCGTTCGCAGTGGGGAGGGAGTCAACCTTCTTGTTCTGTCACCTTCCCACCAAATCTCCCCTGTTCCTGCCCTCAGTCCCTTTTATATCACCCCGTCCCCTCCTGTCCAGCGCAAAGGTCCTCCCCATTCAGATGAACCATCCCCCAGCAGCAGTGGTGACAGTCCTGATAGTTCCGGCCCCAAAATGCACAGGGAACCACTGACTCTGTCCTGGCTCATCTTCTTACACCCGCATGGCGTCCCTAGACAGTTCTGTGACCCCATGCATTCCTATCCCTGTCTTACCCTGACTATCACCCTGGCTAGTGAGTGGGATAGCAGGATCGCTAGTCCTGCTCTAATGTACAGACACAGGGAAAACAGACAGGGATAAAAGAAAAACGCAATAATACAAGAATACTCACAAACAAGTGGAATATAGGGAAGTAGAGGAGGGGGCAAACCAAAAGGGAATAAAGATAATTCCACCTCCTTGTTCCACCTACATGGAACAAGAAGGTGGAACAAGATTCTACAGGTAAGCAACTGGTTACATCTATGGTACCATAAACAAGGGTTTGAATTTCTGGATCACTGATGGACTACTTGTTAGAGATGGGCTGGACCTTACCAAGACAGGAAAATAAATATTTGAAAATTGCCTTGCTACACTCATCAGGAGAGCTTTAAACAAGAACATTGTGGGAAGGGAAGTAAAAGGCCAGGGAAAGCCATACAGCGAACAAATACTATTGAGAACTCTGCTATTAGAAATGGAAAGGAAGAATGAAGGCAAAAAAAATCAGGATAATAAAAATATTGGAGAAAGAGAAACTGATCACAAACTAAGATGTTTCTATACAAATGCACAAAGGGCAACAAACAAGGAGAATTGTAGCTACTAACGCAAGAAAAGAAATATGATGTTATTGGCATCACTGAAACTTGGTGGGAAGTGTGGTAGATCTACTCACTCGGCTGAACACAGAGGTAGACAGAAGTACACTGTCTTTTGAAATCTTCGGTTGGTTTATTATATATGCAGCATAAACCAACGTGAAGTGAAAATCACTGCATTTGCAGGGATCAGCGTTGCTCAGGGTTAGAAAAACCTCCTGGTTCAATTTAGCACCAATATAAACACTTTCCTGGAGTTACTCTCTCCAAACATGCTGAACCGTGTCTGCCTTTGGAGGTCGACTACTTAAGCCCCAGACCATACCCTGGGGTGGAGATAAGGTGGACAACCTCCCACCTGCTCTTTGGTTGTCCACAAAAATCCAGCCCTTCAACAAAATGGCTACTTAACCCCTCACAACACAATGTACTGGAGGAAAACATCTGGGTTTTAAATCACAGAGGCCCTTATCTTCAGCAAAACATATCTCCCCTCCAGCACCTTGCCAGTGTCAGAAACAATGCACATGCTTGGAATACAAGGCTAGCCTAGAAGGCTACAATTTATTTGCAAGAAACAGACTTAATAAACAACGGGGAGGAGATTCTGCATTTTATGTTAGAAAAGCGTATATCTCCATAGAGATTGAAGCTTCAGCGACTGGGAGCTCTGTGGAAACTGTTTGGGTAAGAATACAAGGAGAGAACAATGGAAAGGACACCATTGTAGGCATTTACTACAGGCCGCTTGTGCAAGCTGATGATATGGATGAACTCTTTATGCATTAGATGGCCAATTTCTCAACAAAATATGACGTAGTGATTGATCATGGGAGACATTTGTTGGGAATCTTTTGCAGGCAAACATAACAGGTCCAGCAAATTCTTATCTCGTCTTGCTGACAACTTTATCTTCCAAAGGAAGAGGAGAAAATAAGGGGATCTGCTACCTTGGATCTAATCCTTATATACAATGAAGAAATGGTTGAGGTAAGGGTGACTGGGAGGATGAAGACCTGTGAAGACTCAGACCTCAAGGTTGGATTTCAGAAAGGCAGATTTTAAGGGACTCAGAAAGAGAATCGGAGGGATCCAATGGCTGGATGTCTTTAAGAACAGAAATGTCCAGGAAGAATGGGAAATTTTGAAAAATTAGATTCTCAAAGCACAATTGTTAATAATCCCTAAAAAAGGGAAAAATATGAAGCATTTAAGGAAACCAGGATGAGTGAACACAGAACTTAAACACATGCTAACAGCGAAGAAAGAAATGTGTATCAAATGTAAAGAGGGAGGCATATCTAAAGAAGAATATAATGCTGTCTGCAGAACCTGCAGGGCACGCATCAAATTATCAAAAGTTGATAAAGGAAGAGCAGCATCCCAATAGTCCTCCTAACAGCTAAGGAGAATACTGCAGATGCAGAGGTTAATTATGACTTGTGCGATGCAGAGTTTGGTGGATGTGAGGAATTTAGGAATTTTCAAAGAGAAGCATGTATCTGTGAATAAGTGTGTCAGGCTGATCCATTCTAGATTATACTTGATTTATAAATTAGACAACAAAGGGTGTGATGGTTCTGATGGAGAGGGCATTTGGAAATTTAAAAAATGGCAGCACCTGATCAAATATCAGTGAATTTTAGTGATGTTTATTGATGTTTAGTGATCAGCGAACGTGCTCGCCACTGCTCACAATTAAAGAGGATGCATTGCAGGCAGAGCACAAGGACATGGAGCAAGGAACCATACAGGGTGATTACACTCAGCCCAGCCTCATGTCGTCACAACATGGTTTGGTAGACAATGAGGAGGAGGAAGAACAGGAGCTACTTCATTCACTATAGACGGTACAACATGCACAGCTTTCATACCATCTGTTCAGCGGGGATGGCCTGAGGACAGGGAGGAGGAGGATGAGGAGGAGTACAGCATGGTCAGTCATCCTGTTGGTGAGGACATGGAAGTCTTGCCTGTTAGCAGTCTGGCACGCATGGCTGAATTTATGTTGCACTGCGTTTCCCGTGACCCTCGCAATATATAAACAGTTTCGGTGACACTAATTACTAGTTGGTGACACTTCTAGACCCACGCTACAAGGAAAACTTTCAATCTCTTCTTCCAGAGGCAGGGGCCCTTGTAGCGGAATTACTGAAAAAATTCCCATGTGAGAACTCTGGCAACATCAGTTTGTTGAACAGCCAAGGAATCCAAGCAAGAGAGACAGAAGTACAATGCAGCTCAGGCAGGGGAACAATGGCAAAGTTCTGGGATGGTTTTCTCAGACCCTCCCATCGTGCCGCCACAGAGGCAAGGGGTGCTGTCACAAGAAGTGCAATGTTTGGGAATGGTGAGGGAGTAACTTGCAGATTGTACAAATGTCCTATGGGATTCCTCTGTGCCTTTTAATTATTGGGTATCCAAGCTGGACACGTAGCATGAACTGGCTCTTTACGCCTTGGAGGTCCTGTCCTGTCCTGCTGCTAGCGTTCTGTCAGAGCGGGTTTTTAGTGCCGCAGGTGGAATTATAAAAGAAAAGCGCATCCGCCTGTCAACTGACAATGCTGACAGGCTGACTCTTACAGTATAAAAATGAATAAGGGCTGGATTGGGCAAGACTTCTGTACACCACCGAATGAAAACAAAGAAACATAACCTCAAACACATTGTCTTTTTTGTGGAGGTGTATTCTCATGCACCTCTTCACAACCACACATGGCTATCAGCTTCCTGATTTGGTCTGTTTGGTGTTATCCTCCTTATCCTCATCCTCATCATCCACAACCAGTAGAACACCAGGGTGAACTTATTCACTGATGCAAAAGTCACTCAATTTTTGGCAAGGGTGTTTTTATGATGCCTGTTACTAATTTTAAATCAAATCAAATGTTACTCCCCCAGGGGGAAACTATCATAAAACTGAGATGTACGTATTTTCTTCCCATTTATTCATATATTTAAAATTTTTCCAATCTGTGGAACCATCTCTTATGACCTAGTGTATACCTCTGCAATGCAAAAATAGTGAAATCCTATTATATAATATTTTTATTTATATCCCTGTCTCTGAGCTATTGTTAGAGACAAACATATCTCATTGAACACATTCTGGATTCATATCTATGAACCTGCGTTCGCCCCTCCCTTTTGTTATTTTCTTTCATAGGAGGATTCACATTTTTTATTTATTTGTTTGATTTCAGTATGATTTATCATTATGTCTCCTCTTTCTCCGCCACTAGATGACCAGGGTTAACGTGTTCTGTGCTGCTACAGGCAGTCCAATTTTTGGCAAGGGTGTCTATGATGCCCATAGTATATTTTTAAATAATGTACCCTCCATGATGAAATGGTTGTCAGCAAATGCACTGCGTGTATGGTCGTTACAAGTCTAGGAGACCCGCTCCTTTACATTGGGCCTAGTTTTTACTGAGGCCTTCATCAATGTCTCCTCATTCTCTGCCACTAGATGACCAGGGTTAACGTGTTCTGTGCTTCTACAGGCAGTCCAATTTTTGGAAAAGGTGTCTATGATGCCCATAGTAGATTTTTTAAAAATGTACTCCCCATGGGGAAATGTTTGTCAACCCATGCATTGCGTGTATGGGTGTTACAAGTCTAGGAGACCCGCTCCTTTACATTGGGCCTAGTTTTTACTGAGGCTTTCATCAATGTCTCCTCATTCTCTGCCACTAGATGACCAGAGTTAACGTGTTCTGTGCTGCTACAGGCAGTATAATTTTTGGAAAAGGTGTCTATGATGCCCATAGTAGATTTTTTAAAAATGTACTCCCCATGGGGAAATGTTTGTCAGCCCATGCATTGCGTGTATGGACGTTACAAGTCTAGGAGACCCGCTCCTTTACTTTGGGCCTAGTTTTTACTGAGACCTTCATCAATGTCTCCTCATTCTCCGCCACTAGATGACCAGGGTTAACATGTTCTGTGCTGCTACAGGCAGTCCAATTTTTGGCAAGGGTGTCTATGATGCCCATAGTAGATTTTGAGAAAATGTACCACCCCATGGGGAAATGTTTGTCAGCCCATGCATTACGTGTATGGGCGTTACAAGTCTAGGAGACCCGCTCCTTTACATTGGGCCTAGTTTTTACTGAGACCTTCATCAATGTCTCCTCATTCTCCGCCACTAGATGACCAGGGTTAACGTGTTCTGTGCTGCTACAGGCAGTCCAATTTTTGGCACGGGTGTCTATGATGCACATAGTAGATTTTTTAAAAATGTACTCCCCATGGGGAAATGTTTGTCAGCCCATGCACTGCGTATATGGGCGCTACAAGTATTAGGGTTGCGGATTGCACTGAATATAAAATATATGCAAGTGCAATTGCGACCCGGAGTCCACTATGCAGAGATGGTATACTGCTGCCATACAACAACGGACAGCGTGTAGCAAGATGTGATAGGAAGCGGGCTCTGTTACTGCACAGAGTCCGCAGAACCGATGACGGAGCCTGTTAAACCTCACAGGCTATGGCTAGAGGAGCGCTAGCGTGTAGTCACAGGACACTGCTGCCGAGACATGAGAACAGTGCCTCTCTAGACCCACTAGCATCCGGAACCGCTACTGCGGAGCCAGGGAAAGTTCCCCCTGGAAAGCTGTGCCCTGTTAACGTTCACAGGGCGCAACAAACATTAATCTACCGCTCTGAGCATGCACTGCGCCTGCACTTGCGGTCGCCACTAACCAGCCTGAGCTTAGTGCTGGAAAGCACACAATCTGTGCAAAGAGCCATACAGATGAATGCTGCGAAACATGCAGTAGTGATGCCTGTGCTAACTGGTGCCCACTGGCGCTAACGGATAAGAGAGCTGACTGCACTGCGGCGCTATGCAGTACCAGTACTTAGTGCTGACTCTAATTCTGTGACCCTAACTCATACACCACCGAGGGAGGGGAGTCATAATGAGTCTGTGGCACCCCCAGGAGTATGACCGCCACAGTGGCTTTGCCTTCTTCCAGGGGAGGGTAATGCCAGGCTTGGAGGCAATGATGGGTCTCTCTCGCAGTCAATCCATACATGCAACACAGTTCCACTCCAGGCCAGCAGGGGGAACTCTGAACCGGGATTAAGGGGAGGAGTGCTCTCTGAGGGCCAAGAGGAAGGGGTGGTTAGTCTGCGGAGGGGGAAGTGTGCAGACGTGTCGAGAGAAGCTGGAGGTTGAGCTGGGAAAGGAGAGCTCCCTCACAGTGAGCGCATGGACTGGAGCCAGGTCTCCACGGTTGTACGGATACTAACGGTCCTACAACAGATACCAGAGGAGTAGGAGGCTGTAAATGCCCTACTCCCATCTAAGACTTGAGGGCACAACAGCAGCTTGGATAGAGAGCCGGGACTCAGGAGAAAGGAGCCCCCGAGAGAGGCTACAGCTGTCTGCTGTGCAAGTAAGGTTCTTGAGAACATCTGACAGGAGGAACTTCAGTGTAACTCAGTACTAGGAGTACTTTATTCAAACAAGCGCTAGGAAGGAGACTGCACAGCCCGTCTGCTGAGAGAGAATCCCTGAGTTGCTTCCAGGCTAGCCTGCTCCGTTACCATCTGTAATCAGGACCCTGGACTGCAATTATCAAGTAAAGGTACAGAAATTGCACCCCGCTGTTGTGTCTTGTCTGCTTCCTACCCTTACGGCACTGCTACATCCCCGTGCCAACCACCTCTACACTGCCCTGGGACTGTAGCTTCACCTGTGGGGAGCTTTTACATCCTTGCTGCACCCTACCATCAGTCCCAGCGGATCTGCATGTAGCGTCAGCTTAACTCCTCCCTTGCCGAGCACCACAGGTGGCGTCACGAACTATTCCATTTCATTAACTACATTCCCCCATTACTTGGGCGCCCAGGGCCACGGACCGGGTCACCGCTGCTGTGACACATTCCCCTGACACCGGCCCGGTACCGAGTACCCCACAGCCCTGGGAGGGCGACCCAATTTGGCGTCACGAACAAGATGAGGAGAACTGATGCCATTGAACAGGATGACGAGACCCGATGCCATCGGGTTCTGTGTACCTAAGATTTGTTGGACTTAAAACTTTTGAGAATGTGCAGAAGACCCAATTTAATAGACTGTAAAATGGACATTAAAAATGGCCGTTGGCGTGGAGAAGAAGGGCGTGACGAGATGGGAGGTCCTAGGAAAAGACCGCGAACGGTCTTGGGCCTCCCCTGCCTGAATTACTATGTGACAGCAACATGGCCCACCCCCCGAGGGGTTCGTATACTGGCTTGGTATGGAGGCGCTGGAAGAAGACGCCGCCCCAAGAAGGAGGGACAGAAGCCAGTGGCGGGAAAGGGACCGAGAAAGGAGGGAGAAGAACGCCAGAACGCCATGATGGAAAGAGAAAAGAAGACAGAAGAATGGGGGGAGGAGAAGCCACTCACCCCCAGGCCGCCCCTGCGGAGGCTGCGACCGCTGATACACCCTCTGCAGCGGCCGCCACCACCTCACACCTGATACTGTCATTGGGTGAGCCCCGTTCGGAGAAGATACATGAGGACGCTAGAGCAGAATGGAGGCCCAGGACAGCGTCCCCGCCTGGCCCCGGCACGGATCCAACTGTGGTCCATCCCATCAGTCACTCCGGGAGTTGCGGCTGCAGCCATCTACCACCAGGTACCGGAGCCGGAACCGTGGCTGGAAACGCCAGGTACGATTACTGCCCCGCGGTTGACCCTAGCTTTGGGAGCGGAACCCATGGATAGGAATGGCCCACTTGACCTCCGCCGACGATCCCCGACTGCGGTACCACCGACTGAAGTCCCAATGGACACTGAGGAATCAGATCCCGAGGAATTAGTGACGGCGCCGGCAGGATCGCCAACAGCAGCAGTAGTGCTGGCAGCGGATGCGCCATCCCCGTAGGCAGTCGATGTTTCAATGGCCCTTTCTATTACCCTGACCAGTCCCTATCTCACCCTGTGGGAGGCAGAATACATGCATTTAGCCAGAAACCAGAATCAAGATGAAGATACCACATCTGGTAGCAGTTCCCAGTCAGCTTCCAGAACCCCAGGAGGGGACCAGCACTAGTGATTTACAGTAACTCTCATTACCCAGGAGGGTTTGTTTACACCGTTGTGCCTTTTGTTTATTTTTGACCATCATGGTTAATTTTATTTTCCCAGTGTTGCCCTGTGTTGTTGGCAGCCTTCCAGTTTGAACTAGCGATTATGAACTTGGAGTGATCCAAAAACTTTTACTTGTAAATAGTTGTACCTCTTTAGGTGCCCTCTCTTGGTTTTACATAAGGACACTTTGCGAAGATGATGTCTACCTCAAAGGACACTGCAAGAGATCCCGGCTGGGAGCGGTGTCCAGCACTTACAAGAATAATTGTTGAAAGTTTTAATGTGAAGTATTTGATAATGTGTTTTATGATGGCTTTTATATAGAATGAGAAATGTTTTGATACAGAGATGAGAGATTTGAATAAAGAGTTGAGAATGTAGATGGTGAACCAGGTATCACGGGTGTCACTTGAAAGAAAACAGAAAATGTGCACTAGAAAGAGAAGAAGAAATGTGTACTAGAGAAGGAAAGATGAAGAATACTGAAGTGATAGTGAGTCACAGATAATAGCACTTAGAATTATGTAAAGTATGAAAAATTGCACTTTTGACTTGAAGTTTAGATAGTTAATTAAGAATTGTTTGCAACGTTCAAGAAACAATGCCTCCTATATTAGGAAGTTTAGTATAAGAAATGTTTATGCAGCATTACAAAAATTTTGTATTTTCCTGTACTGTCAACTTTGTTTGCCTTGCAGCCCGCAGACGTGCTGTGTTTAACGGGGGGGTATGTGGCGCCCCTGAGGCTCAGTCGCCACAGAGGTACTGCACCTTCTCATAAGGTGTAGTGCCCCACCATTCAGGTAAGGTGGGAACTCCGTTCTGCACAACACTGGATGTGCAGCGAGGTGGGTGGATTTGAGATACATAAAAGAGTGGAAAAGTGTAGGATGACAGGTCAGTCTGACAGAAGGTCAGTCGGGTAGGAAGTCACTCAGACAGGAGTGAGGATCCCTGGAAGAAGGGATGGAGGAAGGAGTGCTGCAGCTGCCTCAGTGATCTGAGCCAGCTGGCACGGGAAAGGAACAGAAGGAGAAAGACGTAGAACTGAAACCAAAGCTTCCATAAGAGAGAGAAAGTTAAGTACAGAACAAAGGAGTAGAGAGAACAGAGATGACGTTGGTTGGAAGAGGAACCGTGTCTATAGGTTCTCAGCGCAAGGCCAGGGCCCGGTCCCCGAGGTTGTATGGAGACTTATGGTTCTGCAGCAGACACCGGTGGAGTAGTTGGCTGTAAATGCACTATTCCCATCTAAGACTTGGGGCACAACATCAACACGGATAGAGAGCCGGGACTCAGGAGAAGGGAGTCCCCGAAGCAGGCTACAGCTATCTGCCATACAAGTAAAGTTCTTGGGAACATCTGTCAGGAGGAACTCCAGAGTACCACGGTACTGGAGATCTTCACACTTATAGGTGCTATAGAGGAGACGTTCAGGAAAGGCACACAAGTTGGCGAAGTGTTGGAGGAGAGCTTTCCATCTTGCCTGGAGGTTGACTGAGTCCCTGACCCGGAGGACACAGCACAGAAGCGGGCATTACTGACTGTGAGTAAAGCTTTGGAACTGCTTGCCCTGGTGTCCTCCATTCCTTCCTGCGTCCGTCTGCCTGACACTGCTACATCCCCTGCGCCAGATACTACACCACTTAAGTGTCCCCACATCTACACTGCCCTGGGACAACAGCCCTGCCTGTGGAGGGCTATACCATCATTGCTGCACCACACCATCTGTCTCGGAGGATCTGCATGCAGCGTCGGCTTAATACCTCCCTTGCCGAGCACTACAGGTGGCGTCACAAATTATTCTATTCATTTAACTACATTCCACCATTTGCATCTACCCATTACTTGGGCGCCCAGGGCCACGGACCGGGTCCCCGCTGCTGTGACACATTCCCCCTGACACCGGCCCGGTACTGAGTACCCCACGGCCCTGGGAGGGCAACCCAAGTCATTCACCAGTCTCATCCATCCATCATTACACACACCACTATAACCATGAGAATTAATCTCTATCATAGCGCATGGCAGGGCTGCCATGCAAGGCTTTTATGGCCACGACTGTTGTGAACTCTCTTGATCCGACTTTTGAGCCAAGGCTCCCTCTGATGGATACTGCTGGTAGTGTTGCTGGTCAACATGATGTTAACCCAACAGCTGCAGAAGATAATTGGAGGAGTGGTGGTAGAGACTGGGATTACATAAGCGAGCAGATTTCTCTCAGTGACTGCCGGTGATACTCCTTTCTTTGCTTACCGAGGATTTCTGTCAGCTGCCTGATCCTGCATTTTTTCAGCTAAGTGTCTTTTGCTAAACCCTTTGCATCTGTTTTTGCCTTGCTGTCAGGGGTCAGCTTGCTGCCCCTGGGGCTGCTGGCTCCTGCCCTGTATTTTTGTATCTTGTGTTTGTTTGCTCAGTCGCCTGCTATATTAGCCTGTTGCTAGCCGCCAGTTCACACCTGAGTGCTGATATAGTGGAGGTGAGGTGGTTCAAACCTCAGTATTTTTGTACTTCAGTCGTGTTGGAATTATTATTAGGGTTTTTGCATGAATGCAGACAGTGCCTTTTCTGTCCTGTCCTATCTAGTCAGTGTGGGCCCCATCATTTGCTCAGTCTATTTTCTATCTGTGTTTGTGCTTCATCTTGTCTTACCAACAATATATATTTGGGGGCTGTCTATTCCTTTGGGGATCTGCTCCGGGGCAGTTTAGATTTCACCTTTCTGTCTTTAGGCTTAGTTAGTCCCCCGGCTGTGATGAGGCGTCTAGGGTAATGTAGGAATGCTCCACGGCTACTGCTAGTTGTGTTGTTAAGATCAGGGGTCTGCAATCCACTGAGCGACCAACCTCTCTGGTGTTCTGGTGGCATAGCCTGTTGCGCTCTCCTCCTCGGTAACCCATTCATAACACACAACCTTTTGGGACATTCCTGATGGTCCAATCAGAGCAGGAGCAGGACCTGAGCATGTGACCTCCGATCTCCAATGAGAGAGCATCCCACGGGCATGCTCAGTGGACTGAAAGGAGGACTTAGTCCCTGGGGTAGCTCGCTGCTGACCAGCATACGTTGCTATAGCTGGACCAGAGGTGGCAGCAGCAACCAAACCCACAGTGCTAGTCTGAGCAGAGCGCCGGGATTGAAGAGTCTGCTGAGCAGCCTCCTCTGCGGCCAGAGAGGAATGGGAGACCGCCGAAGGCAAGGCTCGGGATTCCTGCTATGCAGCGACAGGAACTCGACCCCTAACAACAAGTCTACGAGACCCGCTCCTTTACATTGGGCCTAGCTTTTACTGAGGCCTTCATCAATTTCTCCGCCACTAGATGATCAGGGTTAACATGTTCTGTGCTGCTACAGGCAGTCCAATTTTTGGCAAGTGTGTCTACGATGCCCATAGTAGATTTTAAAAAAATGTACCCCCCATGGGGAAATGTTTGTCAGCCCATGCACTGCGTGTATGGGCGTTACAAGTCTAGGAGACCCGCTCCTTTTTAATGGGACATTTTTGGTCAAGAGGCCCTCCTCCATGTTTCTTCCAAGGGGGGATTGGAGTTATTGGGGTTCATATGACTTGGTAGCAGGGCAGACCTTGCAGTCAATGCATAAGAAAACAGAATGGGAGTACAAAATGAATAATGTAAAGTGGATTTTCCTGTGCCCATCCTGCATGTGGATTCAAAGACTTATTGGGGTGCATAATTTTTGGTAGCAGGGCAGGCCTTGCAGTCCATGCATAAGAAAACAGAATGGGAGTACAAAATGAATAATGTGAAGTGGATTTTCCTGTGCCTAACCACTACCTGGGTTAAAAGGCATATTGGGGTGCAGATGACTTAGCAGCAGGGCAGGCCTTGTGTCAATGCATAAGAAAAGAGTATGGGAGTAAAAAATGAATAATGTGAAGTGGATTTTCCTGTGCACATCCAGTATGTGGGTTCAAAGGCTTATTGGGGTGCATGTGATTTGGTAGCAGGGCAGGCCTTGCAGTCAATGCATAAGAAAAGAGTATGGGAGTTCAAAATGAATAATGTGAAGTGGATTTTCTGTGCCCATCCAGTATGTGGGTTCAAAGGCTTATTGGGGTGCTTATGATTTGGTAGCAGGGCAGGCCTTGCTGTCAATGCATAAGAAAACAGAATGGGAGTAAAAAATGAATAATGTGAAGTGGATTTTCCTGGCCCCATCCAGTATGTGGGTTCAAAGGCTTATTGGGGTGCAGATGACTGGGCAGCAGGGCAGGCCTTGTGTAATTGCATAAGAAACGAGTATGGGAGTACAAAATGAATAATGTGAAGTGGATTTTCCTGTGCCCATCCAGTATGTGGGTTCAAAGGCTTATTTGGGTGCATATGACTTGGCAGCAGGGCAGGCCTTGCAGTCAATGCATAAGAAAACAGAATGGGAGTACAAAATGAATAATGTGAAGTGGATTTTCCTGTGCCCATCCAGTATGTGGGTTCAAAGCCTTATTGGGGTGCATATGACTTGGCAGTAGGGCAGGCCTTGCATTCAATGCAACATTTTTTATGGAAGCCATCCTGGACATCTCGTGAAAGGGGTATTGGGGTGCATCATAATTCTTGGCAGCCCATTCACTCACTGCATAGGCTTTAACAGTTTAGGAGACCCACTGTTTAATAATGGCCCTCTAAGCAGATTAATGCTGCTTGATGCCCCTGTAAAAATAGGCTCTGTGACTTTAAGAGTCCCTCCTTCATAAATGAAGAAAGATATGTCTGCTTATGTGTCACACATCACATGGCCAGCTAGGGTTGGTAAATGTTACAATGACATTTCCCAGTGAATGCATTTGTTTTGGTTGAAAGGAATGTAAAAGTTGAAAAACGCTTCAAAACCGCTGTGTCTGAACATAGCCCAAGTGGTGGAGGAACATTTTGGTCTGGGGTTATTTATTTTGCCTTATATACAAGTCATTAACCTGGAAAGGATGTACCTTAACATATTTCCCAGCAAAATCCGTTTTGGCTTCGTTTTGGTATGTTTTTTGGTGCCCTGCTAAAAATGGCATGAAACTCTGACAACATTATTGAAAGCTGAGAACTAGGACTCAGGAATGCTTCCAGGGGCGATCCCCATGATGTCCCCGTGTCATTTGAGCAGTGTTTCCATCATTTTTAGACGTTTTTAGACCTTAAAAGGACCCCGGGGGGATTGCAGTAAAAATGCTCGGGTTTCCCATAGACTTACATTGGGCTCGTTGTGCTGTCCGAGTACCCCAATTTGTTCAACCCGAGCAACGAGCATCCGAGCATTTTAGTGCTAGCCCATCACTAGTGCTGACACAAGTATCCAGCGAAAGGGACATTTTTCAGAAATATGCCCCAATATTGTCTTCTGGGGTAAAGTCAGGGGATTATCTAGGAAACATGGACCTATTCTACTAGCGATACATACAGCTATATACAGTATATCCAGCAATATATCCTACTGCTATAAGGTAGAGTCAGTGTAGGATGCTAATTATTAAACAGAATAAGCTACCACTGTGAATATGCGCAGGAGCCACATTACAGCATATACACTACTTATTGCTGCCTGTTCCTTCTTGTCCTCCCTCCTGTCCACTCTCTGTCACCTCCTCCTCCCTCTGCTCTTCTCCTCCCATCTCTAGAGTGCTGTGTCCCAGCTGAGCTCCTCCAATGGGCGAGCTCTAGTGTTTGGTGGCTGGATGATCGTCCTTTGCCTGTGATTTGGGACACTGCTAGAGGATTTCTTGGCTGGAAATGATCAGGACATGGAGATGCCAGGTAATGATCATCCAGAGAGATCGCACTATGTTATCGAAGATCAAGAATCTGGGAGACTGTACAATAGAGGGAGTCTCCTTGGGAAGGTAAGTGTGCGCAACCAATTAGATAAAAGTGCATTTACCACCATACGCAGAATGAGGATGGATTATGTGTTTGCTAGAAATGGTTATTGGGAAAGACTTTATGTATCTTCTCATTTCTGGGTGCACAGACCTTCCCCGCCCGTGTAAAATCGTAAAATATCTAGTGTCGGTAATATGGATAGATTACATTCCTGGGAGGGCCTGAAGGGTTAAGGTGCTATAAGATGACAGGTTGCCATAAAATGTTAATTACAGATTTGGAAGAGTGGCTCAGCTGACAATCAGGTTCTGGAAAGAGGTTAATGGCTGGAGTGAGATGCCTGTGTGGTGCGTCACTTGGCTAAAGTCAGCTTTGAATTGGCATGTGTCATTAATGACTACTAATGTTATTTGATGTCTTCTCAGGGTGCTTTCGGCAGGTGCTACAAATGCACAGATGTGTCCAGCAGACAAGTCTATGCAGTGAAGATGATCTCTCACTCTAGGAAATTTGTGATCCAGCAAAGAGGAGGGGTGAGGACTAATGCTTGCAGGCATTAACCACTTCGCGCCCGTTGAGATTGCAGAAGCCTTCTGCCATTTCATCCCGTCACCGACACGCTGCACTGTACATGATGAGCTCACACTGTACATTTTTTACTGCTAGCTATATATAAAAGTGCAGTAAGAGTATCTCATGCCGCCTGCTCCTTGTCTGCTCATCCGTGCTTATGTCTGCTCATCATGGCCCTTTCTTTCTATTATATTTTTCAGGTGGAAAAAGAGATTGAACTCCACAGCCAACTGAAACATAGAAACATTGTGAGATTTTACCATCATTTCCAAGACCAAAAGTACATGTACTTGGTGATGGAGTACTGCAGACACAAGGTTTGCTAGCACACATTTATTAGTAAGGGGTGCTGAGTAGTGATGAGCGAATATACGCGTTGCTTGGGTGTCCTCCGAGTATTTTGGCGTGCTCGGAGATTTAATGATTGTCGACACAGCTGCTTGATTTATGGCTGCTAGACAGCCCAAAAACACGTGGGAACTCCCTAACAAACAGGCATTCCTCACATGTAAAGAGCCTGTCTAGCAGTCGCAAATCATGCTGCTACGGGCGGTAGAAACTACATCTCTGAGCACGCCAAAATACTCGGAGACCACCCGAGCATGCTCGGGAAACCCCGAGCTACGAGTATACTCGCTCATCACTAGTGCTGAGGTGATATCATGTCCATATATGAGGAAAACAGCTAATATAACTCATAGCAATGCACTAAGTTTTATTTAAATCACTAATTCCTATGAAAAAAAATCCTGCTACAATTCTGAATGGCTATTAGATCAAATTTAAGAGATAATAGGCCCCTGAGCGAAGCATTGCATGGGTGGTTGCATTTTGAAAAAAGAAAACAGTTTTGGGATAGTGTCCATGAAATAGCACTGGAGCGTCCTCACTCGCCAGGGCCGTGGGGTACTCGGTACCGGGCCGTTGGTCTTCTCAACGGGAGTTGTCACGGCAGCAGTGACCCGGTCCGTGGCTCTGGGGCTCCATTGCAAAAAGGGTTGTTTCAGTGTGCTTATGGTGGTGAAAGTTTATAAGTGATTTGTGACGCCACCTGTAGTGTTCGGCAATTGTTAAGCCGACGCTGCAGACAGATCCTCTGAGACCGATGGTGTAGTGCAGCAATAATGTTATAGCCCTCCACAGGCGGGACTGTAGTCCCAGGGCAGTGTAGGTGAAGTGACACTTAGATGGTGTAGTGTCGGGCGCAGGAGGGATGAAGCGGTGTCGGGCAGGCTGGCGCAGGAATAAGTGGAGGACACCAGGGCATGTAGTTCCAAAGCTTTACTCACAGTCTGTTGTGGTACAGGTGCCCGCATCCGTGCCGTGTCCTCCGGGTCAGGAGCTCAGCCAACTACCAGGCAAGATGAAGTACACCTTTCCAACACTCCGCCAACATATGTGCCTTTTCTGAACATCTCCCTCTTAGCGCCTTTAAGTGAAGTACTCACAATACTGAGTTACACTGGAGTTCCTCCTGTCAGATGTTCCTATGAACTCTACTTGTACGGCAGACAGCTGTAGCCTACTTCTGGGACTCCTTCTACCTAGTCCCGGCTCACACACGCTGTTGTGCCCCCAAGTCTTGTGTGGGAATAAAGTGGTCACTACTTCTATTCCTCCGGTGTCTGCTGCAGGACCATTAGTATCCATACAACCTCGGGGAACGGACCCCGGCCTTGCGCTTAGAACTCGGGAAGGGTTTTCCTCTAACCCTGATCCTTGTTCTCTTCTTCTCCTCACGTTCCGTACTAATCCTTTCCTTCTTATGGAGAGTCAGGCTTTCTATCAATGTTCCTTTCTTGTGCCAGCGGACCCAGGTCACTGAGGTCAGCTGCAGCACTTCCTTCTTCCATCCCACTCAGGGGATCTCCTTTCACAGACTGACCTCGTCAGACTCGTGTGACTAACTGACTAAATCCTATCCTCTTCCCGCTCTTTTAGTGCAAACTAACTCCACCCGCCTCCCAGCACACTTCGTGTTCCAAGCAGGCAGCCACCATGGGGTGCTTTGCTACACTCCTTTGTTGTGTGGGATGCAGGTGTTGGAGTGTGGTCAGGTGTCTCCACCTTACCTGGATGGTGGGGTACCACACCTCAGGAGGAGGTGCAGTACCTCTGTGGCGACTGAACCCTCAAGGCGCCACAGCACCATGCTTTCCCAGCCTTACAGCGCCCAAATAATACTGCTATACAGTGTTCAGTAATAAATAATTGCCAGTGCCAGTAATGTTTTCCCTATGATCTAACAGCAGCACAATGACAAGGCTTTAGAGGCTTTATTTTGGCCAGATAGCAAAATCCGTAAATTCTCAACCCTCCTAACATACGTAGACTTGTCAAGGTACAACATTTTTAGGCAGGTGTTGAAAAAATGCTTCACAATAAAAATGCTTTCAAAAATAGAAGTGTTCATATTTTTTTTATAAATTAAAATACAAGTGAATTACCATAGCAAAAGTACGCTTCAACACAGCTTTTGAAAAAAACTCAGCAGGGAGGTTGCTCCAAACATATTGGACAACTAACCACAGATCTTCTATCTCTTCATGGAATCCCACAAATACTCAAATATGTTGACATCAGGGCTTTGTGTGGGGCCACATCATCACTTCGAGGACTCCTTGTTCTACAGGGTGGGCCATGTATATGGATGCACCTAAATAAAATGGGAATGGTTGGTGATATCAACTTCCTGTTTGTGGCACATTAGTACATGGGAGGGGGAAAACTTTTCAAGATGGGTGGTGACCATGGCTGCCATTTTGAAGTTGGCCATTTTGGAGCCAACTTAATTTTTTCCAATGGGAAGAGGGTCATGGAACACATCAAATTTATTGAGAATTTCACAAGAAAAACAATGTTGTGCATGGTTTTAACGTAATTTTATTCTTTCATGAGTTATTTACAAGTTTTTCTTTGTTTACAGCCATTGACATGTCGCAGAGGTTCACACGTGAGGAGCGGATAGAAATTGTGTTGATGTCTGGTGAACGCAGTACCCGGGTCATTGCAGCAGATTTCAATGCAAGACACCCTACGCAAGAAAAATGTCTCCATTCCCATTTTATTTAGGTGTATCCATATAACTGGCCCACCGAAAAAAGTTTGCCTCATCACTGAACATAATGTTCTGTGTAAACTGAGGGTCCTGTTCCAATTTTTGTTTTGCCCATTCTGCAAATTCAGCGTGCCGATCTGGCATCAGTCGAACATCCCTTCGGCGGATATTAGCTACTCACAAATGGCACCCTTACAAAATCCAGCTCCTGCAGCATCTCAACGAGGATAATCCAGATCAGCGCGCTGATTTTGCAGAATCGGCCAAACAAAAATTGGAACAGGACCCTCAGTTTACACAGAACATTATGTTCAGTGATGAGGCAAACTTTCTTGGGTAGGCCATTTATATGGATACACCTAAATAAAATGGGAATGGTAGACGTTTTCTTGCGTAGGGTGTCTTGCATTGAAATCTGCTGCAATGAGCCGGGTACTGCGTTCACCAGATATCAACACAATTTCTATCCGCTCTTCACGTGTGAACCTCAGCGACATGTCAATGGCTGTAAACAAAGAAAAACTTGTAAATAACTCATGAAAGAATAAAGTCACGTTAAAACCAAGCACACCATTGTTTTTCTTGTGAAATTCTCAATTAGTTTGATGTGTCACATGACCCTCTTCCCATTGGAAAAAATAAAGTTAGATCCAAAATGGCTGACCTCAAAATGGCCACCATGGTCAACACCCATCTTGAAAAGTTTTCCCCCTCGCATATACTAATGTGCCAAAAACAGGAAGTTGATATCACCAACCATTCCCATTTTATTTAGGTGTATCCATATACATGGCCCGGCCCACCCTTTACTTTAAGCTGAAAATAGTTCTTAAAGGGAATTTGTCACCAAGTTTTGCTATGTCATCTGAGAGCAGCCCGATGTAGGAAAGGAGACCATGAATCCAACAATGTATGCCTTAGATTACTGGGTGCAGCCGTTCTCATACAGAGTTCTCAGTTGTAGCATTTTATATTACAGGAAGATTTATGTAAACTAGAAGCTTGGGCTGATAAATGGCAAATGAGCTTTAATGGGGATAAATGTAAGGTCATGCATTTGAGCAGAAGAAATAAGATGTATAATTATTTGCTTAATTGTAAAACACTGGGCAAAACTGTCACTGAAAAAGACCTGGGTGTATGGGTGGACGACAAACTCACATTTAGTAGCCAGTGTCAGGCAGCTGCTGCAAAGGCAGATAAAATAATGGGATGCATTAAAAGAGGCATAGATGCTCATGAGGAGAACATAATTTTACCTCTATATAAGTCACTAGTGCGACCACACTTAGAATACTGCGTACAGTTCTGGTCTCCGGTGTATAAGAAAGACATAGCTGAACTGGAGCGGGTGCAGAGAAGAGTGACCAAGGTTATTAGGGAACTGGGGGGTCTACAATACCAAGACAGGTTATTATGTAGGTTCGTGTGCCGATTGGGGGATGGTCCCTTTCGGCTGCGGAGCAGACTGGAGAGACACAGGAATCCGTTCAATCAAGTCCAAACTTTATTGGGTGTCCTCCTGACATCCACGGCATGCACGACAGCTTCTGCCCCTAGGCCTGGGTACCCATCACCTCCTGCTGTTACTATTGGCAAAGCCCCTGCGGGTTCCTTCACTGTGGTTGCCGTAAGGCCCACGGCCACAGTGCTTCCCCTCACTGAGTCTGCCCGCTGTACACTTACTCACTCTTCGTTGTCCAGCCGTCCGGTACCCAGACGTTCCTTTAGACACTGCAGTCCTGTCCTGTGGCTGTCTTCTCAGGGCCACCCCCCTCTCCGAGTAACGGTCTCTTTCTCTCCTCTGTCTTTCCTGAGCTTCTCCTTTCTCCATCCTCTCCTGAGCTCTTCCCACTTCTCTCTTCCTCCTGGGTGTCCACTCTACCCCTGGGACTCTCCTTCCTTATATCTCCTCCTTCTGGAAATCCCCTTCCCAGTCCTATAACTCTGCCCACCATGACTATACAGTTTCCCTAGCCTAATGCCTGCTGATGAGTCCTTTTCTCACTGCTCTCCATCTTGTGGCCAAAACCCGGTACTACATCGTCCTGTACTAATGTCCAGCTGTTTATCCATACACATATAATAAAGTATAGTGCACATCATCTTTTACATGTTCTTCCCACCTCAGACAGGTCCATAGGTCAGTCCACCCCCTACAATTACACTTAGGGTTATTTAGTTTGGAAAAACGAAGGCTTAGGAGTGATCTTATTACAATGCATAAAAGTATGAGGGGTCAGTACAAAGACCTTTCTAATGATCTTTTTACTCTTAAACCTGTGACGGGGACAAGGGGGCATCCTCTACGTCTGGAGGAAAGAAGGTTTAATCATAGTTCATACGCAGATTCTCTACTGTAAGAGCAGTGAGACTATGGAACTCTCTGCCTTATGATGTCCCTACTAAAATTTAAGAAGGGTCTTGATGCCTTTCTTGAAAAGTATAATATTACAAGTTATATACACTAGTTTCCTTAATATTGCGTTGATCCAGGGAGCTAGTCTGATTGCCATTTGTGGAGTCGGGAAGGAATTTTTTTCCCCAATGTGAAACTTATAGTTTGCCATGCGGGTTTTTTGCCTTCCTCTGGATCAACATGTTAGGGCAGGTTAGAATAGGATATGGTTTGAACTAGATGGACATAAAGTCTTCCTTCAACCTTAATAACTATGTTACTATGTTACTATGAAGCAGAGCTGAGAAAGCTGCCCCCGCCCACGCCAGGCTCCATATTTGCATTGTCTATTGGCGGTAAGCTGCTTATCACAAGAGGGGGTGTGGTTGGAGGAGTGCCTGTGTGCAGGCCTGTATTTGCCACTAGGCACCAGAAGTCCCAATACACAGGTTCTGATCGGGAGTATGCATATCACATATCATAATTGACCACTGTTCCTGGCGCAGACACCGGCGAATCCTAGCAGCGCTGTGTGTGCGCTGGAAGGATTCACAAGTCTGCAGTCTTAGATTGTGACTGCAGACTTATTCTAGACCGGACAACCCTTTTAAGCAAAACTGTAAATGATTTTTATAGGGGCTATTTTCACTATATAAATGTTTATACTGTTTAATTGGCATTTTGTGGGTGACAGACTCCTTTTTGAGCAATCGGTAGAGATCTCAGGACCCTTACCTCCACCAATGTGCTCAGAATGAATGGACCTAAAACATATGATATCTCCCAAAAGTTAAGGTATTTTTAAATGTTTAATAGTGTACTGTGATTCCTACATGGTCTGTACTCTGATGATGGCTAATAACAACTCCTACTATCTCCTTACCATTGTTAAAGACATACTGGTAGCTGAAGTTTCATGCAGTACAATTGTGGCTGATCTGTTATTGCAATTGATCACTGTACTAAACTTGGTTATGTAGTCATGTACTTACGGTGGTTCTAGTGATGTAGTCATGTACCAATGGTGGTTCTGGTGATGTAGTTGTGTACCGACAGTGGTTCTGGTGATGTAGTCATGTACAGACAATAGTTCTGGTGATGTAGTCATGTAGATGTAGCAATATTTAATTTATTAGACTTGATAGTAGATCACTGTAGGATCAGTGTGCCAGACTAAAAATATAACCGCCTGAATAAGGCCATATACAGTCATATGTTAAAGTTTGGGCACCCCTATTAATGTTAACCTTTTTTCTTTATAACAATTTTGGTTTTTGCAACAGCTGTTTCAGTTTCATATATCTAATAACTGATGGACTCAGTTATATTTCTGGATTCAAATGAGGTTTATTGTACTAACAGAAAATGTGCAATCTGCATTTTAACAAAATTTGACCGGTGCAAAAGTATGGGCACCTCAACATAAAAGTGACATTAATATTTCGTAGATCCTCCTTTTGCAAAAATAACAGCCTCTAGTCGCTTCCTGTAGCTATTAATGAGTTCCTGGATCCTGGATGAACGTATTTGTGACCATTCCTGTTTACAAAACAATTCCAGTTCAGTTAAGTTTGATGGTCGCCGAGCATGGACAGCCCGCTTCAAATCATCCCACAGATATTCAATGATATTCAGGTCTGGGGACTAGGATGGCCATTCCAGAACATTGTAATTGTTCCTCTGCATGAAAGCCTGAGTAGATTTGGAGCGGTGTTTTGGATCATTGTCTTCCTGAAATATCCATCCCCTGCGTAACTTCAACTTCGTCACTGATTCTTGCACATTATTGTCAAGAATCTGCTGATACTGAGTTGAATCCATACGACCCTCAACTTTAACAAGATTCCCGGTGCCAGCATTGGTCACACAGCGCCAAAGCATGATGGAACCTCCACCAAATTTTACTGTGGGTAGCAAGTGTTTTTCTTGGAATGCTGTGTTTTTTAGCCTCCATGCATAACGCCTTTTTGTATGACCAAACAACTCAATCTTTGTTTCATCAGTCCACAGGACCTTCTTCCAAAATGTAACTGGCTTGTCCAAATGTGCTTTTGCATACCTCAGGCGACTCTGTTTGTGGCGTGCTTGCAGAAACGGCTTCTTTCGCATCACTCTCCCATACAGCTTCTCCTTGTGCAAAGTGCGCTGTATTGTTGACCGATGCACAGTGACACCATCTGCAGCAAGATGATGCTGCAGGTCTTTGGAGGTGGTCTGTGGATTGTCCTTGACTGTTCTCACCATTCTTCTTCTCTGCCTTTCTGATATTTTTCTTGGCCTGCCACTTCTGGGCTTAACAAGAACTGTACCTGTGTAATTTCATTTCCTTACTATGTTCCTCACAGTGGAAACTGACAGGTTAAATCTCTGAGACAACTTTTTGTATCCTTCCCCTGAAAAGCTATGTTGAGTAATCTTTGTTTTCAGATCATTTGAGAGTTGTTTTGAGGAGCCCATGATGCCACTCTTCATAGGAGAATCAAATAGGAGAACTACTTGCAAGTGGCCACCTTAAATACCTTTTCTCATGATTTGATACACCTGGCTATGAAGTTCAAAGCTCAATGAGGCTAAAAAACCAATTTAGTGCTTCAGGAAGTCAGTAAAAAGTAGTTAGGAGTGTTCAAATCAAGAAAATGATAAGGGTGCCCATACTTTTGCACCGGTCAAATTTTGTTTAAATGCAGATTGCACATTTTCTGTTAGCACAATAAACCTCATTTGAATCCAGAAATATAACTGAATCCATCAGTTATTAGATATATGAAACTGAAATAGCTGTTGCAAAAACCAAAATTGTTATAAAGAAAAAAGGTTAACATTAATAGGGGTGCCCAAACTTTAACATATGACTGTACAGTGGGGAAAATAAGTACTGCCAATTTTGCAAGTTTTCCCAACTACAAAGAATGGAGAGGTCTGTAATTTTTTTTTGTGAGTACACTTCAACTTTGAGAGATAAATCCAGAAAATCACATTGTATGATTTTTACATAATTAGTTTGCATTTTATTGCATAAAATAGGTATTTAATACAATATAAATATAAATAAAACTTAATATTTGGTACAGAAATCTATGTTTGCTTTTACAGAGGTCAGACATTTCCTGTAGTTCTTGACCAAGTTTCCACACACTGAAGCAGTGATTTTGGCCCACTCCTCCATACAGATCTTCTCCAGATCTTTCAGGTTTTGGTGCTGTCGCTAGGCCACATTGCGTTTCAGTCCCCTCCAAAGATTTTTTTTAATAAATTCTTTATTTTAGTATAACATAGGAAAAGTACAAATATGTCTTAAATTGCATACATGTTACATAATAACTTTATGCTGTATCGACATATAGGACAAATTGTGGAAAGAGGAAGGTAGGGATAGTGGGGGGAAGGTCAAATTGTGGAAAGAGGAAGGTAGGGATAATGGGGGGAAGGTATGGGGAGTCACAGGGATGAGTGGGTTTTAGGTAGGGAGGGAACAGAAGAGGAAAAAAAAAGGGGGGGGAGGTATACACTAGGAACAACATAAACAAATTCAGGTACACATTGCAATGGTATGGTCATGGCTTCTAGATTGTCTAAGAACAAATCAAGGGGTCAAAAGACACAGATTAAAATACTTTACTTTAGTCGAGACCACTCCAGGACCTTGAAATGCTTCTTACGGAGCCACTTCTTAGTTGCAGTGGCTGTGTGTTTTGGGTCATTGTTATGCTGGAAGTCCCAGCCATGACACATCTTCAGTGCTATTACTGAGGGAAGGAGGTTGCTGGCCAAAATCATGCAATACAAGACCCCATCCATCCTCCCTTCAATACTGTGCAATTGTCCTGTCCCCTTTGCAAAAAAGCACCCCCAAAGTATGTTTCCTCCACCATGCTTCACAGTTGGGATGGCATTCTTGGGGTTATGGTCATCCTTCTTCCTCCAAACACAGCGAGTGAAGTTGATACCAAAAAAGTTCTATTTTGATCTCACCAGACCACATGATCTACTCCTATGCCTCCTCTGGTTCATCCAGATGGTCACTAATGAACTTCAAATGGCCCAGGACATGTGCTGGCACGAGTAGGGGAACCTTGTGGCGCCTGCGGGATTTCAATCCATGACGGCTTAGTGTGTTACTAAATGCAGTGTTTGAGACTGTGGTCCTAGCTCTCTTCAGGTCATTGACCAGGTCCTGTGTAGTTCTGGGCTGATTCCTGACCTTTCTCAGAATCATCTTTACTCCACTAGTCAAAAGAGATTTTTTGTGGAGATCCTCTGCGCTGCTGGGTTGTTGAAAAACATCAGTCCGATACTGAATTTAATAGAAAAAGACAGACAGAAAAGACAGACCACACGTAGCTGGGTCGCCCTCCCAGGGCTGTGGGGTACTCAGTACCGGGCCGGTCTCTCAGAGGGGATTGTCACAGCAGCGGTGACCCAGTCCGTGGCCCTGGGCGCCCATGTAAAAGGGGTTGAGTTGGGAATAAAGTTTATAAGTGATTCGTGACGCCACCTGTGGTGTTCGGCAAGGGAGGTGTTAAGCCCACGCTGCAAGCAGATCCTCTGGGACACATGGTGTAGTGCAGCAATGATGTTGTAGCCCTCCACAGGTAGGGCTGTTGGTCACAGGGCAGTGTAGCGGAATGTTTAGGAAGAGGGTGCAGTGTTTGGCACAGAGATGTAGTAGTGCTGAGGATGTTGCAGGAAGGAGGCAAGGACACAACAGGGTGCAGTTTCTTTACCTTTACCTGGCAAATGCAGTCCAGGGTCCTGGTTACAGATAGCACAGGAGCAGGCTAGCCTGGAAGCAACTCTGGGATCTCTCTATCAGATGGGTTGTGTAGTCTCCTTCCTAGCGCTGGCTTGAGGTACATCCAGTACAGTGTTACACTGAAGTTCCTCCTTCTTATCTTCTCTTAGAACTACCTCGTATAGCAGACAGCTGTAGCCCTCTATCTCTCTTGGCTCACCCGTCACTGTTGTGCCTCCAAGTCTTAGTTGGGAATAGAGCATTTACAGATTCCTATTCCTCTGGTTTCTGTTGCAGGACCTTCAGTATCCATACAACCGTGGAGACCAGGCTCCAGATCATGCGCTATCACTGGGAGGGAGCTCTCTATCCTTAGCTCAACCTCCAGCTCTTCGCCCACCTCACACTAACTCCTCATTTCCCTTCCTGGCCCTCAGAGAGCACTCCTCCCCCAATTCTGGTTCAGAGCTCCCTCTGCTGGCCTGGAGTGGGAACTGTGTTGCATGACATGGTTAACTGCTAGAGAGACCCTTCATTGCCTCCAAGCCTAACATCACCCTCTCTGGAGGAAGGCAATGCCACTGTGGCGACCATACTTCTGGGGGCGCCACATAGCGCTTCCTGAAGAAGTGCTTGTAACTTCAAAACGCATAGAATAATAAAACCAAAATATATTTATTAAATTCAGTCTCGGACTGACGTCTTTCAACAAGCCAGCAGCGCGGAGGATCTCCACAAAAAAAATCACTTTTGACAAGGGTAATTGATGGTTACAATGTGACCCGTTGATCTGCAGCAGCTGATTTAATACAGTCTATAAGCACATAAAAATATAAACCAGGTTAACACAATCTGACACATTTACCTTGATGTTATTTGGATTTGTGCGCTATTTTTTGTCTCCAGTATATACCTTACTCCACAAGTTGAGATCTTGCATGGAGCCCCAGACCGAGTATGGTTGACAGTCATCTTGTGTTTTTTCCATTTTCTAATAATTGAGCCAACAGTTGTTGCCTTCTCACCGAGCTGCTTGCCTATTGTATTGTAGCCCATCTCAGCCTTGTGCAGGACTACAATTTTGTCCCTGGTGCCCTTAGGCTAGTTTCACACTAGCGTTTGGAGGCGCAGCGGACGGTTGCCGTGAAGCTCCGCCCCCTGCCGTGCCTCCTCCTGTCAGCTTCGCCTATGGGCGCATGACGCTGCATGCGACCTGCGTACCCTATCTTTAGCATTAGGTACGCAGGCCGTGCGCAGGTATGCTTTTGCCGACACGTGTCCTTTTGACGGTGCGGCGACCTGCGCCTAGTATGAGGGCCGCTAGACACAATATGATGTCCCCTCAAAATCCCACAGGCAGTGTGTGGGCCCCCACACACTATGATGTCACCCACAGCTCTCACAAAGTCTGAAAGCCTCCTTGCACAATATTATGTCCCCTGTAGTGAAAACATGCAGTATGAGGTCCCCGCAACCACAGATCCCACAGGCAGTGTGTGGGCCCACATACTCTATAATGTGACCCACAACGTTAGAGACTCTATAATGTGACCCACAACGTTAGAGAGCCACCACACACAATATGATGTCCCCAACATGCAGTTTGAGGTGAGGGTCCCCACAAATAAGATAACGGCCCCTGCAGCCTCCACTCAGCATAAGGGAGCTTTATAATCACAGCCCCCAACACAGTATGGAGACCTCCACAAACAGTATGCTAGCCCTGGAAAACACACACTACTACTAACTACTGAATTTATTGTTCTCAGGTCTATTGTAAATGAAAATCTAAATTCACTGTTGCACCCAAATCATTGTTTTTTGCTGAAGTCATGGTATAACTATAATGGTTTTTGGAACATCGCAGTAAAATGATGCATATGTGCCATGATTGTAACTTGAAATCTTGCAATCTGACGTCTTATTACCAAGAAATCCACAGTTTTCTTAATATATAAATGAGCTATTAAGATCTATCGGCCGGACACAGATCCCAAATGAGCTGTTAGGGTCTATAGATTTGACACTGATCTCCTTTAGAATCTGCCTCCAGAGCTTATGTTAAGTGAAAGGGGGAGATACCGGTGTGAGACACAGTAGCGTAGTTAAACTGTGCGACAGAGCAGGGAGACACGATCTCCCTACTCTACCACTATGGGGCCCATGAGCCGGGGGGGGGGTTTGTGCCAGTGTGGCGCCCCCAGGGGTATGGCCGCCACAGTGGTTTTGCCTTCCTCCAGGGAGGGTAATGCCAGGCCTGGAAGCAGTGAAGGGTCTCTCTCGCAGTTAACCTATACATGCAACACAGCTCCACTCCAGGCCAGCAGGGGGACTCTGAACCAGAATTGAAGGGAGGAGTGCTCTCTGAGGGCCAAGATGAAGGAGTGGTCAGTTAGTGTGAAGAGGTCCCCGTGTGAAGACTTCTGGAGAGAAGCTGGAGGTTGAGCTGAGGAAAGAGAGCGCATGAACTGGAGCCTGGTCTCCACGGTTGTACGGATACTAACGGTCCTGCAACAGACACCAGAGGAGTAGGAGGCTGTAAATGCCCTAC
The DNA here is from genome assembly GCF_039654945.1 of Dendrobates tinctorius. Lineage (NCBI taxonomy): Eukaryota > Metazoa > Chordata > Amphibia > Anura > Dendrobatidae > Dendrobates > Dendrobates tinctorius. Next base: position 116,868,489 of record NW_027361679.1, read on the forward strand.
TCCCATGTAAGACTCAGAGGCACAACAGCACGGAGTGAGCCAAGAGAGGAATAGTGGGTCGCCCTCCCAGGGCTGTGGGGTAATCGGTACCGGGCCGGTATCAGTGGGATGTGTCACAGCAGCGGTGACCCGGACCGTGGCCCTGGGCGCCCAAGTAATAGGAAAATGTGAATGGTAGAATGTAGTTAGATGAATAGTTCGTGACGCCACCTGTGGTGCTCGGCAAGGGAGGTGTTAATCCGACGCTGCAGGCAGATCCGCTGGGACTGATGGTAAGGTGCAGCAAAGATGTAAAAGCTCCCCACAGGTGAAGCTATAGTCCCAGGGCAATGTAGAGGTGGTTGGCACGGGGATGTAGTGGTGCCGGAAAGGTAGGAAGCAGACAAGACACAGCGGGGTGCAATTTCTGTACCTTTACTTGATAACTGCAGTCCAGGGTCCTGATTACAGATGGTATTGGAGCAGGCTAGCCTGGAAGCAATTCAGGGATTCTCTCTCAGCAGATGGTTGTGCAGTCTCCATACTAGCGCTTATTCGAATGAAGTACTCCCAGTACTGAGTTACACTGGAGTTCCTCCGGACAGATGTTCTCAAGAACCTCACTTGCATGGCAGACAGCTGTAGCCTATCTCAGGGACTCCTCTCTCCTGAGTCCCGGCTCTCTATCCAACCTGCTGTTGTGCCCTCAAGACTTAGATGGGAGTAGGGCATTTACAGCCTCCTACTCCTCTGGTGTCTGTTGCAGGACCGTTAATATCCGTACAACTGTGGAGACCAGGCTCCAGTTCATGCGCTCTCTCCAGAGATGAGCTCTTCCTCTCAGCTCTATCTCAGCGCTCCTTCCACATGTCTGCACACTTCACCCTCCACAGACTAACTAACTACCCCTTCCTCTTAGCCCTCAGAGAGCACTCCTCCCCTTAATCCCGGTTCAGAGTTCCCCCTGCTGGCCTGGAGTGGAACTGTGTTGCATGCATAGATTGACTGCGAGAGAGACCCATCATTGCCTCCAAGCCTGGCATTACCCTCCCCTGGAGGAAGGCAAAGCCACTGTGGCAACCTTACTCCTGAGGGCGCCACATTCCCCCCTAGTGCAAGTCAGCACTCCTGGGCTGAACAAAAACATGAAACATATAAACAGTTAAACAATGATAATTGTACAAGAGTTAAAAATGAAAAAGTTACAAAAACCAAGAGCTTCAAAAATGGTCCTATGATAATAAGTCCAAGCATCAATGTCCATGGTCCATTCCTGGGCAAATGGTGAAATATATACAGGAAAGTCTTTGACCTCACAAGTCCTGTGGTACAATGTCCATAAAACAAAACTGGCAAATCCAAAGGAAACTCTTACAGGTTACCTGTAGGCGCAAAACTTGAAAAACAGTTACATATATACACATACAATTTCAACATTTACATTTATGTATATACGATATCTGATGAGTGGTATCCCTTGTGTAATGCGGGTAGACCTGCGTAATACTGGTGTAGTGGATAATGTACTGGATACACTACTGGGGGTTCTGCGTGGCACAGGGATCCTAGATTGTCTGTGAACTCTTAGACTCACCAGGGGCATAACAGGTTCACCACTGGCAGGGCGAGGGTTCTCTGGCTCCACTGCTGGCATGGCATCTGCTGCCTGATTTTCCTGATCCTCCGGATTTCCTTGGGTCACGTCTTCCTGTGCTACCAATTGGGGAAATGTTAACACCGGCACCACTATAGCATGATTTACTTTAGTCCAATTCGCAGGGAATTCCCCAAGTATTGTGCTGACCTTCTCCTCTTCCTCTATGGGTTGAATGATCCAGTTCTTCCACTCTTTCCTTCAGCAGGTCAGGATATAGTTTTAGGTGATCTCTTGATATTGCTGCTGAGATTTCTCCTCCATCTTTGCTAATAAGGCATACCTTGGTATTATCAAAGTTTGAGGGCAGAATGGTATAAGGTTCAGCTTCCCATTGATCATCCAATTTGTGCAATCTTCTCTTCCTTTTTAAGACCTGCTCTCCCGGCGACAAAGGAACGGCAGGTGCATTTTGATTGTAAAGCTTTTCCTGCTTTTGTCTTGCCTGGGCTAGACTCTTTTCCACGCATTCTTGAACTCTTCTGTACTGTTGCTGTCTTTCTGTATCCCAGTCAGCATCTGGTAACGTTACTTCGGCCGTAAGGACTCCCATGTCCAAATCAATAGGTAGTTTACCAGGTCTTGCTCTCATTAAGCAGGCTGGGGTACAGTTGGTGGAATTCACTGGAATATGGTTGTAGAGGTCCACCAGATCTGGCAACTTCTCTGGCCACAGATTCCTCTCCTCCAAGGGCAAAGTCTTCAGTAGGTCAATCACTACCTGGTTCATCTTCTCACACATGCCATTTGTCTGTGGGTGGTACGTTGTTGTCCGGATCTTCTTACAACCATACAAGTTACAGAATTCCTGGAACACTTCTGCCTCGAAAGCTGGACCTTGATCTGTAAGCACTCTTTCAGGATATCCATGTGGTCTACAGAAGTGCTGTTGGAATGCTCTGGCTGCTGTCCTGGCTGTCTGATCTTTGATGGGCACAACTACCAGGAATCTTGAGTAGTGGTCCACAATGGTAAGAGCATAGATGTAGCCTGAACGACATGGAACCAGCTTCACATGGTCCAGGGCTACCAACTCAAGGGGCTGTTTGGTGATGATTGGCTGTAGAGGAGCTCTCTGGCTGTTTCGATCCTTTCTGCGCAGGTTACATTGTCCACACTCCCGGCACCACCTCTCAATGGCTTTCCTCATACCAGCCCAGTAGAACTTCTCCCGGAGCAATGCTTCCAACTTCTTCCATCCGAAGTGTCCAGCTCCATTGTGGTATGCGTCTAGGACCATTGATGCCTCTCTCTTTGGGACTATTACCTGCCAGACCAGCTCATGAGTACGGGCATTGATACTCCTCCGACACAGTTTTCCTTCATAGATGAACAGCCGGCCTCTCTCCTTCCACAACTGCTGGGTTTCTTCAGGAGCATCCGACTCTGGGCGCGTCAGCTTGTGACAGTAGCTCCTTCACCAGGTGGACTGCAGGGTCACTATCTTGCGTTTCTACCCAGTCCTGATGGGTCAATGGATTCAGGGTGACCTCCTTCATGCCAGACCGTCTGTTTCTCACTCCTTGAGCATGCTGGGCCGTAAGTGGCCGGTGGAAGGGAGGTAACTCTATTTCTTCAAGAGCCTCAGGGTCTTCTCCTGCATCTGGTAGGTTAGGCATTCTGGACAGCGCATCAGCATTGGCATTCTTGTGCCCTGCCCGGTACTTGATGGTAAACTCATAGTTAGATAGCCGAGCCATCCATCGCTGTTCCAGTGCACCTAGTTTTGCAGTGTCCAAGTGCGTCAACGGGTTGTTGTCCGTGAAGATAGTGAACTTGGCGGAGGCTAGGTAATGTTTGAACCTTTCAGTGACAGCCCAGACTATGGCAAGGAACTCCAGCTTGAAAGAACTGTAGTTGTCAGGGTTCCTTTCAGTGGGGCGCAGCTTCCTGCTGGCGTAGGAGATCACTCTTTCTTTCCCATTCTGTACCTGCGACAGTACTGCTCCTAGTCCCACGTTGCTGGCATCAGTGTACAGCCCAAAGGGTTTGTCATAATCTGGGTAGGCCAGAACTTCATCTCCTGTGAGAGCCATCTTCAATCTGGTGAAGGACCTTTCCAACTTTTCAGTCCATTCAAAGGTGGAATTATTCTATTTGGTCTTCTTGGACGGCCCCACCATAAAATTTTGCATAGGGGTGGCTATTTCAGTAAAGCCTTTGATGAATCTTCGGTAGTAGCCTACTAGTCCAAGGAATTGGCGTACTTCATGAAGGTTGCTGGGTTTCGGCCAGTCCCGTAAGACTGTGACCTTATCAGGATCTGGTACCACACCTTCTGCACTGACCACATGACCGAGGTACTGCACCTTGGGCTTCAGGAGGTGGCACTTGGAGGGCTTCACCTTCAAGCCAAAATTGGACAAAGCTTCAAACACTTCAGCCAGGTGTTCCAGATGATCTTCATAGGTTTTTGAGAAAACAATGACATCATCCAGGTACAACAGGCCCGTCTCAAAGTTCATGTGTCCCAGGTAGCACTCCATCAGCCGTTGAAATGTTCCTGGGGCTGCGCAGAGCCCGAATGGCATATAATTGAACTCACAGAGACCCATTGGTGTGGTAAATGCTGTTTTCTCCTTGTCTGCCTCTGCCACAGAAACCTGCCAATACCCACTGGTGAGATCTAAGGTGGAAAAGTAGTTAGCAGTTTTAAGTGCAGCTAATGATTCCTCAATTCTAGGTAGTGGGTAGGCATCTTTATATGTAATGCTGTTAATTTTCCTGTAATCAACACACATTCTCATGGTACCATCCTTTTTCTTTACAAAAACTATGGGAGCTGCCCATGGGCTACAACTGTCTTTGATAACCCCAGCTTCCTTCATCTCCCTCAACTCTTAGCACATTGGTATTGTGTTGGGGGTATAGGTCAGTACCTCTCCTTTATGGGTGGATGGTCTCCAGTGGGGATATGATGTTGAACCCCTTTTGCCTGCCCAAAATCTAGTGGGTGTTTTCTGAATACCCGCTCATACTCTTGTGTCACTCTGTATACCCCATTTTTCTGGTAAGAGGGTGTAGAGTCAGTTCCCACCTGCAGTTGCTGGCACCACTCCTCCATCTGCTTCACAGAGCCATTGTCCTCCATCTGATCGGATGAGACCAAGGGCTCTGCTGCCTGCAAAGAGTTGTTATTGACAGTGAGCAGCTTAGCAACTGTGGCGTACCGAGGTACCGTGGCCTCCTCTTCCCCACAATTCAAAAGGCGTACAGGTACTCTCCCCTTTCGTACATCAACCACCCCTCTGCCTGTCTGGACAGTGGGTCTACTATCGGAGTATACTGGTTCTATCAATGCCTGGTAATCTCTTCCTCTACGACCTATAGCTGCCCGACACCAAACCAACATTTCACATCTGGGGGGTATTGCAATGGGGAAGGGATCACTCACTCTGACACTGCCAATTTCTCCGCCAGAGAGTTCTACCTGTTGTCTTTGCATCAGGGCTCTGATCTCCTTCTGCATGACTCGTTGTTCACTGGAACCAGCAGTCTCAGCCACCTGTTGCAACAAGACAATAACCGCGGACAGACAGTTTTCAATTACATTTCTACCAAGAGTCATCATGGGATTACATTCACGTCGATCAATATCAACAACTATCAGACCTTGAGATTTTGGCTCTACCCGACCCACTTTAACAGTAATCTCTTTACATCCAATTTGCGGCAAAGACTGACCATTACTGGCAAATACTGTCAGTTCATCAGTTGGGCCACGGGTAAGTTCTGAATCAGCCCAATACCTCTTGTAAAGAATGTACGGCATAGTGGTCACCTGGGAGCCATTGTCCAGCAAAGCGTTCATGGGGATGCCGTCAATCACCACAGGAAGGATCGGTCTCCCTCCCACATACTTGGCTCGCCAGTTCCTTGGGCCTTGTAGTCCTACTCCTGGGGGTTGGCCCTCTGTCCAGGGGTTGCTCGTTTAAAGGACAAAATCTTGCAAGATGACCGGCCTTGTAGCAGCGACGACAGATGGGACATCCGTCCTGGTCATAGCGATCGTTGTTCCTCCCTCGAAGTGGCGGGGTTCTCCTCATCCGGAGCCACGGGACATCCTCTGGACTGGAAGCAAGCTGGATCTTTTCCTTGGAGGACACCTGCAGGGACTGCACGGTTTTGGTAAGTGCAGCCATCCCTTTGGTCAACTCCTGGACCTGAAGACGCAGCTCCTCAGTTGGATCTTTATCCAGAGTCTGTGCATCAGTGTCCATAGGGATGGAAGGGAAAGATGTTGCTTCCTGGTGGTAAGTGATCGCTGGGCGCCTAGGGAGCGCTGGTCGGCTGTCAGTTGATTCCTGCAGTACCCGAATAGCCCTGTCCTTAAAATCAGCAAAGTCCAGATCAGGGTTTTGCAGGGTTATGATACGCAACTGTCCTCTGTGGGTACTGGATAGGAGTCCTTCAATGAACTGTTCCTTTAACAGCTTATCCTCCTCCTTCATACTGTAAGGATCAACTTGCTTAACTGCTCGCAGCGCCTCCTGCAGGTTGAGAGCATAGTCCCTTATACTGTCCTGCACCTTCTGTTTACAGCCAGAGAACCTCATCTTGATTTCAGCTGCAAGGCGGGTGTCAAAGGTGCTTCTCAGCTTGGCCAGGATCTTTGCAACAGTCTCTTTATCAGTGTCCTGCCAGGCTTTCACTTCTCTCTGCGCTGCACCCGTTAGCTGTCCAATCAGGATATTCACTTTCTGGCTCTCAGACGGAGGATAGACTTTAAACAAACTGCACAGTCTCTCTTTAAATTCACTCAGGGTATGTGACTCACCCGAGTACTGCGGTAGCCAGGCCACTCCCGGTATGTAGGGCATAGACAGTGGCATTATGGGGACCGCTGCGGCGGGCGCTCCTCCTTGCGGCGCTGCAGTTAACGTTAGCCAGGGCCGGGGGTTGTGTGAGCTCACCGGCGACCGCTTCGCTGCCCGATGCTCCAGGCTGTAGGCCTCAGCTCCTCCTCTTCTCGCGCGCTGTCCTCTCTTCCCACGCGGCACTTCACTTCTTCGCACTCTGTGGCAGCCTCCGCCCACGAAGGCCTGCCCCTTCTTCTTCCCGCGCGCGCCAAGCAGCGCGGCAATGGCGGCAATTGGCGCCAATTTCACACACAGTCTTTTACACAAACACAGTCTATGGCACACAGGACCCGGGGGTACCGGGCTCCGTAATCCTGTTCGTGACGCCAAGTTGGGTCGCCCTCCCAGGGCTGTGGGGTACTCGGTACCGGGCCGGTATCAGTGGGATGTGTCACAGCAGCGGTGACCCGGACCGTGGCCCTGGGCGCCCAAGTAATAGGAAAATGTGAATGGTAGAATGTAGTTAGATGAATAGTTTGTGACGCCACCTGTGGTGCTCGGCAAGGGAGGTGTTAAGCCGACGCTGCATGCAGATCCGCTGGGACTGAAGGTAAGGTGCAGCAAAGATGTAAAAGCTCCCCACAGGTGAAGCTATTGTCCCAGGGCAGTGTAGAGGTGGTTGACACGGGGATGTAGCGGTGCCGGAAAGGTAGGAAGCAGACAAGACACAGCGGGATGCAATTTCTGCACCTTTACTTGATAACTGCAGTCCAGGGTCCTGATTTCAGATGGTATTGGAGCAGGCTAGCCTGGAAGCAATTCAGGGATTCTCTCTCAGCAGATGGGTTGTGCAGTCTCCTTACTAGCGTTTATTCAAATGAAGTACTCCCAGTACTGAGTTACACTGGAGTTCCTCCGGACAGATGTTCTCAAGAACCTTACTTGCACGACAAACAGCTGTAGCCTATCTCAGGGACTCCTCTCTCCTGAGTCCCGGCTCTCTATCCAAGCTGCTGTTGTGCCCTCAAGTCTTAGATGGGAGTAGGGCATTTACAGCCTCCTACTCCTCTGGTGTCTGTTGCAGGACCGTTAGTATCCGTACAACCGTGGAGACCAGGCTCCAGTTCATGCGCTCTCTCCAGAGATGAGCTCTTCCTCTCAGCTCTACCTCAGCGCTCCTTCCACACGTCTGCACACATCACCCTCCGCAGACTACCCCTTCCTCTTGGCCCTCAGAGAGCACTCCTCCCCTTAATCCCGGTTCAGAGTTCCCCCTGCTGGCCTGGAGTGGAACTGTGTTGCATGCATAGATTGACTGCGAGAGAGACCCATCATTGCCTCCAAGCCTGGCATTACCCTCCCCTGGAGGAAGGCAAAGCCACTGTGGCGACCTTACTCCTGAGGGCGCCACAATAGCGGCTACAGCTGTCTGCCATACGAGGAGTGCTAGTAGAAGAGAATTAGGAGGAACTTCAGTGTAACTCAGTACTAGGAGTACTTCAATCAAATAAGCGCTAGAGAATGAGACTGCACAGCCCATCTGCTGAGAGAGAATCCCTGAGCTGCTTCCAGGCTAGCCTGCTCAAGTACCATCTGTAATCAGGACCCTGGCTGCATTTATCAAGAAAAGGTACAGAAATTGCACCCCGCTGTGTCTTGTCTGCTTCCTACCCTTCTGGCACTGCTACATCCCCATGCCAACCACATCTACACTGCCCTGGGACTACTGCTTCACCTGTGGGGAGCTTTTACATCTTTGCTGCACCATACCATCAGTCCCAGTGGATCTGCATGTAGCGTCGGCTTAACATCTCACTTGCCAAACACCACAGGTGGCGTCACGAACTATTCCATTAACTACATTCCACCATTCAAATTCCTCTATTAATTGGGCGCCCAGGGCCACGGACCGGGTCACCGCTGCTGTGACACATCCCGCTGACTGACACCGGCCCGGTACCGAGTACCCCACAGCCCTGGGAGGGCGACCCAACTTGGCGTCACGAGCAGGATTACAGAGCCCGGTATCCCCGGGTCCTGTGTGCCAGAGACTGTTGTGTGCTAAAGACTGTATTGGCGCCAATTGCCGCCATTGCCGTGCTGCTTGGTGTGCGTGGGAAGAAAAAGGGGCAGGCCTTCGTGGACGGAGCCTGCTGCAGAGCGCAAAGAAGTGAAGTGCCGCGCGGGAAGAGAGGACAGCGCGCGAGAAGGGGAGGAGCTAAGGCCTAGAGCCCGGAGCGTCGGGCCTGTGAAGCGACCGCCGGTGAGCTCACACAACCCCCCGGCCCTGGCTAACGTCAACTAGGGGGGGGGAAGAGAATGTCTGTGCCAAGCAGCAATGCAGCGGCAGACGCCGCCGCCAACCCCTCCGCGCTGCAAGGAGTAGCGCCCACCGCAGCGGTCCCCATAATGCCGCTGTCTATGCCCTACCTTCCGGGAGCAGCCTGTCTACCACAGTACTCGGGTGAGTCACATACCCTGAGTGAATTTAAAAAGAGACTGTGCAGTTTGTTTAAAGTATACCCTCTGTCTGAAAGCCAGAAAGTGAACATCCTTATTGGACAGCTAACGGGTGCAGCACAGAGAGAGATGAAAGCCTGGCAGGACACTGATAAAGAGACTGTTAACAAGATTCTAACCAAGCTGAGCAGCACCTTTGACACGCGCCCTGAAGCTGAAATCAAGATGCGATTCTTTGGATGTAAGCAGAGAACGCAGGTCAGTATCAGGGACTAAGCTCAGGGACTGCTGCGCTGCGAGCAGTTAAGCAAGTTGATCCTGACAGTGTGAAGGAAGAAGATAAACTGTTAAAGAAGCAGTTCATTGAAGGACTCCTATCCAGTACCCACAGAGGACAGTTGCGCATCATAACCCTGCAAAACCCTGATCTGGACTTTGCTGATTTTAAGGACAGGGCTATTCAGGTCCTGCAGGAATCAACTGACAGCCGTCCAGCGCCCCCTAGGCGTCCAGCGATCACCTACTATCAGGAAGCAACATCTTTTCCTTCCATCCCTGTGGAGGCTGATGCACAGACTCTGGATAAGGATCCAACTGAGGAGCTGCGTCTTCAGGTCCAAGAGTTGACCAGGAGTATGGCTGCACTTACTAAAACCGTGCAGTCCCTGCAGGTGTCCTCCAAAGAGAAGATCCAGCTTGCTTCCAGTCCAGAGGATGTCCCTTGGCTCTGGAGGAGGAGAACCCCGCCACTCCGAGGAAGGAACAACGACCGCTATGACCAGGACGGACGTCCCATCTGTCGTCGCGCTACAAGGCAGGTTATCTTGCAAGATTTTGTCCTTTAAATGAGCAACCCCTGGGGCAGAGGGCCAACCCCCAGGAGTAGGACCACAAGGCCCAAGGAACTGGTGAGCCAAGAATGTTGGAGGGAGACCGGTCCTTCCTGTGGTGATTGATGGCATCCCCATGAACGCTTTGCTGGACACTGGCTCCCAGGTGACCACTATGCCCTATATCCTTTACAAGCGGTATTGGGCTGACTCTGAACTCACCCGTGGCCCAACTGATGAACTAACAGTAGTTGCCAGTAATGGTCAGTCTTTACCACTAGTGGGATGTAAAGAAATTACTGTTAAGGTGGGGAGGGTGGAGTTGAAATCTCAAGGTCTGATAGTTGTGGATATTGATCGACGTGAATGTAATCCCATGATGACTCTTGGTACAAATGTAATTGAAAATTGTCTTTCCGAGATTATTGTCTTGTTGCAACAGGTGGCTGAGGCTGCTGGTTCCAGTGAACAACAAGTCCTGCAGAAAGAGATCAAGGCCCTGATGCAAAGACAACAGGTAGAACTCTCTGGCGACGAAATTGGCAGCGTTAGAGTGAGTGACGCTTTCCCCATTGCAATACCCCCCAGATGTGAAATGTTGATTTGCTGTCGGGCAGCCATAGGCCTCAGAGAGAAAGATTACCAGGCATTGGTAGAACCAGTATATTCTGATAGCAGGCCCACTGTCCTGACAGCCAGAGGGGTGTTTGATGTACGTAAAGGGAGAGTACCTGTACGCCTGTTGAATTGTGGGGAGGAGGAGGCCACAATACCTCGGTACGCCACAGTTGCTAAGCTGCTCACTGTTATTAACAACTCTTTGCAGGCAGCAGAGCCCTTGGTCTCATCCGATCAGATGGAGGACAATGGCTCTGCGAAGCAGAAGGAAGAGTGGTGCCAGCAACTGCAGGTGGAAACTGACTCTACACCTTCATACCACAAAAATGGGGTTTACAGAGTGACACAAGAATATGAGCGGGTATTCAATAAACACCCACTAGATTTTGGGCAGGCAAAAGGGGTTCAACATCATATCCCCACTGGAGATCATCCACCCATTAAAGAAAGGTACCGGCCTATACCCCCAACACAATACCAATGTGCTAAAGGTATGTTGAGAGAGATGAAGGAAGCAGGGGTTATCAGAGACAGTTGTAGCCCCTGGGCAGCTCCAATAGTTTTTGTAAAGAAAAAGTTTGGTACCATGAGAATGTGTGTTGATTACAGAAAAATTAACAGCATTACACATAAAGATGCCTACCCATTACCCAGAATTGAAGAGTCATTAGCTGCACTTAAAACTGTTAACTACTTTTCCACCTTGGATCTCACCAGTGGCTATTGGCAGGTTCCCATGGCAGAGGCAGACAAGGAGAAAACAGCATTTACCACTCCAATGGGTCTCTGTGAGATCAACTATATGCCATTCGGTCTCTGCACTGCTCCAGGAACATTTCAACGGCTGATGGAGTGCTGCCTGGGACACATGAACTTTGAGACAGTCCTGTTGTACCTTGATGATGTCATTGTTTTCTCCAAGACTTATGAAGATCATCTGAAGCACCTGGCTGCGGTGTTTGAAGCCTTGTCCAATTTTGGCCTAAAGGTGAAGCCTTCCAAATGCCACCTCCTGAAGCCCAAGGTACAGTACCTCGGTCATGTAGTGAGTGCAGAAGGTGTGGCACCAGATCCTGACAAAGTCACAGTCATCCGGGACTGGCCAAAGCCCATCAACCTCCATGAAGTACGCCAATTCCTTCGGGTTGGTAGGCTACTACCGAAGGTTTATCAAAGGCTTCACTGAAATAGCCACTCCTATGCAAAATGTTCTGGTGGGGCAGTCCAAGAAAACCAAACAGAAGAATTCAACATTTGAATGGACTGAGGAGTTGCAGAGATCCTTCACCAGACTTAAGATGGCTCTCACAGGGGATGAAGTTTTGGCCTACCCAGATTATGACAAACCTACAGGCTACACTGCCCTGGGACCAACAGCCCTACCTGTGGAGGGCTACAACATCATTGCTGCACTACACCATCTGTCCCAGAGAATCTGCTTGCAGCGTCGGCTTAACACCTCCCTTGCCGAACACCACTGGTGGTGTCACGAATCACTTATAAACTTTATTCCCAACTCAACCCCTTTTAAATGGGCGCCCAGGGCCACGGACCGGGTCACCGCTGCTGTGACACATCCCGCTGACACCGGCTGGTACCGAGTACCCGACAGCCCTGGGAGAGCGACCCACCAGCGCTGATACAGGGCCCCACCAGAAAGCCCAGCTATATTGGCATCTTTTGAGAGCCGATTCACATGAAAGCAAGCTGGAGGAGGGAGAGTCAGCTGACGCTTCCTCCCCATCATTCTTCCTCAGCGTCTGACGTCTCAGCGCGAGGACGTCACTAAATGACGTCCTGTATGCTGAGATGTGCGACGCTTCAGAAGACAAGCTTCCTCCCCTTCATTCTTCCTCAGCGTCTGACGTCTCAGCGCGATGACGTCACTAAATGACATACTGTATGCTGAGATGTGCGACGCTTCAGAAGACAAAATGGCGCTGTGGAGACTAGAGCAGCGGAGGAACGTGGAGGAGAGGTGAGTATTGCATTTTATTGTTTTTTAGAACACTGTGTGCAGATAAAACTGTATTGAGGACCATGGGGGGATGTATTATACTGTATAGACAGTGGGGGGGGTGCGGTGCTTTATTCAAGGGGGGATGGTTTATACTGCATAGACCATGGAGAGGGATGCTTTATACTGTATGAACCATGGGGGTGATGTATTATACTGTATGGACCATGGGGGAGATGTATTATACTGTATAGACAATGGGGGGGATGCTTAATACTGTATGGACCATTGGGGGTTGTATTATATGGTACAGACAATGGGGGGATGCTTTATACTGTATGGACCATGGGGGGGATGTATTATACTGAATAGACAATGACGGGATGCTTTATACTGTATTGACCATGGAGAGATGCTTTATACTGTATGCCATGGGGGTTGTATTATACTGTATAGACAATAGGGGGATGCTTTATACTGTATGCCATGGTTGGTTGTATTATAATGTATAGACAATGGGGGGATGCTTTATACTTTATGGACCATGGGGAATGTATTATACTGAATAGACAATGGGGGGATGCTTTATACTGTATGGACCATGGAGGGGGGGATGCTTTACACTGTATGGACCATGGAGGGGGGATGCCTTATACAGTTTGGACCATGGGGGGATGTGTTATACTGTATGGACCATGGGGGGATGTATTATACTGTATAGACAATGGGGGGTGCTTTATACATAAGGGGGGATGCTTTATACTGCATGGACCATCGAGCGGGGATGCTTTATACTGTATTGGCCATGGGGGGATGTATAATACTGTATAGGCAATGGGGGGTGCTTTATACATGAGGGGGGATGTTTTATATTGTATTGACCAGGGGGGATGCTTTATATTGTATGGACCATGGAGGGATGTATTATACTTTAAAGACAATGGGGGTTACTTTATACATGAGGTGGGGATGCTTTATACGGCATGGACCATGGAGGGGGGATGTTTTATACTGTATGGACCATGGGGGATGTATTATACTGTATAGACAATTGGGGGCATGTATTATACTGTATAGACAATGGTAGTGCTTCATACATGAGGGGGGATGCGTTATACTGTATGGACCATGGGGGGATGCTTTACACTGTATGGACCATGGGGGGATGTATTATACTGTATAGACAATGGGGGGGTGCTTTTATACATGAGGGGGGATGCTTTATATTGCATGCACTATGGAGGGGGGATGCTTTATACTGTATGGACCATTGGGGGATGTATTATACTGTATAGATAATGGGGGATGCTTTATACTGTATGGACCATGGGAGGATGCTTTATACAGTATGGACCATGGGGGTATGCATTATATTGTATGGACCATGTGGGGATGCTTTATGCTCTATGGACCATGGGGGATGCATTATGCTGTGAGGACCATGGGGGATGCATTATACTGTGTGGACCACGTGGGGATGCATTATACTGTATAGACCATGTGGGGATGCATTATGCTGTGAGGACCAGGGGGGATGCTTTATGCTGTGAGGACCAGGGGGGATGCATTACACTGTATGGACCATAGGAGGATGCACTATGCTGTATGGACCATGGGGGGATGCATTATGCTGTATGGACCATGGGGGGCTGCATTATGCTGTGAAGACCAGGGGGGATGCATTATGCTATGAGGACCAGTGGGGATGCCTTGGACTGTATGGACCATGTGGGGATGCATTATGCTGTGAGGCCCGGGGGGGACTCATACAGTATGGACCATGAGGGGATGCATTATACTGTATGAACCATTGGGGGATGCATTATACTGTATGGGACATGGGGTACATTATACTTTATGGGACATGGGGTGCATTATGCTGTGTGGAAGACTATGTTGGGCTATTAAAATATTTTACGTGGGAGTCTTTAAACTGTATGCAAACTATTATACAGTGTTAAAATTTGTGCAGGGTCAATCATACTGTTTGTGGGGTGGGGAGAATATACAGTGTGGAGAGATTTGGGGCTGTTATACTACATGGAGGGCTGGGTCACAGTTGGGGGATCATACTGTGTTGGGGTCACCATACTTTTCCAAGACAGTTGCTGGGTGGGGTACAGTAGGGTCATCATACTGTGTGTGTGAAAGGTACTGTGGAGGAATTCACTATGAAGGTATCTTAGTGTTTGTGGGGCACTTTTGTTGACATAATACTTTACAAGTGCAATGAAAGGGAAATATGGGACTTCAGTAGGAGGAAAATTAGGCATCTCACAGTACCACACAGTTGGTGCAGTAATAGGGACACATATGGCAACATCAGCTTAGCATTGGGGTATCAGCAGGATGAGGAGATTGTAGATAAATGGAGATGGTGCAGGAAATGTGAGAAGTCAGATGTGTCTTTGCTGTAATCTCTGCAGATGAGTCCTGGCTGGAGAAGTTGTCATGTCGGTCTGGGCCAAATGGAAAAGACGTGAAAAGTGAACGATTCCATCAGAAAGATCGTCAGCGGTAAGTCACCATCTACAACTGTGCTGTAGTATTGCTGTATATGATCTGCAGGGCTGGTATCTACTACTGTCACCATATGGTGGCAATATTGATGTTTGTCTTTGTTTGGAGATTCTTTTCAGTAACAGTGCAGTGATCTTCTGCTGAGGGTCTCCTACATCCACTATTAGGGTGCACCACTATAGTTGTAATCAGGCTTACATGGTTAAGGGCCCACTCAAAAGTTTCACTCCCCCCCCCTCAACCAAACCCCTATCTAGCTTCTCTCCTGACCTACATGTCTCACTGGTAACGCCCCCTTTCATTTAGAATAAGCTCTGGAGGCAGATTCTCAAGGAGAAGATCGGTGTCAAACCTTTAGACACTGAGCTCATTTATCCATTAAGAAATAAGTGGATTTCTCTGGAATAAGAAATCGAGTCACAGTTGTCAAGATATCATTTTATTCAATTTTCTATGACCTATATGACCATGGAAATGGCTTATGATGGTTGATCCTACTGACAGATTTCCTTTAAAGGGAACCTGTCAGCAGGATTGTGCACAGTAACCTACATACAGTGTCAGGTTAGCGCCATTATACTGATTAAAATGATACCTGGGTGATGAAATCCGTCTTGTGGTTGTTGTTTAATCTTTATTTTCAGTTTTGAGCTAATGATATGATTGTGCTCTTGGGCAGCCTGTGGGGGGGGGGGTCTTCATGTAGTGCTCTACTTCCATATTCATCTGTATATGATGCTTCAGTGACCTGTCCCTTATTTTACATACTGAATTTACTATTGTTTGAAAAAGTAAATAAAGAACATTCATCATGCAGGCAGTGGCGCCTGTACGATGTATAATATGCATATATTCATTTTATTTAGGTATTTTGTGGAAAAAAAATATCTTTAATAACTTAAATATCTTAAAATTCTGCTGGTGGACGCGCCTGCACAGTAGCATGTATCACGTTCCGATAGATGCTACTGCACAGGTGCTACCACCATTTTGTTAGAGAAAAAAAACTAGGGTCCATAAAGATGGCCCGGTGGTGCCTGCACAGTGGCGCCATCTTGATGGAGCCTGATTGTTTTTTCTAGCAAAATAGTGGAGTAGCATCTATTGGAATGCGATTGATGCTACTACATAGTAACATAGTAACATAGTTATTAAGGTTGAAGGGAGACATTAAGTCCATCTAGTTCAACCCATATCCTATCCTAACTTGCCCTAACATGTTGATCCAGAGGAAGGCAAAAAAAAACCATGTGGCAAACAGTAAGCTTCACATTGGGGAAAAAAATTCCTTCCCGACTCCACATACGGCAATCAGACTAGCTCCCTGGATCAACGCAATATTAAGGAAACTAGTGTATATACCCTGTAATATTATACTTTTCAAGAAAGGCATCCAGTCCCTTCTTAAATTTTAGTAGGGAATCACTCATTACAACATCATATGGCAGAGAGTTCCATAGTCTCTTACAGTAAAGAATCCGCGTCTGTGAGTATGCTTAAACCTTCTTTCCTCCAGACGTAGAGGATGCCCCCTTGTCCCCGTCACAGGTCTAAGAGTAAAAAGATCATTAGAAAGGTCTTTGTATTGTCCCCGCATATATTTATACATTGTAATAAGATCACCCCTAAGCCTTCGATTTTCCAAACTAAATAACCCCAAGTGCAATAACCTGTCTTGGTATTGCAGACCCCCTAGTTCCCTAATAACCTTGGTCGCTCTTCTCTGCACCCGCTCCAGTTCAGCTATGCCTTTCTTATACACCGGAGACCAGAACTGTACACAGTATTCTAAGTGTGGTCACACTAGTGACTTATATAGAGGTAAAATTATGTTCTCCTCATGAGCATCTATGCCTCTTTTAATGCATCCCATTATTTTATTTGCCTTTGCAGCAGCTGCCTGACACTGGCCGCTAAATGTGAGTTTGTCATCCACCCATACACCCAGGTCTTTTTCAGTGACTGTTTTGCCCAATGTTTTACAATTAAGCACATAATTATACATCTTGTTCGTTCTACCCAAGTGCATGACCTTACATTTATCCCCATTAAAGCTCATTTGCCATTTATCAGCCCAAGCTTCTAGTTTACATAAATCCTCCTGTAATATAAAATTGTCCTCCTCTGTATTGATTACCCTGCAGAGTTTAGTGTCATCTGCAAATATTGAAATTCTACTCTCTATGCCCCCTACAAGGTCATTAATAAATACAGTATGTTAAAAAGAAGCGGGCCCAAAACTGACCCCTGTGGTACCCCACTGCTAACCGTGACCCAGTCCGAGTGTGCTCCATTAATAACCACCCTTTGTTTCCTATCCCTGAGCCAGCTCTTAACCCACCTACACATATTTTCCCCTATCCCCATTGTTCTCATTTTATGTATCAACCTTTTGTGTGGCACTGTATCAAAAGCTTTTGAAAAGTCCATGTACACCACGTCCACTGCATTCCCTTGGTCCAGTCCTGTACTTACCTCTTCATAAAAGCTTATCAGATTAGTCTGACAGGAACGGTCCCTTGTAAACCCATGTTGATATTGGGTCATAAGGTTATTCTTCTCCAGATACTCCAGTATAGTATCTCTTAGAAAACCCTCCAGGATTTTACCCACAGTTGAGGTTAAACTTACTGGCCTATAATTTCCAAGTTCAGTTTTTGTCCCCTTTTTGAATATTGGCACCACATTTGCTATACGCCAGTCCTGTGGTACAGACCCTGTTATTATGGAATCTTTAAAGATTAAAAATAATGGTCTATCTATGACTGTGCTTAATTCCTGCAGTACTCGGGGGTGTATCCCATCCGGTCCCGGGGATTTGTAAATTTTAGTGATTTTTAGACGCCGCCGTACTTCCTGCTGGGTTAAGCAGGTGACATTTAACGGGGAATTTTTATCCCTGATCATGGTATCCGTCATGGGATTTTCTTGTGTAAATACTGATGAAAAAAAGTCATATAGCATATTGACTTTTCCCTCATCCTCATCCACCATTTCACCCAGACTATTTTTAAGGGGGCCAACACTATCATTTTTTAGTTTCTTACTATTTATGTAGTTAAAGAATATTTTGGGATTATTTTTACTGTCTCTGGCAATGAGTCTCTCTGTCTTAATCTTTGCTGTCTTGATTTGCTTTTTACAGAATGTATTTAATCTTCTGTATTTAGTTAATGCCTCATCACTACCTACTTGCTTTAATTCTTTAAATGCTTTATTTTTATCTCTTATTGCACCCCTTACAGCTCTATTTAGCCATAGTGGTTTCCTCCTATTTCTAGCATGTTTATTCCCATATGGTATATATTGTGCACAGGTCCTATTCAGGATGCTAATAAACGTCTCCCATTTTCTTTGTGTATTTTTATGTCTCTGTATATCGTCCCAGGTAATTGCACCAAGATCATCTCTCATCCGTTGGAAATTTGCCTTCCTGAAGTTTAGTGTCCTTGTAACCCCTCTACTACACATCTTATTAAAGGATACATGAAAACTTATTAATTTGTCATCACTATTACCTAAGTGATCCTCAACCCTTATATTTGATATGCGGTCTGGCCTGTTGGTTAATATTAGGTCTAGCAGTGCCCCCCCTCTTGTTGGGTCCTGAACCAGTTGTGAAAGGTAATTGTCCTCTCATAGTAGTCAAAAACCTATTACCTTTGCTGGAACTGCAGGTTTCGGTTCCCCAATGTATTTCAGGGTAGTTGAAGTCCCCCATAATAATGACTTCTCCTTGAGTCGCTGCTTCATCTATTTGCTTTATGAGGATAGTCTCTGTTGCTTCCATTATTTTTGGAGACTTATAACAAACCCCTATCAGTAATTTATTATTTTTCCCCCCTCCCCTTATCGCTACCCACAGGGACTCTACATTTTCATTAGATTCATATATATTATCACGAAGGATGGGTTTTAAGGATGATTTTACATATAAACACACGCCTCCCCCTCGCTTATTTGTTCGGTCATTTCTGAACAGACTATAGCCCTGTAAATTAACAGCCCAGTCGTGGCTCTCGTCCAGCCATGTCTCAGATATCCCCACCATGTCATAATTATGTTCCAACAACATTAACGCCAATTCCTCCATTTTGTTGGCGAGGCTTCTGGCATTAGTATACATGCACTTTATGTATCTCTCTGTACCTCTATTCTTTCTTAAATTATTAACTGTTCTAACCCCACCCCCCATGCCACCCCCACCCCCAATGTCATTATTTCTGCCCAGGTTTCTATCTGCAGTGTCTTCCCCTCCTATAAAAGGAATACCCTCCCCCCGTCCCTAGTTTAAACACTCCTCCAACCTTCTAGCCATTTTCTCCCCCAGCACAGCTGCACCCTCCCCATTGAGGTGCAGCCCGTCCCTAGCGTAGTACCTGTAGCCAACTAAGAAGTCGGCCCAGTTCTGCAGGAACCCAAACCCCTCCTTCCTACACCAATTCCTGAGCCACTTATTAACCTCCCTAATCTCCCGTTGCCTCTCTGGCGTGGCACGTGGTACAGAAAGTATTTCCGAAAATACCACCTTGGAGGTCCTTGCTTTAAGCTTACAGCCTAATTCCCTGAAATCATCTTTAAGGACCTTCCACCTACCTCTAACTTTGTCATTTGTGCCAATGTGCACCATGACCGCTGGATCCTCACCAGCCCCTCCCAGTAATCTGTCAACCCGATCAGCGATGTGTCGGACTCGAGCGCCAGGTAGGCAGCACACCGTTCGACGATCCCTGTCTTTGTGACAGATTGCCCTATCTGTTCCCCTAATAATTGAGTCTCCCACTACCAGAACCTGTCTGACCTGCCCTGCTCTCCTATTTCCCCACTTACTGGAGCAGATACTCCTCCGGCTTTCAGAGGACATGCCTTGCTGCAGCAGTGCTACTCCTGCACTAACACTCCCTTCATCTGCCAACTTAGCAAACTTATTGGGGTGTGCCAGATCAGGACTAGCCTCCCTGGTGCTCTTCCCTCTACCCCGCCTTCTAACTGTCACCCAGCTAGCTGCTTCACTGTCCTTAAGCTCCACCCTAGCATCCCCCCCTCATCTATCCCATTGAGCGTCTGCTCAATGAGCAGAAGACGCCTTTCCATATTGTCTATGGATCTCAGTGTTGCCAGCTGCACATTTAGATCCAGTATCTGGGCTTCCAAATGCACAACGTGCTCACATCTCGCACAGCAGTATGCACCCTCGACCGGCTGTTCAAGGATTTCATACATGCGGCAAGACGTGCACTGGATGGCATTGGCAATAGTGGAGCACATCCTAATGGGGATTGCACCAGACAATAAGATAAACAAAAATAAATTAAAAACAAACAAACAAAAAAGTATTAATATAATATAACAGCAATTCAGCAAGACCTCCCCTGGAAACTCCCTGAATCCAAAGTCACTGAATCTCAAGTCACACACTTACCACAGTTCGCACTTACGCTCAGGTCACACTCAGCTCGTTCACACTCGCTCAGGCAGAAGCGCCATTTTATTTGGGCACATACTGTGTATAGAGAGGCTATATGGGGACTCATACTGCATATGGGGAGATCTGTATATAGGGAGACTGTGTGGGGCTCATTCTGTATATAGGGAAGCTCTGTGGGGGCTCATACTGTATACAGGGAGGCTGTGTGAGAGCTCATGCTGTATATAGGGAGGCTATGTGGGGCTCATACTGTATATGGGAAGGCTGTGTGAGGCCCAAACTGTATACAGGGAGGCTGTGTGGGAGCTCATGATGTATCTAGGGAGGCTATTTGGGGGCTCAGACTGTATATTGGGAGGTTGTGTGGGTGTTCATACTGTACAAAGGAGGCTTACTTACAAATTTAATGTAGATGAGGGATTGCCACGTGACGAGGCATACAGCAGAAATCAGCAGACATACAAACATTAGATAATAGATGAATACAGTGTTTACTAACTAGTTTATAAAAGGAAAGGATGGTAGGTAAATAGTGTATAAATAACAACTATGATGACAGCAGTTAATCCAAATAATACCGGATAAGAGTGTACACAGGTTCAATTAACAGAATTTACAACTATATGAGAGCAAAATACAATGCGATTAACCCTTTCTATGCATAAATCCATAAAAAGATAGTGTTGTGCCAGTACTCTAGTAATAGCCTACTCGGAGCAGTTTTTGAAGTGTCTCTTACAGAAAAGGCCTTTTCTCCTAACTAACGACCTCTACAAGGATTTTTATATATGTGCATATATATTTTGATGTAATATGGTGCCGCTATGTCCTGAGACTGAAGTAGAAGGGTCCTTGCTGGGCTGAGTCCCGAATAATCAGAAACGCTGACTTGAAGCTGTTAGAGAATACTGATCTCTCCAACACTGGCCTTAGAAATAAGACCTCACATGGCTAGCCCAAGATGCTGTGTCCTTGGTTGTCCTCACAAAGTTAGCTCATGTCAAGCCGAACAACGCGTCGCAGAGTCACCAAAAACAGATCCAGAGTCGCACTGCTCTATCCAGACCTTTTTCCAAGGATACACAGCTGAAAGGCCCCTTTACATTTAGCGATGCACCAGCGATCCGACCAGTGATCCGACCCGGTCAGGATCGCTGGTGCATCGCTAAAGGATTGCTAGTGAGCTGTCACACAGGCAGACCTCACAGCAATGCAGCAGCGACGCAGCGCACGATACTTACCTTTCACACACAGCGATCCTGACGTCCTCCCGCCCGCCTCCACGCGTCGCTCGTCGTCACAGCAGGAAGCCCACCAGGAAGCTGACAACGAGAAATGGAGCCGGACATTCTCGCGCGATCAGCGATGGACAGCGGGGGAGCCGGTCGGAGGTAAGTATCACAAAATCGGTGACGTTATAGCGATATTGCTAGCGATATCGCTATGTGTAAAACCCCCTTTACTCTCCCCTTGAACTCCCCTGGCAGCTGTCACCAACTCCCAAATCCCCGCTCTGCAATTCTGTCCTCTCCACTGCCCGCTACTGGCCAGATCATATTTTACATCACAAATCTCTAACAATACAGTAAACTGTGATTAATCCTTACACTAATACAGATGTAAAATACTGACCAAATAGTGAACATGTGAACATGGCCTATGCATCAATCTCTGTCCTCAATAGTGGCTCATAATCTAATTTCCCCGTCTCAGACATATACATACTTTAACCAAAGCATATTATCTGCTTCCACCAAATTTATGTAATTGTACGTCAAGATTTTAAGTGATTTCCTGAATCTCAATGTATACTTATGTCACATGGATAGATTGAGCCTATGTCATTTGCAGCTGATATCAATTCCAAAAACTGGGACTTAAGATCCTGTCTGAATAACCCTACACAGTGGCATGTAAAAGTTGCAGATGAAATGATATCTAAAATGCCTAATGTTAAAGATGACACATTTCCTTTGCATTTTAGGCAAAAAAAATACATATATACAGCTCTGGCACAAATAAGAGACCACTGCACAATTTTATAAAAATCAGCTTCTCTACATGTCTGAAAGCCATTCCATTCGAGTGTCAGTTGAATTCCAACCAGAGTACACCTCATTCTACTTAATGTGCTTCTGGTTATGTGATCACCTGAACCAAATCTTATTTAACGAAGGAAAGTATAAAAAACCCTGCTGTGGTGTTCACAATTTCAGTTTTTCTTTTTTAATAAATGTGCAAAAATTTCTGCATTTCTGTTTTTTATCAGTCAAGATGGGGTGCAGAGCGTACATTAATGAGAAAAAATGAACTTTTTGGAATTTACCAAATGGCTGCAATGAAACAAAAAGTGAAAAATTGAAAGGGGTCTGATTACTTTCTGTACCCACTGTATATCTTTTTTTGCCTAAAACACAAAGGAAATGTGTCATCTTTAACTTTAGCCCTTTTAGAGATCATTTGCTTAACTGTTCACAATAACGGTCATTTTAAACCAGGGTTGTCCAAACTTTTACATACCACTGTAGATCCCCTAAAGGCCCCGTTACACATAACGATGTCCCAGTGATCCCACCAACGATCCGACATGGATGGGATCGCTGGGACATCGTTAGGCTGATCGCTGGTGAGCTGTCACATAGACAGCCCCTCCAGCGATCAGGACCAGCGAGCAAGCTGGTTTACAATGTAAACATTGGGTATCTAAGAGTCGCGCGGCTCTTAGATACCCAATGTTTACATTGGAAACCAGCGTTCAGCGACGCTGATCGCTGGTCTCTCACTGCCACACGCAGTGATGCGCGCTGGCAAGCAGGAGACCAGTGATCAAAAAACGGTCCAGGACGATAGTGCACGATCAGCGATACCCGGTGGGGGGGCCGGTCGCTGATCCCGGTCACACACAGCGATCTCGCTGGCGAGATCGCTGTGGTGTCACAAAATCAGCGATCTTGCTAGCAAGATCGCTGTGTGTAACGGGGCCTTTACACTGGTTGGCTGGCAATGTGATTTCAGGGCTGGCTGAGGGCATCTGCAATACTAGTACACCTGTATACCCAAGTTCATGACCCCTGTTTCCCCATTAAAATGTTTCATTATATTAAAAAGTAAAAAATGAAAAAGTAAACAATTGGTATCTGTGGGTTTCTAACCATAAGTACTACACAATTGCCATGTCATTGAGCCTGCATGGTATTCACCATAAAAATGCTTTTTTTATCCATTCTGCCACCCAAAAAAATGTAATAAAAAGTTAAAATTAGCATGCACCCCAAAGTTAAAATTTCAACTAGCATTTGATATCGACATAATAGTTTTGCAGTAATGATACATACTTATAAAATACATTTAATGTTTAATTTATTCCTCACAGATATCTTATTTAATATTTTGCATCATTATGGGTAATTATTCTTTGTTCTCCTTCTGTAGTCACTTGCTCACATCTTGAGGGTACGGAAACTGTTGACAGAGCCGGAGGTGCGATACTATATGAAGCAGATCTTACAAGGGGTTCAGTTCTTGCACCAGCAAGGTGTTATCCACCGGGACCTAAAGCTGAGTGAGTAGAGTGTTACTTTAAGTCACTGGTGACCTGTGTCCCCTCTGCATGTCACCACTTATTGTGGACAGTAGATGTTTCCAGTTCAGTGAGGCTTGCATTTATTTTCTAACAGCCAAAAGGTCACAAAGTATCTCTCAAGAATATTCAGTCACTGTCTGGCTCCAGAAATAGGACATTCCACACACAGACATTATAAACCTGGCACTTCTTAGCATACTCCCAAAGTAATAAAACTTAAATCTGCTCACATAATCCTCATCTTTATTCAATTTAGACTGGTGCAATTGGCATGTTATACTTGTGACTGTTTATACGTCTGCTATGCTCACTCACAGATTCATTCATCACCAGCTTGGCTTTTCAGGGAAGATTCCGTGTTTTTAAATTTTTATTAAACATGATTGTATAATCAGTTGTTTTTAATAGAAAAATAAATGTACCACTTTAATAGATTTTTATTTATTAATTTTTGCTTCAGCCACTGGGGGCTGCCATTTGCATGTGGGGGGTTTAATTTTCTGAGCACGGCACTTTCACACCTCAAATATGGCAGCCCCTGGGCATAAGAGACTGCGGTCGCTGTCCGACCACATCTTTTGTATTGAGGCCGTTCATCCTGCTTCTAACTGTGACCTGGTCGTGTCCCCTGGGATGTCCTGGTCACATCTGTGTGAGGAGATTGGCGCCATCTATCTGGTGTCCGCAGTGTACGCTGCAGGCTCCACTTTGCCCCTGTCATCGGACACACTGCTCAGTGAGTGGAATGACAGGAGCCTTCAGGAAGAGGAGGTGCCAGGAAGTGGAGGTCCAGGGAGAGGTGGGTAACGACAGGGAGCGCTGATCACAGCCTGTTATCAGTATTAAAGTACAGGCTGCGATCACCGCTCACCATCAACCAATGCAGAGCACAGCAATGAAGTCATCACGGTGCTGTGCTCTGAACACAGAATATGACGCCACACTGCGTGGGAGCACAGGGAAGGTGAGTACAAGCGTTTGTTGTTTTTTGTTTTTGAATATATGGGGCCATATACCAGGATGGGGGACATATATTAGGATAAGAACATCTACTAGGATGGGGCCCTATACCAGGATGGGGCACACATACCAAGATGGGGGGATATACGCCAGGATGGGGTCATATACCAGAATGGAGGACATTTACCAATATTGGGCCATATACCAGGATGGGAGCATATACCAGGATGGGGTCATATTCCAAAATGGTCCCATATACCAGGATGGGGCCATATATCAGGGTGTGGGCTATGTACCAGGATGGGGTCAAATACCTGGATGGGGCCATATAGCAGCATGGTAGACATATACCAACATGTGGCCTTATACCAGGATGGGAGCCATATAAAAGGATGGGAGAAATATACCGAGATGGGGCCATATATCAGGATAGGGGCTATATGCCACGATGGGGCCATGTACCAGGATAGGGGCCATATACCAGGATGCACTACATGGGACACATTATAATGTGGAGCACTATGTGAGGCACATTATAATGTGGGGCAATATATGGAGCCATTATACTGCAGGGCACTTTATGAGGCCATTATATTATAGGGTACATTATACTGTGTGGCACTATATGAGGCCATTATACTGTGGGGCACTATATGGGGTTATTATAATGCGGTGCCCTACATGTGGCCATTATACTATGGCATACTATAGGGGGTCATTATATTGTGGAGCACTATATGGGGCCATTATACTTTGGGGCACTATGTGCGGCACATTATAGTTTGGTTTACTATATGGAGCCATTACACTTTGGGGTACTACAGTGGGGATAATAAGTATTTCATACAATGTCAATATTGCGAGAATGCAAACTATACTACAAAGAATGGAGAGGTCTGTAATTTTTATCGTAGATACACTTCAACTGTCAGAGACAGAATCTAAAAAAATCCATAAAAGTACATTGTATGATTTTTACATAATTAATTTGCATTTTAGAGCATGAAATAAGTATTTATTTAATACAAAAAAACAGAACAAAGGTCAGACATTTCCTGTAGTTCTTGACCAAGTTTGGACATGCTGCAGCAGGGATTTTGGCCCAATCCTCCATACAGATCTTCTCCAGATCTTTCAGGTTTTAGGACTGTTGCTGGACAATATTGACTTTCAGCTCCCTCCAAAGATTTTCTATTGGGTTCAGGTCTGGAGACTGACTGGGCCACTCCAGGACATTGGAATGCTTCTTACGGAGCCACTTCTCAGTTGCTTTGGCTGTGTGTTTCAGGTCATCGAAAACCCAGCCATGACTCATCTTCAATTCTGTTACTGAGGGAAGGAGGTTATTGGCCAAAATCTTGTGAAACATGACCCTATCCATCCTCACTTCAATGCGGTGTACTCATCCTCCTTCTTCCTCCAAACTCGTTGAGTGGAGTAGACACCCAAAATTTCTATTTTGGTCTCATCTGACCACATAACCTTCTCCCATGCCTCCTCTCTATCACCCACATGTTCATTAGCGAGCTTCAAACGGGCCTGGAAATGTGCTGGCGTGAGCAGGGGGGGACCTTTCGTGCACTGCAGGATTTTAATCCATGACGTCGTAGTGTGTTACTAATGGTAATGTTTGAGACTGTGGTCCCAGCTCTCTTCAGGTCATCGACCAAGTCCTCCCGTGGACTAATGCAGAGGCCATTATACAGCTTGTGGACTAATGCAGGGGCCATTATACAGCTTGTGGAGTAATGCAGGGGCCATTATACAGCTTGTGGACTAAAAGCAGGGGCCACTATACAGCTTGCAGACTCATGCAGGGGGCCATTATACAGCTTAGGGACTAAAAGCAGGGACCATTATACAACTTAGGGACTAATCCAGGGGCCATTATACAGCTTGTGGGGTAATGCAGGGACCACTATACAGCTTGCAGACTAATGCAGGGGCCATTATACAGCTTGGGAACTAAAAGCAGGGGCCATTATACAACTTAGGGACTAATCCAGCGGCCATTATACAACTTAGGGACTAATCCAGGGGCCATTATACAGTTTGTAGACTAATGCAAGGCCATTATACAGCTTGTGGACTAATGTAGGGGCCATTATACAGCTTATGGACTAATGCAGGGGCCATTATACAGCTTGTGGACTAATGCAGGGGCCATTATACAGCTTGTGGACTAATGCAGGGGCCATTATACAGCTTGCGATGGAGATTGAAAGAGGGAGTAATGCAATGTAGAGTGCAAACCCCTGCGATCCGGGAGCCTGTACGGATCACCCGGACAGACTTTAAGCCATTTGATGAGGCTTCTGGAGATGTGGAGGAATTCTTTAAGGAATTTGAGCAGCAGTATGCTGTAATGGAGGTACCCCACTCTGGCTGGATGCATTTATTAGTGGGACTCCTTAACGGAAGGGCAGCGGAGGTTTACTCCCAGCGGAACCGGCATTATAACATCGTAAAGCGGACTATGCTGGATTACCATGCTATCACCCCAGACTCACATAGGGCCCAGTTCCAAGCCCTCCCATGCAACACAGGATATCCGAACATGCTCGGGAAAACCCCAGCAACGAGTATACTCGCTCATCACTATCAATAACCCGTCACGGGGTTGTGCTAGAATCCGATTTTTCAAGGCTTCACACAGAATACCTGATGGAGCAACTGACGTGTGGCAAAAACACAATATGAACACAGCCTTTACGTGATACGTCCACGCTCTTTAATGACTAAATGGCACAAATAATAATAACGTGCTATTGGTTAATTGGGGCAATTAAATGTGTCATCTGGGACTTTTGCATTTTTTTTCTTAAGGCTAAGACCTTACAGGCAAGTAGTTGTAAACTACCTGCCTGTTCTGCCCGGCACTGATCTGTGCTGGTGGGTCGCCCTCCCAGGGCCGTGGGGTACTCGGTACCAGGCTGGTAGCGGGACGTGTCACAGCAGTGGTGACCCGGACCGTGGCTCTGAGCGCCCAATTAATGGGGGAGATGTTGTGGATGGTGGAATGTAGTTAAATGAATAGTTTGTGATGCCACCTGTGGTGCTCGGCAAGGAAGGTATTAAGCGACGCTGCAGACAGATCCTCTGGGACAGATGGTGTGGTGCAGCAAGGATGGTATAGCCCTCCACAGGCAGGGCTGTTGTCCCAGGGCTGTGTAGATATGGAGACACTTAGATGGTGCAGTGTCTGGCGCAGGGGATGTAGCAGTGCCAGGCGGACGGACGCAGGAAGGAATGGAGGACACCAGGGCATGTAGTTCCAAAGCTTTACTCACAGTCTGTAGTGCCCGCTTCTGTGCCATGTCCTCCAGGTCAGGGACTCAGTCAACCTCCAGGCAAGATAGAATGCTCCCTTCCACACTCCGCCAACTTATGTGCCTTTCCTGAACGTCTCCTCTATAGTGCCTTTAAGTGTGAAGATCTCCTAGTACTGTGTTACACTGGAGTTCCTCCTGACAGATGTTCCCAAGAACTCTACTTGCACGGCAGACAGCTGTAGCCTGCTTCGGGGACTTTCTCTCTCCTGAGTCCCGGCTCTCTATCCGCATTGCTGTTGTGCCCTCAAGTCTTAGATGGGAGTAGTGCATTTACAGCCCACTACTTCACCCGTGTCTGCTGAAGAACCGTTAGTGTTCATACAAACTCGGGGACCGGGCCCCGGCCTTGCGCTTAGAACTTCTAGGCAGGGTTCTTCCTCTAACCCACGTCCTCTGTGTTCCCTTTTACTCCTACGTTCCGTACTTGTCCTTTCCCTTCTATGGAAGCCCAGGCTTCAGTTCAATGTCCTTCTCCTTTCCTTTCCCGTGCCAGCTGGCTCAGATCACTGAGGCAGCTGCAGCACTCCTTCCTCCATCCCTCTCCAGGGATCCCCACTCCTCTCCAAGTGGCTTCCTCTCCCAGACTCTCCTTCTGGCTGAACTGACTCACTCAATCCTGGAACTGTCCCGCTCTTATATATATATCTGAACTCCACCCACCTCCCAGCACATCTAGTGTTCCAAGCAGGGAACCACCAAAGGTGCTCTGCCTCTCTCTAAGCAAGGAGCCACAATGTGGTTTTGCTGAACTACTCTATTGTGTGGGGTTCGAGTGTTGGAGCGTGGTCAGGAGCCTCCAACTTACTTGGATGGTGGGGCACCACACCTTAGGAGAAGGTGCAGTACCTCTGTGGCGACTGAGCCTCAGGGGCGCCACACTGGCTCAGAGTGGTCAGGGACCGCTGCTGCCAGTGATTTCACGGCTTCATTTAGCCTCACTCTTGAGAGAGGTGAGTGTCAAGCTTCTCATGATTTCAGCAGAAATGCACAACAATAAGTTGACTGTATTCTCTAATTGCTCCTATTAACCAAAAGCACAATATTCTTATCTGTCATGTGATGTGCAGCTTTTACATAGCGCAGATTTAGGTGACAGATCTGCTTTAAAATAGAATTTTGTAGATTAAAATATTCTAATTTAAAAATAACACAACCAAATTTGTATTTATACTTTAATTGATTACTTGGAAATAAATATTTTTTTTTTCTGTTTTTGATTATGGTTCATAAAACAATGAAAATACTGAATGGGAGTAGTGGTGGGGGGGTGGACATGGGTTTGGTTAGGGGCGCTGGCTTTGTCCCTCTTTCCTTCAAAGAAATGTTGGGAAGTATGGTTCTGTCGTTGTTTAGTATGTTACAGTATAATACAGCCTAGTGCTTGTGTTTACTTTATTTGTATTGGATAATCTGCTGATTGTGCTGTAGATGGATGGTTAGAATCCGAATAGCTACCATTTGTAGCTCAATCCTCATATACACAAACTCACTGGGAGCTGCACATTCAGTTCCAAATAAAAACATGAACAAAATATCAATTTTTAAGCTGAAAATGAAGAAAAATAAAAAATATGCTGCTCTAACAAATTGCAGTGTCTGCATTTTAATTTACAAACCTAAATATTTACAGTGTAAACTGAAATTTCTTTCCAGACTTATCTTTTTTGTTAATCACTGAAATAATATTTAGTTGTATAACCTTTTTTCTGATAACTGCTTTACATCTGTGTGGCATGGCGTCATCTGACACTTGAAACATTTGAACAGATATTTCAGCCCAAGATCACTAGACTACATTCCATAGTTCTTTTGCATTCTTAAGTTTTGCATCAAAAACAGCATTTTTGATGTCCCTCCACAAATTCTCAATAGGATTGAGGTCTGGGGATTGGATTGGCCACTTCATAACATATATCTTGTTGGTGCGGAACCAGGATGTTGTCCATTTACTAGCGTATTTGGGGTAGTTGTCCCATTTTAAGGGCATTTCTTCTTCAGTAGAAGGCAACATGACCTCTTTCAGTATTTTGATATATTCAAACTGGTTTATGGTGCCTGGTATGCGATAAAAGGGCCCAACTCCATAGTATGAGAAACATCCTGTCACACATGTGGATCGTGGACCCACTGTGCCATGGGCCGGGCTTAACTAGGAGGAGTGTGACTAAACAGCTACCTGGTTTTTGCTAGAGCTCCTGATTGTGGAGTTAGGGCAGGGTCAGACGGCCGTATAACTTATGCGAGAATCGCATCACACTGCACGACTGGCCCGGCCCCCGACCTGAGCAAGACACCATGATGGATTACTATGCAGCTGTCAAGCTCAGGTCAGGAGAGCCGACAGCCAGGACGAGGTTTACCATGCAATTTTAGCACGAGAAATACGGCAGTCTGTCTCTGTCCTTAGGCTTGAACTGCTGGTAGTCAAGAGGTACCACTCCTAGGCAGTCTCCA
The DNA here is from genome assembly GCF_039654945.1 of Dendrobates tinctorius. Taxonomy (NCBI): domain Eukaryota; kingdom Metazoa; phylum Chordata; class Amphibia; order Anura; family Dendrobatidae; genus Dendrobates; species Dendrobates tinctorius. Next base: position 116,899,063 of record NW_027361679.1, read on the forward strand.
GTACTGCAGCTGCTGACTGCAGCGGTCAAGATCGGAAACATGGACACAGGCTTGGAGTCACTGGCATAACAGGATCTGAGTACTGTTCAGACAATGCGGGTTCTGGGTCTCCGGGCAGAAGGAACACTGACTCAGAGTCAAAGGAAAGACAGGATTTGGATACTGGAACATGCTACAACAGTATGGACTCTAGAATGCTAACCAGGACAGACACTGGTGCTTGTTCAAGCACCACCGGAACAGTTTCAGTTCGGGTAACGCCGTACCGGCTTCAAGTTCAGGTACCACCAATAAGGCTTCAGGCTCAGGTACCGCCGGAGCGGCTCTTGGCTCGGGTACTGCTTTAGTGGCTAAAGGTCAAGTACTGTGGAAACAGCGCAGGTTCATGTATTACCAGTGGGCTTCAAGTTCAGGTACCGTCGGTACAACTTTACGCTCAGGTACTAGCTTCAGGTTCAGGCACTAACGAAGCAGCTTAACTTTCAGGTACCACCGGAGCGGCTTTAGGTTCGGGTACCGCCGGTACAGCTTCAGTGACCACCAGAGCAGCTTCGGGTTTACTGTAGGTACCGCCTGTGCGGCTTCAGGCTAAAATACTACCGGAGCGACTTCAGGCTAAGGTACCATCTATGTGGCTTCAAGTTCTAATGCTGTAGCAGCTTCAGGTTCATGTACCACCGGTGCGGGTTCAGGTACCACGGTAGCGGCTTTAGGTTCAGGTACCGCCAATGCAGCTTCAGGTTCGACTACCACTGGAGTATCTTCAGGTTCAGGTACCGCAGGTGCAGACTTAAGCTTCAGGTACATCCAGGGTGGCTTTGGTGTTTAGGCATCGCAGGTGCAGCTTCAGGGTTTAGGTACCACAGGTGCGGCCTCAGGGTTCAGGCACCGATTTTGCAACTTCAGGGTTCATTTACCACAGGTGTGACTGCAGGGTTCTCGACTACATGACACAGGATACAAGAAAAGGTTCAGATACATACAACACGGCATACGGGGACTGCACACCTCACTAGTTGCACAACCAGTCAACTTATGAAGAACCCGCACCTCGCCACCCTGCCTGAAGTCACCATTATGTCAGAGGAATCACGGTATGGTTTCCCCACTTGCACCAATGTGACTTTACACACCCCCTGGGGACATGTAAGATCAGCTTGGCACAGTTTTACAGAGACACCTCCTGTCCACACAGGCCCAGGGAGGCATGGGGAGTGAGAGAATGTCACCCACGCAGCCGATGACGTGGCACAAAACTGACAGGCTGAGGCCCCTTTCACTAGCTCAAGTGAAACAGATTTTTATCAGCCTGGTAGGACTGTCACCAGTTCCTTGTTGGATATAAGCCTGCTCCAGGATTATATCGGTCCATAAACCAATCTCCGTATCATGTGCAGTTAAAACCGAGAACATGGACGTGTTGATTTGTGGATTGAGATAAAAGAGCAGCCCAAGGTTAAATTATATATTTAATCACCTTAAGGGCAAGCTAGACAAAACACTAAATACACGATGGTTATATATACAGCTCTGGCAAAAAATAAGAGACCACTGCAAAATTTTCAGTTTGTCCGATGTTTCTCTTTATAGGTATATTTTTGTGTTTCAATATTTTTTATTAATTTTAGAATTTTTTTGAGGGAAGGGGAATAGGGTACAGAACAAAACGAAGGGATTAGGGTAGGGAAAACATAATCCCTGTAAAGGCAGGGATACCCCACAAAGTGGGGAATTAGACAGGCAAACATACGTGTTGTACAAGTAGTGTAACAAATCGCAAAGCAAATTGTATGCTATTCAAATCTAGGTACCTATGTCTGTAAGAATGTACTAATCAACTGTTGCTTTTTTTGCAAAAAAACTGTAGGAAGAAAGGATTACAATACAAATGCAAAGATCAATATACTTATAATAGCCGTCAGAAAAAAAAAACAGTACACATATTGTGTTAAATTTTACACAATTGTGATAGCTCAAAAAAAAAAAAAGATCAATACACGTATTATACTCCTGATAGTTCAGAAAAAAATTTAAATAGCTAGGTACGTTATATATATCATAGATACCGCTATACCTAAAAAAAATCATATTATATTGAATATAAAGAATATGAAAGCTTGTCCTGTTGGGGCCAAAAAATTGGTTCTTTCAAAAAAAAAACTACTATATAAAAGTGGAAAATATTTCTTTATACATTTCTATATGTAACTCTAGATTGAACAGCAACAAATAAATTACAAGACCCTCAGCCAAGAGGAAGATCCGATTTCGACGTCGAAAGGCTCGGGATAACCTTTTGAGTACTTATTCCAACGCACTCGAGGAAGTCCTTTCCCTCATCCGGAGAAGAAATAGGAATCACTCTCGATGCATATTTTACTTGAAGAGTTGAAGAAAGAGTCCAGGTGTATGGTATCTCAGCTCGCCGGAGTTCACGTGTGGTGTGTGCAAACGCTTTCCTTTTTTGTAAAGTCTCTCTTGAAAGGTCCTTGAGATAGATCAGATGACTGTATTTGGAAGATAGAAATCTTGGCTCTTTTGAAATACTCAGGAGCGCACTTCTTATCCAGTTGGGGTAAAAGGATACAATTATATCACTTGTTAAGCCCTGCGGCAGAGAGGGCGGCCTTCGTATCCTAAACGCTCTCTCAACCAGACATCTCTCATTAATGTCAGGGATCAAGTGAGAGATCATCGAGGATATATAATCTTTTAATTGAGAAGTGTGTATTGACTCAGAAATCCCTCTGATCTTGACATTATTTTTTCTTCTAAAGTCCTCGAAGTTAGCCATATGAATTTCTAGAGAAGCAATATCTTTTCGAATCTTATCTAATGAATCTGTTAATGTAGGGGAAATATGAACATCTCTATGTTGCGTTATTTCGCGTTTTTTATTATTAGAGGGGACCTTCATTTTCCGACCACAAAGAGGACCATCAGAGACTCTAGACGAGGTTGAATGGGTGTTGTCGGTCAAAATCATTAATGTATCACTAAAAAGTCTTTTTATGAAAGCCTCAGAGGCTTTGGATTTATTTAATTGCTTGAGGTCAATGTTTTTAAGAGTGGGATCACAGGATACATTACAGATGATATCAGCATTATCTTCTTTCCCCAAAAGTTCCACTGATGTAAGAAGAGCTTTAAACATGCTAACCATAAAAGCCTCTGTTGGATTGTCGTCAGATGCAGGTATCTCGTCTATCAAATTGGAAGAGGATTTTCCATGTTTCCCCTGATCCAATTTAGCTATGTCCAGTTGTTGTAAAGAATTTTCAATAGGGTCTAAGTTTCCCCGTATATCATCATCTCCCAAGTAGGAATTTGTGGATGAAGATTCATCAGAATCATCATTAAAATAATCACTTTTACTGAGTTCAAAAAAATCTGTCCCTTTAAAAATCTTCTCTGAATATACACTCTCCAGTTCTTCCGATAAATAAAGAGAGTCGTCCAATTGATCTGATCTCCCAACCAAAGATTCCGGGTGCTTTGAGGATTTACTTAGGGGTGCCCCTTTAAGTTTTACATTAGCTTGTACCATATATTCTTGTGGATCGGAAGTAGAGCCCCCCTCAACCAACAGTCCCATATGTACTCCACTCTTATCAGCAGAAGGAGCAGGTTTAGTCCCATTTAACTGCAGACCAGAATCACAAGAATTAAAGCATGTAATCAGAGACTGCTGTGATTTTTCCTTGTTATGAACATTCCCTCTATCTTCCCCTCTATTAAATTTGTTATTGCATGGCTTCTCATTAGATACATAACTATTTTCCACGCGATCTGTAACTTTAGGGCTCTTATGGGAAGATTTAATAGAGGTACTCCGCTTCATAATAGGGGATGTAGAAATGAATTGTATGAGTCTGCTTACCCCTTCAGTTGTCTGCTGAACTTTTTCAGACTTTTGTGTACTCCTTTGTCCTGCTTTCTCCTTCCCTGTTGTCATGGCTCTCCCCTCCTGCTCCCGTTCTCCAAAATGCACTCCAGGTGGCTCCCTCTCTGTCCGGAGACCTAGGGATTCCCCAGGCCGGTTCCATGTGTTTGTCACTGTCTCCTGCTCCTCCTTAGCCGCATCCTCTGTTATAAATCCATTTTTTGTTTGTGTCCAAGGAACAAAAGCTGGCGCTTCCACTCTTAATCCTCCTGCCTGCTTGATTGTAGATCCACCAACAGGTCTTGGCTTTGTGAGAACTGCTGAGTCATTTCTGGCTCCTCTCTTCTGCCTCCCAGCACCTGGGCTCACTGCAATCTCCCGACTTTCTTTCTTAGGTCTGTCTTCAAGTACTGGAGTTGCTTTAGGGGAGGATTTCTTGCCCACAGGTGTCCAACGAATCCAAGGTGCTTTGGAAGGCTCTGACTTCACCAAGGCTTGTCTGGCTTGATGTGCAGGTACAGCTTGTTTACCTCCGGCTGAAGTCAGGCCTCTGCCTGGTCTTCCACTGCTTTCTTGTCCCAGCATATGATTTTTCTCAGCAATATCAGCTTCTTTCTTCTTGTAGGTGGATCCAGGCATGTTCTAAAGGTTTTAAGTCACAAAATTTTCCACCTTTAGCAGATTTAAGCCGCTTCAAATAGGGGAATTGCAGGAGCTCCTGATGAACAGGTCTGCTCCCTTCCCCTGCAAACCATGCCCCCCCTTTATAGGTATATTTTTGAGTAAAATGTAAATTGCTCTTTTATTCTAAAAACTAGTGATAACATGTCTTCGAATTTCCAAGCACTAAATTTTGTATTTATTTTCAGAAAATGAGAAATGGTCAAAAGAACAAAAAAATGCAGTGCTTGCAGACCTCAAATAATGCTAAGAAAACACGTTCATAATCATTTAGAAACAACAATACTAATGTTTTAACTCAGGAATAGTTCAGAAATCAATATTTAGTGAAATAACCATGATTTTTAATCACAGCTTTCATGCGTCTTGGCATGCTTTTCACCAGTCTATCACACTGTTTTTGGGTGACCTTATGCCACTCCTGGTACAAAAATGTATGCAGTTCTTCTTTGTTTGATGGCTTGTGACTATCCATCTTCCTCTTGATTACATTCCAGTGGTTTTCAATGGGGTTTAGGTCTGGAGATTGGGCTGGCCATGACAGGGATGTGATGTGGTGGTTCTTCATCCACACATTGATTGACCTAGCTGTGTGGCATGGCGCATTGTCCTGCTGGGAAAACCAGTCCTCAGAGTTGGGGAACATTGCCTGAGCAGAAGGAATCAACTGTTTTTCCAGGAAAACCTTGTATTCGACTTCATTCATACGTCCTTCGAAGAGATTAACTTGCCAAATCCCAGCCTTGCTGAAGCATCCCCAGGTCATCACCGATCCTCCACAAAATTTCACAGTGGGTGCAAGACACTGGGGCTTGTACGTCTCTCCATCTAACTATTAGATGACCAGGTGTTGGACAAAGCTGAAAATTAGACTCATCAGAGAAGATTACCTTACTCAAGTCCTCTATGCTATGGTCCAATCCTTATGCTCTTTGGCAAACTTCAGCCTGGCTCTCCTTTGCTTCTCATTGATACAAGGCTTTTTTCTAGCTTTACATGACTTGAGCCCTGCCTCTAGGAGACTGTTACGAACTGTTCTTGCCATGCACTTCACCCCAGCTGCCATTTGCCATTCCTTTTTAAGGTCACTTGATGTCTTCCTGCAGTTACTGAGTGACATTCGAATAAGACGACGGTCATCCTGGTCAGTGAAGAGTCGTTTTCGCCCTCTGCTGGTCGGTAGCTTCGTTGTCCCCAATGTCTGCTTCTTGACCTTGTTGTAATGGACTGCCGTCTTAGAAATTTTAAGGATGGAAGCTACATGACGCTCACTGTATCCCTCTACTAGTAAAGCCAGAATTGAGCCCTTCTTTTCCTCACTCAAGACTTTTCTTTTCAACTCCTTTGGCATGGTTAAAAGTTTTTTTTTTCCTTCCTATTACTTTTGAGATATTACTAGCACCTCAAGGAGGATCACAAGGAAATGGATAGCATATTACTTAAATATGAGTGTCTGAGCAAAGGGTCTGAATACTTATGACCATGTGATACTTCAGTTTTTCTTTTTTAATAAATTTGCAAAAATTTCTACTTTTCTCTTTTTTTAGTGAAGATGGGGTGCAGAGTGTACATTAATGAGAAAAAAATGAACCTTTTTGGAATTTACCAAATGGCTGCATTGAAACAAAAAGGGAAAAATTTAAAGGGGTCTGAATCCCCACCCCACAAACTTTCACACCCTCGCAGAAATCTTAAACACCTTGACCTACACTCATTCTCTGAATCCCTCCTCCCTCTCACAGATATAAGTTCCTTACACAATGCGGATGACGCTGCTGCTCTATATAACACCACAATAGCTGTAGCTTTGGAATCTGCTGCCCCACTTACACATACCAAAGCTCGCAAAATCAACAGACAGCCCTGGCACACCAGCCTGACCAAAGAACTGAGGCGAGCTTCCAGGGCTGCTGAGCGCAGATGGAAAAGATCCCACTCCAACGAGCACTTCATCGCATTCAAACAGTCTCTCACTACTTTCAAGACCACACTCGCCACAGCTAAACAAACCTACTTCTCATCGCTCATATCCGCCCTGTCTCACAACCCTAAACAGTTATTCAACACCTTCAATTCTCTCCTCCGTCCCCCAGCACCTCCTCTCTCCCCACTCATCTCAGCTGAAGACTTTGCCTCATTTTTCAAGCAGAAGATTGATAACATCAGAGACAGTTTTGGTCAACAACCCCCAGAGCCCCTTCTCCCGACTTCCCAGCCCTCCACCTCCAAAACCAACTTCTCCACCATTACAGAAGATCGACTCTCCACTCTACTCTCAAGATCACATCTCACCACTTGTGCACTTGACCCGATCCCTTCCCACTTCATCCCAAACCTCACCACAGTCTTCATCCCAACCCTAACCCATCTCTTCAACCTATCACTAACAACTGGTGTTTTCCCCTCAAGCTTTAAACATGCCTCAATCACACCTATCCTCAAAAAGCCCTCTCTTGACCCATCCTCTGTATCTAGCTATCGCCCTATATCACTTCTCCCCTATGCCTCCAAGCTACTGGAACAACACGTCTACCTTGAACTGTCCTCACATCTCTCTTCTTGCTCCCTCTTCGACCGCTTACAATCTGGCTTCCGGTCACACCACTCCACCGAAACTGCCCTTACTAAGGTCACCAATGACCTCTTAACCGCCAAGAGCAAGCGACACTACTCTGTCCTCCTCCTCCTGGACCTGTCGGCTGCCTTTGACACAGTGGACCATTCCCTACTATTACAGACCCTCTCATGCCTTGGCATCACAGACTTGGCCTTGTCCTGGATCTCATCATACCTAACAGACCGGACATTCAGCGTCTCCCACTCACACACCACCTCCTCACCTCACCCCCTATCTGTCGGAGTCCCACAAGGTTCAGTCCTAGGACCCCTGCTCTTCTCCATTTACACCTTTGGCCTGGGACAGCTTATAGAACCTCATGGCTTCCAGTATCATCTCTATGCTGATGACACACAGATCTACATCTCTGGACCAGATATCACCTCCCTGCTAACCAGAATCCCTCAATGTCTGTCCACTATTTCATCCTTCTTCTCTACCAGATTTCTGAAACTTAACATGGACAAAACAGATTTCATCATCTTTCCCCCATCTCACGTGACCCCCCCAACGAACCTATCCATTACAGTAAATGGCTGCCCACTCTCCCCAGTCCCACAAGTTCGCTGCCTCGGGGTAATCCTTGATGCTGATCTCTCCTTCAAACCATATATCCAAGCCCTTTCCACTTCCTGCCGACTTCAACTCAAAAATATTTCACGAATCCGTTCATTCCTCAACCAAGAATCTGCAAAAACCCTAGTCCATGCCCTCATTATCTCTCGCCTTGACTACTGCAACCTCCTGCTCAGTGGCCTCCCCTCGAACACTCTCGCACCCCTCCAATCTATTCTAAACTCCGCTGCCCGACTAATACACCTGTCCCCCCGCTATTCCCCAGCTTCTCCCCTCTGTCAATCCCTTCACTGGCTCCCCATTGCCCAGAGACTCCAGTACAAAACCCTAACCATGACATACAAAGCCATCCACAACCTGTCTCCTCCATACATCTGTGACCTTGTCTCCCGGTACTTTCCTGCACGCAACCTCCGATCCTCACAAGATCTCCTTCTCTACTCCCCTCTTATCTCCTCTTCCCACAATCGCATGCAAATTTCTCTCGCGCATCACCCCTACTCTGGAACTCTCTACCACAACATATCAGACTCTCACCTACCATCGAAACCTTCAAAAAGAGCCTGAAGACCCACCTCTTCCGACAAGCCTATAACCTGCAGTAACCACCGATCGACCAAACCGCTGCATGACCAGCTCTACCCTCGCCTACTGTATTTTCACCCATCCCTTGTAGATTGTGAGCCTTCGGGGGCAGGGTCCTCTCTCCTCCTGTACCAATTATGACTTGTATTGTTCAACATTATTGTACTTGTTTTTATGTATACCCCTCCCTACATGTAAAGCGCCATGGAATAAATGGCGCTATAACAATAAATAATAATAATAATAATACTTTCCGTACCCACTTGTGTGTATATATATATATATATATATATATATATATACAATGATGAGATATGCAAATTCTGAAGGTAGTACAAAAGTATTAGCAGAGGAAACATATCGACCATGTGCTGGGCCTCATGGGGTGCCAGCTGTTTTCAGGTCCTTCCAGCATGTTACTCGATGTGGCCCCCCTCTTTAGAAGTATACAGCAAGCATGACAAAGAGAGAGAGCACAGACTTACACAGCCTTTTTCCCTTTGGTCGGTCACTCCTTTTTTGGCCCCTGGGATGGTACTTATCCCCATCTCTTGGGTGTTTGTAGATCCCGAAACCTATGAAGAATCAAAATTTCCCAAAGATAGGTCAGAGTGTGGCCGTTTTGGCGCCATCGGACATAACCGTGCCCTTGTTATTCTTGGAGAACAAACACGACTTCGCTTCCTGGCTTCCACTAGCAATTCTGGGTAGTACCCTGGGGTACTAGAAAAGATCAAGACCCTGATCTCGAAAATGCAACCAGTGTGTGGCTAGGACGTATGATAACTCCATATTCTTCCTAAATCTCCTTATGAAATCCTATCTGACTAGGGGAAGCAGTTGCACAGCATGGGCTCCACAGGGGGTTATCCTGGATGAGCTTGGATACCAGCTAGTGTATTCTTACAGCTACACATGTTGAAGAAGGAATGTAAGCTGTCGTTAAATCCCCCCATATTCTTCACACTACTAAATGGAGAATGTTACTCAGGCAGCTCCCTACTGGGGAGTGTGCCTTACATACTTGATGCCTCCAAGCTATTAGAGGCATTTCCAATGTGCGCAAACTACCCCTTTAAGAATCAGGGAGTGCATATGCAAACTAGGCGCACCACCAGGAGACCTGCGCAGGAAATGAGGACACCGCCATGCAGCTGGGCGGTCAGTATGTCTGTGTCCCTGCCAGGAGGAGGGAGAGGGAACATGCAGGGATGCCGGCATTAGCGTTACAAATCCCCAAACCATTATGCTTGTACCTCCATATTTTACAATCTTCACAATGTATTATGGCTTAAATTAATTTCTTATGGGTTGTCTCACAAACTGTCTGTGGCCTTTATACCCCATAAGAAAAATTTTGATCTCATCTGTCCATATAATGTTGCATCACTTCTCTAGACCTTCAACTTTTTTTCAGCAATGGTATTTTACGAATGTTTCTTGCAAATAGTTTGGCTTCCTATAGATGTCTTGTGATGGTTACAGGACTCAAAGGTAACTGAAGATCTTCTTTTGATCTTCCTGGACCTGATCATTGGATGCTTATTTGCCATTCTTGTTATTCTATGATCAATGCAAATGGTAATATTTATTTTCCTATCACGTGTTTCGAGTTTTGTTTGACATTTAAATCCTTGGAAATCTTTTTAGCTGGGCAGCCAATTCTTTTCTGCACTTCTTTATGTTTTCCCCTCTGCAATCAACTTCTCAATTGAAGTTCTTTCTCCTTGAGTATAATGTCTGCATCAAGCCATTTTATACACTGAGCAAGAGCTAAAACCAGCAGGTACAACATTTACTGCCCTCCTTCTTTAAATAATGGCTGTGAAGAAACCAGATTATATTTTAATTACCCAGATGACTATGCTTAGCAAATCAAGAAGAATACACTTTTTATCTGTATGTTGGTTTTTGGAATTAAGTGTTGGTTTCTGCTTGGACAAGAAAACAGACTTTGTGTAAAGGCCCCGTCTCACATAACGAGATCGTTAGCGAGATCGCTAAAATGTCACAGGTTTTGTGACGCAACAGCGACCTCGCCATTGATCTCGCTACGTGTGACACATAGCAGTGACCGGCCCCCCCGCTGGATATCGCTGATCGTGCTTGAATTTCCTAGGCCATTTTTTGATCGTTGGTGTCCCGCTGGCCAGCATGCATCGCTGTGTTTGATGCCGACAAGATACCTCATTGGCGACGCAGAACGCAGGGACGTAGGCGTGAGTCGTCAGAATAGCTGCTGTGTGACAAGGTCCCAATGACCGCTGATGTCGTTATACGGATCGCCGTATCTTTGCTGCTTCGTTGACTAGATCTGCCTGTTTGTCAGCTTACTAGCGACCATGTAGTGACGCACCAGCGATCCTTACCAGGTCGTATCGTCGGGATCGCTGGAGCGTCGCTAAGTGAAACAGGACCCTAAGGCTGGAATATTGACTTGTAAGCTGATATTTGATATAACATAGTGTGCTCTGATACTTGAAGAATAGTGAGGTCTACTGATATGCTAATTATACATTGTCTAGCCCAGATAGTTTGTTGATTTTTAAAACAGTGGAGGAAAATCTATGCAAATAGATTACATAATAAAACAAAGTAACTTGGTTGTCACCATTCTTCTCTTTATCTGTGAGAGTGGACTGAAGGACACTGGGTAAATCTAAAAATAAGTTACATACCTCTGTATAAAGAGACTCAGAGACAGAGAGACTGTGAGAGAGCGACTCAGCCATACATTCTGCAAAGCACCCAGCAGATGAGAGACAGGGCTGCAGCAAATTCTTCATGGCGCCATCACGAGGGACAAGGCTCTATCATGCTGCAGGAAACAACCTAGGGGTTTTTGGCTTCTGTTGGAAGGATACAGATCTGCTCCATTGATCAATGCTGAACCATGGATGCATTTGGAGAAAGCAATGTTTGGGACCCTCTGGTCGCCTGGCTCCATGGAGATGTTGGGATTAGCCAGGTGGTGAATCTTGTGTCAACTGGCTTTGGACCTTGTATGGACTTTATGGACTGTCATCTCCCCAGGCTTATCATTAGCTTCTCTCTGTGTGTGTACCACAGGTGGGGAAGCGACCCTGGGAGCTCTGACGTAACGTCTGCCATAAGGGTGAGACTCTGTAATGTGCGCCATCTTGGGGAATTTTGCTCAGACTGTTCTATGTGCTATCTGCCTGTTTTGTGGTTCAATAAAGTATTGCCACACGTTTTACCCTCACCCTGTGTTGTCTGAGTAACGTTATGCCCACATTAACAGGAGAGCGGGCGTTAGGCAGGACGACCCCTGGTCCATGCTGTTTTGGCTAGCCGACTTGGGCACCCACCGACCCCCCGTTTCCCCACAATGGCCATAATTGACACCTATTTCTTTACAGAATAAATGACCTCACTAATTGAAGTTCATTCTGCTATTAAGCCAATTACACCCAATTAGCAGCGTACATGTCATGACTGTTGGTTGCCTATTTCCCATGTCGTATGATCTTTTCTGCCAAAAACAGTAATTAAACACACTAGTGATGTTGGACTGCTATTACTTTGCGCATAACTATCAATATCCTGTCTGATACAGATGACCCTGGAAGAAAGCATCTATGGTCAAATATTAAACATTTTCCTTCTCACTCTGCTTTTATGACCTTAGCTAATTAATTGGTGAAGATTAAACCTTAAAAATCATTAAGTGTGGATAAATTCAGTCTTCCGTAAGTAGAAACGGCAGACAAGTTGAATATATCCTGGGTAATGTTGACATGTCTGCTATGTTTATCCATCAATATAAATGATACACAATGTTGATATTAGAGTTACTAGAAATAACAGTAACTGAGAGCATGTGCTGAAAATAAACTGTTCTTAATATTAGAAATTGATCGAATCGTCATCCTTGTATCCCGTCAGTGAACCTCTACCTCTTTGTGATCTCCCCCAGACATGTCAGAAATTCTACTATATATAATCCAGACATAGTTACAGAGCCGCTTTTAGCAGGGGCTTCAGTGAAACGCATGCCATCTTTTCTAATGATATCCAGTTCCTCTGTCTGCAGAGAAAGCTAACTTTACAGCCTCTATTAGGCTATGTCTCCACAGAATGTTTTTTCCGTAGGCCTCCCGCAGCGGAGAAGCCACATTGATGTCTGCGGAAGTATTTAATGCTGAGGGTGTAAAGGTTCTAGCAGGAATGTGGGATGCAGTGACGGGACGCAGGCAGAGCAAGGGCTAACAGGTTTATTTACAGGGGGATGTACTCCACGCAGGGAGTGAGGGATTGTAGGGTGGTGGTAAGGAATAGGGCAGAACTGGCAGAGTGGCAGGGTAGGTCAGGGACGAATAAAAGTTCAGTAAAAAAGAAGAGGAACTTATCAGTCTTTAGTCTTCTTGGGTGCAGCTCCTCGGGGTTCCAACGGTGGCACCAACAACAGCAGCATGTAACGTCTCGGTGAGGTCTGCAACAGGCAGGGATCCAACGGTGGCACCGACAACAGTGGCACGGGACATCTCGGCAAAGTCTCTGGAGGCAGGAAGGTTTCCTGTGCTCAAATTTATCTAGCACGGTACTGAGTCTTGTGTGGGGAACCGTAGGAACATGACTTCGCTCCACAGTGTACACAAGTCCTTGGTAGTGAGGCTCTGTCCTAGCCATCTGTCTCTCTCTCTGCGTTACACTCACAATGCAGTCTCTGCCTTCACTAGGGTCACCTTCTAGTGTGGAGGGTAGGGGGGCGCTGACAGTCGGTCATCCACAAACCGTGGACCTGTATGCAGGGGTCGGTCAAGTATGCAGTCATTCTTAGGCAGAGCATGTGCGGTACTCACTATCATGCCGGGTACGGCACTTGGCTTAGCATGGCTCTGCTCTGTTCCGCTCTGCTGGCATGGCTCTGCACAGCTCCCCTCTGCAGGCATGGCTCCGCTCTGCAGGCGATTGGAGCTCCTTCTATACAGCCCTTCGCCACACCGGTACTTTCTGGTGGGGAAAGCAGAGCACGCTGTCTCTGCTCAGCGTGCTGCTCTCTGCGACGGCTCCAGACCCTCTTTTTTTGGTGCGCTTCTCCCTTTTATCCCCCCCGCTGCTGCGCACGCTTTCCCAGCTCTCCTGGGTAAACAGGAAGCTCTGTCTCCCTCCTCCTTCCCTCCTACAGCAGGGGAAGGTCCACCTCTCTCTGGCTTCTCCCCAGAAACAGAGGATCCAGCCTTTTTAGTTCCGGACCCGGCATGCAGGTACCCGCGGTCCGGTCAACCTCCTTACAAGGGTGTCACTCCGATATAGGTGCTGGGATCTGAAACTCTCAGCTCTTGTCAATTTATGCTGCAGATGCTTTTCAACTTTTATTTCATATAGCGCCAACATACTCCGCAGCACTTTACAACTAAGCGTAAATGACACTTTTTAAAATTTCCTGCACTGTAAAGCACAGCAGATTTTGTGACATCCCAATACACATCTGAAAATCCACAGCAAGAAGTTTTCTCACTTGTACCCTGAAAAGTATTTCCCACTTTTGAAGATGCTTTGTGTTTAAATCACTGCCCATTTTAAGATCTGTGTTTGCAGTCAATGAAGACTTTGTACTGAGTATGTAAATGCGCACGCCTGCGTCCCATAGATTGTAATGTGATTTTTTTTGTGCATTCCGTTTGCAAGCGTGCGCATGCGTTTTTTTGACACAGGTTGGACGGACCAAAAATGCAACAGGTTGCGTCCAGCGGGCCTAGGCGCACACTACAAAAAACCGCATACGCCCGAAAACGCATGCAAACGCTAGACCATGCGCCCCCATGTTAAACATAGGGGCTCCTGGTGCATGTGCATAGATGCGCACGATGCGCTGTGCTAAAAAACGCTAATGTGAAACCAGAGTTTTTTAGCGCAGCGCATCGTGCGCATGCGCCATGAGCCCCTATGTTTAACATGGGGGCGCATGGTCTAGCGTTTGCATGCGTTTCTATGCGTTTTCGTGCACATGCTTTTTTTGTAGTGTGCGCCTAGGCGCACCGGACGCAACCTGTTGCATTTTTGGTCCGTTCAACCTGTGTCAAAACAACACTTGCACACGGAATGCGCAAAAAAATCACATTACAGTCTATGGGAAAACAGGCGTGCGCGCCAGCATTTAAAATCGCATGCGTTTTAAGAGTTAACATGGCTAGAAACTGGTTAAAACTCATGCTCCTAAAAAAAGCAAACACATGCAAAACGCATGATGCGTTTTTTTGCATGCGTTTCTATTGCGCACGAAGCACAGTGCCGTTCGGGATGGTGATCTTTTGGCGTAGCAGTCGTTGGGCCCAGTTGCTGAAGCGTTGATAAAGTCTTCGAGCGCTCCGGCGCTCTGATGACACTGGAGTACCACAGGCCCCAGCGGAGTCCTTGGACGGATGGGCCGCAGCCCCCGGACTGGGGCAAGCGGCAGCGATGTGGGGTGGCGAGGGGCAGGCCACCTGCGCAGCTAACAGCTGCGACGGGGAATCCGCAGCAAGCAGAGGCTTGGCCCCTGCCACGGACCGGAGCAGGACAGTGGTGGCCGCCGACGGCACTGGACTTGCCGCAACCACGGGTGAGGGCAGAGCAGCTGCGGGCGGCGGGAGAGAGGCCGCAGGCTGGAGCGAGGCAGCAGCGGCCGCTGGGGACCATGGGCAGGCCGCAGCCGCGGGCAGGAGCGAGGCGGCAACAGCCGCTGGTGACTGCGGGAAGGCCGCAGCCGCGGGCAGGAGGAAGGCGGCCGCTGGTCGTCGCGGGGCAGCGGTTCTCAGACGGTCATCTCGGCGCCGTCCCACTGATGTCCAGGGGAAGTATCTCTCCTGTCTCTGGCCTCCTTCCTGGCTCGGGTGAGTCGCTCTGGCTCTCAGTCGCTCCCACAATCTCCTGCTCCTTCTGTCTTGTTCTGCTGACTCACTGTGACTCTCGTTCCCCACCCCTTTTATATTGGCTCCTCCCCCAGTCCACCTGTCAGTCTCCATGGTCCGTCCCTGAACTCTGTCCCCCGGAAACAGTTCCGCCGGAACCCAGGTGACGGTCCCCTTGGTTCCGACCCGGACACTCGATGGGGACCCTCTCTCCCACACTCCCCCACCCTGTATGCTCGCCAGTCCTCGAGCGAGGGTTTTAGTAGATTCGAGTTAGTCTTGTCGCCACATGAACTGGTCCTGTTCGTAACGTTCAGGGGGTTTGCCAGCTGTTGACCGCTCGGAGCGTCTAAGTTCGACTGGGTTGGAGCTTTCTGGGGTGGTGGATGGTGGTGGGTTGGTCGATTCTGGCAGGCTAACTGGGTCTGCTGCAATGTCATTACTTGGAGGGCCCGCGGATGTGGCTGGGAAGTCCTCTTCGTCATCCAGGTCCCAGACCGTTGATGGGGGGTCGGGGACCTGAGTGATCGGCTCGGGTCGCATGGGATCAGTGGACGCACAGGGGCGCAACATATTTCGGTGCACAGTACGAGTGAGAGGTACACCGTCTCTTTCCGATTGTATTTCATACACAGGCCCGTCGGGGCTTATCCGGCGCAACACTCGGTACGGGTTCTCCTCCCACCGTGGTTCTAACTTGTTTTGGGGGCATTGATCTAGTACGAGTACCCGATCCCCAGACTGGAAGTCAATTGGTGGGGGCAGCGCTCCCCCGGGTGTTCTAGATCCTGAAGCTTCGTATGCACGATTCGGTGGAGGGTCTGCAGCCGGTGCCGGTGGTTTCGGACCCACGTGGATACTTTGGTCCAGGGTAGAGGTTCCTCCGGGTTTAACTCCACTTCCGTGATTCCTTTGTCTTCCCGTCCAAACAGCAATGAGTAGGGTGTGTAACCAGTCACCCGGTGCACCCGGTTATTATATACCCACACCAGCTCAGGGACGTATTCAGGCCAGCGGGCCTTTCGGTCACTTTCCAGGGTACGCAGCATTTGGATTAGTGTCCGATTGAATCGTTCGCAGGATCCGTTTCCCTGCGGGTGGTATGGTGTAGTCCGAGACTTATCGATACCGTAGAGATGATGTAGTTCTTCCATGACTCTCCCTAGGAAGCACGCTCCTTGGTCCGAATGTATTTGTTGTGGGCAGCCATTCCCTTGGATAAAGTTTGTACAAATCGCATAGGCGGCCAACTCCGCTGTTTGGTCTCGGGTGGGGGGTGACCACGGCGAACTTGGTGAAATGGTCCACACAACGAGACAATATTCGTACCCCTGATAGGCCGGACCTCAGATAGTCCACCGTGAGGAGCTCCAGGGGAGCTGATGTTACAATTGTCTGCACCGGGGCTCGTTGCGCGGGAGGTTTAGCGAGCTCGCACGGGCGGCAGGTTCGGCAAACCTCTTCCACAGCAGCGTGCAAGCGTGGATGGTACACTATCTGCTGCAGCCATTGCAAAATCTTTTGCGCACCAAAGTGAGCCCCCTTCTCATGGGCTTCCCAAGCCAGTTGGCTGAGATGGGTTCCGGGCACAATTACCTGCCATATTGTAGCAGACGTTGTTCATGACACGGCTTTTCGATATAAAAGTCCCTTTTTGATGACTAGCTTTTCCCACTGGCGCAGCATCAGCAACATATCCTGGGTCAAAGTCTATCTCTGAGCCAGTGGGCAATTTGCCTGTGGCCACCCATCGGTGCAGGAGTCCAATCTCTCCATCCTCTTGTTGTTGCTGAATCCACTTGTCGCGTGGCTGTTCTAATATTCCCCCTAAGGATCCCGGATGAGGTGCTTCTTGCGTGTTGGCAGTAAGTGCAGCGGTGGTGAACAGCGTCTCTTCCCCTTCTAATTCGTCATCTCGATTCCACCCTGGGGTGGTGTGTCGGATTCTGGAGAGTGCGTCAGCGTGCACGTTTTCAGCTCCCCGTTTGTAGATGATCTTGTAGTTGAACTTGGCCATCCAAGCCACCCACCGCTGCTCTAGGGCTCCCAGTTTGGCATTCTCCAAATGGGCTAACGCGTTGTTATCCATCCGCACCACGACTTCGGAGCCCGCCAGGTACTCTGCGAATCGCTCCATCATTGCCCACACCACTGCGAGGAGCTCGAGCTTAAAGGAACTATAATTGTCCGGGTTGCATTCGGAGTCGTGCAGCGACCGGCTACCATAGGAGATCACTTTCTCCCGGCTGTCCTGCACCTGTGACATCACAGCTCCTAGTCCCTGGAGGCTCCCGTCGGTATGCAGGATAAACGGTAGCGAGAAATCCGCATATGCCAATACCGGGGCGTCCGAGAGTGCAGCTTTGAGATCTTGAAATGCATCCTCTTGCAGTTGTTGCCACTGGATCTTCCTTCCATTCACCCTGGCTGGAGCCCCCTTCAGCAGATCCTGCAGGGCTCGGGCTCGGCGTGCAAAATTCTTCACGAACTGACGATAGCAGCTGGCCAACCCCAGGAAGGCCCGCACGTCTTTCACCGTCTCGGGGGTAGGCCACCCCTGGATGGCAGCAACCATTTCCAGGGATGGTCTGACGCCCTCCGCCGAGATGATATGCCCCAGATATTTAATCTGGGTGCGGAACAGGTGGCATTTCATTTCAGGGGCTTCACCTTTAATCCGTACTTCTGCAGCCGGCCGAGCACCTGCCCCAACCGCCGCAGGTGGTCCTCGAACGTGGCGGAATAGATGATAATATCGTCCAGGTATATCAACGTGGCTTCAAAGTTGAGGTCTCCTAGACACCGCTCCATCAACCGCTGGAAGGTTCCTGGGGCATTGGCCAGCCCGAACGGCATCCGATTAAACTCGAACAGTCCCATGGGAAGGATAAATGCCGTCTTGGCACCTGCCAGTACCCACTGGCCAGGTCTAGAGTTGAAAAGTACGTCGCGTTCCCCAAGGTGGACAGAGATTCTTCTATGCGGGGCAGCGAATACGAATCCTTGATGGTGCAGGCGTTCAATTTTCGATAGTCCACGCAAAAATGCAGAGTGCCGTCTTTTTTACGAACCAGGACAATGGGGTCCGCCCAAGGGCTCTGGCTTTCTCGTATGACCCCCTTCCGAAGCATTTGAGCTAATAGAGTTTTCACTTCCTGGTATAGCTGCGGTGGTATTTGCCGTTATCGCTCCCGGATGGGGGCCGCTCCTGCTGTGGGAATCCCATGCGTGATGGCCGTGGT